>NC_072438.2:76729166-77398333 GCF_028878055.3 Symphalangus syndactylus
TATGGTTTGGCCCTGTGTTCCCACTCAAATCTCACCTTAAATTGTAATGCTCATAATCCACATATGTCAAGGATGGAGCCAGATGGAAGGAATTGAATCATTGGGGCACTTTCCTCCATGCTGGTCTCATGATGGTGAGTGAATCTCATGAGATCTGATGGTGTAGCTCCCTTTGTTTTGGGCAATTTCTCTCATTTGGAATGGATGTATTTACCCAATGCCTGTACCTACTTTGTAACTAGGAAGTAACTAACTCCTTTTTTGATTTTACAGGCTCATAGGCGGAAGGGATTTGCCTTGTCTCAGATGAGAAGTTAGACTTGGACTTTGGGGTTAATGCTGGAGTGATCTAAGACTTTGGGGACTGTTGAAAGGACATAATTGTGTTTTGAAATATAAGGGCATGAGATTTGGGAGGGGTCGGGCAGAATAATATGGTTTGGCTTTGTATCCCCACCCAAATCTCACCCTAACTTGTAATCGCCATAATCCTCATGTGTCAAGGGTGGGACCAGTTGGAGGTAATTGAATCATGGGAGCGATTTTCCCCACACTCTTCTCATGATGAGTGAGTCTCATGAGATTTGTTGGTTTTATAAGCATCTTCCATTTCCCCTGCTTGCACTCATTCTCTCTCCTGCTGCTCTGTGAAGAGGTGACTTCCACCATGATTGAAAGTTTCCTGAAGCTTCCCCAGCCATGAGGAACTATGAATAAATTAAACTTTATTTCTTTATAAATTAATATTGGTGATATGGTTTGGCTCTGTGTCCCCACCTAAATCTCACATTGTAGCTCCCATAATTCCCATGTGTTGTGGGAGGGACCCAGTGGGAAATAATTGAATCATGGGGGCAGGTATTTCCTGTGCTGTTCCCATGATAGTAAATAAGTCTCAGAAGATCTGATAGTTTAAAAATGGGATTTTCCCTGCATGAGGTCTCTCTCTTTGCCTGCCACCATCCATGTAAGACGTGACTTGCTTCTTTGACCATGATTGTGAAACCTCCCCAGCCATGTGGAACTGTAAGTCCATTAAACTTTTTCTTTCCAGTCTCAAGTATGCCTTTATCAGCACCATGAAAACAGACTAATACACTTGGGTATTTCTTCATAGCAGCATGACAATGGACTAATACAATAGTATTTCAGCTTCTCACTGACTTTTCAAACTTCTGATGCTTTTAAGAAGAATTTTTAAGAAGTACCCACTCCAGGAAAGGTGCAGTGGCTCATGCCTGTAATCCCAGCACTCTGGGAGGCCAAGGCAGGTGGATAACCTGAGGTTAGGAGTTTGAGGCCAGCCTGGCCAACATGGTGAAACCCCATCTCTACTAAAAATACAAAATTAGCCAGGTGTAGGGGTACACACATGTAGTCAAGCTACTCAGGGGGCTGAGACAGGAGAATCACTTGAACCCAGGAGGCACAGGTTGCACCACTACACTCCAGCCTGGGTGAGACAGAGTGAGATTCCATCTCAAAAAAAAAAAAAAAAAGAAAAGAAAAAAGAAATATTTACTCCAGAGTTCCTAGGTTCTTTTGAAAAGATTATTCTGAACAAGCTGGTCCACAATTACAAAGGGAAGGCTCATATTTAATTGTTTTATAGCTCCATTGTGAGTAGACATTACATTGAAGGCTAAGATTAAACCCCCAAACTTATTTCAATCTTTAAAATATTTGAGTGCTAAGCATAAAAAGTTATCATCTTATATTCGTTTAATTGAACTATATCTCAACCTTCTGTAGGGATGTTCAATTAGGTATAGACTTTATAGTATTCATTGTAAGTCAGATCATGTTTTGATGTAAACATTCAACTATCATTCTCAGTAAAACAGAATCATTTGCACCTAAAAAACAAACAAAAAAAGTGTACAATTGATTGTGGATAATAGTTCTGCACATAAAGCCAGATTATTTTTGGATGCCCAAAGAAATGTTAATCCATACAGATGATTAGTGAACAATTGAGAATGTCAAAGATAGTGAAAGAAGTTTTATACTTTAGTATAACTATTTATTTCAACCCTAAAAATGAATTATATTTTGGTATAAAAATCACATCACTTAAAAAAAACATACACATGCATACAAATGCATATACTTAGTGTATACACTGAACTAGCTCTATGTAGAACAGAAACAATTACTCCAATGTGATGTTAATGGCATTCCATTCCAAAATAAAATATCTCCCTCACTGAATTATTTGAAAGTCTGAAATTGCCCTTCTTAAGGGTTCTCGTATTTTAATTATATTGTCTTATTATGTTACCTGGAAGGGGCAACCCTTTGGAAGTTAATATTATTGGAGAAATACTTACCTAATCAACAACATAGTTATTCATTTTTTATGTGGTAGTAACAATAATAGTGCCTACCATTTGTCAAATGCCTGCTTTGTTCCCCAGTGAATACATATTATGCCAGAGACTTAATGCATAAACTCACAAATACATGAATCTGTGTGTGTGTATGTGTTCCTTTTTTTTGGGATTATAGCCTTTCTAGTTTGCACTTGTCCTCTGCTATTTTTCACGTGCATGTGTGTATGTACACACATATATTTGGCTATGTAGGTATGAATATGTGTATAATGTGTATATATACACTATCACTCAAAAAGAACATACACACATATATTTATATATATATACACACACACACACACACACATATATATATATATATAGAGAGAGAGAGAGAGAAACCCACACAGCAATTCTAAATTTGTAGTTACTATTTTCTAGATTTCGTAAAGGAAGAGCAAGAGGCTTAAAATGTTAAGGAACTTATGTACTGTAACCCAACTAAGAAATAGCTGAGCTCAATTGCACATCTATGTTTTACAGGTGTGTGGGACAGGGCCTTCAGAAAGAATTATCTGAGTTATATGATATTTTTATCATCAATTTATAGTTAAGTTAAATCCAAAATAAAATAATTATAGGCCAGGCACGGTGGCTCACGCCCGTAATCCCAGCACTTTGGGAGGCTGAGGCAGGCAGGTCACCTGAGGTTGGGAGCTTGAAACCAGCCTGGCAAACATGGCAAAACTGTGTCTCTACTAAAAGTACAAAAATAAGCCGAGCCTGGTAATGAGGACCTGTAATCCCAGCTACTCAGGAGGCTGAGGCAGGAGAATTGCTTGAACCTAGGAGGTGGAGGTTGCAGTGAGCCGAGATCATACCCCTGCACTCCACTGCCACTATAATAATAATTATTAATAATATATTATTAATTATTATTATCTGATCATCTATATTACAATCTCATGCCAATTTCTGACATTCTCTTTACCAATTGCTTAAGTATTTTTCTTTATTTACAGCTGAGTTGCATTATGTTGTACTACATTACTTGAGTTAATGGGAAAAAAAATCAGGGTAACATGCATTAATTAGTTACATAATAAATATGACTGAACATATTTGAAATGTTTGAGTCATTATTAGGTATAAGGTTGTACAAATATGCCAAACTTAATAAACCTTTATGTATAAGTCAATTTTATATTAATACTAGGACAAGAAATTAATTTCAGAAATTTTCAGAAATTTATTGTGTACGTGAAATTAATATTGTTAATTGGTAATTGTATTGGTTTGCAATTGCTTTGTAGTTAAATGACATTTTAAAAATATATAAGAACCATTAGCATTAATAGTTTCTACTTAGTTTTAAGTGTACATATATTCAATACTATTGAACATAATTTAAGCCAATTGCAGGGTCAATGAGAGTTATTGTATTATAAGATGGATTAATATATTACTCTTGTTTTAGAAACCATGGGGTGGGAATAGTTAAGTCTTTATGAAGCCAGAACATTTAGGGCTTAATACACTCAGGCAGGTGGAGAGTCTATTATAAAGTTAGAAATTGTGAGATCACATGCATTTATCATGAGAGACCTGAAGACAATTCAGTATCAGTTAGAAAGGTGGAGAAAGATATTATCATGTACATTTACCACTTTCTTATTTTTTCTGAATGTTTTATCTGAGCAACAGACTCCTCCATAATATGATAATTACCCAAAGACAGAGTAAATTCAAAATTCTACTCATATTTAGGGTACTTTGTCTTATAAATCATAATCTTTTAGGAAAACACATCTTAAAATTTTAAATGATTTTCTTTTTTTAAAAAAGCAATAGAGTTGACTTCTAAACATATGGTAATCTAAAAAGAAAATATGAATACATATTCATGTAAATAGAGAAAGCCAAATATCAGAACAAAATATACATGTCTGTGTAATATGCACCCTTTTCAGTGCATCCCAAATTACTCTACATTTAAAATATTGAAATCTAACAAAGTACCAAAGAGGTCACTTTGCAAGTCATTTTACATTTATGGCATATAGAAATAAAATTTTAGTGTTTGAAATATATCATCTTCTAACCCTCTTTTTAACTGCCTTCTAAGTGGCAATCCCTTCATCATTTTAAGTAGGCATTCAGTATGAAATATAAAAGTTCACATGTTATTGATCAGGACGAGTAAAACTAGCTTTTATTTATTTTATTTGAGAAATGAATATTAAAATTTTCCATCAGTTTAATGAAGAGGCTTATTTCTTTTTTTAGAGTCATTCAAATAAAGATTTTCTTTATAGAGATTTGTGCTTGTAAAGACCCAGATAAACTTAAAGTATCAACCAATGAGTGTAAGAATCCTGACACTGGGGTCATGATATGATTGACTTTGCATGAAAACTGCCGGGTGTACAGGTGGCAGATGCAGTGAAGCTGAGAAAATTGGAGCAGAGGGTCTTTTGCTAGATGGGTGACTTGCATTTAATTTACTTACTGAAACAAGAAATAAGCATCAGGATACATTTATATATCCCAAAAATATTTACATAATAGATATTAAATTCAATAAATAGTATCCATTTCTGAAGCAACACACAAAAATGTCTAATTTATAAACACATAAGGAAAAAATATAAGATAAGAATTTAATTAATTCCATAACATTGGGGGGAAATAGAGCTGACAGGGTTGCATCATCATTGAAAGAGAGGTCAGTGGGTACAAAGTTACAATTAGAAAGGAAGAATAAATGTCATTGTTCTATAACACTGTAGGGTGACTGTAGCAAATAACAAATGTGGTGTATATTTCAAGAGAGCCAAAAGAAAAAGTTTTGAATGTTGTCACCTCAAAAATATGATAAATGCTTAAAGTGATGGGTATGATAATTGCCCAGGTTTGATCATTATACTCTGTATACATGCATTAAAACATCACAATGTACCCATAAATATGTACAATTATTAAACCTTGTGTCAATTACAAATTAAAAATTAAGTAGAGAAAGAGAAAAAGAGGATAAGTTTCAGCTTGTCAACTTCTGGAAAAAAAAAAACAACAACAAGGCATCTGGGCCTTTGACAGGGATCTCATTAAATCTGTTAGATCAGTTTGGGAAGTATTAATATCTTTATAAGAGTAAATTTTCCAATCCACAAATACAGGATCTCTTTCTATGTGCATAAATATTTTTAATGTCTTTCAGTGATGTTTCATAGTTTGGTGTATAAGACTTTTGCTTCTTTTTCTTAAATTTATTTTTAATTATTTTAAACTTTTTGATGTTATTGTACATAAAATAGTATTATTAATTTCATTTTTGGATTGTTACTTGTGATATATTTGTGCGTGTGTGGGTATATGTGTACATTATATGTCATATAATGTACACATATACAAGTAACAATCCAAATACATAATACGTAATATATAACAATTATATAATATATAACATGTATAATATTATATAATATATAAAGTTATATAATACCAAATATTATATAATAAAATATTATATGCTTTTAGATAATTTATTAGACATCGCATAATATTTACCCATTATATAATATTATATAATGTTTTTAGACAATTTCCTGCACTGAAATTAATACTAACTTAATAATTTATAAGAATCTAGTTTAATGAATACCAATTTATTTTTTATAGATTGTAAAACCTTTGATCCTATGTAGTTCATTCTCTCTCAGTTCCTTTGTGCCTTTATTTCTCTGAAAATTTTATCATTCTTTCATGTATGCTTATCAACATAGATGTATAATTATTGCTTCATGAAGTGTGTTTATGATATAGAATAAAAAAGTACTGTATTATAAACAAAATTTATTTAGACTGTCGTTCTCATAACCTATGTAGTTACCTTTACCAGTGCTGTTCATATTTTCATGTGATTTGATTTACTATCTAGTTTATTTGCACGTTAACCTGAAAGATTTCCTTTTATAGGGCAAGTCTGCTGGTGAAGAATTTTCTGGTTTTGTTTATCTGGGGGTGTCAATTTTTTATTTTTTATTTTTGAAAAACTACTGCTGGAGGTAGAATTCTTGTTTGATTGTATTCTTTCTTTTAGGGCTTAGAATATGTCATTCTACAGCCTCTGAACTCCACAGTTTCTGATGAGAATCAGTTGTTAATCTCACTGACAAATTGTAGTGCATGATGTGATGCTACTTTATTCTTACTTTCAAGGTTCTTTTCTTTTAACAAGTCTGATAATGATGGGACTAGTGTGACTCTCTTTGAATAAATTCTACTTGAAGTTTGGCGAGCTTCTTGAAACTACATATTAACAAAGTTTCATTATGTTTGGGAATGTTTTTATCCAGTATTCCTTTATATATTTTCTCTGATACATTCTCTCTTCTTTTATGACTTTGATGTTTGTATGTTAGTATGTGTGATGGTCTTCCATGGGACTCTGAAGCTCTGCTCATTTCTCTTCATTCCTTTTGCTTTCTGTTCTCCAGACTGTATAGTCTCAATTTACTTATTTTTAAGTTTTGTAACTGTTTTTCCATCACCTCAAATGCTGTTGTCAGTCTAACAATTTTTTTCATTTGAGTTATTGTCTTTTTTAACTTCAGAATTTCTATTTTCTTCGTTTTCATGATTTTCTTTTACTATTCTCTATTTTATGAGACAATATCTGCTAATTTCCTTTAGTTCTAGAGGCATTACTTCATATAACATATTCAAATATATTTAAAACAGCTAGTTTAATGTCTTTGTGTAATAAGTTTAATGCCTGGGCTTCCATAAGGATGGTTTCTATTGACTGCTTTTTATCCTATGTATGGACTGCACTTTCTTATTTTTTTGCGTATTTCATAGAATTTTGTTGAAAACTTTACATTTTAACTAAAATATGTAGCCACTCTGAAATTCAAATTGCCCTTCTTTTCTGGGTTTATTGTTACTGCTGTTATTGTTTTTTTTGAAATTAGTTTAGTGATTTTCCTGATCTCATTCTATAATGTTGTCTCTTGTGTGTGCCCACTTAAGTCTCTACTCAGATTTCTTGATGGTCAACTAATGGTTACTAGATATTTAAACTTAATTGGTTCCTTAAGTTCCTAGAACTAATAGGTCTTCCATCCTTTGTTGAGGAGCTCTGTGTGCATGTTATGGTGCATCTTCAACACCCAGGCCTTTTACGTGTTGGCTTAATCTTCACTTCCTGGTTACGCAGAGCCTCAAGGTCTTCTAGAGTCGAGATCTTAGGGTATTTTTAGGTCTCTCCTGGACACGCATACAGTTCTGGGCACACACACAGCCTTATGCTTATGTGTGCTGCTCAGGAATTTATCAAAACTTCGCAAATTCAAAGAATATATGAGATATTTTCAGAGTCCTTATGAACAGAACATTCCCAAGATTTTTCTTTAACTTTTATTTTAAAATCAGGAGTACGGCCGGGTGTGGTGGCTCACGCCTGCAGTCCCAGCACTTTGGGAGGCCTAGGCGGGTGGATCATGAGGTCAAGAGATCGAGACCATCCTGGCTAACACCGTGAAACCCCATCTCTACTAAAAATACAAAAAATTAGCCGGGTGTGGTGGCGGGCACCTGTAGTCCCAGCTACTCGGGAGGCTGAGGCAGGAGAATGGCGTGAACCCGGGCGGTGCAGCTTGCAGTGAGCCAAGATTGCGCCACTGCACTCCAGCCTGGGCAACAGAGTGAGACTTGGTCTCAAAAAAAAAAAAAAAAAAAAAAAATCAGGGGTATATGTGCAGGTTTGTTATATAGGTAAATTGTGTGTCACAGGGGTTTGGTGTACAGATTATTTCATGACTCAGATGATAAACACTGTACCCAACAGGCTATTTTTCTATCCTCTTCCTCTTCCCACCCTTCACCCTAACGTAGGCCCCAGTGTCTATTGTTTCCTTCTTTGTATCCATGTGCATTCAATGTTTAGCTCCCACTAGTAAGTGAGAACATATGGTATCAGATTTTCTGTTCCTGTGTTAGTTCTCTTAGTATAATGACCTCCAGCTGCATCCATGTTTCTGCTATGGACATAATCTCTTTCTGTTTTTTGACTGTATAATATTCCTAGTATGTATGTCCCACATTTTCCCATTAATGGGCATTTAGGTTGATTCCATGTCTTTGCTATTGTGAATAGTGCTGCAATAAACATACACATGCATGTGTCTTTATGGTGGGATAATTCAAATTCTTTGGGGTATATACCTAATAATGGAGTTGCTGTTTCAAATGGTAGTTCTGTTTTAAGTTTGTTAAGAAATCACCAAACTGCTTTCCACAGTGGCTGTACTAATTTACATTCCTTCCAGCAGTATATAAGTGTTCCATTTTCTCTGCAACCTAGCCAGCATCTGTTATTTTTTTTTTCTTTTTTAATAATAGCCATTCTGACTAATGTGAATGGTATCTCACTGTGGTTTTTATTTGCATTTCTATAAAGATTAGTGATGTTGAGGATTTTTTCATATGCTTGTTCAATGCGTGTATGTACTCTTTAGAAAAGTGTCTGTTCATGTCCTTTGTCCACTTTTTTAATGGAGTTGTTTGGTTTTTGCATGTTAACCTAAGTTCCTTACAGATTCTGGATATTAGACCTTTGTCAGATGCATATTTTCTCTAAGACTTTTATTTAGACGTTTTGATAAGCTTGTTGTTTCAGACAACTGTTACTGCTGCCTCGGTAGCTGTGATGTTCAACAATTGCTGTCAATTGTTTTTGATAAATACCCCCAGGGAAAAGATATTTAGATTGGGCAAGCTCTGACTCAGTTCAAGTGAAGAGCAGCCGTGCAAGTTTCATTTTCCAAAGAAGTTTTATTTTCTGTATATTTTTTTGAGATGGAATCTTGGTCTGTCACCCAGGCTGGAGGGCAGTGGGGGTTCTTAGCTCACTGCCACCTCCACCTCCCTGGTTCAAGCAATTCTCCTGCCTCAGCCTCCCAAGTAACTGGGATTACAGGCACACACCACCACACCCAGCTAATTTTGTATTTTTAGTAGAGATTGTATTTCAATGCATTGGCCAGGCTGGTCTTGAACTCCTGACCTCAAGTGATCTGCCCGCCTCCCAAAGTCCTGGGATTACAAGTGTGAGCCACCACGCCCGGCACCAAAGAAGTTTTAGACAGGTCAAATTATGCCAACTATTTCAGAATGGGAATTTGGAATATCTCCTGTCACTGTGATTGTCGTGCTTCTGGTTTTCAGCATAGAGCTGAGGGGAGAAGATGCGAATAAGGCATGTTAAAAAACAAAGCTCACCGTTTCTATCCCAGGTTCCATTTTTCTAAAATAAACATTAACTGAATTGTTGCAAGCCTTTCGTTAATTCCCACAGTTCAATGTAAGTTAGTTTAGACAAACCATTTTGAGGATTTATTTATTTATTTATTTTATTTTTTCTTTGAGACAGAGTCTTGCCTTGTCGCCCAGGCTGGAGTGCAGTGGCGTGATACCAGCTCATTGCAACCTACGCCTCCCGGGTTCAAACAATTCTTGTGCCTCAGCTGCCTGAGTAGCTGGGATTACAGGCATGTGCCACCATGCCCAGCTATTTTGAGGACTTTTAAATTTCGTTTTACAGAGGGAAGATTTTCAGAGATACTCTCCTATTCCCATTTTTAGAGTATATTTTAGAAATAGCTCTTAGAGAAAATTTGTGGTCTAAAATGCAGAGCATTTAGCAAAGAGAATATAAATTAAGTTTCCTCCAAAATATTAAAACAAGTATAGCAAATCAAATTTAAATTTTAAAAAGGAAAACAGAGAGAAAAATGTAATTTAGTAAGCAAAAAGAATGACAATTTACTCTCATTTAAATTATATAGTAATAGAAAAAAATAAAAATAAATTCATGCTTTGAAAGCTGCATTATTTGTTAGTATATTAGGCCGAGTACTTGCTCTGGCCTGATAAAAATATTCTATAATATACCTTCTTTGCCAGCAACACACACACACACACACACACACACACAGGCATTCATGTACACATATATAACACTCACCCTATATTATTTGCTGCTAGAAAGTAAAAAATTCTTTTCAACTGAAGTTAGAGAAATGCTAATCTCAGTCTATGACACTTGCATAATGGTTTGCTTGTCTGTGTGTGTGAGTATGTGTGTGTTTGTGTTATTAGCCAAAAATTTACAAGAGATTTGATAATGGCCAAATTGATTAAAGCCTAAGTTCAATTGTCTGTCAGCATAATTTCCAACTGCATTCAGTTTTGATATTAAATCCTTAATATATTTAATGCCAAGAACATTTAGAACACAATTAATAATTATCTTCAGTTATGGCGCCAATAGGGCTTTTCTGTGAGTCTCTTATTCAGAAAAAAACAAAACGAAATCTCCAAATATCAGAGAAGTTATGATTTAATAAGTTTATAGTTTAGTACCATTATTTTAATTATAATTTTTCCTGGACTTGACAAAACTATAAAACTATGTTTAACAGTTTGCTTTCATGATAGCTAAAATAAAGGGAGGAGTATTTAAGTATCTTCAATACATTTGGTTTCATATCTCCTTACTTCTGCACCCTCTATGTCTGAACACCAACCAAAGAACTTATTTATGATCCACATTATTTCAACATCAACAAAGTGTAGGTTGGAAAACTGCTCTGTGTGTTCAGTCAATTTCATTTGATGAAGCATTATATGAACTAAAGTGAAATTCCTCTGGATTAGAGAAGGCAAACAAGGGTTTTAAGTCTAAGAAATGTGGATTCATGTAACTATCATTTCCCTTCTCTAATACACTAGCTCATTATCTACATAATAATGATTGTGTTGCTTACCTTCTTGTTATTAAAAGACTAGAAAAAGCTACCTCTTTTTAAATGAATCTAAGTCTATGTCTGGCATATAGTAGGTGTTAAAAGGAATTTGTTTGACATTGGCTGTTTTGTAGGTTGGCTTTTCCCTATTGATGAGCTGTTGAGTATGAACTGTAGAAAGGAATTCATATTCTAATTCTCACTTCAATCCTAATGTTTGACCGAAACGTCTAGTCTGCATTTTTCACTTCTCTCTCCTTCTTGTGAATATTTAATTAGAGTTAGTTTTTTTCTAAATATTGGAACTAGTTTTTTTCTTTGAATTTTAACATTTTATTATATGCCATCATTGCTAGTTAAGTTTGGCATAAATCAACATTCGAGTAAATCTAATAACCCTGTCACTATTAGGTATTACCAACCTGATTTTACAGGTGTGAAATCTGAAGTAGAAAGGTTTAGTAATTTGTCCAAGAGTAAGTAGTGGAGGTTGGATTCAACCCCAGGTAATTTTAATCGACATGCTCTACAATCCTACAAAAATATGAACAATTTAAAAAAGCTGTATGTTTTGTCAGAGATAAATGCTAGAGGATAAAAATAATAAATATGAAATGGAGATGATAAATTTAGTTGCTGAGGATTGTGTGTAACTATAAGCCATGAAGCCAGGCAAGGTCTCATGGTGTGGTGTAAGTGACGTTTGGTAAAAGCCTAACGCAGAGGCAGCAGGTATGTGAAGAAAGTTTTCCAGCAGATGCAAAGACCCTCTGCAGACCTAAAGATTCTAGAAAAGAAAGCAGGGCAGGTCCAGTGAAGCAGGGGTAGTTCTGGAGTGACAGAATATGTTCAAGCTTAATATAGTCAAAATGGAAATCGTGGTCATGGCATTAAAATATCCTCCACTCATGGGCTTGATGCGCCCTCCATTCGCTCTGGGCTGCAGTCAATATACTTGGATTTATTCTTGACTCCCTTCCCCTCACAACCCACAAACAGTGCATCAAGAAGTCATGTTACCTTCAAATTATACCCAGAAACTAGCCACATCTCTCTTGCCCCACTGCTACTCCGCCTACCTCTGAGCAGTTCAGTGCTTGTGAACAGGTGACTCAAAACACAGTGGTCCTGTGAGGGAGATTTGGGACTTCACTTCTCAGAACAGCAGTGGCCCTTCATTGCTCTCATAGATAGATTCCTGCATTTGTTCTTATTGTTACTGTTGTGTTCGTTGATCATTTGCTTACTCTTTAGCCTATGGCACCAAGTGAATATATTCAATTTGACAAAAAAATTATATATGTGACAATGCTGTAAAATTTTCAGCCATTAACTTTAAATTCACTAATTAACTCTTCAACTGAGTGCAACCTGGCTATGTAATAGAGCATGTGTGATGATTACAGATTTACAAGTCAATTTGGCCAGGCTGTAGTATCCACTTATTTAATCAAATGCTAATCTAGGTGTTGCACTGAAGGTATTTTGTAAACGTGGTGTACTTCTACAATCAGTTAATTACCCCGATAATTAGAGCTGGCCTTATCCAATCAGTTGAAGGCTTGAATAGCAAAACAGATTTCTGGAAGGAGAAGAAATTTTGCCGTAAGACTTCTGAATCAAGGAATTCTGCATCAAGTCCTGCCTGATTTCCAGCCTGCCAACCTGCCCCACAAATTTCAGACTTGCCACCCCAACAATAACATGAGTCAATTCCTTTTAAAACACTTCTTATTTAACTAGTTTTTGTTCTCTAGACCACCTGAGTAGCATGCTAATATATTTATTTCATTGTTTTACTTTATTTATCTTGAAGTTTCTTCCCGTTACAGTCTATAGGACTTTCTGTTCTTATTGTTTTGTGTATGTTTGCCAATTTATTTTGATATTTTTAATGATATTACATAAATGGTTTTAATTATTTTTCTGAATGTTATTTGGTCTTTGTTTCTAGATAAGTGAGTCTGAGAGTCCCTATTCTAACACTGAGTTTCTTAAGAATTCTGGTAAATTTTAGAGAGGTATTCAGTATCCTGTGTTGTCCACATTTCATGATGCATGTGTTCAGCAACTGACAATTCCATCTCAAGAAGGAAACACTCGAGATATGTGAGATCCAATACAGAGTCAAGTATATGTGCCACCACACTAGTATTTTTGTGATTTTTTTTTTTTTTTTTTTTTTTTTTGAGACAGGGTCTCACTCTGTTACTCAGGCTGGAGTGCAGTGGTGGGATCACAGCTCGCTGCAGCCTCCATCTCTCAGGCTCAAGGGATCCTCTGTCTCAGCTTCCCAAGTAGCTGGACTACAGGTGATTGCCACCATGCTTGGTAATTTTTTTATTTTTTCTAGGGATGAGGTCTCACCATGTTGCCCAGGCTGACCTGAAACTCCTGACCTCAAACAATGCTCCCTTTTTGGCCTCCCAAAGCATTAGGATTGCAGGTGTGAGCCACAGTGCCCGGCCAACACTAGTCTTTCAAAGAGGTCCTACTTGGAATATCCATTTTCTCGTTATGTCCTGTCTTGTAAAATACTCTTTTCTCAGAGAGCTAGATTTTAGTGACACCAACACCCATTTATGTCTAATGCTTATGGAATGCCTAGAAATTCTGTTGTTTTTCCTGCAAGGAAGTGTAATCCAACAAGAACAAAACAGACATTAGAATTTGTTATATTGCAAATAATGGAAAGCCTCATTCAAACTGGATTCAATAATAAAGATGATTTAATGACCCACAAAATTAAAAACACAAGGCAAGATTAATGTAAGCCTTTATCTGCCAATTTAATTGTCACTAAGAATCTCTCTCTCTCTTTGTCTCTCTCTCTCCCTCCCACTTCCCTTTTCTTCCTGTTTATCAGCTTCATCTTGCAGATATAAGATGGTTTCTAAAGTTGTAAAGAATACATGTTTCTTTATCCAGTTGAAGGGCAGTCCTTGTTCCAGCATTCCAGTGACTTGTAGATTGTTGTAGTCCCAGTACGGATAATTAGCACTAATTGTAATGGCTTGGGTTACTTATTTCTATTCCAATTACTGTTGGCAGAGATATGAAATGTACTGTCTGGCTTAGCACGAGTCAGATATTCTAGCTAGATCCAGTTGGTAAGACCCAGTTTTCCCAAAATCAATGACAGGGACAGGAATGAATGTTGGGAAGACAAAAACAACAACAACAAAGTACTTTTACACTGAAAAATACAATAACAAAACAAAACGAGACAGAAGTCACACAAAAATAATTGAGATAAAAAGTTACTTCAAGAATCAAATAAACCATATAATAACAGAGAAAAGGGAGTTCATTCAAAACTGTAGAAATGAGAGATTCAAATACCAACTAGAATCTCTGAATTTCTTTTCATCTTCTCTCCATTTTCTCTTCTCTTAGTTATGACTAGAATTTTCCACATAGCATAATTCTCAGCTCCTCAAAACTCAGAACTTTAGAAATAAAACTTGACTAGATGTTCATGTGAGAGAGCTATGGAAAACCTTAGACCAGGACTCATTCATTCGTCTTATGACTCTTGCCCTCTCTGTTCCAATCAAGTGAGGCCATGGGAGTTGGAATATTAAAAAAACACCTTTGAAAGGAACTTAATGGTCAGACACGAAATAAGGTAGAACTTAATTAAAAGAGATATTGCTGCACAGAAAATACAAAATGTGTCCTCTCTAACCTGATTTTGATTGTAGTTTACCTGAACATCTTTATTCTAAAAAAGAAAAATTCTATTTATAATCTCTCCAGTTTATCCATGTCGTACTTTTATTTTCCATTCTAGACTTGTACACTAATATTAGATCACATTAAGACTCAGAAATGCTTATCATCCCCCATTTTTTCTTTCATAGTATAAGCACTTTAAATGTATTTCACTAAATCAGTTACAATGTTCACTTTAACTAACCGACTATATTTTATTTATTTCCCAGTATGGCAGGAATTATGTCTTATTCATATATATTCACAATGCCTTTTAAGAATAAATTAATACTTTAACTTTGTGATATTTTTAGCTTAACTGTGATACTTTGTCAAATTCTATGTGTTTGTCACAGTTATAATACCTACTCTTCTCTATAGATCCCAAATATCCTAGTTTTATATGCAAACTATAAATATACAACAACGTATTTTTAAAATTTAAGTATATTTTCCTTCACTCTTTGTCGATCCATTGTTTGATCTAAATACAGTCAAAGTCTTCCAGAGATTCTATTTTTTTCTTTCCTCATGATTCATTCTGTCAGCTTTCTCTCTATGCTCCTGAACTTCACAGCACATTTCTTACTTTGGGAAAAGTGAACGACTATAAAATATTCTTTAAGGTTCATTGAAAATAATTAACACATAACTTTTTGGCACGTAGCTGCTATTTGATTTTCTCTTTCTTTACTTTAAAAAACTTCTTCCATTTTTTCCTACTTTTTTCTTCCCCAGTGTTTTCATTTACAACTGAGAGATGTACTCTTTATATTTTTTAAGAATATTGGGGGAGAAAAAATCTCAGGGTATATCACTGTTTAAAAACATCAATTATTTTTTGCTTTTTATTTTTAGAGCTGACTTTCTGTCTTCCTAGGTTCTGCTTGGCTGATACTCTTCCAGTTTTTGGTCTGTGTGTTTGAATTGCTATTGTATCTCCTGGAGGCTCTCCCTTCTCTCCAGTGAGGCTCATTTGTTTCTTTCAACAATTCTGTAAGGTAGACAAGGTAGGCATTATTATCAAGTGAATTCTGAAGTACTTGTTGGAAGTGCTGAGGTACTGAAAGTTCATGTAGAGTGAGCAGAGGAAATGCTACAAGTATGTTTTCAAGTATTATTTTAAAGTGATGCTGAATTGTTCTAGTGTGCTTGGTAGCTGACACTATAACTATTCTGGTAGCAGACAACCAAACAAGCTTACTTGAGAGAAAAGACTGAGTAGCCTGTGAATGTAAGATTTCAAATCCAGTTCATTTCAAATCTCAAACACATGCTCTTTTTAGTACATGACACTGTTTTCTGCAGTTAGATGCTCTTGGCAGACATCGAAATAAATGTATCTTGACACACACTAATTATAATTTGATACAAGAGGGGTTGCAGCAGCAGGGAATCATGATTCATTAAAATCCCAAATCACCCAGAATATCTTATAAACACTGTCAGAATATTTTTGTTAATTCTACCATGCCCGATGAAAATGAATAATTGTTAGGCTCTATCTCGTTCAATCCTTCACACAATTTTCACTTTTATTACATTTTCAAAGACATACTCAAGTTAAAAACATTACCTTGAGTGCTATATGTGTGTGATTTATGTGTTTGAATATGCCTAAACTTGGGGAAAATGTCTATAAAGCCGATTTCTCTGATATCTGTATTTAATATCAAAGTCTTTTGATAATGATAAAGGCTTTTCTTTGTGGTTGATACATTAACTGGTAGCTTGATAAGAGTCAGGAGCAGGATTATGTTTATTTTAATTAATACTATCTCATCCTTAATATTTCTTCACCTCTTACACTTGCTGCATCATTGATTTCTAGTTATTTATGAAAATGCTGTGTCATATTTTTGAAATTGAATTTAAGAGCTCCAATACACACTTTTAAGTTTTTTTATGGACATAATTTGAGATAGACGTATGAGACTCTGAACAATAGGTAAGAAGCTCTATTGGTGTTAAGTCTCTCTCCAGGAGTCTGAGTACTTGGCATACAGAGAAGAATGTACAGATGAAAGTGCACAGGACTGCACAAACTCAGAGACATAAACCGACAGAAGACAATCATAAGTAGTCAAAAGACAATGAAAGCCTTGAGCAAGGACTAGCGATGTTAAAGATGAAGCTATTCACTTTGAAAAGACTGAACAAAAGCTGGGAATCAAAGCTGTGGAATCAAAGGCAAAGTGATTAAGGTGTTATGGAACAGATGTGGAGTAAAGAAACAAGGACATCTACTTTTTGAGAGACAGGTTAAGCATGAGAGGAGTGCTGTAAGTCAATTGCGGATGCAATCTCTCAGAGTTAGAACCTTCCAGACTCAAGGATCCTGTTCATTCTCATTCCCATGAGGAGATCTTTAATAACCCAGCAGTGAGATGACCTGAGCCCCCTTTCTTTCTATCAGTCTTCATGAGTTCAAATTACAAAAGAAAATGCCGAATAAATGTATTTTCATGAAGGAAATGGAATCTTCTTTGTTAAATGATGTTTCAACATCTAAAGCAATGCAGATTGCATTGTCTAAAGAAAGAAATCTAAAATGTCCTGATGAAAATTGATTATTTACATTATCTGAAATGTTTCAGGGAATTTCGGTTTTGTCTATAGTATTTGTACAATATTAACATAAAGTATCAATGCCTAGGTGAACTACCCACAAAATGGAGACTTACAGTGTTATAACTTACTGCATTTATTAATATGGATATGCTAAAGAATAAATCAAAGTCCTAGTTGAATATACATGGTCACAGGACTTTCTGCTTTTTAAATGAAGAACACAAGAGAAATAATGGTGTCTGACTGCTATGGTTTGAATGATGGTGCCCACTCTAAAATTTGTGTTGAAAGTTAATGCAACATTATTAAAAAGTGTGGCTTTGGGGAGGTGATTAAGTCACGGGGGCTCCACCTTCATGAATGTGATTAGCACCTTTATAAAAAGATTATAGTTGAAGGGAGCACTCTCTGAACCTTCCACTTCTTTTGCCAAAAGACTGTGAGAGCACAGTCCTTTTCCCTTCTAGAAGATGCAGGTGCAAGACACCCTCTTAGGAACAGAGATCCACCTGAACTAGACATCAATCCTGATGGTGACTTGATCTTGAACTCTAGGCTCCAAAATGAGAAATAAATTTCTGATATTTATAAATTACCTAATCTGTGGCATATAGTCATAACAGCACAGACTATGATAAAATATTTACACTTGTGTAAGTGTTACCTAAGATATGATGAAATTAACACAACTAGCACCTGCTTTCTGAGGTCATTATTCTTCAGACTCTAAAATGGGCAAAAAACATGTTCATATACAAACAAATTTTAAAAATGAGTGCAATGCCATCAGTAACATTTTTTTAGATAAATATATTAACATGATTTGAATTTGATTATCACATATAATTCATCAGAAGAATATTAGGACAACTTATATATATGACTTACGCTTTTTTTTTTTTTTTTTTGAGTCTCGCTCTGTCGCTCAGGCTGGAGTGCAGTGGCTCTATCTCGGCTCACTGCAAGCTCTGCCTCCCGGGTTCATGCCATTCTCCTGCCTCAGCCTCCCGAGTAGCTGGGACTACAGGCACCTGCCACCACGCCCGGCTAATTTTTTTTTTGTATTTTTAGTAGAGACGGGGTTTCACTGTGGTCTTGATCTCCTGACCTCGTGATCCGCCCGCCTCGGCCTCCCAAAGTGCTGGCATTACAAGCGTGAGCCACCGTGCCCGGCCGACTTACACATTTTTAACTTAAATCATCGCTTTCCAAATTAGTAACTAAAACACATTACTAAATTTAACCCTTCCATGTCAAGGAATAAATGCTTAGAATCCACCATAATAGGGCTAATACACACATTTAAATATGTATTGCAAACAGCATAAATATGAACTAATTTCCATTGATATATGGTCAGTTAAAATAAAACAATATGCAAATAGATGGTTTTTACGTGGAAGAAATTAGCTTTGTATTCTACCTTTAAAAATGAGAAACAAAACTATTTATATTATTTTACTCTTCCAAGCTATTAGAATATTAATTGATATTAGTATTTCTTTGTTCTGATGAAGAGTAAACACTTTACTAAATTGACGCCACCAGTGGTACCCTGAACATTATCCTTTTATAGGTAAACTGAGAAGTCATTAATACTAGAAATATAAGCTATGACATAAGCTAGTTATTGATTTTTCTCAATGGCTTTATGTTTATCTTTGCATATTTTTGCATGTTCAGCAAGGTGATTATTATTTCTAAAATATTTCTGTAATATATAAACACATTTTCCAGCCTTATGAGGAAAGCATTTTGATCTGAGTTGGGCACATTTCCTTTATCATTTTATTCAAATGGAAAATCTTTAGTTTCTTCATTATAATCTTTACTACAATTGTTATGTAAACAATGATATTAAGATTCTTAGTATCGTCTATGCATTGTTTTTCATATTTGCTTCAAAGTCTCACTGGTTTAGTTCCATAGTTATACAATTTTTTTGTTATCATTGTTTTATTACTATGTATAAGAATTGCATTATTCCTCTAATATCATGCAACAATCCTTGTTGAATCTGCATTGTTTAAACCTGTGGTACCCAATTTTTAGCATGCATCAGAATCACTATGAAAGCTTCTAAGAACACAGATTACAGATTACCATGCCTGTCTCTGGAGTTGCAGATTCAGTAGTGGCCTGAGAAGTTGAATTTCTGCAATATTATGCTCCTGCTGCTGGTGTAGAAGCTACACAGTGAGAATCACTGCTATAAAGCAGTTTGTTTTTTCTTCCTTTCCATATCATTTAAGTTACAACTTACAGGTGGGCACCTGTAATCCCAGCTACTAGGGAGGCTGAGGCAGGAGAATCGCTTGAACCCAGGAGGAAGAGGTTGTAGTGAGCTGAGATTGTGCCACTGCACTCTAGCCTGGGTAACAAGAGTGAAGCTCCGTCTCAAAAAAAAAAAAAAAGTTTAAGATATAGGTCCAGTTACAGAGATTGCTTCTAAACTATAAAGTTGTTTTTGCAAGCAGGTGATTTAAAGTAATCTGAAATAGTATTATAAATATATTTACTAGTACTTCTTGACAATCTAAATTAAGTACCTTATCAAAATTTCTCTTCAGTTGTGCACTTTAAATATGCTTGCTTGATAAATATAGAAATGTCACTACTACTACCACAAATTTTGATAATTTATAGCAGTAATATTTTGATTAATGTAATTCAGATGTGAAATGAGTTTAACCACACTTACTTGTCATACTCATTTTCATTTAAAAAGTGCACAGAGAAGCTCAGAAGCAAAAGTATGTTCAAATCACAATTGTTTCACATTCTTATGTTTGTCCAGTTATAAAAGCAGGAATAAAAATGTACATCAAAGTAATATGGCCAAGGTTTTACTCCACATAATTTCAATATATGCATCCTATGCTATTCCCTAACTGGGACATTTGATATGAATTTTTGTGGTCATTGGTATTCAAGTATTAGCAATACTTTGTAAATTCTCCCAAGTATAAATTCTCCACTGACTTTATTTCTTCCACATATTACCTAGCTAGCTTTGCTAAAGAGGTTAAAATGTGCATTATGAAGGTAAATGTGGAATTTACTTTTCTTTACCTACTATAAAATTATCTTAGTTGAAACTGGTTGTCATAAATCAATGGAACATCAGCTTAGGTGTTAAAACTTTCTAATAGAGGAAATGCTGCTCATAATTTTGCGATACCATTGAGTATCTTCTCTCTATTTTCAAGAGGCAGATCTCCCTGTATCATTATTTAACATAAATTGTGTGTGTCTGTGTCTGTGTGTGTGTATGCTGTGAGACATTTTATATGTTGAATCTTAAATAAATTCAAATGCTCATTGCCTTATTCAATTAAAGCAGCTGTTAAGTGAATTTTTAAAAGGTTGTTACTATGCCAATATCAGTTCTGGTATTTATAACTCAGTGCTAATTTTATCACACCAGTGTTATCAAATTTAAAAAGACATTGTTCTACCATCCATTTCCCCATTTATTAGATGAGTATTCAATATTCACCCTGTGGCAAGCACTACAGTTAGGTATGCTTGGATGACCAAAGTGTTTTTTCTGGTATAAGCTATAGCTTTTTGGACATATCTCTATTATTTCCTGTTGTTTAGAAAAACAATAACCACAAAATTGCTGAGTCTTTACTAGGAGAAATCTTCTGAGGTTTTATTCATCTGGATGAAACTGTATCACTTAAAATAATTTTAGAAAGTCTTGCTGGAAATGTTTTAGAATTGTGTCACTGTATTCTAGATAATATAAAAATAAAAATAAGCATCTACCCTTTGGAATTTATAGTAGGCATTCGTTTTTATGAGGATATCCTTTCTCCCCATTCCCACCACCAAAGAGCAGTGTACCTGTTTAATGGTGAATGCTTCTTAACACAGTTTATCAGCTAATTTAATCAGGTTGGATACTACCCAAGCAAACACTCCAAACTCTCCTCCCCTGGAATTCTGATTTAGAAAACTGCTAAAAAAAAAAAAAAAAGATAATGATCACCTCAATTATAAATTTAAAAGTACCTAATTGTGGGATGAAATATATCAGGGGAGCAATAGGAGACAGCTGGTCTTGTTTATCAAAAGAAAGAAGGGGATAGAACACCTGTCCATGAAAAACGATGTAGCTCCTTGGAGAAAGGTGGGACTCCTAGATGCTGATATCTTGATTCCAAACACCTCCTCTTGACTTGAGACAGTTTAACAATTCATGTTCTTTAAAATTAAAAAAAATTCTTGACTATAAAAAAAGAATTTGTTTCCTTAAAATAGCTGCAAATAATGTGCAAAAGTCTATTGAATACAAATGTAAGCAAACTGTTTATGATTCAAGTAATTGATCAAATTACAAGTTAAGGGATCTTTTTTACCCCTAGGCACAATATCATAAATATTGCTGTCATTCAGCAATGAAGGGGGAAGAGTTAGACTATAGTATTTTAGCGATTCTTTGTATCAACTTTTAAGCAGAAAGAGGAGTTGCAACCTATTTTGAGAAATGGCTTCATTATGAAAATATCTTCAAATTTCTCTGAGAGTGACTGTAACTCATTCTGTTGGATAAATTTTTGAATGATTTTAAAACAAACAAAACTGACCATTGGCCTAATGGTCTTCTTCTATAGACAGCCTCATGGGACTTTGGTCTTACCAATTTTCAGCCGTTAATTATGGGTAACCGAAAACATAAGGGCAAACATATTATGCTCTGGAATGTAAAGATAAAGTTACATTTTGAGTCAAACTACATTCACCATGAAGTTTTTCATGGGAAGAAATGTTTATAATCTTTCTTAAAAGAATATATTAAAAGTTGCTGAGTTTCCACAACCTGTTCCTGACAGCTACTTCAGTGTAAGTAATACATCACAGGGGTGATGGCAATCTGATGATGTATTGGAACTGTACATCATTGTGGTGACGGTGCTTTAATGACGGATGAGTAATATATCTTCAGGTAAAGCTCTCAAATTTAGGCCTGCCTGGAAAATAGAGTTTCTGGAAGAAGAAAACATCCTTTCAACTTTATAAAAGAATGCCTATAATAAAACATAGCTTGCTGAATTGAAGGGACGTAAGTTTGGATGCAAAAAATGAGACATCATAATTCCCTTTTTTAAATGTACATACTCCTTTTTTTCTTATTTAAAATGTTTACTGCAGGTTAAAGACACCCTCCACGTTAAAAAAGGGTTTCCATTTATTTTTGTATTCTTCATACTTCATTTACCCGTCACTTCAACATTTATCATTGTGTATTCTTTCTGACTTTTTTCTTGGAACTGGAAAAAATTTCTTTTCAGTGATATGACTTTCTTCTTGCTAATAAGAATTTCCTATCTCTGTACAGGTGGGAATATTATTTGGCAAATACTTTTTGCTTTTTCTGTCTTTGATAAACCATTCAAAATCACATTTTCTTGGGGTTGTGCTTCCTTTAAAAGCTTAATTTTTCATCTTCACACAGATATGAAAAGCAGTGATTCTTTTGCTATTCATCAAACGCATGAAGAGGAAAATTAAAAAAAATAAAACCAAACCAACAAGCAAAATTTTATAACATAGGTACATTTTACTACGTTTGTAAAGTATTGATGCTTAGGATTATTTTTGAAATTACTTTAGTACTTAGAAAATTATATACATTCACATACATTCATCTCTATGTGCATTTATGTATGTGTACATGTGTAATACACACACACGCACATGTAATACACACATGCACATACACCTACTGTTACCGAATATATTGTTGGAAAATACTTCAGCAACGCACTGCATTCTTTTTTATTTACTTTTTCCAATTTAAAATGGAATCTATTCAAACAAAACTAAGTTTGAGGATGGCTGTATAGGAAGCACAGATTTCAAGGCCATTCCTTTGGTCAGTGTTACAAAGCGGCAAAATCAGATGGTTGTTTATACAGGCAAAAACAGAGAAATTGAATAGCATCATAGTGTTTCTAAACAAGGCTAGCATTTAGTGTTCCCCTTGGCCCTTTGAAGTTTCACTGAAAAATCAACTTTCAAAAAGAAGATTAATAGGAGAAAAGACATACAACCTTACTTAACATGTATATACTGCATATTTAAAAGAGATTATTATCTTCTATCCACATTAAAAAGCAAAAGCACATCACCATTAGATAATCTTTAAAATACTTAAACTGTCAGGATCTATGGAAGTACAGATTTAATTTCAAAATGTAGGGAAAAAGACTACTAAAATGATACATTTCAAATATGTAAGTTAGAGTCATATTAGCATAAATCCCCAACAATCTTGAACGGGATTTGGTGAAGTTGATGACAAGTATTTCTTTACCAAAATAGTATAATCAGACTGGCTATAGAAAGTAAAATATAAGGTGATGATGTGTGCCATGTGTCTCTCTGGGTGCAACATGTTGGAAATGTCCTCTGTCTCACATTGGGAATCTTATCCCAGATTTGCCTCAGTGTCCATTTATATATGAATATTTTCCAAAATGAAAACTATGACCAGGCTAGTCTGTTAACCTGTTATAAGATAAATCCATAACTTGAGTCTGGGATTAGAAAATTGATTTCTTTGTCTTTTTTCTTTACTCTAAATTTGATCTAGGAATTATATTTTTCTCTCCTTGTTTACTGAATTGCTCCTAAAGAGGAGATAATCTAGCCAAAGGAAACATGCAAACTGAAGCAAGTGCTAGCTATGTTGCCTTAAAATAAAAGAGCAGAAGATTTACATTGCCTATGAGTGAATTTTGATGAAACGATGCAAAAATTAGAGATATGATCCTTCATGGAAGTGAACTCTGAGACATTAGCTGCGATAGGACATTATGACAGGACATTTCAGATGTTTGAATTTCAAGTTGAACTTGCACTATATTTGCAGATATATACATTTCTGGGTAGGATATTGTGGAAATTAAATTAGAAAATATATATGAAAAAGAGGGCTTGGCATATTTTAGGCCCTCAGTAAATAGTAACTATAGATTATAGTTCAACAAATAGAAAAATCTTCAAACAGACATTATTGAATTGTTTTAAAAAAGATATTTTCAATACATTGAAAAAATACCAAGAGGAAATAACTATTGTAGAACTTAGCTAAAACAATAACAAATCAAAAGTGTCTAATAAATAGAATCTCAAAATTAAAATCTTATATCTTCAATTTAGGATCATACTTGCTCTATTGAGTCAGGCCTTTGGTCTATCAATTTTAATATTTTAAAAGGCAGCTATGTTTTGAGGGTGAGTATATTTGTCTTTCATTATATGCCAGAAATGTGAAAAGATATTTAAGTAAACGTGTATCTGGCTTCAAGATATAATAACTGATGAAACACAGGTTCAAGCAAGCCCAGTTGTTGATACGGTTTGGCTCTGTGTTCCCACCCAAATCTCATCTCCAATCGTAATCCCCGTATGTTGCTGGAGGGACCTGGTGGGAGGTGATTGGATCATGAGGGCAGTTTCCCCCGTGCTGTTCTCCTGGTTGTTTGATAAGTGTTTCACATTTTTCCCTGGGCTCTCTGTCTCTCCTGCCACCTTGTAAGACATGCCCTTCTTCCCCTTCACCTTCTGCCATGATTGTAAGTTTCCTGAAGCCTACCCAGCCATGCAGAACTGTGAGTCCATGAAACCTTTTTTGTTTATAAATTACCCAGTCTCAGGTATTATCTTTATAGCAGTGTGAGAACAGATCAATACAATAATGCTTCATGATGGGTTAAATTTAGAAACTCAAAGAGCGAGGCCTCACACAATGGCTCACACCTGTAATTCCAGCATCTGGGAGGCCCAGGCAGAAGGATTGCTTGAAGCCAGGAGTTCCAGACCAGTCTGGGCAACTAAATGAACCCTAACTCTACAAAAAAATAAAATAAAATTAGCAGGGCATTATGGCATGTGCTTGTAGTTTCAGCTCCTCAGGAGACTGAGGTGGGAGGGTCACTTGAGCCCAAGAGTTCAAGGTTGCAGTGAGCCATCATCATGCCACTGCACTGCAGCCTGGGTGACAGAGCAAGACCCCATCACTAAAATTAAAAAATAAAAAGGGAAAGAAAAAGAAACAAGAAACTGAAAGAATGTGAAAAAATGGCCGAGAGTGGGTGGCTCACACCTGTAATCCCAGCACTTTGAGAGGCCAAGGCGGGTGGATCACTTGAGGTCAGGAATTTGAGACCAGCCTGGCCAGTGTGGCAAAACCCGATCTCTACTAAAAATACAAAAATTAGCCTGGTGTGGTCGTGCATGCCTGTAATCCCAGCTCCTAAGGCGGCTGAGGCAGCAGAATTGCTTGAACCCAGGAGGCAGAGGTTGCAGTGAGCAGACATTGCTCCACTGCACTCCAGCCTAGGCAACAGAGTGAGACTCCATCTCAAAAAAAATAAAAAATTTTAAAAAGGTAAAAAATTGTCACTTTGTATTGGTAGTGTTGCATGTTTTCTGCTTAATGTTTCCTGTTTCAGCATATTTGTCTGCATCTCTGAACATCTGGTAGAAGATGACCAGTCAAAACACCTAATTTTAAATGAGACCTGTGGAGAGAAAATAGTGTCTTTATCCTTCAATTTAAAATTCCTTAAATGAGAATTTGCTTGATTCAGCTTGAATCAAGTATAAACACTTTGCCCATCCAATATTGCCTATGTGCTGAGGTTGTACAGACACAGTTATTAGGGTCAATCCCTTAAATTGAGTAATGCTGTTTAATAAAGGAGATCATAGGTTGGGTTAACTTACCAACTGTTTTTACTATAAGTAAGAGTACACATTTTCCTTATATTGGAGTCTCTCTTTGTAGTGTTTAAAAATATGTCTGAACTGTTTGAGTGATCCAAAGAACACAGTTTTAGGGTACACTAATACTTAGAGAGGTCATGTAATCTAAGCTATGATCAAATTAATTGAAAATAAAAATCAAAGAAAAATTGATTTTAAATGGTCAGGATCATAACATTTATAAGAAGCACCCGGCCTGTTCCAGGCACGGTGGCTCACACCTATAATCCCAGCACTTTGGGAGGCCAAGGCAGGCAGATCACAAGGTCAAGCAATTGAGACCATCCTGGCCAAAATGGTGAAACCCTGTCTCTACTAAAAATACAAAAATTAACTGGGTGTGGTGGTGGGTGCCTGTAGTCCCAGCTACTTGGGAAGATGAGGCAGGAGAATCGCTTGAACACCGGAGGTGGAGGTTGCAGGCAGAGGTTGCAGTGAGCCAAGATCACACCACTGCACTCTAGCCTGAGGACAGAGCGAGACTCCATCTCAAAAATAAATAAATAAATAAATAAAAAGAAAGAAATACCTGACCGGGCACAGTGGCTCACGCCTGTAATCCCAACACTTTGGGAGGTCAAGACAGGTGGATCACGAGGTCAGGAGTTCAAGACTAGCCTGACCAAGATGAGGAAATCCTGTCTCTACTAAAAATACAGAAATTAGCTGGGCATGGTGGCACATACCTATAATCCCAGCTACTCAGGAGGCTGAGGCAGAGAATTGCTTAAACCTGGGAGGCGGAGGTTGCAGTGAGCTGAGATTGCGCCACTGCGCTCTAGCCTGGGCAACAGAGCTAGACTCTGTCACAAAGAAAAAAAGAAAAAGAAAGAAAGAAGAAAGAAACACCTTACATCAGTAGTCCTCAACCATTTTGGCACCAGTGACTGGTTTCAAATAAGACAATTTTTTTCATGGGCCATGTCAAGGGATGGTGTTGGGATGATTCAAATGCATTACATTTATTGTGCACTTTATTTCTATTGTTATTACACTGCAATATATAATGAAATAGTTATAAAACTTACCATAATGTAGAATCAGTGGGAGCCGTGAGCTTGTTTTTCTGCAACTAGATGGGGGTGATGGGAAACAGTGACACCCAAAGTGTGTTGCTTATGTCCCTCCTATGCTGTAATCTCATTTTAGTTGCTTTCACTGAAGAAAACCCTGCTTCACAAAGATAGGATGTTGGTAATGGAAGCAGGTTTTTCAGTGCTTTTGTGGCAATCTCGGGATATTCTGCCTTTAATCCAGAAAATATGGAGATTTGAAGTTGTCTCAAACATACTTTTAAGGCCACTGTCATTTGTGATCTGAAGCAGTTGATCCTCTTCTAGTAGACACAAAATTGATTCACCTTGCTTATTTACAAATAAGTAGCAGATCCATTTCTTCCCAGTTTGAGAGTCTTTTGTGGTTGGGAAGTAATGCTCAAACTCTTTGGAAAGGTGAGATAGGTGATCATGCACCAAATGGGAGAAAGAAGGCCCTGGCTCAGTCTCTTTCAAGATCTCTGCTAGGCCAGGTGCGGTGGCTCACGCCTGCAATCCCAGCACTTTGGGAGGCCGAGGCAGGCGGATCACGAGGTCAGGAGATCGTAGCCATCCTGGCTAACACAGTGAAACCCTGTCTCTACTAGAAATACAAAAATTAGCCAGGCATGGTGGCGGGAGCCTGTAGTCCCAGCTACTCAGGAGGCTGAGACAGGAGAATGGCGTGAACTTTGGAGGCAGAGCTTGCAGAGCAAGACTGTGTCTCAAAAAAAAAAAAAAAACAAAAAAAACTCTGCTAAAAGAAGGCCTGGCTCAGTCTCTTTCAAAATCTCTGCTAATGTTTGAAACATGTCAGAAATCCCAGTATTCTCTTGTTACCCCCATAATACCAGCTTAGCTTTGAAAGCAGCCACTTTATCTGCCAACTTGAACAGTTGTTGCTCATCATGGCAGCTGCTCTGTGCATATACCACCACAAAATGACCAATTCAGTTTTCCTGATATGTAATCATACAAAGACTCTAATAGTTCTGCATCTGTGATGTTGGTTGGCAACAAAAGTGCACATAACATATCCTCATGCACATCCTGCTATAAACTATATCACATGAAAACAAGCATTGTTGCCTTGTTGTCAACATCGGTAG
This sequence comes from Symphalangus syndactylus, assembly GCF_028878055.3. Lineage (NCBI taxonomy): Eukaryota > Metazoa > Chordata > Mammalia > Primates > Hylobatidae > Symphalangus > Symphalangus syndactylus. The sequence goes on from NC_072438.2 coordinate 76,757,501, forward strand.
ACTTGTTGACCTGGATTGCATGCCATGGTGACTCATTAATCCTCTCTAACAACTGTACCTCAATATCCTCTGCTATTTCATCAGTTCATCTAATTATGGTGCTAGCTGATAAAGGAACACATGCCACCTTTTGAACTACAGTCTCTCCTAAAAGTTCATGGCAAATGTTCTTAATAGCAGGCAAGATGAACTCTTCACCAATACTAAAGGGTTTCTTAGATTTAGCAATGCAGGTAGCCACTAATAATTTTTGCTCTCAGTACAGGCACATTTGATGAAGTGGTAGCCTTCAATAACTGCTTCTGTTCTTCGTGGTTATGTTTTATTCTTTGAAAACATTTCAAAGGCTTGTCTTTTGACACAGGACGCTTGGTCTTCACATGGCAAAACAGTTTTGAAGGTTTCGTGACTTCATTGTATAGCCAGTCACTACATAGTATACAAAGTGTGCTTGAAGGATGTAAATCACCTGTTGCAATGAACCCAAAATTTAAGTAGGACTTGGTAGGTATATTCTTCTAAACACAGCTTTATTTTTCGTGGCCATCTTAGAGTCTTCTGCTGTTGCATCATTGGGTCTTTCCCTCTTTTCAAATAAGCTCCCCAGTAATGTTTGCTTTTTATTCGTTTTGGCTAGGGTTAGCTTGTGAGCTTAAAAAAACTGTGACTAAGACAAGTCCACAGTGTGGGAAAGTGGCACAGGTCGAAGTGGTAGATAAAATAATGGGCAGGCGGCACACTGACTAAAATAAGTGTTGGATTCTTACGTAAAGTATGCCACCAGCTGCAGCTTGTCACTTGCCACTCACTGATAGGGTTTTGATATGAGTCTGCAAGCAATTGATTTATTATGGTCTCTGTGCAGTTAAACCTCTCTGCTAATGTTAATCTGTATTTGCAGCTGCTTCCCAGCGCTAGCATCACCACGTCAGTACCAACTCAAATCATCAGGCATCATTAGATTCTCATAAGTAGCAAACAACCTAGATCACGCACATGCGCAGTTCACAATCGGGTTCCAGTTCCTATGAAAATCTAATGCCACTGCTGATTTAACTGTAGGCGAAGCTCAGGCAGTAATGTGAGCGATAGGGAGCAGCTGTAAATACAGACGAAGCTTCACTCCACTCACCCGCCACTTGCCTCCTGCTGTGTGGCCCAGCGCCTAACAGGCCAGGGACTGGTATCAGTCCACAGCCCAGGGCTTGGAGACCCCTGCCTTACATCAGATATGCCTATCTTGTATAGCAATTATAGCCACGTGAAGTTATGAAGCATGATCTCTTCAAATTATAGATAAAAACTTTTGTAAAAATAAATATTCCTGTATATAAATACAGAACAATTAACAAAGAAAAGTAACATTTATCAAGAGGGAAAAAAAAAGTAACAATGCATATTTCAGTACTCCATCTGCAGAATGCACAGCTCTGTAGGAATCACCAGAAAAGGAAAGCCAAATCCTGAAAGAGCAGCTCGTTGGCATAAGTTTAATTTAAATAATTTAATAATTTAACTCTAAGAGGCACATAAAACTGTGACATGTGGCCAAGAGATAAAATTGTGTGCATGTATCCATACACTCTAATTCTTTGGTCCTTGATTTCATTTGGTCCCTGGTGGCTTTTTAGCTTTGCCTTTACATTTTTAAGAAGAACAAAAATGTGTAATACATATGTATTTGCAGCTACAGAATGTAATTCAAACTGTTTAAAGAAAAATTATTCGGGACACTTGTTAAAATAGCAATGCAGACTTTATTCTGGACTATCAGGATAAGTATAGGGACTACTGCAATGAAGTTTTGCAGTGGGTGAGAGAAATTGGGCTCAATTCCAAATACAAAAACAAAAGGTGTGAGTTTACAGCCAAGAGGCTGGCCAAGGGTAAGTGAATAAAAAATTACCAGTTGGAAACTTCAGAGGGAAGGCAGAACTTTGACTTCACTTAGTAGGATTCTTGCTGAAAGTCAATCAGAATGATCAGATATTGAGGGCTGGGGATGCTGGCTAAACCAACTTTACAGGATTCTTGCTAAAACTAGGCTCTTGGAGGACACTCCCAAAGATGGGGCCCATAGTGAAACTCAGAGGAGACTGTCTAAGGTTTGGTCCAAAAGAGTATCTTTGTCAAAATCTATCTAACTTGAGAAAGAACATTAAAATAACACAACTCTGTAAGATGAAAAATTGGCCAGATGTGGTGGCTCATGCCTGTAATCCCAACACTTTGGGAGGCCGAGGCGGGCAGATCACGAGGTCAGGAGATCGAGACCATCTTGGCTAACATGGTGAAATGATGTCTCTACTAAAAATACGAAAAAAAATTAGCTGAGCTTGGTGGCAGGAGCCTGTAGTCCCAGTTATTCAGGAGGCTGAGGCAGGAGAATGGCATGAACCCGGGAGGGGTAGCTTGCAGTGAGCTGAGATTGTGCCACTGCACTCCAGCCTGGGTGACAGAGCAAGGCTCCATAAAAAAAAAGAAAAAAAGAGGAAAGAAAGAAAGAAAGAAAGAAAGAAAGAAAGAAAGAAAGAAAGAAAGAAAGAAGGAAGGAAGGAAGGAAGGAAGGAAGGAAGGAAGGAAGGAAGGAAGGAAGGAAGGAAGGAAAGAAAGAAAGAAAGAAAGAAAGAAAGAAAGAAAGAAAGAAAAAGAAAGAAAGAAAGAAAGAAAGATTGAGTAATGAAAAGTATCTTTGGGTATTTAACTGCTATTAAATATAAGCAAGATTGAGTTGTTCAGCCATTATGAAATAAAGACAGTAATTTATTTTTTGATTGGCTGATGTTTTCTGAAAATTTCAGGAAGGCTTATAAATTATTGTGCATTTAATATGGTACAGATACATATAAAATTAAAGATTATGCATTGTTACATAAGTGGAAAAATGTTTCATATCAATGTTTTCTATCATTTAGCAATAGAAAGTGTAATAAAATTTATAATACCCTTAACAATTAAAATTTTAAATTAACAATGAGAACTTTTTTATATTAAAATTCATTAAGAAAAGAGATAATTTGTAACAAAAGATGTATTATTAGGGGTCAAAAAGTACACTAAAGAAGGAAAATGTACTTTGTGTCACCATCAAATTCTTCAGCTTGTTTTAAGTTAATGAATAGTAAATGTATTATTTATTTTTTAGTTCTTGTTTGCTAGTAAATGTTTAATTAATTTGTTTAATGTTGTAATAGGCTGAGTAATGGCCCTATAAAGATATCCACATCCTAATTCTTGCAGCCTATGAATGTTACATGGAAAAGACTTTATAGATGTTACATCAAAGATCTTGGTATAGGGATATTATAGTAGATTATACAGTGGGCCCAAAATACAATTACAAGTGTCTTTACAAGGCAGAGAAAGATTTCACAGATAACAATAGAAGACAATGTGATCAGTAAAACAGATATTGGAATTTTGCAGTAACAAAACAAGATGCTGGAAGCCAGCAAAAGCCAGAAGAGGCAAGGGATGAATTCTTCCTAGAGCCTTCAGACAGAGTGTAAACCCTGTTGGCAATTTTATACTTGTCAACCCTGTGATACTGTATTTGGTCTTCTGAACTTTTTATATATGCAGCATGCTTTACAACACAGGATAGTTCACTAACCTTCTCACAAGCTCCTTATCTCATTGCAGACTCACAAGAAGTAGTCCGTGGGTACAGTCTGGGAGCACATCTTAAAGCTCATCTGCTACCCTGTGATGTGTTTCTAGTTTATTCTCATCACTTGACATTTCTTTATCTACCAAAAAAAAAAAAAAAAAGGTGTGTCATTTAAAAATCTACAAAGATAAAAGCTCACTTTCTCCTTAAAACTTGGATCTCAGTAGCAACCGTTTTATATGTTTATTATAATTTTTAAAGAAACATTCATTTAATCTTAGGTACTACTGAAGATATAGGCAACCTCCCAAATCTCGTCAAAATAACACTCCCACTCTTACATCACTGAATTTTGGGAAAAGTCAACTTGGAAACACTATATTTAATTACTTTTAGAAATAAATGTCTTGCTTAATATAATAAAGATATCTAAACTAAGCTAATATTCATAGATACATACATTTTATTTTACGTTATCCAAGGAATGTAGTAATTAGGTGTATAACTGAGCTACACTACTAATATTAAACATTACATATATATAGGAAGAAGCTTCCTATTATTGGATTGATGAATAGTAGCTAGCATAAATAAGAAAAGCCAATGAGTGTTGCCTTCTGTATAGATAATATGAATTGAAAAGAAATGTGGTGCATTTACTTTGAAAGGATGTTTTGCATTTACATTTTTAAAATGTGATGTATTTACTGCCAAAGATGACATTTTCTTAACCAAATGTTTCTTTGAAATGTATTTGGATAAAAATGACTTCTATATAGCTACAAATGTGTGTATGAAGTATAGGAAGAATCAGTGGCCTTGAGGTAAATGGATTTAAAAATTATTTATTCAGGGTTAATTGTAATTTAAGTAGTCTAACTCTTAAAACAGCCACTGTGATTTTTCTTTTTGTAAGCTACCAAAGGGATTATTATTTCTTTAAATGAACCAATTTAATAGTTGCCAGGCATTTATTCAAGGATTTCAGATCATATTTTCACCCTATTTACAAGTACTTTTGTTTATTCAAAGGGAATCGCTACAGGTATTTATCATTTGTAAAAAACAGTATTGTAAAAGACCTAATTTGGTAACTTTTTTTGAAAATTCGTCCCAGAGACTATGATTACATGCACAAAACAATTTAGTTATTCAAATGAACATAACTAGCTTTTAGGCAAATAATCAAATCTGTAATATAGATTAACACAATCATCTATTTGCAGGAATGTGGAAAGAAGTTAACTTTACAAATTCTACCATAGTATAATTTTAAATATAAAAACAATTTCAGCAATTTTAACTAAATAATATGTGCCCCAGAAGTTATACATGCCTAGGTACATGCATAGCCATAAACAGGCAAATGTAGGACTGCAGAACTAATTTTCTACCTTGAAAATTTTTTATTTTATATATCACAATGCCACAAAAACTTGACTCTTTTGTATGCTCAAGAGCCTTGGATATTATTCAGTCAAATAATGGCCAATATTGTTTTTTTTTAAATTGTCCCTTCAGGGAAGTTATCCAGATTTTATATAAAGAACAAAGACTCTTAATACACATTCAAATTTTTATTCCTTCTACGTAAATCAGCAGGCTGTATAGTACACAAATTTGTAGCATTTCTTTTTATAACCAGGATAAATGTAAGATTGGCTCATGAAAATAAAATGCAGTTAAATTTCATTTATTTTTCTAGGTGATGCACAGGGATCTGAATATAAGCTTGGGCATTCCTTCCAACAGCTCTTAATTAAACCATTCATGCAAATGTTATCTGTAGGATAAGTATTATAGCTCTCTGTATTTAGCTTCTCCCTTCTCCTCACTCCTTTTCTTCATGTGGTCATCAATATTTCTTTAATGTCTACTGTATACCTGGTGTTATAAGCTGATCCCAGCGATATCCTAACAAATAATCTAGACTAAACACACCCCCACTTTTTGCAATGTATTTATAGATTGGATTATTTTAGGAAAGACACACCTATAATATTACTCAGATCTATCAAACTATTCATAAAGAAATTTTTACATTTTCATGAGATGTCTGTAGGAAAAGCACTGTAAATATTTAGTGTTAAGGTTAGAAATTTATTGTGACGATAGTATCACAATGAAAACAATGTCTTAACTTCAGAAATATATAAAATTTGATTCTCCGAACTAGGTGTTATACCTGATATTCAAGTCTTTAATACTTATAAGTACTTAGAACAATTAAATATAAATAAGAGACTTTTGTGTCTGTTTACTAATAGAGGTTGACTTGTTTCTTCTAAATTATTATGGGAAGTGTATTAACTTGTATAATGTACATTATTTCTCTCTACAAAATAAAAAATGACATTAAAATCATCACTTTTTGGTTGCCAGAAGGTTAAAGTAACTGGATAGAACATTATATGTATGTATGTTTGTGTGTATGTGTGTGTGTGTTTGTGTAAAGAAATGACCATGTAATGGATAACTAGAAAATGTACTCCACTGATTTGCATTAATTGAAGAAAAGATTTGTTGGAATAAATGACATGACAAAAATGTAGGTTTATGATTTCCAAACAGAATAAATAAAAGACTGTATGAAGAATATTAAAGTGCAGTCAAGTGATGCTTAATTACAAGTATACATTCCATAAATGCATAATTAGGCAATTTTGTTGGGCAATAATCATAGAGTGTACTTACACAAACCTAGATGCTATAGCCCACTACATTCCTATGCTATATGGTATAACCTATTGCTCCTAGGCTGCAAACCAGTACAGCATGTCACTGTCCTGAATACTGTAGGCAATTGTAACATAAAGGTAAGTATATGTGTATCTGAACATATCTAAACAGAGAAAGAGTACAGTAAGAAGACAGTATAGAACATAAAAATGATTCCATTGCTTTTGGTGTTTTAGTCATGAAGTCTTTGCCCATGCCTATGTCCTGGTATTGCCTAGGTTTTCTTTAGCCAAAATTGACAAATGGGATCTCATTAAACTAAAGAGCTTCTGCACAGAAAAAGAAACTATTATCAGAGTGAATGGGAAACCTACAGAATGAGAGAAATTTTTGCAATCTATCCATCTGACAAAGGACTAATATCCAGAATCTACAAAGAACCTTAAACAAATTTGCAAGAAAAAAACACAAATAACCCCATCAAAAAATGGGCAAAGGATATGAACAGACACTTCTCAAAAGATGTTTATGCGGCCAACAAACATATGAAAAAAGCTCATCATCACTGGTCATTAGAGAAATGCAAATCAAAACCACAATGAGATACCATCTCATGCCAGTTAGAATGACGGTCATTAAAAAGTCAGGAAACAACCAATGCTAGAGATGATGTGGAGAAATAGGAACACTTTTCCACTGTTGGTGAGAGTGTAAATTAGTTCAACCATTGTGGAAGACAGCGGGGCGATTCCTCAAGGATCTAGAACTAGAAATACCATTTGACCCAGCAATCTCACTACTGGGTATATACCCAAAGCATTATAAATCATTCTACTATAAAGACACATGCACACATATGTTTAATGCAGCACTATTCACAATAGCAAAGACTTGGAACCAACCCAAATGCCCATCAATGATAGACTGGATAAAGAAAATGTGGCACATGTACACATGGAATACTATACAGCCATAAAAGGATGAGTTTATGTCCTTTGAAGGGACGGGGATGAAGCTGGAAACCATCATTCTCGGCAAACTAACACAGGAACAGAAAACCAAAAACCACATGTTCTCACTCATAAGTGGGAGTTGAACAATGAGAGCACATGGACACAGAGAGGGGAACATGACACACTGGGGCCTCTCAGGGGGTGGGGGACAAGGGGAGGGAGGGATAGCATTAGGAGAAATACCTAATGTAGATGGCGGGTTGATGGGTGCAGTAATCCACTAAGGCACGTGTATGCCTACCTAACAAACCTGCACGTTCTGCACGTGTATCCCAGAACTTAAAGTATAATTTAAAAAAAAAAGAAATGCAGTTGACAAAATTAAGGAGAGGCAGGAGCCAGTCTTCTCTGTGAGCAACTCAATAGTTGGGTTTTCTCCACTCCGTGAAGATGCAGGCAGGGCTGCAGGGTCCCGGGAGCTTCTATCTCCAACCATAAAGAATCGGGAACCTGCAGTGAAGGCAAAGTGTAGACATATAACAGCTACTTGGTTTTGTTCTAAAACTCCAGGGGTTCTTCCACTCAATTGGAAAGCTCCCATCATGTTTTCCAGCCACCGGGTCCAATCTCTTCTTGAAGAGCCATGACCAAGAGAACAGGATTGCTTGGCTGGAAGGGATCTTAGAAATCTCAGAGTGGTTGAGAGTTTGTTCTTTGGTGTCGATCTTCCTGGTTTCCAGCTACAGTTTTGCAACTGAGTGTAAGTCCTTGAGCAAGTTATTTGGCTTCTCTGAACCTCAATTTCCACATATGTAAAAGAGGAATTATAATATATACAGTAAATTTTGTGAGGATTAAGCAAGAGGATTAGATCTAACTTGGTACATTTTAAATACACGATAAAGTAATTGGCTATTATTTTATTTAGTTCCTTCATTTTATGGATACAGAGAAGATGATAAATCTAAGTAATGCCTGGCTTAGCTCTTTACTTTATGAAAGAAAACCATAAGAATGATATACCTGTATTGGACATTTACTATAAATGGAGCTTCCAGCTTGCAGGACTGGAAGTTGATCTGAGTAAGTCAGTGAGTGAGTGGTGAATGATTGTGAAGGCCTAAGACAATACTGTACTTTACTGTAGACTTTGTAAACACTGTATTCTAGGGTATATTAAATTTATTTTAATTTTTTTCTTTCCCCAAAAATACATTATCCGTAGCTTACTGTAACTTTTTTATTGTATAAACTTTTTAATTTTTTTAATATTTTGACTCTTGTAACTTTTGTGAACTGACAGCCCACACCTCCTACCCAAACTTGCCCTGAGATGTATCTCATTTTTTATAAGTCAGAAACAGCATTACAATGCAGTAAGAGTTACAAAAGAAAGTGTGTAATAGAAAATAAACTAATGTATAACTAGGCAGTTTTTTAAAAAATTTTAAGTGGGAAACAGCAAAGGAGAAATATGGCTTCACTCTTAAATGAAGTCAAGCTGTTCAAGAAACATAGCTTAAAATACAAACACACTGCACATCTGTACAAATATACTTTTTAGTATCCTTATTCTTTAAACTTTTTTCTGCGTTTAATTTTTTTGAACATTTAAACTTTTTTGTGAAAAGTTAAAACGCAGTGATCCTATCTGTAGCCGTGGTAATGTAGCACAAGGCATTAATCATGTGTTTGCAATGATGATATAAACAAACCTACTGTACTATCAGTTGTTTAATTTTTTTTGAACATTTTTTTTCTGTGTTTAATTTTTTTGAACATTTAAGCTTTTTTTGTGAAAAGTTAAAACACAGACATACACATACATTACCGTAAGCCTTCACAGGGTTTGAATCATCAATATCACTGTCTTCAACTTCCACATTTTTGGCCCACAGGAAGGTCTTCAGGGGCAATAACATGCATGGAGCTGTCATCTCCAGTGTTAACTATGCCTTCTTCTGGAATCCCTCCTGAGGGACCTGCCTGACAGTCAGCTTTTCTTTACTGGTAGGAGTACACTCTAAAATACTGACAGAAAGGATAGTATAGTAAATAAATAAACCAGTAATATAGTCATTTATTATCATTATCAACTATCATGTACTGTATATAATTGTATTTCTTATACTTTTATACAACTGATAGCACAGTAGGTTTGTTTATATCATCATTGCAAACACATGATTAATGCCTTGTGCTACATTACCACAGCTACAGATAGAATCACTAGGTAACAGGAAATTTTTAGCTCCATTATAATCTTATGGGACCAAGGTTGTTGACTGAAACATTGTTATGCAGTGCATGAATTTACTTAAAGAAATTGCCTTGTAAATAGTGCTAATTAGCCTATCAGTAAATGGATTATAAAAAGAAGCTTGTGAGCACAGTGCGTGCTGGCAGAGTTTGTGTCATATAACACCATCTTCCTTAACAGTCTTGTTTGCAAATATGTGTTTCTTGAACAGCTTGACTTCATTTAAGAGTGAAGCCATATTTCTCCTTTGCTGTTTCCCACTTAAAATTTTTTAAAAACTGCCTAGTTATACATTAGTTTATTTTCTATTACACACTTTCTTTTGTAACTCTTACTGTATTCTAATTCTGTTTCTGACTTATAAAAATGATCTCATCTCAGGGCAAGTTTGGGTAGGAGGTGTGGGGTGTCAGTTCACAAAAGGCCAAAGGAGTTTAAACCATTACCTCATTATCTAAATGGGTTACTCTCTCTCTGTGTAAAGCAGTTGTTCATACAGAATCAAACTGATACTCCTGAAAATGTCATTTTATTATGTTAGTCACATGAATAGCAGCAAGATTAGGGTTTTAAGTAAAAAAACAGACACATACTTTTTCTGGTGACATTTCTGGAGTTGCTTCCAGTTGATTCTCACAATAATTTTACATGATCTTAGGTCTATTGCAAGTAAATTTCAGAAAGTAAAGATCTGCATTAACCCTTCTTATACATTGTTTTATTTATTTTAAATTATAGTGTCTTGAAATAACTAAGAAGGTATATGTAGAAACTTTACCACAAGTGTTAAACTAGTACATAACCACCTTTAACAAATTGACAGACATAAAGAATTTACAAAGAATTTACCAAAGCTGATGGATGAAATGGATTGGCCCAAAATAATAGTGAAATGCTATATTATTGCTTGGTTTCAAATCTATCCTTATTCAGTAATTAGTAGAGAAATATTCGAAAAAACACTGAAGTTACCAAAGCTTCAACTTCCCAATCTATAACTTTATTATAAAATTATTGTGACAAACAAGATTATTAATGTAAAATTCTGTAGACTGGTATATTAGAAATTGTTTAAAATTATCAAATAGCAATAAAAACACATTATACCCTGACCACATCTCTGCCACTGACAACTTATATGATTTAAGTCAAAATGTTTAACATGCTAATATGTTTCTTAATTATTTAGCCACATCCTGATCATACATAGGCTATGCATAAGCACTAGATTATGTTAAGCTAATTTATTTGAGAGAGCTATCAGAATTCAATAATTATGCTACGCTCTGATTAAGGCAGGGTATTTCCCCTAAATAATTGAAAAACAACTCCATATATGACATTTTCCTAAACTTTCATCATGGGACGCCAAAGTATAGTGTTAAACTAAATAACAAATAGAGAGATACCCTATAAAAGAAAATGAGAGCATACGGTGAAAATATACCCACCAAAGTAAATTATATGTGTATTCAGGAAGGTAAAGGAAAACAAAGGTTTTTAAAGGAAAAATGGACAGAATTACATAATCGTTTTGAGGTAATTATCCTTGGCTATAAGGATTAATAACAAGAATGTGGCAATCCAGGGTTAGACAAGTAGTTGCTGAGCAAATGTCCTCTTAGACATACTTTTTGTGTAAGGTTGCAATGGCCTTTGTGTAAAGTTGTGGTTTTTGCGTGATGTTTTGTGATAATTTTTGTTATCAGGCATTTATGCATGAGAACTCTCCCTTCATGACCTTTCCTGGCTCTTTTTTTTTTTACTTTTATGTCTGTGTAATAATTGCACATATTAATGGCATATGAGTGATATTTTGATACAAGCATAGCATGTGTAATAATCAAATCAGGGTAATTGGGGCATCCATCACCTGAAGCATCTATCATTTGTTTATGTTAAAAACAGTCTAATTCCATTCTTTTAGCTATTTTAAAATATAGAATTAATTATTGTTAACTGTAGTCACCCTATTATGCTACCAATCACTAGATTTTATTCCTTCTATCTAACTGTATTTTTGTACCCATTAACTATACCCTTTTCCTACCCTCCTCTCCACTATCTTTGAGCCTCTGATAATGATTATTCTGCTTTCCATTTCCATGGGTTTCATTTTGTTTAGCTTCCATATATTTGTGAGAACATATGATATTTGCCTTTCTGTGCCTAGCTTATTTCACTTAATGTAATGTCCTCTATTTGTATCCAGGTAGTTGCAAATGACAGAATTTCCTTTGTTCTGATGCCTGAATAATATTCCATTATGGATATGTACTACATTTTCTTTACACATTCATCCGTTACTGGACATTAAGTTTGGATTTGCTGTTGTGACCAGTCATGCTGGACTAAACATGGGAGTGCAGATAATCTCTTTGATATATTTTCTTTTCTTTTGGATATAGACCCAGTAGTGAGATTGCTGGATCATATGTTAGTCCTATTTTTAGATTTTTGAGGAACCTCCCTGTTGTTCTACATAGTGGCTGTACTAATTTACATTCTCACCAAAAATGTACAATTGTTTTCCTTTTTTTACATGCTTATCAGCATTTTTATTGCCTATCTTTTGGATAAAACCCATTAAAACTGGTATAAGATGATATCTCATTACCGTTAATTTTGTTGTTTTTGACACAGGTTTTTTCTCTGTTACCTAAGCTGGAGTGCAGTATTGTGATTACGGTTCCCTGTAACCTCAAAATTTTGGGCTCAAATGAATCTCCTGCCTCACCCTCCCAAGTCACTAGGAATATAGGCATGCACCACCACACCTGACTAATGTTTTAATTTTTTTTTTGAGACGGGGTCTTGCTATGTTGTCCTGGCTAGTCTCAAACTCTTGGTCTCAAGCAATCCTCCCAACTCAGCCTCCAAGACTACTGGGATTACAGATATTAGCCACGTGCCCAACCTCATTGTAATTTTAATTTGCATTTCTATAATGATTAGTGACGTTGAGCATTTTATTATATATAGATTGGCCATGTGTATGTGTTCTTTTGAAAAAATGCCTATTCAGATCTTTTGCTCATTTTAATTGGATTATTTCTTTTTTTCCTCTTGAGTTATTTGAGTTCTTTATATATTCTCATTATTAATCTCTTGTTAGATGGGTAGTTTTCAAATATTTTTCCCATTTTGTGGGTTGTGTCCTTAGTTTGTTGATTATTTCCTTTCCCGTAGAAGCAGCTTTTTCTCTTGTTGAGATTGCATTTGTTCATTTTTGCTTTTGTTGCCTGTGCTTTTGAGCTTCTACTCAAGAAATCGTTGCCAAGAACAATGTCCTGAGTGTTTCCCCAACGATTTCTTCTAGGAGTTTCATAGTTTCAAATATTAGAATTAAATATTTAATCCCTTCTGATTTTATTGTTATATATGGTGAAAGACAGGGATCCAGTTTTATTCTTCTGCATGTGAATATTCAGCTGTCCCAATGCCATTTACTGAAAAATTTGTTATTTCCCTAATATATGTTTTTGACACTTTGTCAAAATGAGTTGATAATAAATATGTGAATTCATTTCTGGGTTCTCTATCCTGTTTCAGTGTTCCATCTGTCTGTTTTTATGCCAGTTTTGTTTTTTTAACTTTAATTTTGTAGTATAATTTGAAGTCAGGTAATGTGAAACTTCCAGATTTGTTCTTTTTGTTCAGGATTTTGTTGGCTATTTTTTTTTGAATAGTTTCATTTATACTTTAGAGAAAGGTTCTTTCTGCTTTGAGAAATGAGAGAAAATAGTACAGAGGACAGCAACTTGCAACTTGGATATCAGCTCAGCCACAGTGAAATAAAGCACCAGGCAAATACCTGAAGCCCAGGATTCCAGGCATTTGCTCCTGGATGGTGTTTGTAGACTCACTCTTGCCAAGATGGAAATCCACAGCCTTAATGGAATAGATCCAGTCACAGGATAATTCATCACCTGCTGACTAACATGGTCTTGGGCCTTGAATAAGCATTAGCAGCAGCCAGTCAGTGCTGGCCACAACACTTGGGTGAGCCCCAGTATTGTGCTAGTCTGCAAGACTTCAGGTGTAAACCTGTGTAGTAACAGCTGGGGTGACCATGAGAGTGGCCACATCACACGTTTCCCAACTCCAGGGATCCCAGTGCAGTGAGAGACTCTTTCTATTTTGGAGGAAAGAGAGAAAGGTGAGCAGGAGACTGCCGGGCAACTCAGGGAATTATCCCTTATCTTACTCATATGCACCAAGGCCGTGTATCTAGGAGGCTACAAGGGTCACAGTGTTTGGGGGCTCAGTTAGTTTCCTGGTGCTGAAACAACTGCAGTGACTGCAGGCTTAGGTCACAATGCTCAATCTCCTTTCAGTTTGTGAAAACCCTCTCCAGAAGAATGAATGAAAGTAAGCCCAGACTTGGAAGATTGGAATAAATATGTAACACTTCAATGGCCTGATATGCACGAGCATCCACAAGCACCAAGAACATCCAGGTAAACATGACTTCTCCAGATGGACTAAATAAAGCACCATGACTATATTAGTCCATTTTCACACTGCTGTAAAGATACTACCTTGGACTGGGTAATTTATTTTTAAAAATGTTTAACTGACTCACAGTTCTGCATGGCTAAGGAGGCCTCAGAAAACTTGTAATCATGGCAGAATATGAAGAAGAAACTAGGAATTTCTTCACAAGTCAGCAGGAGAGAGAGAGTAAAGGGGAAACTGCCAATCACCTTTAAAATCATCAGCTCTTATGGAAACTCACTCACTATCATAACACTATCACTGTCATAGTATAGGGGAAACTATCCCCATGATCTAATCACCTCCCACTAGGCCCCTCCCTTGACACATGAGGATTACAATTCCCAGTGAGAATTGGGTGACAGCACAGAGCCAAACAATTCTGCCCCAGCCCCTCCCAAATCTCATGTCCTTCTCACATTTCAAAAACAATCATGCCTTCTCAACAATCTCCCAAAATCTTAACTCATTCCAGCATTAACTCAGAAGCCCAACTCCAAAGTTTCATCTGAAGAAAGGCAAGTCCTTTCTGCCTTTAAAATACAAAACATAAATACATAAATACAAGCCCATAAAATACAAAACAAGTTAGTTACTTCCAAGATACAAGGATTTGGGTAAATGTTTCCATTCCAAATGGGAAAAATTGGCCAAAACAAAGGTGCCACAGGCCCCATGCAAGTCCAAAATCTGGCAGAGCACTCATTCTATCTTAAAGTTCCAAAACAACCTTGGCTCCATGTCTCACATTCAGGGCATGCTGATACAAAGGGTGGGCCCCACAGCCTTGGGCAGCTCTGACTCTGTGGCTCTGCAGGGTGCAGCCCCTGCAGCTATTTTCATGGGTTTGTGTTGCATGTCTGTGGCTTTTCCAGGCTCACAGTGCAAGCTGTTAGTGGGTCTACTGTTATTGGGTCTGGAGGACAGTGGCACTTTTCTCACAGCTGCACTAGTCAGTGCTCCAGTGGGGACTCTGTGTGGAGGCTCAAACCCCACATTTTCCTTTTGCACTCCCTCAGGAGGGATTCTCTATGAGGCCTCTTCCCCTGCAGCAGACATCTGCCTGTACATCTAGGTGTTTCCATACATTCTGTGAAATCTAGGTGGAGGTTCCTAAACCTTAACCATTGCCTTCTGCATACCTACTAACCCAACACTATGTGAAAGCTACCAAGGCTTAGGGCTTGCACCCTCTGAAGCAATGGCCCAAGCTGTATTTTGGCCCCTTTTAGCCACAGCTAGAGCTGGAATTGTTAGGATGCAAGACACCATGTTCCAAGGCTGCACAGATCAGGAGGGCACTGAGCCTGGCCCATGAAACCATTTTTACCTCCTAGGCCTCCTGGCCTGTGATGGGAGGCATTGCTGCACAGATCTCTGAAATGCCCTATAGACATTTTCACCCTTGTTTTGGCAATTGACATTCATCTCCTCATTGCTTATGCAAATTTCTGCAGCTAGCTTGAATTTCTCTCCAGAAAATGTTTTTTTCTTTTCTATCACATGGTCAGGCTATAATTTTTTCAAACTTTTATGCTCTGCTTTCCTTTCAAATATAAGTTCCAATGTCACACCATCTCTTTGTAAGTACATATAAGTGTACACTTTGAAAAAAATCCAGGTAGCCTCTTGAATGCTTTGCTGATTAGAAATTTCTTCTGCCAGATAGCCTAAATCATCTCTCTCAAGTTCAAAGTGCCACAGATTTCTAGGGCAGGACAGAAATGCCACCAGCCTCTTTGCTTAAGCATAGCAAGAGTCACTTTTGCTGCCATTCCCAAGTTCCTCATCTCTGTTAGAGACCACCTCAGCCTGGACTTCATTGTCTGAATCATTATCTGCATTTTGGTCAAAACCATTCAAAAAGTCTCTAGAAAGTTCCAAACTTTATCACATCTCCTTGTCTTCTTCTCCTGAGCCCTCCTAACTGTTCCAGTCTCTGCCCATTACCCAGTTTCAAAGTTGCTTTCACATTTTCAGGTTATCTTTCTAGCAGCAGCCAACTCTGCTGATACCAATTTTCTGTATTAGTTTGTTTTTGCACTGCTATGAAAATACCACCTGAGACTGGATAATTTAAAAAGAAAAGAGGTTTAACTGACTCAGAGTTCCATGTGGGTAAACAGACCTCAGGAAACTTACAATCATTGCAGAAGGTGAAGGATAAGCAAGCACCTTCTTCACAAGGTGGCAGTATAGAGAGAAAGCAAAGGGGAAACTGCCAAACAATTTTAAAACTATCAACACTCATGACAACTCACTCACTATTACAAGAACAGTGTGGCAGAAACTGTCCTCATGATCCAATCACCTCCCATCAGGCCCCTCCTCCATCATGTAGGGATTACACCTCCAGATGAGATTTTAATGGGGACACAGAGCCAAACCATATCAATGACTAATCCTGGAGTGAGAGACATGTGACTTTTTCAACAAGAAATTCCAAATAGCTGTCTCGAGGAAGCCCTATAAAATTCAAGTTAACACAGAGAAAGAATTCTGAATTATAGAAAAATTTTTAAAAAAATCAATCTAAAATTTTGGAGCTGCATAATTTAATTAACAAACTGACAAACACATCAGAGTCTCTCAACAACAGTATTGATTAAGCAAATAAAAGAAGTAGTTAGCTTTAAGACAGGCTTTATGAAAATATACACAAAAAAGAAAAAACTATAGAAAAGTATTAACACACCAGGACCTAGAAAATAGCCTCTAAGGGCAAATCTAAAAGTTACTAGTCTTAAAAAAAATACATTTAGAGACATATGGTTAGAAAGTTTATTCAATGAAATAATAAGAGAGAAATTTTCAAACCTAGAGAAAGATCTGAATATCTATGTTGAATGTCAAAGAACACAGAAGGAATTTAACCTAAATGAGACTACCTCAAGGTATATAATAATCAAACTCTCAAAGGTTAAAGATAAGTGATCCCAAAAGCATCAAGAGAAAAGAATCAAATAACCCATAAAGGAGCTCCAATATCTCTTGCAGCAGAAATCTCAGAAGAAAGTTTAAATGCCAGGAGGGAATAGGATAATATATTCAAAATGCTGAAGAAAAAAAGGTTTCAACCTAGAATAGTATATCCAGCAAAATTATACCTTAAACTACAAAAGAAATCAGAATTTTTTTGTTAAACACAAATAACTCCATTTTTATTTTGACAAATTTCATATTTCTCCATTTTGATCAAAGTCTTTTTTGATACCTCAAGAAAAGTCAAGAATAGAGAATCAAATTATTCTGGAGAAAAACATTGTTCTTTTGGGTTTTTGTGATACAAATTTCATACAAAAAACAGTGATAAATAGGTGTGACTTAAACTAAAACCTTTCTGCACAGCAAAAGAAACAACCAGAAGAGTAAACAGACAACTCATAGAGTGGGAGAAAATCTTCACAATCTATCCATCTGACAAAGGACTAATATCCAGAATCTACAAGGAACTAAAACAAATTATCAAGAACAAAACCAATCCCATGAAAAAATTAGCTAAGCACATGAATAGACAATTCTCAAAAGAAGATATACGAATGGCCAACAAACATATGAAAAAATGTTTAACACCACGAATGATTAGGGAAATGCAAATCAAAAGCAAGGTGTGACACCACCTTACTCCTACAAAAATGGCCATAACCAAACATCATAAAATAATAGATGTTGGTAAGGATGCAGTGAAAAGGAGACACTTTTACACTGCTGGTGGCAATGTAATCTAGCCCAACCACTATGGAAAACAACATGGAGATTCCTTAAAGAACTAAGAGTAGAACTACTACTTGATACAGATACCCACTACTGGGTATCTACTCAGAGGGAAGTAAGTCATTATACGAAAAGGATACTTGCACACACAATTCACAATTGCAAAAACGCAGCACAATTATAGCAGCACAATTCACAATTGCAAAAACATGGAACATGGAAGCAGTCCAAATGCCATCAATCAATGAATGGATAAACAAATTTTGAAAGTTACATATATATATGTGTGTGTATATATATATATGTAAAGTTACATATATATGTATATAGATACGTGTGTGCATATATATATATATATATATGCCAAAAAAATAAACACAGTAACGGCATTCACAGCAACCTGGATGTAATTGGAGACCATATTCTAAGTGAATTAATTCAGGAAGGGAAAACCAAACATCATATGTTCTCATTCATAAGTGGGAACTAAGCTATGAGAATGCAAAGGCATAAGAATTATACAGTGAAATTTGGGGATTTGGAGAAAAGGGTGTAAGGGAGGTGAGGGATAAAAGACTACAAATTGGGTACAGTGCATACTCCTTGGGTTATGGGTGAACCAAAATCTCACAGATCACCACTAAGGAACTTACTTATCTTACCAAACATGACCTGTTCCCCAAAAAGCTATGGACAATATATATATTTTTTAAGATACACATTTCAGTGTCAGTTCAAAGAATCAGTTTAGAACAGGAGAATAGTGTTACAGGAGCTAATTAAAAAGGTGGTGAGAGAATTATTATCCAAACTCTTTTCAAGGGGAGAAAGAAGAAGAGCAGAAAGCAATGAAGTATGACTTGTGAATCACATGTAACAAATTATGCCAGTAGTTAAATTTTGAAATACGAATCTGAAAAATGTTAAGAAAAAAACATTTTCTTGAGAAATGAGATTACCATTTTGAATAAAAGAAAGTATTTTGTTCCACTGAAAAGAAAAAAAAAGGATCCTGTAAAACAGAAAATAAAGGAAATTAAAAATTAAAACCTCCAGTAACTTTACTAAGAGCAGTTTAATATTTCAAGAAAACCTTATCATTTTACACAGGAAACCATTTTTGGTTTTATATTAGTGTATTTTAATATCAAATATTAATCTTAAGAAAGATTAATTTGGAAAAATAATTCCGTTTTAACTATAGCCTACTTGATTGCACAAGTTTTTTTTTTTTTAATTTACCTTTTACTAACCTTATCATGACTTACTCAGACCTTTGACAACACACTTAGACTTTCTGCTTTGTCCTATATTTTCTCTTTCCTTAATTACCTATCATTTTGGTTTAGTACAAAAATTTACCTCTCAAGATTATTTTTCTAAAAAAATTATCTTTTTTCTAACTTTCTTACCAAAAAAATCTTTAAACTCAAAACCTTTTTCACATCTGTCTTTCCTACTTACTGCTTGCTTTTTATTTTGTTTCTATTTCCTTCCTAAATGCATGTTTCTAAACAACCTTTTAATAACCTCTGAGTTAGACAAAATCATTATTTTTAAAATGAGGAATACATTTAAAATGCTTTTCTTATGATTTTTCTCATTAAAAATACATCTCAGCTTTTTGGTACACTTTACATACACACATATATTAATTTTTAGCAAAACCTAGGAAGCAATAAATTTTTAAATCTCTGTCACATATCAGTATTATAGAGGTGAGAACTATTTTATAATTTTTAGAAACTGTTTTCCCCATCACAGAATTATTCTTATATGTATTCATAGACCCAAATAAACTTAATCTTTCTATAAAATTTAACAAGCCAAGAACAAGATTTATATTAATGTTCAGTAATTTATGTTTTTTTCTGTCTTATATGAAAATGCTCCAAGAATTTAATTGGTGTTGTTTAATTTAACATAACTTTTTGATTTCAAATTGCATGAGATGTTTGTTTTTAAATGTTTATCCTATTTATGTTCAACTAATTTATTCGTTTATAACTATTTTCCTAGATTACTTATGGAAACTTAGATATCAGATGAAGCTTGTCATCATTTCAATTTATTCCTTTGTGAATCTTTTTTATAGTCTGTGAATATCAGATGTTCACAGAAATAACAACTTGAAGCTTAAATATATGGGTATTTTGCCAATAACTCAGACGATATAGCTCTGTAAAAATTAAGCCAACAATATTCACTTAGTCTTACTTATGAAAGAATTGCACAAAGATCATTCCGTTTTAGGCTGGGTTTATAGTTTTATAACCTCTGTGTCAAAACTTGACACCATAAAACATCTAGTAGACACTAATATAAAGCAATCTCACCAATAAACCCAGGCAAACATTTATGCTGACTTTTTAAAGATATTTATATTGACATCTTAGCAACCATTATAAAACAAGCTTATTTATGATTTGCTTAAGTCACTTAAGCTAAAAGTCATTTAGACTATTTATTACTATACAGCTTACTTGAGCACTTATTTAAGCCAATCTGAATTGAATCTCTTAAGAGCTGTCTGGACAACTATGGTAGAATTTATCATGTAGACTCAACATACAACACAATGCATGTATGTAGGTGTAAACACACCTAGACATTTGTACACACATAGACCTCATAGCTTTCATATTAGAATTTTAGACATGAAATAGTTACATACGTTTGCCAGTTTATAAAAAAAAAAAAACAGTTGGATCTAAATTGTATTTTTGACAAAGTGAGACATGTTCACATGGGTAAAACTTGGTTTGCCCTTACAGGTAATCTAATGAATGCTATAAAGCAACATTTTGGGTAAATAATTGGTTTTAAATAATCAATTTTAGCCTTTGTTTCCAATTTTAAATGAGGTTAGCAATACATATTGTAATGTTTATGTTTTAGCTAGGACTTGCTGAATTGTACAAGAAAAGAAATTCAATATGGCCTTGAATTAGTAACAAATCTATCTTCTGTTTGCAACTGATCTCCTTGACTAGTCAATGAGAGTAAGTAAGCATTTCAACAGGTTCTTTTTTATTTTATTTTAACTTTTTTGCTTATTTGTTTTCCTTTTTGGTCCCTGGATGACAGACAAGAAATGTTGATGTCAGATAGAGATAATTCATATTATTTTTCTCAGCTTAAGATTTTGACCTATTTGTTCTGAAAGCCTAAATATATATATACACTTTTCTAGGTCTGTTTTTAGACAATAATATTTTCATTAACTGTTCCATCACTCTAAATAACTGTTAGTAAGGCAAACCTATATTTATATTTTCAAGAGGTGTCTAGGTTGTTGGTTACTGTGAAGTTATTGTAGTTTGTAAAGCCATGAATTTGAAAGTTCTTTAAGATTTATTTATTCATTTAACCATGGTTGGATTGTCTTAAGTGGTGGGTGTTCATCTCAACACCGGCAGAAAAGTCAGCAAATGTAAAGTAGGCAAAAAATAAATAGAGAACTTAGAAGGTTCTACATGCTTACTTTATAAATGCAGGCTTTTTATTTTTGAGGCGTTGAGTAGTGAACATTTGAGCTCTGATTTTTTTCTTGATATAATTTGCCATCAGTTTAAAAACATGCATGAGAAGAGGCCATAATACAGCTGGCTGAATCTGCAGATAACTTGACATGCCTTAAGTTTTGAGAATCTCATTTGTTTTACATTAATCTTTTGAGAGTAAAAAAATTACATAAATCCTGTCACGGAACAACAGGAGATTGGACTGGTGTTTCAGGTTGTGGCAATACCCCTAGTGGCTTTCAAATTAGCCATCCTGAATGCACCATTTAGAATGTTTATTTTTGCTATTGGAGGATTTTCAGAAACAAGTAAGGGTAAAAAGCCAAATCACTTACAGATGTGCATCAACAAACCAACATCAAAGCGTTCACAGAAATTTTAATCCAGGCATGCAGAATAAACAAAATATTAAATTAGGTGTGTGCAGAAAGAACTAAAAGTAAATTTACCAGAAAAAAAAAAAATGCCTCAGAGTCAGAATGTAAATTCTCTAAGAAACTGGAATACCTAGACCAGAAGGACATTTGTCTTTATACCAGAAAGTACTTGCCAAAAAAAACAAGAGTCTTTTATTATGCCAGGAGGAATCTAGGATTTTTTTTTAATAAATGTGGCTTTATAACCAAAACAACTCCCAAATAAAACAAATAGGCCCTCTCTTGGCCTGAGAGAAGACTATACAGAGTAGAAAAGTTGAGCCATCAAAGTGGAGAGCTTTGGCCAGGTGTGGTGGCTCATGCCTGTAATCCCAGCCCTTTGGGAAGCTGAGGCAGGTGGATCATGAGGTCAAGAGATGGAGACCATACTGGCCAACATGGTGAAACCCCGTCTTTACTAAAACTATAAAAACTAGCTGGGTGTGGTGGCAAGTGCCTGTAGTCCAAGCTACTCGGGAGGCTGAGGCAGGAGAATCACTTGAACCTGGATGTGGAGGTTACAGTGATCCGAGATCACGAGATCTAGCCACTACACTCCAGCCTCGACAACAGAAGGAGACTCCATCAAAAAATAAATAAATAAATAATAAAGGTGGAGAGCTTTAAGGGCTCAAGAGAATACTATACTAGTTCCAAGAATTGTTGACTTTTTTTTTTTTTTTTTTTTTTGAGATAGTATTTCCCTCTGTCGCCCAGGCTGGAGTGCAGTGGCACCATCTCGGCTCACTGCCAGCTCTGCCTCTCAGATTCACACCATGCTCCTGCCTCAGCCTCCCGAGTAGCTGGGACTACAGGTGCCCGCCACCATGCCCGGCTAATTTTTTTGTATTTTTAGTAGAGACGAGGTTTCACCATGTTAGCCATGATGGTCTCAATCTCCTGACCTTGTGATCCACCCTCCTCAGCCTCCTAAAGTGCTGGGATTTTAGGCGTTAGCCACCACGCCTGGCTAAATTGTTGATTTTTTAAGATAGTGATTATTCTTCAAATCTCACTTTGGGCACTATGTCAAACTAAATAACAAACAGAATTACCCTGAAAGAAAATAATATTTATTTGAGAACCAGGCATTGCAATGGGAATGTACATATAATCTACTATAACATGCATATTCTCATTGCAATGTCCTATTTCCAAAATAAATATAATTTTCTGTTAGAGGACCTCTCTCCATTATTTAGGTTGGTGATAGTATAAACTAATATTGTAGCTCACATGTATGTTACCATGAGTATTTAAAAGAAGAGTTTAGAACTCCCTGTATTCTATGGGGTATAGTTCAGGAAAACTAAGGAGTTACTATCTTCATTTCTACACAGAAGAGAAACTCTGTCTCAGAGCAAAGCAAAAAAGCTTCTTTTATTGCTTTTTTTTTTCTTTTTTTTTCTGAAATTCTCAGTAGAAGTAGAAAATAAACTTTTTAGCTTTATTTTGTTTCAGGGCTCTAGGTAATAACAAACATTCATGTAATTGTCACTTTGTAAAAATGTGCATGCATTTGAAACATTACAGAAATAGAAGTAGATAAGATTACAGTCCGCTGGGAGCGATGGCTCACGCCTGTAATCCCAACACTTTGGGAGGCTGAGGCGGGCAGATCGTGAGGTCAGGAGATCGAGACCATCCTGGCTAACACAGTGAAACCCAGTCTCTACTAAAAATACAAAAAATTAGCTGGGCGTGGTGGCGGACGCCTGTAGTCTCCGCCACTGGGAAGTCTGAGGCAGGAGAATGGCGTAAACCCGGGAGGCGGAGCTGGCAGTGAGCCGAGATCGCGGCACTGCATTCGAGCCTGGGCCACAGAGCGAGACTCTGTCTCAGCAAAAAAAAAAAAAAAAAAAAGATTAAAGTCATTTCTAATATAAAATGCAATAATCTTTAGTTGATAATGCTAAAGAGTTCTAAAGAGTTTTATAAGGTGCATTTATATTTGTTTGTTTGGGAAGGTTACTGATTTGTCATTCCTGCACTAAGCTGCTAATATAACATACTATCTTAATAAATTTACAAATGCTGAACATTTCACAAAATCGTATGATAACACTTAGGTAGACATGATAATTACAAGTTTTAGTTTGTCTTAATATACGAAATAAGCATTTATAAAAATGCATCTAACAACTTTAGGTCTATTATTTCACTTCGAACGTATGTTTTCCTTGTTATGTTTTATTTTTAGGACCTTATTAGTCTAGCTGAATGAGTTGAAAATATTTCAGTTGCTAAATTAGTTTGAAATGTTTAAAAAATATAATCACTTTCTAAAATTCATGGTAGAACTTCTTTGTAAAATTCACCCAGAACAATCTGGGGATAGATATATTTCTTCCACTATAATTTTAATTCAATATTTTCTACTTGGCCTTAAACAAATTTTAGTAATTATATTTTCCTGGAAATTAAATCAGTATATTTCCAAATACAATTGTATATAAAATATCTTAAATGATTGAAACTAATCAGTATACAGCGTTAGGTATTTTTAATTTTAATGGTTTATAGACATGACACCTATCTTTTTATTTCTTCACTTAACTTGATGGAGATCACTGTATTTAACAGCTTTTATGTAACTATTATCTAAAACCAGAAACTAGTAGTTGATATAGTTGTATTCTTAATATTTTGTCTTGTAATTGCATATTTTAGGTTTACTTTGATGTTCTTTTCTGTAGTTCTTATGTTTAAAACATCATGGAATCACTTTTAAAGCTTTATTCTAATAAAATTTGTCTTTTATCTATTTGTTTCTAAAATGGCTTTACTGCATTCAATAGGTTTTGGTTTGCAAATCTGACACTTTAACTAGTTTGAATAAATTATAGGATAAATTTTCTGTTGAATGTGGTATTTAAATTAAATTTTTGTGTTCTAAATTAAAAAGACATTGGTTAATTATATTTTATTGTTAATTTCAAATTGTATTGCATGGTTTCAATCTGTATTATGTTTGCAATTTAGAAGATGTTAAGGTATATTATTTCTTGGTAGTGTTTTCCCTTTTTCTGTTCATTCATTTTTGTTAACGTCTTTTTTTTTAAGATTGTCTGCTTTCTAAGTAAAAATTTAATTCACTAATTTTTGTGATTCAGATCTATATAATATAGATAATATATCTGTATTATATTTTATTTTTATTGGCTATGATTTTCTTTTTGTAATTTTCTCTGCCTAATGTTAGGTAAAGTATTGTAAGTTTTGTTATAAATATATTCTTTATTTCATACTTACTGTGTTTTTTTTTTTTTTTTTGAGACAGAGTCTCACTCTGTCGCCCGGTCTGGAGTGCAGTGGCACGATCTCGGCTCACTGCAAGCTCCACGTCCCGGGTTCACGCCATTCTCCTGCCTCAGCCTCCTGAGTAGCTGGGACTACAGGCGCCTGCCAGCACGCCCAGCTAATTTCTTTTTGTATTTTCAGTAGAGATGGAGTTTCATCTTGTTAGCCAGGATGGTCTTGATGTCCTGACCTCGTGATCTGCCCACCTCGGCCTCCCAAAGTGCTGGAATTACAGACGTGAGCCACCACTCCTGGCCTAAAATAATAAATATTGTTGTTACCTTGCCAGTCATTATTTACTAATAACCTTAACATATTATTTCTATTTTTCCAGTGTTTAAACGTAAAACTTTTTTAAAACACTTTTCTTTAAAAATCTATAAAATTATTTTCACTTCACAAAAATATATGAAGTTTTCCTGTTTTTATTTCCTTCCATTTCTCCCTCCATCTCCTCAAATTCCATTTGAGAGGGACTTGTAGTACCAGTTGGTGGAAATTATGTATTATAGAATGTAATTTATTTGGCAATGTGACTATTTATTATCTAAACACTTATACAAAACTGCCTATATCATTCTAATAGCATCATTCTAATTACATTACTGGTATTAATGCATTTTATTTTTATATAGACGATATTAGAGTCGACCTTCCATATCCGTGGGTTTAGCACCCATAGATTCAGCCAACCACAGATCAAAATATTTGAAGTAATAGAAGTGTACTGAACACATACAATATTTTTTTCATTATTTTCTAAACAATGCAGTATAACAACTATGTGCATAGCACTTCATTGTATTTGTGGTTATAGGCAATCTGGGGATGATTTATAGTGTACAGGAGAATGTGTGTCAGTTATGTGCAAATATACGGTATTTAATACAAATAATTTTAGCATCCACAAATTTTGGCATACATAGGGAGTCCTGGAGCCAATCACCCACAGACACCAAAGAAAAACTATAGACAAATTTGATCACTTTTATTGTCGCTGTATAAATGAGTAAATATTATGCACAAAGAATTTACATGATTCACTTAATATCAAACAGCTAGTATTAGGTAGTGGAATCAGTCCACAAATACAACCTGACTGGCTTCAGAACACATGCCTTTAATCATTTAGACAGAAATGCAAGTATTTCCAGTTTTTCTGTTCATCACTGTCTATATCTTTCCTTTGATATTGCCCTCCTTTTTAAACCTTTTTTTTTTTTTTTTTTTGAGATGGAGTCTCACTCTGTCGCCCAGGCTGGAGTCCAGTGGTGCAATCTTGGCTTACTGCTAGCTCCGCCTCCCGGATTCACACCATTCTCCTGCCTCAGCCTCCCGAGTTGCCGGGACTACAGGCATCCGCCACCACGCCCGGCTAATTTTTAGTATTTTCAGTAGAGACGGGGCTTCACTGTGTTAGCCAGGATGGTCTGGATCTCCTGACCTCACGATCCACCCGTCTCTGCCTCCCAAAGTGTTGGGATTACAGGCGTGAGCCACCACGCACGGCCTAAACCATTTCTCTTGATTTACTTAGAGATGATTTGTGGTAAATAGTTATGTATGTTAAAATCTTAGACTGTCATATAAAATGACACTTGGCAAAGACTTCAAAATGCAAAATAAGTTTTGTTATTTGTTATATTTTTTTCAAATTACTGAAGTGATTGTTTCTGTATCTGTCAGCATAAATTGTTTCTGTTGAGAAGATTAATTTGATGTAATTCTCATTCCATTGCTGTAACTCTTGGGTTTACATGTTTACTTCCTTTTTTGTGTAAATGTTTTGCCACTATTTCATTTCTGAAAGCATTTTAAAATTTCTTTCACATCTTGTATCACCATGATATTGCTATTGTGGGCCTTTTTGTTTGAATACTCAACTAAGAATTTATTTTTGTGTAAATTAATTAATTTTAAACATGTGAGGATTTTTTAATGCTTAAGTTCAAATTTATTTCATCCACTTCTATTATATGATGCTTTCTTTCTTCCATTTTAAAATCCTAATTGGTTTTTTTTGTTTGTTTTTACTTTGTTTGGTGGAATATTTAATTGTTTCTTCTTTCTTCATTTCTTTCTCTAATTAATACATTTAAGATATTAATTATCTCTCTGAATAGAGATTTGGCAGCATGACACTGGCTTTGTTTTACTCTTCTTACTGATAAAAAATAAAATACATACAGTTAAAAATTGATACAGACAAAAATAGAAATACATATTGAACCTGCATATTATCAGATACAAATACTGTCTTAATTGTCAACAGAAGATAAAAGTAAAACTCAGAAATTAGAGGCCATAGAGGTGATGGAGCCATAGCAAAAGTAAAAATATATATATTCTCTCTATAAAAATATTTTATTTTATTATTAGGTTCATTTTTATTTTTTCCTATACTGAATTACATCTTAGAATACAGCCAGTTAGAAAATATTTCAATATTTGTCTGCGATAACAATATGTATAAAATATTAAAAGTCAGAAAGGTAAATGCAAATGTAGCAGCAGTAAGAACACCTGAACTCTAAACTTATCTCAAATTCATGTTGGCACGCTATTTTTGGTCAGCTGTGTATATTTTAACATTTTCATAATGCATATAATAGTGTTTAATTCTATAGATCAGTATTTGTGATACTTTGTTTCTCAACTGCCAAGGTATGTACCATAGATAGGATGATTGTCAAAAAGTTTGAGTTACTTTGTTATAGAACATAAAATCCAGGCCAGGCAACATCAGTTACAAAAGTAACAGCATACAGGCACGGCAGGAGTCCTCAGGAGGCTGACTTAAGGTAGCCTTGAACTAGGGGAAAGCCTGAGGTTTAACTAAGTTAAAAGAAATGGGAGAGCAATTTCAAGACAGTCAATTTCAAGTAGAATGAAGACAGGAAAGAGCAATTGAGAGCATGACACTTTCAGAGACTAAAAGTAATTCAGATCTGCTAAAATTTACAGGGAACTTGGAAAGAGAGATGAGAAGGAATAAAATTTAGTAAGTGAACTATTCAGGGATAGCAATTTAAGTTAAACAAATTAAGTCGACTTTGCACCAAAGGCATAGGAAGAGTTTTAAGCAGGGGAATGGCAGAAGTACTAAGATAAAAAAGAAATAAAAATTGGAATATAATAATCATAGTAAGCAAAATAGTATTTTTGATTATTAAAATGTTTTTATTGAATTAACTCAGAGCCATTTTTTTCTGGAAAATGAGTAATACCAGATGTAAACAAATACTTAATTGTATAGGCTATCTTAAGTAGGCTTTTTTTTGTGTAATGAGAAAAATATTGGGTTTCATATAGAAGTTAATTTAACATAATAAAATACACATTTCTGTAAAGATCACTGTCTATACTTAAGAAAATAGGTTAAAGAGGGGGTAACATATATTGGGGAAGCCAATTAGTAGGCTATTGTGGTACCATAAATGAATAATTAACAAATTGTTTTCAAATTCTTTATTGAGTCCAGTGCCATTATTCTAGGGTTCTCTGACTTGAGTATTTCAATTAAAACTCTCTGGAATGTGGTATTGAATGAATGTTGAGTTTCCTGTGTTATTTTTAAACCAATTCACTTCTGCCCATGACTCCTTAACCAATATTCTTTCAGTTCTTTCAACCCCATTCATTCAGAAAAAAACATTTTGGACATGGCCAGAAAAGGTAACTGAGGATAAAAATCGAATCTACAGGAGTTTTTTTCTTTTTCTTCTTCTTTTTTTTTTTTTTTTTTTTTCCGATAATAGCTTAGGACCTGATATTATTTGGCTCTGTGTTCCCACCCAAATCTCATCTCCAATTGCAATCCCCATATGTTGGGGGAGGGACTTGGTGGGAGATGATT
This sequence comes from Symphalangus syndactylus, assembly GCF_028878055.3. Taxonomy (NCBI): domain Eukaryota; kingdom Metazoa; phylum Chordata; class Mammalia; order Primates; family Hylobatidae; genus Symphalangus; species Symphalangus syndactylus. The sequence continues at coordinate 76,786,310 of NC_072438.2, forward strand.
GGATGATGCAGGTGGTTTTCCCCATGCTGTTCTCATGAAAGTGAGTGAGTTCTCGTGAGACCTGATGGTTTAAAAGTATGACACTTCCCGTTGCTCTCTCTCTTTCCTGTCACCATGTGAGATGTGTGTGCCTTGCTTACTCTTCGCCTTCTGCCATGATTGTAAGTTTCCTGAGGCCTCCCTGGCCATGCAGAACTGTGAGTCAATTAAACCTTTTCTCTTTATAACTTACCCAGTCTTAGGTATGTCTTTATAACAGTGTTGTGAGAATGAACTAATATAGGACATAATATTAATAATTGTGCCTATTTCTATTATTAACTAAAATAAAATGTTACAGGTTACTGAATCTGCATATTGGCTCACATGGATACCTATTTTAAGCTATTCTTTTCAGAGTGTATATGAAGGAAAACTAATTACTCAAACTACTTATCCGTATTATATCTGTATAATTGAACGAGTACTAATATTTAGGGATCAAACAAATGTCATCAATTTGGGAAGTTCAACAAATCTTGCAGAACATGTTCTTTCCGAAAGCAATCAATATTTTGAAAACCAAGTAAATGTATTAGCAATATCATAAATATAATTTCTTAAATAGAGGGGCCTACAACATAGTCTAATGTCTATATAGGATTCTTTAGTTAGAGGACATTATTATAAGAAAATTATGGATAATAGAAGCAAGATAGCAAGATCTGGAGAAATTAGAGTAAGCATAAAGTTCTTAAATCCTGAAATTCTCCTTAAAGTAAAACCAGAAACCTGCATATGAATAATTACATCAGCTTCGTTTTTAGTAATCAAAAACTGGAGGTAACTCAAATGTTCAATAGCTCAATGGTATACGAATGTTGCTACATCTGTACAATGAAATATTATTCCCTGATTAAAAAAATTAAACTATTAAGCTACAAAAAGACATTAAAAAAACTTGAGTACATATTGCTAAGTGAGATATACCAGTCTGAAAAGGCTATATACTATATAATTTATCTACATGACATTTTGGAAATGCAAAACTGTAGAGGCTACAAAATTACCAACAATTGTCAAGGGTTTGAGATGAGGAGGAGAGAGAATTGCGTGTGCATAATAGGTTTACTGGACAGTGAAACTATTCTCTATGATATTTTAATTGTAGGATCCAGGATATTGTGCATTTGTTAAAACCCATTAAAATATGCAAAATAAACAGTGAGCCTTATTGTAAAGTATTATCTTAGTCAACTTTTTGCCGCTATGACAGAACACCACAGACACAGTAACTTACAATAAACAAAATGTATTGGCTCACACTTCTGGAAAATTGAAGTCCAGCATCAAGGTGCCAGAATCCTGTGACGGCCTTGTTGTTGGGCCATCACATGACAGAATATGAGAGGACAAGAGAGAGCAAGAGGGAAGTAAACTCACCCTTCTTTATAAGAGCATCAATTCCACCCTTATTAGTCCTCAAGGCTTAAATAACTCTTAACTCTTCCAACTCTTGATACTTTTACAATGGCAATTAAATTTCAACATGAGACTTGGAGGAGACAGGTTCAAAGCTTATCAACTCTGGACTTTAATTAATAATAATAACGTAACAATCACACTTAAAAGGATGTTAATAGTAGGGGAAATTTTTGGGACACAGGTGGTATGGGAACTCTCTAATAATTACTCAATTTTCTGCAAATCTAAAACTGTTCTTAAAAAATAAAGTATATTAGTTAAAAATAAATGAAATATGGGTGGCTGAGGCGGGCAGGTAACCTGAGGTCGGGAGTTTGAGGCCAGCCTGGTCAATATGGTATAACTCCATCTCTACTAAAAATACAAAAATTAGCTGGGCATGATAGCGCCTGTAGTCCCAGCTACTCAGGAGGTTGAGGCAGGAGAATCACTTGAACCCGGGATGGGGAGTTTGCAGTGAGCCAAGATCACCGCACTGCACTCCAGTCTGGGTAACAGCGCTAGACTCTGTCTCAACAACAAAAACAACAACAGCAGCAACAATAAATAAAAATTTAAAAATTATTTAAGGAGAGACTTGGTCACATAATATGGATATGTACTCAAGTGGAGAAAAGTAACATTTATTCACAGATGAGAAATTCAGAGGCAAGAATTTAAGTGGTCTATTTTTTCTTTTGTTGTGCACTGCAACTGAAAACACTTGACCGATTAATAAGTACGCACAGTTAGTGATTGATCAGATCATTGTTATTTATGAGGAAATACTGTAATTACATGTTCTGTGTGTGTGTACACATGAGTGTGCTTCGCTGTGTGTACAATACAATAGAGGTTTAAATGTATATTAAACCGAGTATATTACAGACTCAATATTTACTATATTCTTAATTATTAATGTATAAATGATAGTACAAAGTAGCTAAGTTTTTTTCCTCTGGCTTCTATAGCATTTAAGAAATAGGCTTTTGTTGTGTGTTCTGTATCCTGCTTTTATACAAACTCACCTCTGTTAAGGTTCAATAACCAAGGTATAGCACAGATATACACACAGACACACACACAAACAGACACATAACACACACACACAGTATTTGAACTCTGGCAAATATTTTTTCAAAAAATATGTTAGCCTGCGAGTTTGTTACAAAAAGGGAAATTACTTTTTTTGTGACAATTTATCAGTATCTAATGGTCACATACCTTATTTTATAGCAGTTTTCTTTCATGTTCAACCATTCTTACACACACAAAAAGTCTAACCCTAAAGATGAACAATTGTGTTGCTTAGGGATAGAGGCTCTTTATTGCTCCTATGTGTTTAATTATAGGTAGTGAAGACATAAACAATATGACAGCTTGTGAAGCCAAATGGATGGAAGAGAGAGATAAAATATTTTCACCTAGATTTTCTAATCCCTGTGGTTACAAGTAATGAGGGAACACATCATATTACCACTAGCCTCAATCACTTACACATACCTCTGAGCCAGGCTTTAGAATAGGTCTTTTCTTAACATATGAATAAAAAAAATAAACAAAACACCAAACCCTGTTTTCTATCAAATTTATTTTTCTGGCAGAGGAAAAAAATAGACAGGAAAAAAGTATTGTATTTGGAAATAAAGAGCCTTCATCCTTCAATTTCAATTCAGTCTACTCTTATCATCAGTGTGAAGAGTGACTCAGTGTAACATGAGTCCTTACTAACAGAGTTCTGCCATGAAAGAAGGGGCTAGGAATAAAGGTCAAGTCAACTGCAGTACAAAACTCCCACCTTTGTGAGTTATTGAGAGAGGATCCAGAAAATTCCTCCCTAAATCCAGGTTCCCTCCAACACAATGTGTGGTAAATTTGCTGGGATTAGTCCCATTATATGTTTCATCCTTATTTGTGGTATCCCCCAGAACCACCCCCAGACTCAAGTCACACTTCATGGTCCAAAATCCAATCTCTTTTAAAGCTCTGTAATCCCTTTTTTTCCTCTTGTCTTACCATCCTATTTCCTGACATCCTTACACCGTTCCAGAGGAATTATTTTACATCCTGAGATCAAATTCTTTGGTCTTTCCTTTCAAACTATTTTTCTGATGAAAACATGGATCTCTCCTGAGGACATGGCTTCCACTGCTGGCCTGTCAGTAATATTTGTTTTTTGTTCTCACAGCTTCACAAAACAAATCTAGGTTTTATTTATTTACTTATTTATTTATTTATTTATTTATTTATTTATTTATTTAGGATTCTTGGTCTGTCGCCCAGGCTGGAGTGCAGTGGTGTGATCTTGGCTCACTGCAATCTCTACCTCTGGGATTCAAGCGATTCTCCTGCCTCAGCCTCCTGAGTAGCTGACACTATAGGCATGTGCCACCATGCCCATCTAATTTTTTGTATTTTTTAGTAGAGACAGGGTTTCACCATGTTAGCCAGGATGCTCTTGATCTCCTCACCTCATGATCTGCTTGCCTCGGCCTCCCAAAAAGCTGGGATTACAGGTGTGAGCCACTGTGCCTGGCCTTTTCTTAGATATTATTCCCAATTTCAGGGCATTCCTCCTCTCTCCTTGCTGAAGATCCTTGGGTTTTCCATATGGTTTGGTTCTGTGTTCCCACCTGATATGATTTGTCTCCACTCAAATCTCATCTTACATTGTAACTCCCACAATTCCCATGTGTTGTGGGAGGAACCCGGTGGGAGGTGAATGAGTTATGGGGGAGGGTCTTTCCTGCACTTTTCTCATGATAGTGAATAAGTCTCACAAGATCTGAAGTTTTTAAAAATGGTAATCTCCCTGCAGAAGCTCTTTCTTTCCCTGATACTATCCACGTAAGACATGACTGGCTCCTCCTTGCCTTCCTCGATTGTGAGGCCTCCCCAGCCATGTGGAATTGTAAGTCCAGTAAGCCTCTTTTTCTTTCCAGTCTCAGGTATGTCTTTATCAGCAGTGTGAAAACAGACTAATACACCACCCAGCTCTCATCTTGGATTATATTGCCCACCTGTTGAGGGATAGACCTGGTAGGATGTGATTGGATCATGGGGGGTGGTTTCCCCCATGCAGTTCTCGTGTTATTGAGGGAGTTCTCACAAGATCCAATGGTTTAAAATTGGCAGTTTGCCCTGCATGCTCTCTCTCTCTCTCCTGCTGCCTTGTGAAGAAGGCACTTGTTCTTGCTTTTCCTTCTGCCATGACTGTAAGTTTCCTGAGGCCTCCCCAGTCACGTGGAACTGTGAGTCAACTAAATCTCTTTTCTTTATAAATTACCCAGTCTAAGGCAGTTTGTTATAGCAGTGTGAAATGGACTAATGCAATTTGAATCACTTGTGTATTATTATTTTTCTTCACCCACTAGCCTTCATTGTTGCTGTCATCCACAACCCACTGATTTATTCTCCTCCACAGCTCAATGATTTTAGAACATATTATTTTTACCTCAGTTCTCTGTAATTGCAATAAATACCTGGATGGTCCTTCCAACTTCTGGCACTGCAGATCCTTGAATTCCATTTCCCTAAAGTTCTGGTCTTTATCTCAACCATAATCTATTTAGGCTTTCTTCATTGTCTAGATCTTGTGGTACTAATTACTACATCGCCTCCATGATCTCAGTTTCTTGAATTCTATACTTTGACCACCAATCCTTCTAATTTACTTCATCACCCTAAACCTAACAAAACTTAAAATCTCTTAAAACTTCCATTCCATTGATCTTACGAACTTTTATTTGTCCCTCTTCTACTTGATGTCTCATATTTCTCATTCCTCAGTTTTAATTCCATGGCTATTCATTAACAAAACAGATATCCACCAAGTAATTAATATGCACTTGCAATATTTTAAGACTTTCAGATTTATTAGCACACAAAGATGAATCTGTCTCTGGGTGATGAAATGAGAAAAACATTGGGTTTCATATAGAAGTTAATTTAACATAATAAAATACACATTTCTGTAAAGATCACTGTCTATACTTAAGAAAATAGTGAAAGAGGGGGTAACATATGTTGGGGAAGCCAATTAGTAGGCTATTGTAGTACCATAAATGAATAATTAACAAATTGTTTTCAAATTCTTCTGCATTAATTCCTGAAACAATAGATGAAATACATTTGCTTCTATCAAACATCAGTCACTCCACTTCCTTCTCCTAATCTATTCAAGGGTGTCATTTCTGCAATTCTTCTGTCTTCCTTCCATGTAATCAAATGTTCTCTCTCTATTATAATATTTCTCTCTCTATTATATATATAATTATATATTATTTATTATTATAATTAAATTATAATTATTTATTATTATATATTAATAATTATATATAAATATATAATTAATATATATTATATATTATAATATTTCTCTCTATTATAATATTTCCATTACTTCTTTATGAGAAACTATGTTTTGCTTACTTTTTAAATATAGTACTATTTATTTGCTCATATTTGCAGAACAACTGCTTGAAATTATTGATAATTACCATCATTTCTAGTTTCTTTCTGACTTTATTACAAGTTGTTCAAATTAGCCCTTTTTACCTATGGCTCTACCGAAACTATTCTCATTTTTGTAGACAGAAAATAGATGAAACTTCATGATTCCTGCCCCCATATATTTATGTCTTTATGTTTATCACTACTTTCTCCTCGTTTTTTTGGCTTCTTGGATTCATCACTTCTTTGCTTTTTCTCCTAACTTGCTGGTTGATATTATTCATCTCTTTTCCTGGATTCTCATTTGCTCCCCACATGTTTAATCTATGAATTTCCTAGGACTCTAGATTCAGGCAATGATCTATGTTTCTGTTAAAGCTGTTTGTCTTCAAAAAATTGAAATACAACTCTGTCTTTGGCAAAGAGAAATTTATTGTCTCATACTTTTAGACATGGAAAGTGTAGAGGTACAGCTGGGTCTCATGAAGGACTGGATTATGGTATCCAATGTTGCCGTCATTCTTTCTGTCCTTCTCTCTCTATCTCTGGTCTCTGTAGGCTGGCTTACTCTATCACTGCATTTTATTCCAAACTCTAAGATTACTTTTTGTTTTGGACCTCTGTGCAAGATATACATAATTTCTTCTCCTAAGATCTGTGTACAAATGCCTCAGATAGTCTTACAGGGACTCAGAGAGTCTTACCTTGAACTCTGGCAGAAAATGGGTCACTTGGAGAACATGACTAAAAGAGTAAAGAAAAGTTTCATAAAGTCAGGGTTTCATTTTTGGAAAGCTAGAAACAATAAAGCAGTCGAGAAAAGGTTTAATAACAGTTGTACAACAGTATACAATATTAAATTTTATCTTTTTCATCAATACATTGTTTACATTGATTTCAAATGTGCTTCCTGAGTAATAATAATAATAATAGCTTATTTTATCCATGTCATAAGCTCTGCTAAATATTTTACAAGCATCTCATGTGATCTTAAAGAATTTCTAAAGTAGAGATACTATTTTTATTCTCGTTATCACATGAGGAAATCCAGACAGCTTAAGGACTGTTTCAAAGGTACCTCTGGAGTTCAAAGGTAGACTGGCCGATTCCAAACTCATGTGTTATACATTAAACCTCACTGAAGATGTGCATCCACTGATTCCTGTTCCTTTGTTCATGGGAGCAGGTGTTTCTTGATCATTAAATCATAGACTTTGATGTGAAACAGTCCTGGGATTTGACAGGAGTCTGATGATTCTTAACCATGGTAACCTAGTCAACTTTTTAAACCTGTTCTCTGTACCTTATTTTTCAACAGGAGAATTAGGTTAGTGAATAATTGGAATTGGAGTAATAATAATATCTACATTGAATGAATTAAATAAAATTATGCACTTGTAAGCTTTCTCGCCACATATAGTGTTCACTATTAACTATTATTATTGTGAACAGTAAGATGTCAGAGTCTCTTCAAAACAGGTACATTTCACTCTGTTTTTCTTAAAAATCAAAATTAATTTTTCATCTCAGTTATAGGAATGGGCAAATTTTATGGTAATTACAACTGAATTAACACAGGCTGATAAAGTAAGACAGCTGAGGAAGCTGAAAGAATAAAACACTTGAATTTTTATATCCACTTACCAGAGAATTGGAGACCAGTTATTTCAAGTCAGTCATACTGCATTAAATACCTCAATTCTTCACCCACTTGGATCTGTTTCCCATGCCCTTTGACTAAGTGATAAAATGGCTTTTCTTTCCATTTGACTTTGATTCAACCATACGACCTACCTTGGACATTAAAATAAGATGGAAATAATGGCAGGCCATTTCTGAATTTCCACTTTACCTTTTCTCTTTTACGCCTCTGCTGCTTCCATGAGAAAAACATGTCAGATCAAGTTCACGTGACACAGAAAGGGGAGGAAAAGCACATTCAACAAATAACATCCAATTTCTGTAGAGTAAACAAGCATGGTTAAGATCAATGCACCTTCCAGCTAATATTCATCTACTGTAGTTAATATTCAGATTATCCATAGATCTATGACAATAAAGTATACTTACTTTAAGCAACTAGTTTTGAGATGGCTTGTTGTGAGTCAGGTTTTAAAACAAATAACATGGGCTAAAGCTTTACCTATTTAAGATATTTGTATGTGTGTGTGTATATATATATATACACACATAATTATTGTATGAATAAATAAATACACACATATTTCTAAAATAAATATGTAGTAATATGTGTAATGTAGGGATATTTATATTTACATATAAAGATAAACAGAGATAATATAGACATATAATAGATGAAACTAGCCATACTGATATATATATAATATATTTTATATAATACCATATATTAGTATTTGTATGGTATATATTATTTTAAATTTACATAATATAGTAATATATATTAATATATTATGATATATAATGTACACTCTTATACATATTATATATCACCATAGCTAACTAGTCTCTTATTCTACTATGTAAAGTAACATCAAAAGAGCAATGTACCCCACAGTTTACAACTTTGATGGGCTCTCTAATTAAAGAGTTTTTTTTGTTTTTCTTTTCTTTGTAAACTTTTCTAATTAAATGTTTTTTCCTGGGTTGCATTGCAAATCTTTGCGATACATAGACATTATCTCCAATTTATCAATAGTCATAATAACTCCATTATTAAAAGGTATCTCCTTTATATTCAATCCCATCAACAATTTAATAAAAATAATTTCTTAAACTTTGATCTAGAAATTCATTACACAGAAAATTTGGTTTAAATGTTTTAACAATATTTTCAGGATCATTCTATTAAGGCTTTAAAAACCCTTTCATTCTCTACATGTTTTAGTATGACTGAACTTAGCAACCACATTAAAAAGGTTCATAAAAGCTCAAGGCCACCTTTATCCCTTAAAGGCTGTGTGGGAAGATGAGTTGATTTGATTAATTCACTACATTTATAAATCAGTGATGAGGGAGTGAATTATAGATTGATGACCATGTGTTTAAGCAGAACCCATTTTATTTAATTTTTTCTTCAATTTGTACTGACTAATTATATGTGAAGAGTTTTATTCTTTTATTCCAAAGGCTTGTCAACATGTGGAATGGCAGTACAGAGGAAGATAGTAGTTCTTATTAATTGTTCTGGGCACTGAACACTCCTTTGTGCATACTTGGGATGTGAAATTACTTCATTCTCATTGTCTCTATTTGAACAAATTTAGACAACAAATAAAAAATATATAAACAACCACAGAAAAAATTCCCAGCTTTTCTACATAGTTCTCATTCATCCAGTGAGAATGAAACTCTAAAATAAAAGCACAAGTACCCCTGAGTCCTTTTCTATAATTGTTAGAGAACAGACTAGAATGTTTTTTTCAATTTTTTGTTCATATAAACATAATGACTTAAATGCAAAAGTGTGTTTTGTAAATAAGATCTAGTTAACTTGGTATTCTGTAAATACTTTCAAGGATTTAGAAAAAGATATAGATATTTATATGCATAGTAAATGCCTCATGATGTGATGAATTTTTAGCATCCGCCAACTGTATTTTCTGGTTATTAATTTTTAATTGAAAAGTCTTCTAAAATTCAAACCACTAAAATTATTCAATGGCTAATTTTTAAAATGAAATTGCAGTGAGTGAAATAATATGTGTAGAAAAAGTCTATACAGGCCAGGCAGGGTGGCTCACTCCTGTAATCCCAGCACTTTGGGAGGCCAAGGCAGGCAGATCATGAGGTCAAGAGATCAAGACCATCCTGGCTAACACGGTGAAACCCCGTCTCTACTAAAATATACAATACCGCCTGGTGGAGGGCACCTGTAGTCCCAGCTACACAGGAGGCTGAGGCAGGAGAATGGTGTGAATCCAGGAGGTGGAGCTTGCAGTGAGCCAAGATCGTGCCACTGCACTCCAGCCTGGGCAACAGAGTGAGACTCCGTCTCAAAAAAAAAAAAAAAAAAAAAAAAGAAAAAGTATATACATAAAATGTATATTTTCATATTGAAATTATACAGTAAATATGATATGAAATAACCAAATCTTAATTTAAAACTACTATAATTTCCCAGACATCAGTATATTAATGTAAAATAAAAGCTACTTTGAAACTCATTTTTGATTGAAATAGTTTATCCAATATTCATATATAACAGTAAATCTATGTATTTTTGAGAGTTTAACATGTACTCAAGTATTATATATGTCATATTTTACTCTAAAATTAAAAGAAGGAAAACTGTATTTGCTTCATTTTATCCCTTGCTAGCTGCTTAATGCTGGGCATAGTTTTGTGTCATTCTCATTCTTCTGTCTTCTTAGCATGAGTTTACTTAAGGGTTTGGTCACTATTTCTATTTTTCACAGTAATTTTATCCTTGAAGCTCCTACTTTCTTAGCAATTGAACTATTGTTGTTAGTTCCAGGCTGATGTCACATCTAATCATGGCATTATGAGTAACAGAATTAATAGCCCTCCACTTGACACAACTATTTATCCATGACTCTTAACCTATTCCAGCTGGATGTACTCTTACATTGAATAGATAAAAACTAATCCATTTGATAGGAAACAAGTTGTTTGTAATTTCATTTATGACATAACATTACAAATAAAATTATATATGCAAATCTCTATTCATATATACTTTTTAAAAAATAAACTAAATCTTTAAAGCTTGTGCGCCACATTATATCCTGTAAAATTTGGTTTGTGAATTTTTTAGAAATTACTTACTTTCTTCTCTGTTATGTTTATATATTTTAATAATCATATGTATTCATGTGCACGTGTCCATGCATTTTAAAAATGATAACACTTAGGAAAAACACTATTCTCACTAATATCTTTGGGTATATAATTTTGAGTTTTGTCATACCAAAAATCCAAATATTTGAAAGTTATTGATTCATCCTTTAAAGCAATTTTTTTATATGAGCTATGCTTTGGTTTTAAGCCCATAAATTATATTGAGGATACAACCATTACATTCTTATTGTTTTACTTAGGATTATTTTACATACAAGTTGACATAAAACTTAGCTAAAAATGGCTCAATCAGTGTTGGAATTGATTGACTCATGTCAGCATTTTGGGATGGAATTCTCAGCTGTTTTGAGGTGGTATTAATGTCAAAGCCTTGACATCTTTTCATCTTTCTTCTTTGTCTTCAGCTTTGAACTGCATCTTTGTGGGTGCAAGATAATAATATACAAGTTCAGGGCTATAAGGTAAATCATCTAAGTTTAGAAGAAAAAAAATCTCCAATCAGAAAGTAGGTGATGTAGGGGTCATCACTTGCTGACTTGTTTACCTACATCACATTGAATCTGTCTCTGGGTGATGTAGCTAGGAATATGCTGATTGGCTGTCCTAAGCAGACTCATTGCTAAAGCTCTAAAAGTGGCACATCACAAGCCCACGAGGCAGGGAGGTAGTACAGTACCAAATTCTACAAGTTACTATTATTACTGTTAGAGTTAATAATAATTAACTGTAGCTAAAACCTTATGAGTGTTTCACTATCAGCTTAGTGCTGGACACTAAAAATATATCCTCAATTCAATCCTATAAATAAATTCTATGACATAGATGATATGAGTAAAAAGAATTCCTCTAGAGATTATTGTCACTGTGTTACTCAATATAACCTGTATAAGATTTATGTAAGGCATTTCTTTCAGATTTACCACCTTCTGAGGTATAAAATGTATTATTTTTCCTGACAAACAGTAAAAATCTTTTAACTGACTAAATTTTATATTGCGAGAATCTCAAGACCAAATTTGGTATAAACATTAATAACCATGTAGAACCTTAGTGCTTATATATTAATTTTATAATTTTCCTCCAGTTTTAATCATCCATTCAAATGATATTTTCTTGTTTGTAGACATCTGGGCTTAGATAGCAATGACAATATTTCCCTTATTTCCTGAAATGATAAAAAAAATCAAGGGCAACAAATAATACCCCATAGGGCCCACACTTTCAATATCACTAGGAGACAGAGACCAGTATAACTCTAGATAATGTTTAAATAAAAGAAATGGGAAAAGCAATATCAACTGAAGACCTACCATAATCTCCTGTCTGCTCTAAGATTGTGGGTAGAGAGAGCTTGAAAGGGGAAACCTGAAGAGACTCCATGACCAAGAATAGCCAGCAGCAGAGGACTTAGAGGAGTCACACTACATCATCCTCAGAAAGAGAAAGTGAAATAATAAGAAAAAACTTATTGAACACAGGTTGGGCTTTAGAAATTCTTAGATTTCATTATGAAGTAAAAGCTTAAAAATGTGTGGAGTTATAGGTGGCAGTTTGGAAAAGTGATGCTACTTGGAAAGAACCAGATGCAGAAGAGACAGCATACTTTGGAGATGATGTCATGAAAGAAATAAAGAAAATAGAGGGGAAATGTATGTATCCTACTAAATAAAGTAAGTATCCTACAGTTGATGAAAGAGAATAACACCACCAATTTATTTTCTCTTTTCTCTCAACCATAAAAGAAAATAGGCAGAAGAGAGCAGAAATAACAGAAGAAGGAATTCACAAAGTAGGAGCCCTGGCCACTAAGAAAGAGTGGAAAAAGGTAGACATCACAAAATTTCTGTATAAAGTTAGATATGGCAAAACACAAATTTTCTGCTAGTAGAAAGTTTCAATAATACACAAACTATACAACTGAAAAATAATCAACATTGCAAACAAAAACTTACATCAAAACAAAATAAAAAATATGAAATATTACCTTGAATCAAAACATAAAACATGAGAAATAAACAATGATTAAAGAAAATAAAAGTTCACTAAAATCATGAAATAAATATATGTAAAAGGTAAAATAATATCATATATAATGACACCATCAGAAAATGCCCTTGAGATAATAGATTTGAATGAGCCCTTATTAAAGCATATTGAATCAAGGAAGGAAAACAATCAAGAGAATAACTCTGAGATGTTTAAAATATTATAAAAGACCAGAACAAAAGTGATTGAGATCGAAGAAAGACAAATGAGGTTGAACTTTGGCATTATTATTTTCCCTGAAGAAGAAAATTAAATTATTGTACTGAAACTAATATTTCAAATTATAAACTAGAAAACTTTCCAGACATAAAATTAGACCAGATACGTCCACACTGTCTTTAATAGTTAAGTGGAGTCATACTACTTCTAACCAATGGACCGTGCATGGGACACTTGATCAAAATTTGGGAATCAATTACTTAAAACGTTTGTAAATTTCCATAATTTCTTCTTCACCAATGAGTCTGGAAACCCATTTAGGTAGACATGTAGACAGATCAATGCTGTTTGGAATACCAAATCATTACATGGAGGAGAGTTAATTGAAGATTTGCTTTGCTTGGACTTACTTTGAGAGAGAAATAAACCCTATTTTGATATAACACTGAAATATTTGTGGTTCTTGTTATGGTAGCACAAACTAACCTATTATGCCTGATGCAATTAGTCACAGTAAAATTATGAAACCAAAATATTATTTTGTGCAGTATTATATGTAAATAATAAATTATAAAATAATATAAAACTCTAAAACTGATGAACTCTGTTCTATCAGAATGCCTTTGGCTAAAGCCCAGGAATTGCTATTTATAAAATGTTCTCCAAGTATACAGCCATGGCTAAAGACCTCTACTTGATTGAAATGGAGTCTGTACATAATTATGAAAATGTTTCCGTGAAAATGTGTTTCAAAAACAAAATATGCAGAAAATTTATCATTATAAAAATCATTATTTTTCCTCTCTAGAAGATAATTTATTACTTCAATGTGATTCCATATCATCATGCATGATTTGCACCTGTTGATGTTTTGCAAAATTCTTCATTTCTAAGATGATTGCTTTGTGTAGTTTGCACTTCTTCTATTTTAATTTGCATCATCCTCTAAAAAACTACTTGTTTTCTGAACTAGAGTTCTCATTAAAGTTTTGAGGGCTGATTGCAGCTGATGTGCACTGTATAATCATAAAGCTTAGTCACATAGCTTGGAACAAGTATGGCATCTAGTCTTTCTTAGAAAGTAATTAGGTAAAATTTAACATCTTATGACCAGCATCACTTTCTCTTAAAAAAATAAAAAAATTTGCTCCACCTGTCCTCAATTTTATTTTGTATCACATTTCAGCTTTTTTTAAATCCTTATCATGATTCTTTTTTGTATGTTTTTTCATTTTTATTTATTTTGACTCAGCACCCTCAGTAAGTGTGGTATTTTTTCTTACTTATTTTTTAACATTTTCCCCCAGAACAATATTTTGATTTTTGGCTTATGATCTGAAATATGCCCTTATCCCTCCTTATCACTTTCTCTCTCACGTCCATATGATAGATAATAGATAGTTATAGGTACAGATACATAGATATAATTTATCTCACTGATAATATTATCATTTTTCTGTATATAATTTCGCTGTGTAATGCTATGAATAATGTTATTTTTTAGCCATCATCCCATTCCACATAAGATCTAGTTGTTCCTTTAGAAAATACCTCTTGTTAATCCATGTATAAACAGAAAAGTGGTATCTCCAATGAGTTTTGTATTTTGACAAGCAATTTAAAAAGTTAGCTATGTTGCTCTATAGAGGGAGTATTTATAAATGGCTGAGTGGGTATGGAAACGTTGAGGACCTGGACAGACTACTTAAGTGTGGTAAAGAAGAAATTATTCCCAAGAGTAATTCACATCTGATGTCATCCAGCATACAAATCCAGGTCATTATTAAAATTTCCTCAATGCATTGTCTTAACAATATATTGAATTAGAAATCTCACCTGTTAAGTTGTTAATGTTCTGAAGATGTCCTGTGACAGTTAAAAACTAGCCATTCTTCAAGTTTTTATTGGTAGGTCAATAAAACCTTGAAAAATTTTATTGATTACTTATGTCCCCACATGATACAATAAACTCACAACCCTCAGTCCCTCATAATGTGATCTAATTTGGAACTGGAGCCATTGTAGATGTAATCAGTTAAGTTAAAATAAAGTTATTCTGAATTATGGTGGACTTTTAATCTGATATGATTGGTGTCCTCATAAGGACAGGAGGAGAAATACCAAGATGGTGAGACACAGGGAGTATACCATGTGATGACCCAAACTGAGAATAGAGTTATCCCGCTGCAAACCAAGGAATGCCAAGGATTTTCACAACAGACAGTAAGAAGAAATCAGAAACACATTCTCCTGAAGAGCCTTCAGAGACGGCACTGCCATGCTGACACCTTGATTTTGAACTTCTTGCTTTCAGAACTATGAGAAAATAAATTTCTGTTGTTTCAGCCACACATTGTGTAGTAGTTTGTTATAGGAGCCCTAGAAGCTAATACACTAGCTAACAACAATATTGCAGCTAGTTTGAGTGACATCTTCCTTGGAGTTTATGGGAATGCAGACCCTTAAAATTTCAATAAACCCCTATACATTACAGTTTGCCTATTTTGTTTTCTACTTTCGTTTTAGGAATATCATTAGAATTTGTTGGTAATGTATAATACCTGACTTTACCTCCATAACCACCAATATTGAAAAATGAAACTGCAGTTTTGAAAACTCAGTCAATAGGTATCAATGTAGTTGTTGAGGCAATGCCCGTTATGTTTTCTTGAACCTTTTTTCCTATTGGCCAATGCTCATTTCACCTGTCATTACATATTTTGAATAACATTCATGGAAAGTATTATTAAATGTGTTATAGTGAAAACTAAAGAACAATGTTAGATAGCTAATTGACCATGAAATATTCAAGAAAATGTGGACTTCACAAAAACCCACACCAAACAATAACATGAAAAACAATCCTCTTGCATGGAGTTTCAAGTCATAACAGACTAACCTGAATCATGATTTTAACTGCAATGTGGCTATGCTGAAAATGTCACTTGTATTTATATTAGTATATGTTTAAGTATCTGTGAAATGTTATAAATGTGTATCAGCAAAAAAAACCCTAAAATTTGCTACAAAGAAGTTTGTAACATACACAATTATGAATTACTGAATAAATTAGTTCCAGCTACATCTTGATTAAAGATGCAAGTAAACCATGACAGAATAGCCAACTGGTAGTCAAAATATTTTCTCAATGTGAGAGGAATAAAAAAATTTGCACTGTCTGTTTGATTTTATTGAAATAGTCACCTTCAGATCTCTTAAATTAATTTAAAGTTGTTTGAGGTCATTAGTTTGTATTTTCTAGAAATGTTCAGAATTATGAGTTTTTTTATAACGTATATAAAGAAGTTAGATTCTTTATTTTAGATGTCAGAAAAATTCTTTTTTGAGTCTTCTCACCCCTATTATTTTCTTCATGATTATGGCAGTTAGCTGTGTGCTAGACCGACTACCCTGCTGTGGTGTTAATCAGAGGAGAGAAGCCCCTGCTGGGAGTTGTAGTAATTACACTGGGATAGTTCATCTCTTTTTGAACTCTCTCTAGGTTTTCATTTCTCCTAACAGCAACAATAATACCAATTAAAAATGGATGTTAATTACAAAACTTTAAAATATTCTCCTTAGAAGTTAATGTAATCTTTTCTACCAATACAATAGATACGTTTTTCTATTTCTGTAGCTCTTTTGTCCAGCTCTCTGAAGTTAAAAAAAATGTGTTTCAGTATAACTATGTTTATAAATGATAAATAAATGGTCCTTTATCCAGGGACATATTTTTCCTTCTAATTTAGGCATATTTTGGACTCTAAAGCCATTTTAGTTATTAATAAATATACCTCCTATTAAACTTTATGGCTTATAAAATTGGCATCCTGTGTACAAAAAGAGCTGGGTGTTTATCGAAGCTTTGAAAACCAATCTTTATTTATAGAGGGTTACTAAACGTCAACTAGCTGATGTTTTCCAAGAATGACAAGTGTAAATACAATTTGATGTTAATGCATGTATATATCCATCGAGGTATTTCATCTAAACCTCTTTTTTATTGAAATTAAAATCATAAAGTACATGGCATTGCAAATAAGTGTGAAAAATATTTATTAATAAAACTATGTCTCCAAAAATAATAAAATCATCTTAAAAATCACAAATATATTAGTAATATATGTTGGTCATAGATAATGGAGAAAATTGGTAGTAAAACTGTGCCTAGAGGATGTGAATAGGAACATTATAAGAAAATCTTGTGCATTTTATATGCTTAATTTAAAGGTAAAGCAGTAATCCTAAAATCGGAACTACAATTTTTATTGGTTGTGTTCCCATTAAATTTCATATTTTACTTTCCATAGAAAGTATTAAAATATCCAGAAAACATTCTCTAAAAGAATAAACACTTGTGACTTACAAGCACCAGATAAAATTCTAGCAATTATTCTATGAAATCTGGGACAAAAAAGCTAATTGAGAGTATTATTATAAATCCTAGGGGGAGAAACAGCAAGTTAAGCAGTGCTGTCAAAGGTTTAGAATATCTCTACCCTTTTTAGGATTAATCTCTCTGGAAGCACAAGATCTGAAGCAAACCATGAAAGAAGAAATCATATTTTAAGTGCTAATGCATCGAAAGAGATTGTCATTTCTCTAATAATCACAGCATCTTTAAATATTAGACGATGAAAAAAGTGAGACTTAAATTTAGTCCTCCATCAAATTCTTCTAAAATGCACTTACATATTTTAAATATAATAGGTTAAAATATGACTATATTGTTTAGAAATAAACTTATTTTATAAATTTTATATATTTTAATGGTATAAATAAATAATGTCAAGTGTGGTATAATTTCTTAGAAATTTTTGATGTCCACATCTATTTAACTCTATGATGCTCTTTTGTTGATTCTAAGATTCTGTAGTTTTTGAAATTCAGAATACATAGTTCAGGTTCCGAATACATATTCAGACATACTTAAAACTGGATAAGTCATTGTCAGTTTTTGAGTCCTTTTCTCAAAAATGAACTATTTGGGAAGGTCTGATCTCTCAATGTCCTACTAGATTATCAAAAATATCTTTGACAACCATAACCTTGATGTGGCAACCGAGAATCCCATCTTTGTATAGTCTGAAGATCCCAAATCCTACAATATTATGTTGTACTGGAGATGCAGCACAACAATGTGGCTTTCAGGAAGGTGATCTTTTTTATTTTTATTACTTTTTAGAAAAATGATTGTGCTCTGCTCCCAAGGCTGGAGTGCAGTGGCAGTATCATAGCTCACTGCAGCCTCAAACTCCCATGTTCAAGCCATCCTTCTGCGTCAGACTCCTGAGTAGCTAGGCCTACAGGCACAGGCCACCACATCTGGCTAATTTTTAATTTATTTTTTACAGATTGGGTCTCACTGTGTTGCCCAAGCTGACCTCAAACTGCTGGTCTCAAGTGATCCTCCTGCTCGGCCTTCCAAAGTGCTAGGATTATAGGTGTGAGCTTTTAGGAAGTTAGTTAATTTGAGTCATAATTTTATCATCTATGGAAATTAAATGACATGGCCTGGTTTGGTGGCTCATGCCTGTACTTCCAGCCAGTTGGAAGGGTGAGGTGAGAGGATCCCTTGAACCTGGGAGGTGGAAGTTGCAGTAAGCTCATATCACACCACTGCACTGGAGCCTGGGCAACAGAATGAGACCCTGTCTCAAAAAAGAAATAAAAGAGGGTCAGGCGTGGTGGCTCATACCTGTAATTGCAGCAGTTTGGGAAGTTAAGGTCGGCGGATCACCTGAGGTCAGGAGTTTGAGACCAGCCTGGTTAGCATGGCAAAACTCTGTCTCTACTAAAAATAAATAAATACATAAAATTAGCAGGGCGGGCTGGTGCATGCATGCCTCTAATCCCAGCTGAAAGTTTATGGCCTGCTAAGACAATCAATGGTGACGTAGTTGGGTGCCTGTACCCTTGCCTTTAAAGGGGACTTTGCCTCCAACAAAAGATGTTTAAGACAAGAATTGTCCATGCAAAAGGGGGTTCAGATTCTGAAGAAACAAAAAAAATTGCAATAAGATAATGTATTAATAGAAGAGATAATATTATTAAGATATTGGCAAAACCACTTTACCCAATGTAAAAAATAGTAAATGTTGCGCAAGCAAAAAACTGTCATGCTTTGGAAAACTCAGATCTAAGTCAGGATTTGATACAAATTTATTTTTTAGATGACACCTTAACGCCTGATTGATGCTTAGAAGATTACTATTTTACTAATACTGATGTGGAAATTTCCTGTTTTACCCTCTATTTTCACAAGCAAGCTACTTCAAAGAATATTCCATCAATGTTAGACTGCATCCAACTACAGCTTGCATTTAGGTTTACTGCAATCGCTCTTATGTCACTAATGCCTTCTCCATTTTTTTTTTTTTTTTTTTGACGGAATCTAGCTCTGTCGCCCAGGCTGGAGTGCAGTGATGAGATCTCTGCTCACTGCAAGCTCCGCCTCCAGGGCTTATGCCATTCTCCTGCCTCAGCCTCCCGAGTAGCTGGGACTACAGGAGCCTGCCACCATGCCTGTCTAATTTTTTGTAGGTTTAGTAGAGACAGGGTTTGACCTTGTTAGCCAGGATGGTCTCAATCTCCTGACCTCATGATCTGCCTGCCTCAGCCTCCCAAATTTTTCTATCTTAAATTTTATTTCAGCTTCTAACAAAACTGCAACTACTTACTGAGGCAGCGCTCCTTTCATGGGGGCAATAGCTGCGGGGAGTCTGTCCCTTTCAGACCCCTGACCCAGCGATGGATGCATAAAGTACACTGACACACAGATATTCTGCTTGGCCAGTGCAGCTGAGGGTCCGAGGCCACTCACAGACTCCAAGGAGAGTCCTGTAAAGAATGGCAGCCGCAGCCCCAAGCAGCTCGCACTCCAGCCATTTATTTAGTATAGAATTAACAACAGAAGCTTTGAGGAAACACACTTGTGGATAATTAACATGGTTAAGAGAGTAGTCCTATGAATGACTAAAGTTCAGGTACTGAGGTCTAAAGTAAATACCATTGGGGGGCAATTTTCCTGGTCGACCTCCCCCAGAGGGGGCCATCTGGCTCAAAGGTTAGTTAATGGAGGTAGGGAAAACAGACTAACTGGGGAAGCCTCTGTTGTCCCTAGTATTTACCCTATGACCTAAAACTCTAAGGTAAGAACTAGTTGCCTTCAGCCTGTTCAATTACTACAAGCTATGTAACCTTTCGGCCTTCCAGAAAGGTCTGGGACTATTCCCTATAACTTTTCTTAATATTTCCCTTTAATATTTCTGCCAACATCCTGAGTCAATCCCAGCAACTTACAATGTTGAGGATTTCTGCTTTGAAACTCTCTACCTCTTTTGTTCCATGAAACCATTATCTCTCTATTTTTGCCAGTTACTTTCACTGTTCCTTAGCAATTTGTTTAAAAACCTCTAAACTCTAGATGATCATGAAGCTGTTTAAAATCTGTATCCACACCTCTATGTGAACTCATCCAAACCCGTTTCTTCAAAGGCAAGCCATATACTCCTCATTCTCTGTATTCCACCTTGCTGAGGTACAGACCTAAATTTTGGCATGTATATAGAAGTATCCGCTGCTACCCACTATTCCCCCTTAGTTAACACATTCTTCCGGTTAAATCTGCTTTTCCATCTAAACTTCTTTTCTAAATGAAAGACATTGCAACCCGAGGGATAGGTGAAAACATGGGCATTGTCCTAAAATTCACATTTTCATTTGCTCATCGCAGCCAGCCTGTCTCCCAGTTCTATACATTCTACCAGCTAAATAGTATGACATCACCCTCTTTTTTAAAACTCCCAATGTTTTAGTTAGACCCTATTTTTTCCACCAAAACTATTGCATTTTAATACGTTCCTAACTCTTTTGCTCTCTCCAATCGCTTCCCTCACAAATAGTGACTCAGCTGTTTGTATTTCCCTACATATGCCATCTTTTTTACAATTCAGTAGCAAGTCGAGAAATAGGGTGATGGATAATAAAGATATATAACTGGAGTTAGATGAATTCAAGGATGAATCCTGGCTCTCCATGTTATCTTTAATTGGGGCAAGGTATTTCCCTGTGCTTTAGTTTCCTAATTTGTAAAATGGGCATAGTATCTACTGAGGTTCTGATGTGTTATAAACAAAGAGTTTGGTACACACTGTTCATTAAATCGATTTTTATCTGGGCCCTCCAACTACCTCTTATCAGCTACTCTTTTACTCATTTAATTATGAATTCATAAGTACCTACTATGTGTCAGACTTCACTAAAAATGGGAGGTCTGCATATTTCTATATTTCCCTTGATTGTCTTTCTACTTTTGACACATCTGATTCAAATGTTTTTGCCATGTTGTCTGTCTGAAAGCCTGTATTTGAAGACTCACTGAGAATGCCGCATACATTTTCTTCCTCCCAAACTTAAGAAAAGTTATTCAGATTAGCTTCAGTGCAGCTTGTATACATATTTATTATGATATCCATTACTTAATTTCAATTTATTTATTTATTATTATTAGATAATGAACTCTTGGAGTACAGAGCCCATATCTCATCATTTCTTGAGCTACCTACCAAAAATAGCATATAATAAACAATTTAAAAAGAAAATATTCTCTCAGATATTTTAATTCATATACTTACATTTCTCTAAACATAATTTAGAAAGCTATCTATTAAAGCCATTTAAAAAATATTGAAGATGAAAAACTAAAAAAAAATCTTAAAATTTATTTTAGCAGGAAAGGGAATTCCATGAACAAATTAAATTGCAACATAGTACTCATTTTGTATTTGACGAATTAAGAGTTCAGATAATAAATTCCATAAGAGTTCAGGGTAGAGAAGCATCAATGTGGGTTACTCCATTTAAGTGAAATTTCCACGGCGAGTTTAACTTTAATGAGAGGAGAGAAAAGTCAAGGGCTTTCCAGGTGGTAGGAATGAAGTAAGTCATGGAGCAGAGCCAGGAATCTGTGGCATATTTTATGGGGAAAATATTAGATCAATTTTTGAAAGTAAAGAATTCACTTACAGAAGTAGTGAGTGGTAAATTTGGAGATATACAGACTGGCTTATGAGGGGTTTGAAGGCCAGTTCTTCCGTGGGGCTGTATGATTTAGGTAGCAGAGTTATGAGACTTGATTCAGGAGGTGGAAGGAGGTACACAGCGTTGTGTTACAACAGTTAGTTGGGCTGTGAGTTACTTAAGAGTTTACCTTACAGGTTTCTACATATCTGGAGAAATCAGTCAAAAGCCTATTGTGATCTTCTTACTATAAAATAATGGGGACCCAATGTAGATTTTTGGCATAGTCTTTAGTCTTCTTGTGAATTTAATTTCTTATTCACGCCAAAGTGACTGCAGTATCTTCAGATAAAATATAAGACTTTTCTTTGAAATGCATATACTTTCCATAATTATATTCTATTTGATTTATTTCCAAAAGATACCTGAAATGTAGTGAATTAAATTTGTATAAATTCTAGAGAATTTACATAATAATTGTTTTCTATAAATATTTGTATTTATCATTGATTAAATATTTAAATTATTATTATACTGTAGAAGAGAGAAAATGAATGGAATAATTTCTGCTTTTGCAATGTTTACAATCTATCAGCAAGGCAGTCAAATTTATCACTATAATATCAAAAGCAATGAGTGGAGAATATTGTAAGGGTTTATTAAAAACAAGTCTCATGGGAGTATAAGTTTGGAAGAAATAATCGAGGTAAGTGCTTCTGAAAGGGTTTCATGTAGGCTTTTTTCTGAAGTAGGTATAAGATTTTGAGTCATACAGATGGCACCAAGGGTAAGAGCATCAAATAAATAGAGACAGAAGAAATATATGCATGTTTGGAAATTGGCAGGGAGTCCACTGTGGTCCAAATAAAGGATGAAAGGAGAAGTGTCCTGAGAAGCAAGAAGATGTAGTTGACTATGGTCTAGTCAGTGGGGTGTGTGTCTGTGTGTGTATGTGAATTTGTATGTGTGCTTGAGGAGCCAGAATTTAAGTATTTCTATTGAATTTCAATGTTATTTTGGAGAGAATAGGGACTCATGGAGGTAGAAGAAGAACAAAACAAGAGACTACTAGTGATGTGCCAGGACCAGATCACAAGCATAGCAAGGAGTTTGGACTCTGATGTTTATCGAGATTTTTTTTTTGCTTGACCAAACTTTAATCAGACCTTTGAAAATCCTCTGTGCATTTCCTTGTAAAATTCAGTTTTATTAAGAACCTTGCTAGATCAGTTGAGCAAGAATTTCTACCTTTGATATCTGATCATCCTTGGTATTGGATGTGGTTTTTCATTCTCCACCATCACCCAGGTAATGTCTGATCACTCTAGCCTGTCTTCAGCTGGAATCCTGATAGGTCAGTTTAGCCAGAAACCGCCTGACCTCTGATACTTCCTCTTAGTAATTTTCCATCCACTGACCCTCACCCTGTCCTTGGCTATAAATGACCACTTAGTCATGCTGTATCCTCATTGTCCATACTTAGTGAAACCCAGTCTCTCTTCCCCACTGCAAAATCCCATTGCAGTGGTCTCTATACTTATCACTCTGAACTGAATAGTCTTTCTTACTGGGCTTTCACAAGAATCATTGTTATCACAGTGAATATCGATTTTCTTTTTTCCTTCTTTTTTTTTTGAGATAGGATATCACTCTGTCACCCAGGCTGGAGTACAGTGGCATAAACATGGCTCACTGCAGCTTCGATTGCCTGGGCTCAAGTGATCCTCCTACCTCAACCTCTTACATAACTGGGACCACAGGCAGGTGCACACAACTGTGCTCAGTCAGCTTTTTTATTTTTTGTAGAAATGGGGTCTCATTGTGTTGCACAGGCTGTTCTAGAATTCCTGGGCTCAAGTGGTCCTTCTGCTTCACCCTCCCAAAGTGCTGGGATTACAGGCATGAGACACCAAACCTGGCCATTTTTATTTTTTTTAACAATGTAAGCATCAGGAAGTCACTGAAGATTTTTGAACAGAAGGATAACACAGCGTATTGGATATTTGTTTTAGGGAAATAGCTATGACAGAAAAATGTAAGATAGTTTACAAATGGAAGATTGAGAGAAAATACTAGGTGGCCACTTTCATTTCTGTAATAATTTGAATGAGATGTGAAAGAGGTGTAAGGCTCTGTGTCCCACCAAACACAACCTAAGGATACATACAAAAATATGAACTGGATTCTAATAAGTAAATTCTGCTCATACAATTCAAAATCAAATACTGTAGTTTTTTAGATAAATCAATGTAACAGCACAATATTTTTTCAGGTACTGGACAGAAATTTAATATTATACCTACAGCCATTATTAAAAAGTTTAGATATTCTTCCTTTTGTCAATGGGAAAACTTTACACACAATTTCTGTAAAATATGTCTGCTTTAAAACTATGTTTATTAACAAATGAAGTAAACATTTTAATTTCTAATGTTTGTAAATCTTAACCTTAGAAATACTGAAAATTTTATAATAATTGAACAATTTGTCCTTGTAGGTCAAATTCTTTCATTGATTCTTCCAGTGAATAATTTGTCCCTGCAGGTCAAATTCCTGAACTGAGATCAAGCCCTGCAGGTCAAATTCAAATTGTATTTGTTTATTTATTTTAAAATCATTATTAACAAGAAATTTAATCATTTTATTATTTATTACAAAAAAAGTTCTAATTAAAAAAAAATTTGTATTATACAAAGCCATAACAGATTTTTCAGCAGCAACATTGCATGAAAGTCAACAATAAAATACATTTTTCCCCCCTAGTTTGGTTATTTCAGCACCTCACCAACATAATGAAAGACAGAGTTTCTATGTAACGTTGTGCTCACCATATTTGGCATGCTGGCATTCCCTTTTAGGCTTGTTACCCTCATGACACCAAGATGGCTGCTACAGCTTTGGGCTTTACCTGCATTTGGAAATCTTTTGTTTGTTTGTTGTTTTTTTACTTTAAGTTATGAGATACATGTGCAGAATGTGCAGGTTTGTTTCGTAGGTATAAATGTGCCATGGTGGTTTGCTGCCCCCATCAACCCACCATCACCTGAGGTTCTTTCTTTCTTTCTTTCTTTCTTTCTTTCTTTCTTTCTTTCTTTCTTTCTTTCTTTCTCTTTCTTTCTTTCTATCTTTCCTTCCTTCCTTCCTTCCTTCCTTCCTTCCTTCCTTCCTTCCTTCCTTCTTTCCTTCCTTCCTTCCTCTTTCTTTCTTTCTCCTTCCTTCCACCCTCCCTCCCTCTGTCCCTCCCTCCCTCCCTCTCTCTCTCTCTCTCTCTCTTTCTTTCTTTCTTTCTTTCTTTCTTTCTTTCTTTCTTTCTTTCTTTCTTTCTTTCTTTCTTTCTTCTTTCTTATGGAGTCTCGCTCTGTCACCCAGGCTGTAGGGCAGTGGTGCAATCTGGGCTCACTGCAACCTCTGCCTCCCAGGTTCAAATGATTTTTATGCCTCAGCCTTCTGAGTAGCTGAGATTACAGGCATGTGCTCCCACACCCAGCTATTTTTTTTATTTTTTATTTTTTTAGTAGAGATGGGGTTTCACTGTGTTGGCCAGGTTGGTCTCAAACTCCTGACCTCGTGATCCCCCTGCCTCAGCCTTCCAAAGTGTTAGGATTACAGGTGTGAACCACCACACCCACCCAGTTTTAAGCTCCTCATGCATTAGCTATTTATCCTGACCCTCTCCCATCCGTTGCCCCCCAACCCTGCCACTGACAGGCCCCAGTGTGTGTGTTGTTTCCCTCCCTGTGTTCATGTGTTTTCATTGTTCAGCTCCCAGTTATGAGTGAGAACATGTGGTGTTTGGTTTTCTGTTCCTGTGTTAGTTTGCTGAAGATTATGGTTTCCAGCTTCATCCATATCCCTGCAAAGGACATGATTTCATTCCTTCGTATGACTGCATAGTACTCCATGGTGTATATGTACCACATTTTATTTATCTAGTCCATCATTGATGGGCATTTGGGTTGGTTCCATGTCTTTGATAATATGAATAGGGCTGCAGTAAACATATATGTGCGTATATATTTATAATGGAATGATATATATTCATTTGGGTATATACCCAGTAATGGGATTGCTGATCAAATGGTATTTCTGGTTTTAGATCCTTGAAGAATTGCCACATGGTCTTCTGCAATGTTTGAACTAATTTACATCCCAACCAACAGTGTTAAAGCATTCCCATTTCTCCTCAGTCTTGCCAGCATCTGTTGTTTCATAACTTTTTAATAATCACCATTCTGATTGGCATGAAGTGGTATCTCATTGTGGTTTTTATTTGCATTTCTCTAATGATCAGTGATGTTGAGCCTTTTTTTTTATGTTTGTTGGCTGCATATATGTCTTCTTTTGAGAAGTCTGTTCATATCAATTGCCCACTTTTTGATGGGGTTGTTGTTTTTTTTCTTGTAAATTTGTTTAAGTTCCTTGTAAATTCTGAATATTAGGCCTTTGTCAGATGGGTAGATTCCAAAAATTTTCTCTCATTCTCTAGATTGCGTTTTCACTTTTATGAGAGTTCCTTTTGCTGTGCAGAAGCTCTTGAGTTTAATTAAATCCCATTTGTCAATTTTAGCTTTTGTTGCAATTGCTTTTGGTGTTTCATTCATGAAATCTTTGCCCATGCCTGTGTCCTGAATGGTATTGCCTAGGTTTTCTTCTAGGGTTTTTATGGTTTTAGGTCTTACATTTAAGTCTCTAATCCATCTTGAGTTAATTTTTGTATACGGTGTAAGGAAGGGATCCAGTTTCAGCTTTCTACATATGGCTAGCCAGTTTTCTCTGCACCATTTATTAAATAGGGAATCCTTTCCCCATTGCCTGTTTTTGTCATGTTTGTTGAAGATGAGATGGTTGTAGATGTATGGTCTTATTTCTGAGTTCTCTGTTCTGTTCCATTAGTCTCTGTGTCTGTTTTCATACCAGTACCATGCTGTTTTTGTTACTGTAGTCTCGTGGTATAGTTCGAAGTCTGGTAGCATGATGCATCCATCTTTCTTCCTTTTGCGTAGGATTGTCTTGGCAATACAAGGTCTTTTTTGGTTCCATATGAATTTTAAAATATTTTTTTCTAATTTCTTGAAGAATATCAATGGTATTTTTATGGGAATAGCATTGAATCTATAAATTACTTTGGGTGGTATGGCCATTTTCATGATATTGATTCTTTCTCTCCATAAGGGTGGAATGTTTTTCCATTTGTTTGTATCCTCTCTTATACCCTTGAGCAGTAGATTTAGTTCTCCTTGAAAAGGTCCTACATGTCCCTTGTTAGCTGTATGCCTAGATATTTTATTCTCTTTGTAACAATTGTGAATGGGTGTTCACTCACGACTTGGCTCTCTGCTTGTCTATTGTTGGTGTGTAGGAATGTTTGTGATTTTTGCACATTAATTTTGTATCCTGAGACTGCTGAAGTTGCTTATATGCTTAAGGAGTCTTTGGGTTGAGATTATTGGGTTTTCTAAATATAGAATCATGTCTTCTGCAAACAAAGATAATTTGATTTCCTCTTTTCCTATTTCAATACCCGTTTTTTCTTTCACTTGCCTGATTGCCCTGGCCAGAACTTCCAATACTATGTTGAGGAGGAGTGGTGAGAGGGGGATCCTCATCTTGTGCCAGTTTTCAAAGGGAATGCTTCCAGCTTTTGCTCATTCAGGATTATATTGGCTGTGGGTTTGTCATAAATCTCATTATTTTCAGATATGTTCCATCAATACCTAGTTTATTGTGAGTTTTTATCATGAAGGGATGTTGAATTTATCAAAGGCCTTTTCAGCATCTATTGAGATAATTAAGTGGTTTTTGTCATTGGTTCCGTTTATGTGATGGATTACATTTATTGATTTGCATATGCTGAACCAGCCTTGCATCTTGGGAATGAAGCCAAATTGATAGTGGTGGATAAGTTGTTTGATGTACTGCTGGATTCCGTTTGCCAGTATTTTATTGAGGATTTTCACATTGATGTTCATCAGGGATATTGGCCCAAAGTTTCCTTTTTTCATTGTGTCTCTGCCAGGTTTTGGTATCGGGATGATCCTGGCCAAAAATATGGAACGCTTCACGAATTTGCGTGTCATCCTTATGCAGAGGCCATGCTAATCGTCTCTGTATCGTTCCAGTTTTACATATGTACTGCTAAAGCGAGCACTCAAATTTTATTTTTTTAGTATTTTTGATAAAAAATTTATTTTACTTCTCCCAGTGAATAGGTGTTTATTTCAAGATACACTGTAGTCTGTTATTGTCAACACTTCAATCTTACTAGCCATTGCCTTCTTCAAGTGGCATAATATGATATACTGTAAGTGTAAGGTCACTTATGTTCAGACAATAGTAAGTGCAAGGTCACTTATGTTCAGACAAGAGTAGATATGTTTCCATATATCGATTCATATAGCTGTTAAGTTTAGCCTAAAGCAACCCTTTGTAAGTTCAGCTTAAAAGCTCCTTCATACATAGTGAACTGTAACTTTAAGTGGATGTTTAAACAGACTCTTACCTATTCTTGTACAAATCACCAAGTTTCAGCCAAAAGTGATGAACTGTTCCAACAGTGTTAGCATAAGACAAATTCCAGGCTGTAACCAACCTGTTTCTATTCCTCACTTCCATTATCTGTAAGGGGAGTGCGGTGGTGGTACACAATTCATGAATTGTTCTTTGCTGAGTTAAACTCTGTTAAGTTTAATCTGTCCAAAGGTTCTCTTTAACATAACACATTCCCAAAAAGGAAAAATTCTATGTCTAGATTCATATTTTGAATTTGCAAACAATAATTTTACTCATTAACCCCACTGAAATTTATTTTTGTTTCCATTATCATTTCTGGTATGTCGGACTCATATTTTCCTGAATGTATGTGGTAAGATCAATCTGAAAATAATACTTTTGACTCCCTTTTACTTCATATGTCAGAGGCGCTTGAACCAGAGGAACTCCATCTTGAATAGGAGCTGGGTAAAATATGCCTGAAATCTACTGGGCTTCATTCTCAGATGGTTAGACATTCTAAGTCACAGGATGAGATTGGAGATTGGCACAAGATACAGGTCATAAAGACCTTGCTGATAAAACAGGATGCAGTAAAGAAGCTGGCTAAAACCCCCCAAAACGAAGATGGCCACAAGAGTGACCTCTGGTCGTTCTCCCTGCTTCCACCATCACCATGACAGTTTACAAATGCCATGACAGCATCAAGAAGTTACCCTATATGGTAACATCCTTTGTTTAGCATATAGTCAACAATTAACCATAAAAATAAGCAACCAGCAGCCCTTGGTGCCGTTCTATGGAGTAGCCATTCTTTCATTTTTTACTTTCCTAATAAACTTGCTTTCACTTTATGGATTTGCCCTGGATTCTTTCTTGTGTGACATCCAATAACCGTCTCTTGGGGTCTGGATCAGGACCCCTTTCCTGTAACACATATATCAGAACAATTTCCTGTTACCTAAGTTTCAACTTTTGGTTGTAGTATATTTGAGTACAAATATCCAGGGACAAATTCTCAGCTGAATATATCTAAGAGACAAATCATCCAATGATCAGATATTTTAAAGCTCTTAGAAGGTGAAGTATCACTGTAGTTCAAACACATATGAAGCCTTAGTATTCCTTGTAAGGATATGTTCTTCTAGTCTAACTATAACTTTAGTTGGTGATATATTGTTTATATTTCAACTGTAAAATAAGAGAATTATATTTTTATTATAGAAGTTTCAATAATTTTACATTCTGAGTGTATTCAAATGTTAAAAGAATTAAATTAGAACTATGTCCAATAAAAGTGGAGATAATTTTATAAATAATATATTCTATTATTTATAATTGAGAATGGACTATACAGACAGTGGGGTTCCAAACACATCACTCAAAATATGACTGTTGGAGACCAGAATATGCCATCCTAAAAAGTGCTTCTTAGGCATATTGATTATTTTGAGCTGGTTACCCTGAGAAACAGACACAGAAGTAGCTCTGAAAATTTGTCTTTCTGTAAGAGAAATTTACATCAAAAAGATAATTTCTGTTTGTAGGGGTGTCTTCCTCTCTGCACCAGGAATTGAGAGATGACTGAATGAAGAAGGCATGGACTTAAATCTGCATAACAAAACCATGCCTTTGTTACGGGTGATTTTCTTCATCATTTCATCTTAACCAGGTCTTTCCCTGCACACTTTTTTTTCTTTTAGGTAATAATGATATTTAAGTCTAAGTTTAAAAGTATTCTTTGAGATATACTTTATAAAATTACTCACCACCTGGTGTCTCCCATATATACATAAAACTATAAATGTTAATAAATGTCTATTTGTTTTTCTCATGTTAATTTGTGGTTTTTTTTTACAGAAAGCCCAGTAAAAAACTATGAAGGGCAGAGAAAAAAAAATGTTTTCCCCTATACAGACATGGGTTGCAATATCCCTTAGCTAACTGCTACTGTTAGTGATGAGAATAT
Source organism: Symphalangus syndactylus (assembly GCF_028878055.3). Lineage (NCBI taxonomy): Eukaryota > Metazoa > Chordata > Mammalia > Primates > Hylobatidae > Symphalangus > Symphalangus syndactylus. The sequence continues at coordinate 76,816,689 of NC_072438.2, forward strand.
TTGGGCTATTTGTCTAAATAACACACCCAGTAAACACACTCCAGTAAACACACTGTGGGTGCTCCCTTCCCAAGTGCTCATAGGCCACTGTGCATGGGTGCAGCCCACCCTAAGGGAAGAATCAGTGGACAAGAGATGCAAGACCTTGAAGTATATGCCAACGTATAAAATCCTAAGTCAAAGGGCAAATCGTGCACTCATCTTTCAACTCACCTGCTTAGCCCTCTTCCAAGTGTACTTTGCTTCCTTTTGTTCCTGCTGTAAAGCTTTTCAATAAAGTTTCACTTTTGCTCTAAAACTGGCCTCGGTCTCTCCTCTGCCTTATGCCCCTCAGTCAAATTCTTTCTTCTGAGGAGAGAAGAACTGAGGTTCCTTCAGACCCGTATAGATTTGCCACCAGTAATATACTTCGGTGCTGTGCGACTCGCATATGTTCTGCTGCTAACAAAATGTTGTCAAATAACACTCAAAAATCTTTTCAGTGCCTTCAATTAGTTAGTTATCTGGTTTTAATTGCCTTAGAAGAGATTTCAGAGATTTTAGTTTTCTTAACATTAAAAATAATTTCAATTGAGAGGCCATTAGGCTGAGACAGCTGCCATGTCTTGAACTCCTACGTAAGCAAGCTGAAGCCCAGTGTGAAGATTGAAATGAAACGTAAGCTTTACCTGTCAGAAGCTGCCAATTGTCCTCTAACTAAGGACTTTCCACAGGATTATACCTAAAATAAACAAATGCCTGGCTGTAGCCAATCAAGTAATTTCTTTACCTCATGTCTGCATTCAGCTTATAAAATGTCACTGTTCGTGCTGCTAAAGTGGAGCTCTCTTAACCTCTTCTGGTCCTGAGTGCTGCCTGATCCATAAATTGTTCTTTGCTCAAGTAAATCCTGTTAAATTAATATGTCTAACATTTTTTTAACTTGAGTATTTGTTTCTTCTTATAAGTAAATGAGAGTTTTAAAAATATATTTTAATAATATGCTTTGCAAACTGGTGCTTATGATTTTTCCATATTTAGAATGCTTAGCATGTAAAGAACAAAAAACTCCCATACACTTTATCCTTATTCCAGGAAACTTCAGTAATACACCACATAAAATAGCATTTTCTCTGTGTGACATGTGTATAGGGACTTATAGGCCTAGACTCTTCCAGGAGTACTGTAAGAATAACTCTTACTTTTTATTGTTTTATTTTAGCTGTTGATCATTTTTTAAATAATGTGCATTGACTGAATAACTCTGAGTTAGATATGCTGACTGAATTTCCACTAAAATATTTGTACAAATTTGATTAATTAGATAACTAAAAACTAGCTGCTTCTATGTCTTCTCTGAGTTTTAAAGAGTTAAATACATTGTGAATTTGGTTTCCAAAGGAATATGGTAAAATTTAAAATCTCAAAATTAGTTTGAAAGCTAATATCCTTGCCCTGAACAGCTTGTGTTTAAAATTGTATTCTGATTTTTCAATACCTTTTAAACTGATTTTAGAGTTCATAAGTCATTTGTGTACTTTTTTGTTTTGGAACTTTTCTGTCCTCATCATTAAGAATATTCTCTTTCATCTGTCTCATCCTACTTTCCTACTGGGAGATTTTTGTTTTTAAACAAAGTTTTTGTGGTGGTTGGAGTGGTCCCTTTCCATCTTCTCCTGACTCCAACTCCTACAATTTTCTTTGGAAAACAGTATAACCAGTAAATTCCTTATTTATTTATTTATTGGTTTGTTTGTTTGTTTGTTTGTTGAGGTGGAGTTTTGCTCTTGTTGCCCAGACTGGAGTGCAATGGCGTGATCTCGGCTCACTGCAACCTCTGCCTCCCAGGTTCAAGCAATTCTTCTGCCTCAGCCTCCCAAGTAGCTGTGATTACAGGTGCCCTCCACCATTCCGGGCTAATTTTTGTATTTTTAGTGGAGATGGGGTTTCACCACATTAGCCAGGCTGGTCTCAAACTCCCGACCTCAGGTGATCCACCAGCTACAGCCTCCTAAAGTGCTGGGATTACAAGCCCAATTCGTTTTATATCTTTTTTTTTTTTTTTTTTTTTTTTTTTTTTTTTTTTTTTTGATGGATTCTAGCTCTTTTGCCTGGGCTGGAGTGCAGCATCATGATCTCGGCTCACCGCACCCTTCGCCTCCTGGGTTCACACCATTCTCCTGCCTCAGCCTCCCAAGTGGCTGGGACTACAGGCACCCACCACCATGCCTGGCTAATTTTTTTTATATATATATATTTTTTAGTAGAAATGGGGTTTCACCATGTTAGCCAGGATGGTCTCCATCTCCTGACTTCGTGATCCGCCCACCTGGGCCTCCCAAAGTGCTGGGATTACAGGCATGAGCCACTGCGCCCAGCCTGTTTTATATCTTGAAAGTCTTACCTAATATAAAGAGAGAGAAGCAAATTGATCACTACAGTTAAATTGGTATTAACAGGATCTCAAGAATGTTATTTCATATTTTTATACTATTAACAGAAAAGCTCAGTTTCAACGGTTTTTGAATTAAGCAATGCAATAGATCAAGGGCATCTCCAACACCAGGTTGAGGCTCTGGGTAGGGTATGAGTAATTTCTGGAGAAAGAAATATGCCAGCTCCATTCACTAACCTGAGGTTGTTGGTCCAGGGGCCGCATAACCACCTCATCTGAACCAGTATCACTCCATATAATGAGACAAATAAATAGGAAATGAAAATATTTTTAAATTCTGGAGGCTTAAACTGTGTATACACACACACACACACACAGTTATATTTCACATATATTTCATTATGTATTCATATTCCATTTTATGTGTGTGTATATATTTATATAATGGGAATTATTTGAGTATAATTACCTACTTTACTGTTTAACAATATCTTTTCTACTTCCTAGATCAGAAGGTGTATTAGTTCTCTAGGGCTGCCATGACAAAATACAACAGTATGAGGGGCTTAAGCAATATATATTTAAGTATATATTAAGTACATATTATGTATATATACTTAATTACTGGAGGCTGGAAGTCCAAGATCAAGGCAGTTTTATTCTGATGCCTCTCTTCTGGGCTTCCAGATGGCTGTCTTTTCGATATGTTCACACATGATCTTCCCTTTGTGTGAGTGCATTCTTGATGACTCTTTGTGTGCCCAAATTTCCTCTTACAAAGGGCACCAGTCAGATTGGATGAGCATTCCTAAATGGCCTCATTTTAACTTAATCACCCCATGAAAGGCCTTCTCACTAAATATAGTCATACTGGGAGGTGCCTGGAGATAAACCTGAAATGTAAGAATTTCTGGAGTAATTCAGAAAGCATTGAGCTTGAAGTCAGAATGTCTGAATAAAATAGCTTCATTGCATGTATTATGCAGCTCAACTGGCCCCTGGTTCGTAATCTGTTATATGGAAATAATAATATGTATCTTAAGGTAATTATTATATGATTATATATATATATATATATATTTGAGCATAATATATTAAATGTGTCCTAAAATTATTATAGCATTTTTAAACTGCTCCAATTTAAACACTCCACTTTTATTTAGCCCTCCATAAAGCTTTGTTCATGCATCATTGATTTATGGACAGTTGTCACAAAAAGGATAGGCCCATATGTTAAAAGCACTATATATATATATATAAAATATCTACCAAACTACCTTCTCTGTATTAGTAACACATTTAGTGAAGGTGCATATTATATCATAATCAATGTATTTTTTTTCACATTCTAAGTTTAAGGAAATCATTTGATAGAAAATGAAAAATTTAAATTAAATGTCTTCACTTTGCCTTTGCAAGCAACACAGTTTCTGTGAAGAAAATATTTGAGCATAATATATTCAATGTGTCCTAAAATTATTATAGCATTTTTAAACTGCACCAATTTAAACACTCCACTTTTATTTAGCCCTCCATAAAGCTTTGTTCATGTATCATTGATTTATGGACAGTTGTCACAAACAGGATAGGCCCATATGTTAAAAGCACTTGCCATTTTTTTGTGACTGTCCTCAATCAGATTTAGCAGATTAATGATTGTAGTACTCTGCCACCCTGATTTTTGACTACAAGGTTTTAATAACTATCCCACTATTTCAGCTTTGTCTCTTAATCTAAATCATTAATCTCTTTAGGACTCATTATAGCCTCTTTTTTACACATATTGATCTGCATTCAACTTGTATGTCTTTTGTAATATTCCTTTTCTATAATGTATGTTCATAGCAAAGTATTTCTATTAATTGATGTGTTGATGTATTGTTATATTGCTTCACTTTAAATATCTCACCCCCATCACCCTGCACTTCTCAATTTCACTATTTTAAATGTTTTAACCTCTTGTAGGTCTTTGTAATGTCCTTCCATATAAGATCAAGTACAGTAGGTTGACTGTATTTTCTAGTTCAAATTAAAAAACCATTTGTTCAGCTTGACTTATGCTTAGTGACAGCTCTGTGTATTTTTCACTGTGATGTGAATACATGAAGGACACAGCCTAGAAACGTAGTGCATTACACTCCATCTGCGTAGTGAGGTAAATGTGACTGGGGTAATTACTGCCATCTAAGTTTTTATTTCCTTTTTCATTAAAGGTGTTATCATGCCAGGGACAAAATAAATAATACCCAATACCTGGCTTTTATTAGTTTCTGTCTTTGTTAAATGTGAATGATGTGAATGGCAATAAGGAAGGCTATAAAGAAATCATAAATAAAACATTAGCGCATTTTTATAATAACGCAGGTGTAAATGTCACTAATGAAGTAAGAATAAATATGTGATGTTAATTACTCTGCTTTACCTAACTATGAAATGTGAAAGCAAATGTAGTGCTTGACAAGAATGAAAACAGAAAAATCAAATATGTTGTTTTTATTTTCCTAGGAAATACTCGTTTTTTGTTTACTTGCCAAACTAAGAGTAGTTTATATTGCAGGCTAGGTCATATGTTAGATCTGTTTTATAGAGCAATATTCTATACACATTAAGTTACATATGGCTGTTATACCTAAACAGCCATATGTGTGTGTGTGCGTGTGCTCTCATGCAAGCACACTTTTATATACATATATATGTATATGTATATATGTATATGCTGTTTTTATATATGCATATACTGCCTATATATACACACACACTGCTTTTACATATGCATAAGCACACACATATATAAATGTACACATAAGTACTATATTATAAAGCATGTCTTTCTATCTGTTTCTTCCAGGTTAGTCACCACATAATACTTCATGAGTACTTCATTGTCCCTTATTCTACAAATCCTTTCTGCTGTGGGTCAATTGCTCTTTTATAATGTGCCAAGAACGGGGAGAGCTAAGTGTGTTAGAATTATATTTAACCACGTGTAAGAAAGCCAGAAATTAAGACAAAAAATATAAGTTCATGAACTTTAACAAAACTTTTAGAAGTTCATTGTTTTGAAATGGTTTGTTTGTTCATTTGTTATGTTCTAAAACAGAAAAAGAATGTGTTGTTGAAGTTCATGGCTCACTTCATAATGTTTGTTAGTATGGGTTGAAGAGATAGACTGTTATACTAACCACCTCACCATTAGATAAAATCAACAGCACAGAACTCAGATTTTAATGATTCCTCCCAGAATTTGCTCTAATAATCATTCACACTTCTCTGCTCATTGAATGTCATTGCATCCAGAGGAAACAATTTCATATATCTTACTCTGCATGCTTTACACTTATGCTCTGTCTTATATACAGAAGTAGCAATAATTAAGCTAGTTTAGCTTTACATAACTGAAAGTCCTCATTTTGTAGACAACTGATCTTTGAATCACAGAGAATAATTGACTCTCCAATTTCACATAGCCACCAAATTTCAGAATCAGAATTCAAGTTGGAATTCAACACTTCGTTTTCCACCTGAGCTTCAATGCTCACTTGTTCCAAAAGTGTCTCTCCAAGTTACTCAGATGTGGTTTCTCAACCCATCTATTTGGATCCTATAAACACATTTTACCTTAAATTAATCTTTCTTTAAGGGCATCTAGAACAGTAGCACAGGTCACTTTAATTGAGTGGCAATATTTATTCTTTACTTTTTTGAAATGTGAATTTTCTATATTTAAGAGAAAATAAATCTTATTTTATAAAATAAAGGTTTCCCATAATTGAATTGAGAAAAAATTATGCTTTCTAAAGTAAATATTTATTACAGCAAATGAAATGGGTTTCTTCATTATTTATTCATATGTTTGTTGTGCTGAAAAATTTAAATCACACTGCCTATATTTCCAATTAAATTCTTTTAAATATTAAGCAAGACCAATATCACTGGAAATAATAAAATAAGGTACTATGAAAATCAACATGACTCACATAAAAACTACCAAGATTACAGGATTTGATTAACTTACTGAAAAAAGAACAAGATATACAGTCCATAGTTAGCTAGAAATTTAATTAGTTTAAAAATCCTATTCACAATCATAACAGAAATCCATAAATTACTTAGAAACACTATTCATAAAAGGGATGAAGTATATAAATAAAACTGAAAATACCATTAAAATACAATGAAATTCAGAGCAGAGATAAATAATTATTATTCATAGAGATTTAAATATCCAAATGTTAGTAACTGCAAAAAGGTAACTTATAAACACAATGCATAATGAAATTCAAAATTTTAAAATAAAAATAGTTTTAATTTTTTTTATGATAGAATACATTTCCAAGAGATTTATATATTATTTTGAAAATAACAATTGCACTTATGAAAATATTTTGCAATATATAGTAGAGTGGATGTTTATAGTCTACAATCCAGCCACTCTACCTCTAGTTATAATGCAAAGGAATTCTCATACACTTGCAAAAATAAACAAATAAAGAATGTTTAAGACATGAGTAACAACGTAGTTTACTAAAGCAATATATTGGAAACAAACTCTATGTCAATCAAAAACAAAATGGGTAAATAAATTATGGGTATATCCATAGAATAAAATACTACACATAGACAAATGCTGTATATATAAACTAGATTACATTGGTGAATATCTTAAACCTGGTGTTGAGAAATAGAAACAAATTCCAAAAGAACACATGAAACAGCAGTCCCCAATCTTTTTGGCACCAAAGACCAGTTTCGTGAAAGACAACTTTTCCACAGATGTTGTGGGGATGGTTTTGGGGTGAAACTGTTCCACCTCAGATCATCAGGCATTAGCTTCTCATAAGGAGCGAGCAACCTAGATCCCTCAACTTGCAGCTCACAATAGGGTTTGAGTTCCTGTGAGAATCCGATGCCACAGCTGATCTGACAGGAGGCAGAGCTCAGGCTGTAATGCTCACTTGCCTACCACTCACCTCTTGCTGTGCAGCCTGGTTCTTAACAGTCCACGGACAAGTACCACTCTGTGGCTTGGGGGTTGGGGACCCCTGACATAGAGTATTAATATTTTATCTGTAAAGTTAAAAAAATGTAAAGAATGCAGCACTATATATTATTTGATTAATAATGTATATTACAAAATATTCAGAAATGCATGAGAATAAGAAACAACAATTTAAAGATACTGGTTATCTCTATCAAAAGGAGTTTACACAATTGGTACAGAGTACACACATGACTTCAACTGACTTGGTAAGGTTTTATTTATTTATTTATTTATTTGTATACTAGATGGTGCATATGCAGATATTCCTGGAAATAGTTTTACACGACTCTATAGACCTTAAATATTTTATAATAAATTTGTAAAGAAAACATCTCTTAGGATACATTGTTTTCTTATATATCATAAACAAAATTTAGTTTTCAAGGGATCATTAAAAAATTAAAATTAATTTATTTACGTATATACTGATTAGTATTGTTAATAAAACAATACTTACTAGTAAGTATTATTGCTAGTAAGAAAATTGCATGGCCTTTTTTTAATACACATTCAACTAGTTCACATTCTGTAAGTAGGAATATGATAAGAACATTTATCATTAAAAATTATAAAAAATAAATGTGTGTCCTCTTCAGCTAGAAGTATACAGAACTATATAGCTATCAACTGTTTTGATAAAAATAAGTTAATTTGACATTATTAATTGTAAATTAAAATATCAATGAGTTATTTGCCTTCAACCAAGAATGGTAATCTTAGGTGCAATGAGTAAGCACAGGCTACTACTGACAGTTACTGTGAAAATTCATTCAGAAAAAATGTGGGGAAAGTATTAATATTAAAATATGTATATTATTTTTAAAACTAGAAGTTCAGCCCCACACCTATGGAAAACAAAACTTTTTAAAAGCCTAAGTAAAAAAACACAGGGGCATTACTATCTAGGGAAAAGTTTGCAACTGCAAAATGTATATAACCACTTAAATGTTTATAAATAGGGGACTGACAATAAACGATTATGTCACATTCATCATAAGAAATATGCCTATTTAAAAAATATTTGGATTGTAAATGGCAAGAATATAAGTAAAAAATATTAAGTATAAAAAATAAAATGTATCTATTATAAGTTTTTTATATACCATGTATATTTGCTTATACATTATATATCTGAAGATATCACTGAAAATAAAACAAAATAACTGCATGTGAGTACGTATGTATAATTACAGAGAAGAATGTGAAAAGGTTCACAAAAATCTATGACAAAAAATCCAGGACCTTGCCCTGGAAGAATAAATCAATACATAAGTGCGTCTACAACTTATCATTTCTTTTGTTACCAAGAGTATTTATTATTTGCGTGAGAATATTTTTAAAGGTCAAATAGCCTACGAAGTAAAAAATGAATTGTGATTGTAATACACTTTTTAAGAGAACATAAGTCAAGTCCTCCTAAGGAAATTCATATAATTTAGAAGCAGGATATAAATATAAAATAAAATGTCTTCTACTTTGTTAGTATGCAATTTTTATCTCTGTAGGATATACATATACTCCTCTTCAGACAGTAAATGAGGATATTTTTTCTTCCATTTCTTAATCTGATGCTACAGGATGGTGATTAACATCTGGGAGTGGAGATGACTGAATTGGCAACTGGAAAACCAAAAGAAGCTTCCATTCATGTGTACAAATCAAGTCTCTTGATAATGATTGCAGACATGATGTGAAGTGCTTATTGCTAGTGAATCATAGTTGGCCCAAAGATTTTGCTGTGAAAAGGCTTCTTGATTCTCAAACTTTTAATAAGAAATGGTTGTAAAAGGGCTCTGCCAAATCAGAAATTTGTATTAAAGCAACATCATAACATTCTTGATTGCTTTTCCCCAGGCTTAGCCCATCCGGCAGTGCATTCACTAAGAATGAACCTGGTGCAAAAAGGGCAAAGGACATTCTTGTTGTGCAAACTTGAAAAAACAGAATACCATCCTTCTTTTTGTAAGTCTTTTAACACAGATGTAGATTAAAAAATAAATGATATAAGGAGAAGGAAGCATTTAGCTTTGCAACTAACTGAGTGGAGTCCTTGCTGGAGGGCTAGAAGGTCCCTGCATAGAAACGCTTTCACTCTGGTAGGTGTTTTCACAACCTTATCTATTTCAGCGTCTTCTTGTGGAGACAATTAAAGTTCCTGTTTACATTCGTAAGCAAAATCATTGAAATGCTCCTTGAAATTGTTGAGTTGGAGGCCCATGGAGGATGAGACTATAAAGAAGTTTTTATAGAATAAAAAGATAAAAATAACTTCAGAATTATAATGGCAGGGATGATTTTAAACATCAACATATCTAGGAAACTGCAGAAATGGAAAGAGCTAATCTAAAAGAAAAACAGAGAATGAAAGCTACAAGCACTGCATTTCTATCTTATCTAGGTGTGAATTTCCTCAAACTTTCCAAGGTGATGAGATTCCTTGCTATATCTTAATCTAAGGGAAAGATATAAAATGAAATATAAAATAAATTTAATATTATAGTTTATAGACTCCTTTGCTCATTGAAATAGAATCATAGGAAAGGAGCTTAGATGTGATTAAGCCCAATCCCCCAGGAAAATTGGGGCACAGAGAAGTGAAGAGATTTACACACATTTATGAGAGAAAAGACAACCATTATTGGAACAGGGATTAACATGTGGGACTGCTAAACCTTATTTGGTGATTTTTTTTTGTATAAAGAAAGAAATAATAAAACAATTCATTTATATAGTTGAAAAATAAATATTTATTAGACACATCTTAGTAATCTGATATTCTCCTAGGTCTCAGGATAGAGCTGAGAACAAGAAATTTTTTGTTGGGATACTGTTTAGATTCTAATAGGGGAGATGGGCAATAAAAAAGTGAAAGAAGAAAAAAAAAGATGCAAAATGATAATTATGTTGCATAATAAATAGAATAAAATGTGCAAATGTGATATCACCTGAGAAGGTGATATTTGAGCTGTATTCTGAAGAACAAGGGTCTGTCACTACAGGGAATATGTTAAGAGAATATCTGGCAGAGGGTCTTGAGATTCCCAAATCTGAAAAGGCAGAATGAGTTTGAGATGCTTAAGCATCAGAAGGAAAGATGTGTTTGGAGAATAGTAACCATGCAGGCGGGTGTTAATCAAAATGGTGTGGAACTATTCAGGGGTCAGATGAAGTAAGACATTGAAAGCATATAAATAAGCCTGGGTTTTATTTTAATGATAGAAAAAGCCATTGGCATATTTTAATCACAGAAGATTTTAGATTAACATGCTATGAACGAATTGATTTATATAGAGGCAATAGCAGAATCAGAGAAATCAATTAGAAGGTTATTGATTTAGTTCAGACAATAATAAACAATACTTTGATTAAAGCACCAGTAATAAAAAACAGGAATCACTGATTACCTATCCTTTATATTTTCAAGATAAGTCTAATAATTATTCAAAATAAACACAGTATGAGAAATTAGTTGAAAAGAAGAATTAAGTGTATTCCCCTTGGTTTGAGCAACTGGGTGAGCTGTGGTATCCTTAAGATGAGAAAAAACAGGGCTATTGTGGAGTAAAGTCAGGAATCAAATCTGGACTTGTTACCTTAAGAAATGTATGAGACAACAACATGGAGGTATCAAGGAGACCATGGGATTTATGAATCTGGATTTCAAGGCACCCATCTGGGTAAAGATATAAATGCAAAGTCATCTACATATAGATAGGGACAGTATAACATCAAACTCTAGGGATCTCTAGCTCAGTGAGCTAGAGGCAGCATATGTAACTGAGAGGAAATGTACTATGAGGGGGGAAGAAAATGATAAAATTATGGTGTCATGGTGAAACCACCTTTGCAAGATTGTGACTGAGACAGTGAGAGAGATCTAACATAACTGACTCCATCTTGCTTCTAAGCTCCAGACTGTCCTTGTTCATTCCTGGGCATAGGCTGAAATAACTTTGAGAGAAACTTAGTTTATAGTTTGTGGTTTAAGGCAGACGATAGTGGTCCTTTCCCAGGGCAGACCTCCTTCTTGCCTGGGGACTAGATTGCCTTTGTAGGAAGAACATTCACCACAGGATTAGAAATTATGGTTTAGGAGCCACTGGAGGCTGTGAGATGCTGACCCTTCCGTAACTGCTCCTAAGATCAGTGCTTCAGATATTTTGCAGACCCTGCACTTGATGGATCAGCTGGCACCACCCAGATCAATAAACTGGTTCATCTGATCTTGTGGCCCCCACCCAGGAACTGACTCAGTGCAAGAAGACAGCTTTGACTCCCTATGATTTCATCTCTGACCAATCAGCATTCCTGGCTCACCAGCTTCCCCTCACCCACCAAGTTGTCCTTAAAAACTCTGCTCCCCGAATGCTCATTCGGGAAGACTGATTTGAGTAATAATAAAACTATGGTCTCTCTCATAGCCAGCTCTGGGTGAATTACACTTTCTCTATTGCAATTCTCTTTATAAATTGGCTCTGTCTAGGCAGCAGACAAGGTGAACCCACTGGTCAGTTACAATGGAAGACAAGAAGTTAGTGTGTTTCAAGAAGTAAAATGTCATCTCTATTAAATGCCATGCAGAGCTCTTGAAGTCACCTTTGCAAAAATCATAACTGAGAAAATTATGACAGTGAAATATATTAGAACCAATTGACCCCATCTTGCTTGTAACCTCTAAACTTGCTTGTAACCTCTAAACTGTCCTTGTTCCTTCCTGGGCACAGGTCGAACCAGATTTGGGAAGGAATTTAGTGTATAGTTTATATATAATAGCTCTTCCCAAAAGGCTAAGCTGTTCTTGAAAAACAAATGAAAGGTCACGAGCCACCAAGTCAAAATGAGAGCGGCTGGAATTCTAAATATTACCAGCCATTATTCTGGAGGTGGTAAGATTTGCAACTTCCTCATTCCTCTTGAAGCTAACATCACTATTGTGAACCTAAGATCGGCCTTTTGAGGTGTCTTTTCAGTTATTTTGCATTTCCAACAACCAGATGGCTCCACTTTGACCTGCCAGTCAGTTCTGCGGCCCCCACCAAGGAATTAACTCAGCAGAAGAGAACAGCTTGACTCCCTGTGATTTGATACCTCAGCCAACCAATCAGCACTCCCGATTCACTGGCTCCCTACCCACCAAATGATCCTTAAAAACTCTGATCCCAGAGTGTCCGGGGAGACTAATTTGAGTAATAATAAAACTCCCGTGTCCCGCACAGCTTGCTTTGCGTGAATTACTCTTTCTCTAATGCAGTTGCCCTGTCTTGATGAATCAGCTCTGTCTAGGCAGCGGGCAAGGTGAAGCCCTTGGGCAGTTATACTCACACGAGATGAAAGAAGTTTTGCCTGGGCGTGGCTGCTCACGCCTTTAATCCCAGCACTTTGGGAGGCCGAGGTGGGTGGATCACCTGAGGTTAGAAGTTTGAGACCAGCCTGGCCAACATGGCGAAACCACGTCTCTACTAAAAATACGAAGATTAGCCAGGCGTGGGGGCACATGCCTGTAATCCCAGCGAGTAAGGAAGCTGAGGCAGGAAAATCGCTCGAAGGAGGCAGAAGTTGCAGTGAGCCGAGATCGCGTCTTCTCCCACCAGCCTGGGCGACAGAGAGAGACTCAGTCTCAAAAAAAAAAAAAAAAAGAAGTTTTACGTTCTTCAGATTTGGCATACAGCAAGTTACCATGGACCTTGACAAGAGGCATTTTACAGTAAAAGATATAGAATATTATATAAAACTGTATATAATGCCAGTACAAAATGGGAAAGAACTAAAATAATCTGAACAAAAGAAGTTTGAGAAGGATTGTTAATATATTTAATCTGGCTTGTACTTTCATAATTTAAGAAATTTCAATGGCATTTTTAAAGAGAAAAATCTAGCCCTATATAATTAGCTTGAGAAATTCCTCTAGGCAAAAAGTTTAACTCTGTCAGAAATGAAGTTAAATCATGACTATTCAAGCAAAATAAATAATTAAACTTCATTGTGTAAGATAATTATCTCAGCAAATAATGTATGATGTGAATCTCCTGGTTAGAGATGGAACATAACATGGTAGATTACATGATGTGTATAATTACAGAGTACTTTAGAATAATAGGTACCAATCCTGCATTATTTCTATTTTATTTTTCAATTTTTTGATAAAGACTTTTAAATAGAATGCCTTTCAATTTACTTTTATTTCTGAAATATATTACTAGATGTTTAGACAGGCATTTCCAAAGCTCAAGTTATGCTACACATAAAATAGACTACAAGCTACTTACTAATTTTTAACAATTCTAGATACTCTTAAAGTTACTTCCCCTGGCTTACAGTGGAAGCAAAATTAGTCAGTTGTATAATTGATTGGGTAGTTCTTTTTCTAAGGTAGTTTAATATCATTTGTTAAAATCATCATGCTGATATGAGAATGCAAATTGGTTAAATTTAGGTAGCTAAAAGTGCCCTCGAAGAAGAAAATAGGACTTTATTTTGCAATAATTTATTTAGTTAACACTGTTGGCTGGGTTAGGTAATATTGGACCACTCCATATAAAAATAAAGTGGATATCACTGATGACTCAACTTACTTAAAAATGGATCTCCAACTAATTTTAGCTGATACTTTTAGTGAGAATAATTAACATTCAGGATGAAGAAGGTTTTTTTTTTTTTTTTCCTTTCTTTGATAGGTACTCTTGTTTTCATATCAGGAGAATATTATGTTGAAGGGATGCTCATTCAGAAACACCATGCATCCAAACTCTAGTATCCCCAGCATTGAATAGTGTGATACAAACAGTTTCTTATGGACAGAAAATTAATTAATTTGAATTCCTGCTTTCTTTGCTCTTGTGGAGCATGGGAGGAGCAGTACAGCTGTAATAAATGAGGTTAGGTCTAAATTCAGATTTGTAGTCTTACTTTATTATTTTGAGAATACAATTCATGAACTCATTTTGTATTTCTTTTTCTTTTCCTTTTTTTTTTTTTTTTTAAGATGGAGTCTTGCTCTGTCACCCAGGCTGGAGTGCAGTGGCGCGATCTCGGCTCACTGCAAGCTGCGCCTCCCGGGTTCACGCCATTCTCCTGCCTCGGTCTCCCGAGTAGCTGGGACTACAGGCGCCTGACAACACACCGGGCTATTCTTTTTTTTTTTTTTTTTTTAATTTTTATTTATTTATTTATTTTTGAGACGGAGTCTCGCTCTGTTACCCAGGCTGGACTGCAGTGGCGCGATCTCGGCTCACTGCAAGCTCCGCCTCTTGGGTTCTCGCCATTCTCCTGCCTCAGCCTCTCGAGTAGCTGGGACTAGAGGCGCGCGCCACCACGCCCAGCTAATTTTTTCTTGTATTTTTAGTAGAGACGGGGTTTCACCATGTTAGCCAGGATGGTCTCGATCTCCTGACCTCGTGATCCACCCGCCTTGGCCTCCCAAAGTGCTGGGATTACAGGTGTGAGCCACCGCGCCCGGCCTCATTTTGTATTTAATAAGAAAAGTTTGGCTTACTTCAAAACAATTGAGGGACTTTTTCAACTTAAAGGAAAGGCATTATTTCCTAACATGCATTTTTACTGGAAGACAGTCAACTAAGAGCTTCAAATGGGTTTGTTATCTGTAACAAATGCACGAGTTAGGGTGTATGATTTTAGAATGGAAATGTATACAGTAAAAAGCAGAAAGTTGAAATACAACCCATCAACATGTGGAATCCAACTGTTCATAATTGCTTGTGAATGCAGAAAGTGAAAAAAAGAAAAAAAAAGCCTAATATTTCTGATTCATTTTCATGATCCATTGGCCAGCTGCTATGAGAAGAATCACTAGTGAAGCTTGTGGTTTCATGCTGTTTGGCCCCACAGCATGAGCCATGTGTCACCTTATGGTCACATTCTGTATTCGCTGTTCACACCAAAAAGGTCCATGTGTTTTGAACACATTAAAATATGATATGTACATATTATTCAGCTTTCTTTGAAAATCACTGACAGCTACCATACCATTTGTGGGAGTGACAGAGTTGAGCGGAGCATTGTTCTGTGAAATAGAGTAGAGAATCACACAGTGTGAAAGGAAAAATGTAAAATCAAAAGTTTTCCAGAAGGTATTATTTAGTAAGGTTTTCGTTAAGGAGTTAATACTGTAAGCGCTCACCTGTAATTTTTGTTTCTTCTTCTGAGAAAACTTGAGTTTTGCAAACAACCAGAATTTAATGTGTATTACCTGTTTTTGATGTTCCTATCATTTATTATGTTTGTGTTGTATTTCACAGAACTGTAAGAAACTGTGTGGTCTTTGACATCACAGCTTACGATTGAGTGTTGACAGCATAACGATGAGAATTTCTTACTACGTTACTCTTACAAGCATTAAAAATAAATTTGGTAAGTGTACTTTTAAGTTCTTGCATCTCAAAGTGAGCAGCACTGTTTTTTCTTAAGCCACCTACTGGTTGCTGAGGTTGTTCAGTTGATTCAAGTATAAATATGAAGCTCATTTGTGTCTCTGTTCTTATTTTGGAATTGAAGTTGAGATTGTGTTTCAAATGCAAAGGATTTATAGAATTTTATCTATGAATACTGCTGTCGTTAAAAGATGAGCATGTATCCTATGTTTATCTACTAAAACATGCCCTAACTCAGAATGTTTAACCTAAGTTAGTGCAGTGATTAAGTGTGCTTTCTTACATTATTTAGTTCATTATATCATGAGTTTGCTCTATGAATAATACATTATGCATATAAGAAAATTAGAGAAATTATAGTAACATAGAAGACCACACTGCTGGCACTAGCTGAGTTAGAATTACAGCCAACTCACTTGCCTGGATATTGTAGATAAAGTAGAAATTCACTGTAGTTACCTACTTTCATATAAAGCATAATGATAATTTTTCAAGTACTGAGAAATATAATATTTTTGTTTTTTCTAAGAATCATTCACATTTGGTTCCCCCAGAAAATAGAATTTGATGATCTGAGATATATGGAAAAGCAACTGGTTGAGATGTTTTCTTATTACTGTCCAATGAGTTCTTTTGCCTGCTTCCCACATAGAGCTGATGTATCAAGACAAAGAAATTGCAATAGAGAAAGATTTTAATACACAGACAGCTGGCTAAAAGGGTGACTGGAATTTATTATTACTCAAATCAGCCTTTCCCAGAATTTGGAGGTTAGGGCTTTGCAAAGATAGTTCCCCAGGGAGAGGGCTGACTAGGGAATGGGTGCTACTGACTGGTTGGAGATGCAATCATAAGGGTATGGAAAATAGTTCTCATGCATTTAGTCCACTTCTGAGCGGGGCCCACAGCACTCTGGGTGGGGCCATCTAGTCATCACAGATGCAAAAGCCTGAAAAAATATCTCAAAAGGCCAGTTTTTGGTTCTACAATGGTGATTTTATCTGCAGTAGTGATTGGGGAAGGTGCAAATTATGTGACCTGTGGAATAATGGCTGGTAATCATTTAATGCCTCTATCTTAGCATAATTCTCGCTTCTCTCATTCTCCTAACCTGGTAGTCTTTCATTAGTTTTATAAAGGTGGTTTAATGGAGGGGAAGGGCTATCATCATTTAAACTATACATTAAATTTTTCCCAAAGAAAATGTGGCCCAAGCCCGGGAATGACCAAGGGCAGTTTGCAAGACGAAAGCAAAATGGAGTTGGTTACATCAGATCCTTTTCACTGTCAGAATCTTCCCACTGTTATGATTTTTGCCAAGGCAGCTTTATTCTCAGAAAGAAAGCCTGTTTCAGGGAAGGAAGCAAGATTAGACAGAGTGGGGAGTAAGATTTGGATGTCCTTGGAATAAAGGACTTAGCTTGTCCAAAGATAAGTTTTGGAGCTAGGATGAATGGATTTTGAAGCACGATGGCCAGGCATTTAAACTCCATCAAGATTAGTAACTAAATATGGGCCACCCTGAGGAGGAGACAAAGCCTTGCCCAAGTTGCTTTTGCATCTAAGAGCAATTTCAAAGAAGGGATTTGGTTTTCCTATAAATTTATATCTATGAACACCATTTTACATGAAGTTAAACATGTTCAAAATGTCAGTCTATTATTTAAAGTTTATCTTTGTTTTTATAATTAACAATTTATAACATTACCTTAAATATTGGAAGTGATCAAAAAACATTCAACCATTTTAATAAAAATGACATTATTAATGCCATTTATTAACTTTTATGCTGCTGATGATACTGATGGGTTATAAATTTGTGTGTTGTTAAATTTGGGAGTATTTTTATAAAACATTATAAAAATCAGTTTCTGGTTATAAGGTACGTAAAATGTTTTGTTAAAGTTCGAACTCATGATTAGCCAGAAGTAAACAGCAACATAGAAATGATAATGGAAAAATAAATGTCTTTGAGAAAATATAGCACTTGAAATGTCTGAATGTATTATATTATAAATATTATGCTAAATAAATTTATAAAAGAAAAAAGCTAAAAAATGTAAATCTCTCAATAAACTGTCAAAATGCCACATTGGTGCCTAGCAAGGTGATAATAAATAGAATTCAGTAAAATCATCCACCCTTAAGAATCCCTGGAATCTGTTATTGTATCCTTCTTCCCAACATTTCACAGGGTCATTGCTATTATCCACTTTTACAGATAAGAAAATTGAAATTCAACATGAAAGATGTGATCATGTATCCATATTCTTTTACAAAACTACCACTTAAAATCCCTGAAATTCATTGTGCTAACATGAAAAAAGAGAGGGTGGCGAGAAAAAATAAATCACAAGAATAAGAAAACTAGGAAGGAGACACTGCCTCCACACACTAGAATAACATAACATATATGGTAACGCAAGAAAAACACATGAATATGTATTGATTTGATGTGGTGCTATGACCTGTATTTTGAGCTGTAATCTCTTTAGTTAAGTATTTCAACACAAGTGAGTACCTATTGTGTTTTTGGTACAGGATATAACATATTTTGACCTCACAGGAGCCAGTATTCAGAAATTAAGTATTCCTCTCTTTAATTAGAATCTCTTTATCTTTAAGAAGTACATTCATATAGAAATAAGGTTTTTAAAAAAGGAAGCTTGGTTTTTTGTTTTAACTCACATAATAATTGATAGCATGAGCTATATGTACTCTAATTTTAGGGATTTTATTCAATACACTATAAAATTCAATTATGAGTTTACAATTTTAAAATCTACTTGTCATTGAATACATAATTGACAATTAGTCTTTGTCATGTTTAAGTCATTTTATTTCTTGGAATCAGGTCAAAGTTTGGGAGTAGTTAGGCAAGCATTGCTTTCCATCTTTTGAAAAAAAGATGCCTTTCTAGAGATTATTTTTGTTTTGTTTTGATATTTAAACTTCATTGTATGACTTTATCTGAGGCTTACTCTCTGGTTTCCCCATGCTGTGAAATTTAGCAAGGAAAGTTAAAGAAAATATTAATGTTTAGAACTGAAGTTCTGAATGTAAAGTCATGTGAGAAAAGTAAACATTATTTATAGAAATTAATGGTTGCCAAGATAGTAGAAAACAGAATATAATTTAAAATAAATTTTCATATGTAATTTTTAGAAATAGAGGCATTAAGGACTGGGAAAGAAAAAAGAAAGAAAAGGAAGATATGTAAAAATCAGAATATGTGTGTACAGAGGAAATCCTTCTACACTTTTTGTTCCAAAGTTTTATTTAAAATGTTTAAACATTCTGTAAATGTGAAAGAAATTTATGGTGAATAACCGCTACCTCTCATTTAATATTTTATTATATGTGCTTTAACATATATCTGCCCATTTATCAATCCCTTTTTCATCAATATTTCTTATTTATATATTTTAAATTTAATCACATTATGATTTGAGATTATTATTCAAGATTCTCATGATAGGCTTCTTTAGATCTTTGCAAAAATGTTTTATCAATTCATCCTGCTTTGAACACAGTATTATATTTAAAATTGCAACTCTTGGCAGGGCAAGGTAGCTCACGCCTATACTTTCAGCACTTTGAGTGGCCAAGGCGGGCAGATCTCTTAGGGTCAGGAGTTTGAGACCAGCCTAACCAATATGGTGAAACCCTGTTCCTACTAAAAATATATACATATATAAATTAGCTGGGCATGGTGGTGTGTGCCTGTAATCCCAGCTACACAGGAGGCTGAAGCAGAAGAATTGCTTGAAACTGGGAGGCAGAGGTTGCAATGAGTCGAGATCAGGCCACTGCATTCCAGCCTGGGAAACAGAGCAAGACTCCATCTCAAAATGTAAAAATCAATCAATCAATCAATCAATCAATCAATAAAACAAATAAAATAAAATGAAATAAAATGTCAAGTCTCTAAGCACACATAAAAACACACACATACATGCTCATGCACCCATGCTAGCATGCTCGCGCGTGTGCGCACACACACACACACACACACAGCATCCAAATTCCCATTGCGACATGTATATTTTTACGTAGCCCTTAACACCTTCCAGCTTATGAAAATGTACACAACATAAAGGCAGGAATTTGTTTTTTATTCTCTAATTTATTTCAAAAATCTAGAAGAGAGTATGGTGCATAACATATGGTCAATATATATTAGTTGTATTTTATTGTGTGCATATGTGATGGCAAATGATATCTCATTGTAAATTATGTCAAGTTTTTGGGATATATCTTCAAATTTAAATATGCAATCGTTTCATTTTAAGATACCCATACAGCTCTGTAAATTGATCCAAAGCTCCTTTCCAATAATATCTGCTATTAATTTTACAACTTTTATTTCAGTTTCTTTCTAAAGTTATCTCTGTCCTGAATTAACTGCCAAAATATAGTTTCAAATGAGAAAAAAAATGTACATATGCCAATTTCATCTTTGGTTTGCATTCCTACCATCAGTGTCATTTCGTATTTGTTGATTCAGCACTAATCTATTGCTAAATTACTTCGTTTGTTTCTACTACTTCTAATTGATTTTACTACTTCTGTATTTATCACAAAAGTCAAAATTAATAAAGTAATTGAAATCTGATGTATGTTAAACATTTCCCCTTCCCAAACCACCACCACAGACACAAAAACATCTGTCTCTCTTTCATTATATATGGAAGATCAACAAACCTCCAAGATTTAATGTTTCAGTGGCAAAGAGGTAGGTTGGGTTTTTGAGGGCCCCTCAGATTTCTGTCATGCCCTCAAATTTACACAAAGCCAGCTTCTTATGCTTCCTATTATAAACCGTGCACTGCTTTCCTGTTTTGACAATCTGTTTATTATGATGAGGTCTCAGCTTTGACTTAATCTTGACATCAGTTGGCTTTTAGCTGAAAATCTGCAATTGAGATGCTGAAGCTGTCACTCTTGTTGACCTTTTAACAGCCTAGTGTCAGAGACTCATTTCTTTTTGCTAGACTTAAGTTAACCAGAGATTCCGTGGGCCAATTTAAATGAGAGATTTGGAAAAGCAAGTTAACAAACTGACAAATAGGATTAAAACATTCAATGTGTGAAAACATGCTTGTTATTCCATCAGATGATAGAATTTTGGGTTGGCTTATATAAGCTGCTTTTCAAAATACATGAGCCAAGTTCAGCAGATAATTTTTCATTTCTTCTTTGACATTGCTTGTGAATATTCCTTCTGAAACTAAAACTATTCAATTCTAGAGACTATATTATTTTACACTGAAAACTTTCCTGATAGAATTCAAATGCAATGGAAATTGAGTATTACAAATAAACAGTATTTATATAAATAAAGGATGTTCACTATGTCTATATTATAAACTATGTTTTAAAAATATTACAAGGATAACTGTCTTTATATTGTTAAGTATAAAATGTCCACAAAAGCCAATAATAAAGTTTCAGAAATGCATATGAATTTTTTACATGGTAAAGTGTATTTTAAGAATTATATCAACTCATATGTCATTGAAATATAATGTGTAATTTATATACCTTAACCATGAAATCTTAAAAATATAAAAGTATTTATTAGCATTTATTTCTTACATTTAGGTATGCATTTATATTAAAGAGTGCTTAAGGTATACATTTTATTTTTTCAAAAACTTTGTGCTTTTAAATGCTGCATAATTCTCCTATGACATTCTCAGAACATATGTATTCATGATCTATATTTGGGGTTATATTTTCTTTTTTCTCTGCATTTTTCCTTTCAATCCTTTCCCAATACATGCTTGATTCATATTAATCCTTTAATAGTAATTCTACCTCATCATTATAATAAACCATTTTAATGAGCATTTTAAAAACACTTCCGACATTCTTATCAAGCATTTAATAGCACAAATTAAGTAAATGGCAAATTATGATTTCATTTGTATTCACTGTAATAATGTTATTCATCAGGCATTATTTTGGCATTCATGTGAATACAACTCTCTATTTCCATGGAAATTTATTTTTATTTTGTCCTTAATTGAGTCAACTTGACACATTGTTCTAGACGGTTTAGCTAGCTGGTTTCAGGCTCAGAGTACCTAAAAAATAACTGAGGTTCAAAAGGAAGAAGAGAAATTCTACACTTTCAAGAAATATTTTGTTAGGCCAGTATTGAAAAGGCATTAAAATGTAAATTTGGAAGAATTTGTATAGCAATCAGAATTTCTGTTTCATCTTCTGCTTTATTGTCAAAAAGTTTATTTTGCAGAAATAAACTTTTGGAGTATGTTTTCCAGCTTGTCATGATTCCATTTGACTTTCATATTGTCCTTGTTTCCTACTTTGTATTAACTTCCTATGGCTTGCAGATCAGTGAGCCTGCACCACTCAGGACACAGGGTTTCTTAAAGAGTATTGGGGATACTTTGTCCCTGTGTCATCTGTGAAGTTTGGTTCTAACCTCAGTTCAGGAACAGGATATCATGTAACTGATGATGTTATCAGTAGACAGGTAATTAGGCAGAGTAAGATTTGTTAGTGTTTCTGTAAAGGAAGTGGGAAATATTTGTAACAGAATCAACCAGTTGCCTGGGTTAAACTATTCTTGATTACAGGCAGCAAACTCTGGTACCAGATGGCTGTCCTGGAAAATGGAATGGCTACTTGTGATTCTTTGTGTTTATGACAATTGCTAGATTCCAGAAATGGTTCTTAAATTAGGGAAATTATAATGGAACCAAGTTGGTTTTTAAGAAATTTTCAGGAGAAAAAAAATGTAAATAGTCCAACTATCACAGTCCTTGATGCTAACTATGTTTTGCTTTTGTTTTTCTTCCTTTGTATTCATTATCATAAAGAAGGCCCTTAACTCCTTAACTTCACTTTTTTTTTTTTTTTTTTTTTGAGACGGAGTCTCACTCGTCACCCAGGCTGGAGTTCAGTGGCATGATCTCAGCTCACTGCAAGCTCCGCCTCCCGGGTTCACACCATTCTCCTGCGTCAGCCTCCCGAGTAGCTGGACTACAGGCGCCCGCCACCATGCCCGGCTAATTTTTTGTGGTTTTTTTTTTGTTTTTTTTTTTTTGGTAGAGATGGGGTTTCACCATGTTAGCCAGGATGGTCTTGATCTCCTGACCTCGTGATCCACCCGCCTCGGCCTCCCAAAGTGCTGGGATTACAGGCGTGAGCCACCGTGCCCGGCCAACTTCACTTTTTTACCTTTTTAATGATCACTTCTACATTAGGAGCTTATTTTGTATTGAATCAACTTTTCTAATGTAGTAAAAAGACAATATTTCAAGCATATTTTTCTAGGTAGCAATCATTGTTGAGTTTAAGGTTTGTTGTTCCTGTCATGCTTTCTTAAAAAAGTACTTGCAATAGTTAAACTTCCATGAAGATGAGTCCTCACAAAGGCCTTCGTGTATCAATCAACCCTACACCACCCATGCCCCTACTCATAAACATTTATATTTGCTATCCTTTAGTTTTTATCTTTTTATCTTCTCTAGCATTTTTCATCATGTTTAAAGAGAAAGCCCATAGTTTGCAGAGAGAGAAGTTCCTGCTCTGCCATTTTTAGTTACATGTAAGAGACTGCCCAGGCTCCACATTTTATAGTATAACTTTCAATAATCAATTGACCTTCCTAGGCCTCTCATTTTCATCTGCAAATGTAAATAATACCATTAGCTTGCCAACCCCATAAGGATTTTTTGAGTTTCAGTGATAATTATGAATTTATAGCCTGTTTGGGAAAATAAAGCATTGCTTTCACAACTACCATTTCAGGCCAAGCCATTTTATTTCGATATCTTCACATCTAAATGAAACTTGTTAGATTTAGAAGTATGATGGTAAAAGTGATGGAAAAGGAAAGGAAAGTAATATGATTTTACTGTCAGGAGTGAAAAAGGAAATGAAGTTGAATGTTTTTTCTTTTTTGGGGGACGGAGTCTCACTCTTGTCACCCAGGCTGGAGTGCAATGGCGCTACCTTGGCTGACTGCAAACTCCGCCTCCTAGGTTCAAGGTTGAATGTTTTTTCTAAGATAAAAATCTATTCGAACCAGAATTTCTTTCCTAAAACACAAGTTTGAAGATAGTGTTTTGCTGCTCAGTATTCTTGTCAATAAGATAGACTTCTAATCATTATGCATAGCATAAAATATGCTCCATGATCTAGGCCCTACCTATATTTCCAGCCTTTTGTTTATTTCCTTAGCCATGTGGTCAGCAAACTGAGCTATACATACTAGGAATTTCCCAAATATGCTTTTGTTTCATGTATTCATGGTTTTTTTTTCTTTTTTCTTTTTTTTTTTTTCTTTTTGAGATGGAGTCTCACTCTGTCGCCCAGGCTGGAGTGCAGTGGCACAATCTCGGCTCAGTGCAAGCTTCGCCTCCTGGGTTCACGCCATTCTCCTGCCTCAGCCTCTCCGAGTAGCTGGGACTACAGGCGCCCGCCACCACGCCCGGCTAATTTTTTGTATTTTTAGTAGAGTCGGGGTTTCACCATGGTCTCGATCTCCTGACCTCGTGATCCGCCCACCTCAGCCTCCCAAAGTGCTGGGATTACAAGCGTGAGCCACCGCGCCTGGCCTTCATGTTTTTTTTTCAAATGATGATCTTTTGATTAGAATTCCCTACTGTTTTTGTCAAATGGCTATCTTTTCTTGACATTTTAAGAATCTAATCATGTGGTATCTCTGCTGAGAATTATGTTTAACATGAGGAATTAAAGTGTTTACTCCTTTGCTTTAGCTGTCATTGTGAATTCTATTCAGTCTTTTTAGCTATGAAGGCGGGAGAGCTAGAATAGAATGAATAGCCAATAATAAGGCTGAAGGAACAGAGAAAAGACTACCTTTTGGAAAATTATGAAGGATTTTTGAACAACCTTCTATGGAAATCAGATGTTTGTTTTTTCCATGTAGCTAGAGTTGGCCTAAAAGGCCAGGGGAGAACTGACTCTTTAAGTGCAAATCTTGGAACTGAGGTTGATACAAGAGGCAGTAATATGCATTTGAAGAGGCCACGTCAGAGAGGAAGAATCCAGGCATGACTGTGGCTAAATCAGAGTAACATAGTATAGAAAGCAGAAAGCTGAACCTGGAGTGGTTCCTTAAAATGAAATCTAGTGGATATTAGCTGCAGAAAAGGATTATTTTGTTTCTTCTCTGTTTTTTTGTAGCAGAATATTTTGGACTCATTCATAGAAAGGGAACAAGCTGTTAAGGAAACCAAACCAGTTCAGAAAGATAAAAACAAGGATGACCTGGGATCAAGCCAGGGTCTGAAGAATGAACTTTTGAGTTAATTAATTGTGCAGAGTCTGCTGTGGCTCTGCCACACAAGCCTGATATTATTCTTTAAATACATTCCCCAAAATTTGATAAAAGAAGTATGCATTCGCATAATGGCTCTTAAAGTAAAAGCACTCTTTTTTGAAATGACTATATACAAAATAGAAAATAATATGAAAAAGAATTGCAATTGTTGCATAGCTATTATGTACAAGATACTGTGCTAAGCAATATATGAAAATAATTACATTGACTCATCTGAAAAAAATTCTAATAACCATTTTATGAAAAAAGCAAGTTGAAATTTAGAAGCATTATGTAATTTGATGAAGACCCATGAGTATTAAGGAAAGCCACAATACAAGCTAGGTGTGTCTGTCATCAATGTTCAGCCTTGAAAGTTTTTGCTCCTCACAATCAATCCTACCTCTATTTGATTGCTTTGTGGGTAACTTTTTGCAGCCCTTCATGTAGAAAGCTGTGTAATTTTTCATAAGAAAGTGCAGTTTAAAGCCTTTATTTTAATTATTCTAATATCCCCTAGTACATATCAACCTGATGATTAAGTTTTACATACACAAGCTAAGGTTGAAATAAAAAATGTATTAATAGAAGCCTTTTGCACACTCACAAAGCAGTATTTGGAAGAATGCAATTCAAGGAAGATGAGTTGGCGTTTCCATTTTTAATTTAAATAATTACTTGCTGACTAATATTTTTGGAGTCAGATTCAGAAATATTTTTCAGGCTCTGGATCTGCAAGTTTGCATTAATTTACATATTTTAAAGCAAAATAATGTTTTATTATTGAAACTTTCTATACGACAAAGAAACATTTTAAGGTTAGATGAAAATGCATGTATTCTGTTAGTCATGAAACTAGGATTAGGTTTCCCGATGCTTAGTCAAATA
Source organism: Symphalangus syndactylus (assembly GCF_028878055.3). Taxonomy (NCBI): domain Eukaryota; kingdom Metazoa; phylum Chordata; class Mammalia; order Primates; family Hylobatidae; genus Symphalangus; species Symphalangus syndactylus. Next base: position 76,842,698 of record NC_072438.2, read on the forward strand.
CTTCTGAGGTTATAAAAAATTCTAACTTTAGGTAACAAATGCTTACTTTTTTTCCTTCAATCCTCTCTAAACCTTTCACTGGACTTCCAGGTATTTGTGAATAGGCTTCTCATTGAAAATAGGCATTGACAATTCTGTCTATAAAATACTGCATATTGAGGAAAAGAATGGTATTTTATTTAACTTGTCCTTCTTTTTGTTCTATATTATAATTTATGCTTGACATTGGGTATGAATATAAGAAATATGAGAAACCTAGGCCAGTAATCCTAATACAGTTTTAACAATGAAGGAACTTGATAGTTGGTTTCAAATTTCCTGAAACTTTATCGTTAATTTAGCCCTGCATAATGGAGAATCATGTTTTTGCACTTGTCACAGAAATGTATAAGAAACAACCTTTTTTTTTTTTTAATGAGATGGTAATGCAATTTAAAAAATAGTCCTCATCCTGAAGTTGGCTCATATCATTCATTAGAATTAACCTCTTGCAAATTAAAGAAAAATCTTGTGATAGCTCTACAGCCCAGAGACCATAGCCCAATCTGTGACCTGTCAAGAGGCCAGCAGTTCCTGCAAACAGTAAGAGTGTAACCATTAAATTGTGTATTTTTCTTTGACTTCTAATCAGAGGTGGCTTTAGGAATAACCCACGTTAATTCTGCAATGCTCTTGGTAAATTATAGCTTTGTTTTCTCAGTACACCCAAGTGGTAGAACTTATCAAGGCTTGAACCACAAACTCAGCCTGAATTTAATCATCACTAATTTTTTCTCTTAATACTTATGTCGGTGAGTTATTTAAGAAGATTGGGAGCAAAACTTATGTAATGGATCTTTAGGTATAGTTACTTAGATTCCAGAATAGGTCTAAAAGAGAAAGATATTCTTCAATACCGGATAATACTCTAGATAGTTCTTTTTCTCTATCATAACTTGTTTATTTATTTTAAAGATTTTATTTTAGATTTGTGGGTACATGTGAAGGTTTGTTACATATATAAACATGTGACACAGGGGTTTGTTGTACATATTATTACATCACCCAGGTATTAAGCCCAGTACTCAATAATTTTCTTTTCTGTTCTTCTCCCTCCTCTCACACTCCCTCCTCAAGCAGACCCCAGTGTCGGTTGTTTACTTCTTTGGGTTCATAAGTTATTACCATTTAGCTCCCACTTATAAGTGAGAACATGTGGTATTTGGTTTTCTGTTTCTGCATTAGTTTGCTAAGGATGATAGTCTCCAGCTCCATCCATGTTCCTGAAAAAGACATGATCTCATTCTTTTCTATGGCTACATAATATTCCATGGTGTATGTGTGCCATATTTTCTTTATCTAGTCTGTCATTAATGAGCATTTAGATTGATTCCATGTCTTTGCTATTGTGGACAGTGCTGCAGTGAGCATCGTGTGCATGCATCTTTATGGTAGAATGCTTTATATTCCTCTAGGTATGTACCTACCAATGGCATTGCTGGGTCAAATGGTAGTACTGCTTTTAGCTCTTTGAGGAATCGCCATGCTGCTTTCCACAATGGTTGTACTAATTTACACTCCCACCAACAGTGTATAAGAGTACCCTTTTCTCCACAACCTCACCAGCATCTGTAATTTTTTGACCCTTTAATAATAGTCATTCTGATTGGTGTGAGATGGTATGTGATATGGTTTGCCTATGTCCCCAGCTAAATCTCAACTTGAATTATATCTCCCAGAATTCCCACGAAAGACCCAGCGAGAGGTAACTGAATCATGGGGGCAAGTCTTTCCCATGCTAGTCTCATGATAGTGAATAAATTTCACCAGATCTGGTGGGTTTATCAGGGGTTTCTACTTTCGCTTCTTTCTCATTTTTTCTTGCTGCTGCAACTTAAGAAGTGCCTTTTGCCTCCCTCCGTGATTCTGAGGCCTTCCCATCCATGTGGAAATGTAAGTCCAATTAAACCTCTTTTTCTTCTCAGTCTTAGGTATGTTATTATCAGCAGTGTAAATACAGGCTAATACAGTAAATTGGTACCAGTAGAGTGAGGCATTGCTGAAAAGATACCCCAAAATGTGGAAGCGACTTTGGAACTGGGTAACAGGCAGAGGTTGGAACAGCTTGGAGGGTTCAGAAGACAGGAAAATGTGGGAAAGTTTGGAACTTCCTAGAGACTTGTTAAATGGCTTTTTCTAAAATTCTGATAGTGATATAGATCATAAGATCCAGGCTGAGGTGGTCTCAGGTGGAGATGAGGAACTTGTTGGGAACTGGAAAAAATGTGACTCTTGCTATGTTTTAGCAAAGACACTGGTGGCATTTTGCTCCTGCCCTACAGATTTGTGGAAATTTAAACTTAAGAGAGATGATTTAGGGTATCCAGTGAAAAAAATTTCTAAGCAGCAAAGCATTCAAGAAGTGACTTGGGTGCTGTTAAAGGCATTCAATTTTAAAAGGGAAACAGAGCATAAAAGTTCAGAAAATTTGCAGCCTGACTATGCTATAGAAAAGAAAAATCTGTTTTCTGAGGAGAAATTCAAGCTGGCTGCAGAAATTTGCATAAGCGGCAAGGAGCATATTGTTAATCCTCAACACCATGGGGAAAATGTCTCCAGGGCATGTCAGAGGTCTTCATGGTAGCCCCTCCCATCACAGGCCCCAAGACCCTGGAGGAAAAAGTGGTTTTGTGGGTAGGGCCCAGGGTTTCCCCGTGTGTGTGCAGCATAGGGACTTGGTGCCCTTTATCCCAGCTGCTCCAGCCATGGCTGAAAAGGGACAACACAGAGTTTCTGAGGGTGGAAGTCGCAAGCCTTGGCAGCTTCCACGTGGTGTCTAATCTGCAGCTGCACAGAAATCAAGAATTGAGGTTTGGGAACCTCCACCTATATTTCAGCTAGATTTCAGAAGATGGATGGAAATGCCTGGATGCCAAGCCAAAAGTTTGCTGCAGGGGCGGGACCCTCATGGAGAACTTCTGCTAGGGAATTATGGAAGGAAAATGTGGGGTTGGAGCCCCTACACAGAGTCCCTACTGAGGCACTGCTTAGTGGAGCTGTGAGAAGAGGGCCACCATCCTCCAGACCCTTAAGGAATCTACTTAAGTTCGTTATAGATGCTGATATTAGACCTTTGTCAGATGCATAGTTTGCAAATATTTTCTCCCATTCTGTAGGTTATGTGTTTACTCTGTTAATAGTTTCTTTTGCTGTGCAGAAGCTCTTAAATTATTTAGATTCCATTTATCAATTTTTACTTTTGTGGTGATTACTTTTGGTGTCTTTGTCGTGAAATCTTTGCCTGTTCCTATGTTCAGGATGGTATTGCATAGGTTGTCTTCCAGGGTTTTTATAATTTGTTTTTTACATTTAAGTCCATAATCCATCTTCAGTTGACATTTGTACATAGTGTAAAGAAAGGGTCCAGCTTTAGTCTTCTGCATATGGCTAGCCAGTTATCCCAGTACTATTTATTGAATAGGGTGTCATTTCCCCATTGTTTGTTTTTGTCAGCTTTGTCAAAAATAAGATGATCATAGATATGCTGCCTTATTTCTAGGCTATCTTTTCTGTTTCATTGGTCTCTGTGCCTGTTTTTGTACAAGTACCATGCTGTTTTGGTACAAGAACCATGCTGTTTTGGTCACTGTATCCTTTTAGTATAGTTTTAAGTCAGGTAACGTGATTCCTCCAGCTTTGTTCTTTTTATTTAGGATTGACTTGGCTATTTGGGCTGTTTTTTTGGTTCCATGTATATTTTAAAATATTTTTTTCTAGTTCTGTAAAGAATGTTGTTGGTGGTTTGATACTAATATCACTGAATCTGTAAATTGCTTTCTGTAATATAGCTATTTTAATGATGCTAATTCTTCCTATCCGTGAGGATGGGATGTTTTTTAATTAGTTTTTTGTTCTCAAATAATATATACTGATATATACTGATATTATTTGCCTGTCCAGGGAATCAATTTATTCCTGCCTCAGTCTTATGAGGGTGTATTTGTCCCGGAATTTATCAATCTCTTCTAGGTTTTCTGATTTGTGTGCATAGAGGTGTTCATAATAGCTTCTAATGGTTGTTTTTATTTTTGTGGGGTCAGTAGTAACATTCCCTCTGTCATTTATAATTGTGTTTATTGGACCTTCTCTTTTTTTTCTTCTTAATTAGTCTACCTAGTAACCTATTTTATTACTCTATTCAGAAAACCAACTCCTGAATTCCTTGATTTTTTTAATGGTTTTTCATGTCTCGATTTCCTTCAGTTCAGCTCTAATTTTTGTTATTTCTCATCTTGTGCTAGCTTTGGGGTTGATTTTTTCTTGTTTCTCTAATTCTTTCAGTTGCAAAGTTAGGTTGCTAATGTGAAAACTTTCTTACTTTTTGATATGGGCATTTAGTGCTATGAATTTCCCTTTCACAGTGCATTAGCTGTGTCCCAGATATTCTTATATGTTGTATCTTTGCTTTCATTATTTTCAAAGAACTTCTTGATTTCTGCCTTAATTTTATTATTTATCCAAAAGTTATGCAAGACCCTGTTGTTTAATTTCCATGTAATTGTATGGTTTTGAACAATTTTCTTTGTGATGACTTTGATTTTTATTGTGCTGTGGTCCAAGAGTGTGTTTGGTACGATGTTGGTACTTTTACTTTTGTCAAGGATTGTTTTATGTCCAATCACGTGGTTGCTTTTAGAGTATGTGTCATTTAGACATGAGAAAAATGTATACTCTGTTGGTTTTGGGTGAACGCCTATCAACTCTATTTGGTGTAATGCTGAGTTTAGGTCTTGAATATCTGTTAATTTGTGGCCTCAGAAATCTTTCTAATATTGTCAGTAAAGTATTGAAGTCTCCCACTATTATTGTGTGGGAGTGTAAGTCTCTTTGTAGGTCTCCAAGAACTTGCTTTATGAATCTGGGTGCTCCCGTGTAGGGTGCATATATATTTAGAATAGTTAGGCCTTCTCGTTGAATTGAATCCTTTACCATTATGTAATGTACTTCCTTGTCTTTTTTTGTTGGTTTCAAATGTGTTGTGTCTGAAATTAGGATTGCAACCCCTGCTTTTCTCTGTTTTTCATTTGCTTGGTAGATTTTTTTTTCCACTTGCTTATTTTGATCCTGTGTGTCATTATGGGTGAGATGGGTCTCTTGAAGATAGCTTAGCAATGGGCCTTGCTTTTTTAATCCAGCTTGCCATTCCATGCCTTTTAAGTGGGGAATTTAGCCAGTTTACCCTCTAGGTTAGTATTGATACATGTGGATTTGATCCTGCCATTGTGCTATTAGTTGGTTGTTATGTTGGCTTATTTGTGTGATTGCTTTACAGCGACACTTGTCTGTGTGTTTAAGTGTGTTTTTGTATTAGCTAGTAGTGGTCTTTGCTTTCTATCCTTTCTATATTTAGTGCTTCATTCAAGATCTCTTGTAAGGCAGGTTGGTGGGAATAAAGTCTCTCAATATTTGCTTATCAGAAAAGGATTTTATTTCTCCTTCACTTGGGAAGCTTAGTTTAGCTGGATATGAAATTCTAGGATGAAGATTTTTTTTCTTTAAGAATGTTGAATATAGGCCTCCAGTCTCTTCTGACTTGTAGGGTTCCAGCTAAGAGGACTGCTGTTAGCTTGATGGGGTTCCCTTTGTAGTGACTTGTTCTTTCTCTCTAGCTGCCTTGAACATTCTTTCATTCACTTCAACCTTGAAAAATCTGATGATTATGTGTCTAGGGGATGATCTTTTCATATAGAATATTTGGGAGTCCTCTATTTCCTGAATGTGACTGTTGGCCTCTCTAGCAAGGTTGGGAAAGTTTTTATGGGTGATATCCTGAAACATATTTTTCAAGTTGTTTGCTTTCTCCTCCTCATTTTCAGGGATGCCAGTGCTTTATAGATTTGGCCTCTTTGCATAATCCCATACTTCTTGGAGGTTTTGTTTATTCATTTTTATTCTTTTTTCTTTATTTTTGTCTGTTGTCTTACTTCAGATAATCAGTCTTCAAGTTCTGAGATTCTTTCTTCAGCTTGTTTCATCCTGCTGTTAATACTTGTGATTGCATTGTGAAATTCTTATATTATGTTATTCAGCCCTGTCAGAGCCATTAGTTTCTTTTTTATACTGGCTATATTGTCCTTCAGCTCCTGTATCACTATATTATGATTCTTATTTTCCTTGGATTGGGTTTTGCCGTCCTCCTGAATCTCAATGATCTTCGGTCCTATCCATATTTAGAATTCTACTTCTGTCATTACAGCCAGTTTGGCCTAGTTAAGGCACAGTCATTTGGAGGACCTGTGGCACTGTGGCCATTTGAATTACTAGAGTTCTTGCATTGGTTCTTTCTCATTGCTACATGTGGGTGTTCCTTTAACTGCAGTATAGATTGAGTACAATCAATAGACTTATTTTCTGGATATTTTCACCTGGCCAAGGCATTGTGTAGGGTCTTTATTTGAAGCTGATTTTTTGACTCTGGTTTCAGAGGTGGATATATTGGTGAGGTATTTTTTGTGTTGAATCTTTGGGGTTTGATTCAGCAGGTGACATTTAGGTAGACTATTGCTAGGTTGTGTGGCTCCCCTATGTTTCTTCACATTTCCAGCCATGTTCCCTCTCAGTGTTTTGAAAGTGTGGGTTTCTCTACCCCTTAAGTGCTGGCTGTAGTTTATGACTTGGCATTCTTGGCCTGCTCACTGCACTTCTGGGGCAATCTCAGTGTTTACGTTCCTTCCCTAACTAAGAGGCAGCAGAGGAAGATATCTTAGCAGTGGTTGTGGCCAAGGCTTATTTGCTTAACTCTTGGGAGCTACATCCCAGAGAGATGCAGGTCACCATCCGCTCAGTGCATTCAGCCCCAGATGATGGGTTTGTGCTGTGTGCACAAGCCAGGGGCTCCTTGTCTGATGATGAGCAGTTGGTGATGTGTGGGACTTAAGGGAGATGGACTGGCCTCCTCTCCTTGGGTTGACTGCAGCTTGTTGGAGGTGTGGATAAGGCACTTAGGGTCTTTGATCCTTGATTAGTCCAAGGGTGACATGGCCAGTTCCCTTGCAGAGACTGTTGCAGAGAGGTTTTCAGTTGCCCCTGAAGGCTCTGTCCAGGTTTGATAGCTCTGGCAGGGGGTGGCTGGAGGCTCAGGCCTGGAGCACTGCCCAGTGAGAAAACATGGGAATGGGTACCCACATAACAGTTTGGCCACTTTTCCGTATCACTGTTGCAGCATGCTTGGGTCTGCTCCAGTCCCTAGTCACCTCAGATTTTTCAGAACCTGGAGATGTCACCAGTGAAAGCTGTGAAACAACAAAATGGCAGCCTATCCCTCCCTCTGGAGCTTTGTCCCAGGGGGGCACAAACCTGTTGCCGGCCCAAAAGCACCTGTAGGAAGTGGCTGGAGACCCCAGTTGGGAGGTCCTGCCCAGGGAGAAAGAATGGGATTGAGACTCACTTAAAAAAGCAGTCTAGCCACGTCATGGTAGAGCAGCTGTGCTGTGCTGGGGGTCCACTTCGGCCCCCCCGCCCATTGTTTCACACATTCTGAAGCCCAAAGGCTGGAAATACTAAGTCACCCAAACAGCAAAGAAGGCAGCCTGCCTCTCCCTCTGGAAGTGCTGTCTTATGGGGAATTCAGATCTCTGTTAGTTGAAGACCTTGGGTGGGGGTAGCTGGAGGCCCCGGTGGGGAGTTCTTGCCCAATGAGGAAGAATGGGATTGAACACTCACTTAAAGCAGTAGTCAGCCTACATTTTGTTAGAGCAGTTGTGCTGTACTAGGGGATGCCTTTTGCCCTGGGTCGGCTTAAACTCTCCAAAGCCTGAAGGCTGGAACAGCTAAGACACCCAAACAGCAAAGATGGCAGCTCAACCACCCCCCACCCCAAAGGAGCTCCTTCTTAGAGTAGTGCAGTGCTGATACTGGTAGTTAGCTGGAATTCCAAGCCAGTGGGTCTTACCTTGTGAGGTACTGTGGAAGTGGGGCCTGCGGCCTGTCGCTGCTCATCCTCTGGATTCAGTATTTTTCCTAGGGATATGTATAGGAGTCTAACCTTCCACTTTGATGGAGCTGCAGCTACTTCTGTCAGAAAGCCAGAGTATCTAAGGATCCAGGGTCTCCACACATACCTGAGTAGCTGCTCCGTGGAGATTCCATGTAGCTCTGTCTGTCAGACTGAAGACTGAAGTCCCTGGTGGAGTGGGTTCAACAGGAGATCTCCTGACTTGAGGGTTACAAAGATCCTTGGGAGAAGCATGGTTTCCCAGGGTCACGCATTCACTCACCACTTCCCGGTCAGGGATGTTGCTCCCAAGTGGGTGGTTGTCCTATCTTGCTTTTCTTCATTGTCTGTGGGTCAGGTTGTTTTCTTGATTAATTCCAATGTGAGTATCTGGATGTTTCATTTGAAGGTTTGCTTGCTTGCCCCTTCTGATTTGGTTCCTATCTACTTACATAACTATATTTGCATACTGTGATCAATATTATTATTAAATAGACTTATATTGTACATGCTGCCCTTGAATTTACCATAGTCTATTTAATAGGTCCACTTATTTGAAGCTGTTAAGTTTTGCTTGTGGCTACTGTGAGATGATTTAATGACTATGACTGGGAGTACTATGCTCTAATCTGCCACATTCCAGTGGCCAGATTAGTCATGTGACTGTGTCTAGGGGCAAGGGAGATGAGAAACGTGATCTATCTGCCTCAGTGTTGTGCTTCTGTGGCTTTCCAAATGTGAGCAGAAAGAACAAAACTGAAATAATTGACTAAAACTTAAAACATTTGAAAAGTAAGTTAAGCTAAGTGAAAACTAAATAATCTTATTTAAATCACATAATGGCCTAAATTTCTCCAATGAACATATTAAAAAATAAAATAAGTGATAATAATTACTTTGTACCAATCATACTTATAACCAACCTATTTTGGCAAAGTAAAATTTAACTAATTACTTAGATTTACTTTATTCCTATTTATTCTATCCAGAGTATTTTAATACCTATTATATTGCTTCCTCTAAGTTTCTAAAGGAAGAATCAAGTCTTAAAATGTAACTTAAAAATTAAACCAAAAAATCATAAATGAAATACATTAGTTGTAACAAATCATAAATAAAAGACAGTTGTAACTGCCCCAAATCCCAGAAGTGGGAGGAAAACTCTCAAGTTTAAGCAGACTTATTTTATTCCTGATGTTGTTTCTCTTTGATATTCTTTCCACTGCAGCAAAGGATTCTGATAAAATCAGATGTAATTGAACAAAATGAAAAATTATGTCCTTCTATGCAAAGGTTGCCAAAATACATTTGACTTTTTTTAAATCTTAACTTGCTTTTTCTCTTTTATATTCAAGGCATGCCCATGGATGATGTTGTAAATTTTCTCATGTCCATGACCTTATCTCTGTAATCTTTGTAGATGGCGATTTTTACAAACACTATTGTATTGGAATTTTCTATAGTGCCCGAATGGCAGCAGATAAAATTGGAACTGGAATAGTTCAATTGGGATGGTGGTTTGGCTAAACATAAAGTTAGAGAACATGAGCCACAAACTCAGGATCTATGAGGAGTGAAGCATTGTCTTATACACTGCTATGTCCTTGACGCTTATAATTCCTATTGCAGAGTAGATATTTAATAATTTTTTGATAAATGAAATAATAATAGTATGATTTATCCTGACAGCTTTGGGATGTATATATTTTAAGCTTTGGGTTGAGAAATAAATGGCAGACCTCATCTTATGTCATTGCTATTTATAGAAAGAGGCAGTTGTTCTATAGTGGCAAAATAAGCTTATTATGGAATTAGACTACCTGGGTTCAAATACCTGCTCTGCTACTTATAAATTTTGTGATGTTGGGCAAAATGTGAACCTCTGTGTAATAATTTATCAACTAACAAATAAGAGATTATAATAGTGCATATTTAGTAAGGTTGACGTGATAATCTAATGTGTTTCTATCAGTGCCTGAGGCAATATAAGAGCTGAATGGACAGTGCTTAGCTCAGTTAATGAAATGTGTAGTTAAATTGTGTGCCCACTTATCTCAATAGTCTAATATTATTAACACTTGATAAGTAACTCCAAATATATATGGCACTAAGGTCGTTAGTGTTTAATAAATTAATCAGCAGTTTATCTCTCAAAAAACATTAAAAAAAGTAAATGGCTTAAGGTTTGCATTTCTAAAATATTTTGAAATTAGTCACTTATTCTTTGTGCTTTTCTTTTATTAGTTGTCTCCTACATAGCTTTCCTGTGTCAGTCAGATGAGATTACTTCTTATCATATTTCAGAACAAGTAATAGAAATAAAATATAAATAGGAAGATTGATTGATAGATGATAGGCAGATAAATAGAGAAATACAATTTTAATATTTCAGAAAATAGTAATATTAAGTTGTCCAAAGATGGAGGCCAGGAATAGATTTTACTAATGCTGTACAATGGAAATATGGACTATGAAGAGATGACTTTCAATAAAGCAGTATACTTTCAAACTCCACTTTTTTTAGAAATTATGAATATAGATTCTATTTGGGCTTGTGTCAAAGTAACTTTCCAGGGTGGGAATTTTGCTGCTAGTCATTTTTATTCATTTTATTTGTTTGGATTCATCTTTTTAGTGAAAATTACACATTGGTTTCCAGATTTTCTCAGTTGAATGAACATGGTAAACCCAATCCCCAGGTTTCTGAAGTGGAAAGGTAACTGTTAATGTCATCAGCCTGGGAATGTGAAGCTGAAATTGGTGATATACAAACAGTGCCAGTAGTCACTTTCCATATAGAAATATGATTCAAGGGTCTCCAAAGAGTTTCTTTACAAAAGTAGTAAAATAGCTTTTCATTGTATAACCTGATCATCTTTTTCAAAGAAAGTAGAGCTGGTTGGTCATTCTGAATAATGAGAGATTGAATTTATTCTATAGTTCAGTGAGGAGTGCAAAGAGTAGAATATTACAGCAATAACCTTCTTGAGTTTGCATTTATATCATTGTAATTCTGTTGTTTTTAGGCAGAAGTTGGTAAAGATTTAGGAACTTTACGTGATTCTTCAAAAAACTCCAAGAAAAGAAATCAGTAACATTTAAACTAATAAGACTTTTTAAATTAATGCATTTCATATGAATAACTACTTTGTGGAATTCTTAATCTTTTAGATATAGTCGTGTAACATTACCTCTTATTTCTCTTATCCCAAGATAGAATACAAAAATTCAAACAAGTCTGGGGAAATGTGCAATTAATCCTGGTCCTTCTGGAATATTCACATCACAGTGCATTATTGTCTCCATTTGAAAATTATAATTATTTGAGATCTCTAATGGATATTATCATTCTCAGATAATAACCAAATGAGGACAAGATAATATGTTCTTGGAAATTTATCATGTAAATTACAAAATATATTCTTAAAACAGGAAAAAAGAGATGACGGAAGAGTTATAGTAGCTTTCAAATGGTGTAATATTATTAATAGTGTGGGTATAATCATACATCTATGAGCTAAGTAGACCTGGACAACTGTGTTAGTTGTATCTTGCAACTGGTTTGTCCAAGTAATTTAACCACTCTATTTTGTTTTTTGATCATTAAAATTAGAATAATGACATTATAATGATGTCATGAGATTGTTATGAAAATTACATGAGGCAGTTATCTGGATTCTATGAGATTATAATAGAGGAGTTTAGATACATCACTTTTTAATTTGAAACCACAAAAATTTACCATAAAGGTATTTGCTTTTCACTCACAAATATTTTTTTCCTGAAATAGGACAGACATTCCTATTTCCAATATTGAGTTTTTAAAATAATAACTATGTAACACTTACTGAATAATCATAAAACCAGGGGTGGTAATAAAAATTTTATGGCTGGTAGGATATAGATAAGGTCAAACCAAAACAGATGCCAAGTATGAGCTGCCAATAAGTAAGAACTATTACAAAACAGCTAATTATCCACCCAACAAAAAGATAAATAGATACAGAAAATACATATGTAATTTACAAAAAATGTGCATCGATTATGAACATCTTAATGATTTCCATTGAAAATGTGTATTTTGACACCATAATTTATGTTTGTTTTTGTTTATTATTTTATCTTGTTCTTATGTGGGAATATATTTTTATATATTTAATATACATAAAATAACATCTTATATATTAAAATATGTAATATTTATAAAATACATGTTATAAATTTAATATAGTTTTTAAACTAGTCTAATATGCATTGATAGGTGTGTCTTGCTTAAGATTATAGCTGCCATTTATCAATTGACTGCATCAAATAAAAATCACTTATTTTCATTATTTATAAATATATTAGTTGTGAATTATTAATAATTTGGCTAAATTAAATTTTTTCTCTATATTGCAATAATTGTCATATGGGGTTTCCTACACATTTTACTATCTTTTCTACATTTTAGAATTTTTGTTAAGTTTAATAAAATATTGACATATAATTATTTTGAAATTTGCTTTATATTCTGGAATAAAGGTTGGCAGACTTTTTCATTAAAAAGCTAGATAGGCCGGGCACAGTGGCTCATGCCTGTAATCCCAGCACTTTGGGAGGCCGAGGCAGGTGGATCACAAAGTCAAGAGATCGAGACCATCCTGGCCAACATGGTGAAACCCCGTCTCTACTAAAAATACAAAAATTAGCTGGGTGTGGTGGCTTGCACCTATAGTGCCAGCTATTTGGGAGGCTAAGGTGGGAGAATCTTTTGAACTTGGGAGACAGAGGTTGCAGTGAGCCAAGAATGTGACACTGCACTCTAGCCTGGTGACAGAGTGAGACCCTGTCTCAAAAATAAATACATAAATAAATAAAATAAAATAAAATCTAGATCATATATTGTATAGGTTTGGGAAACATATGGCATTTGGCTCTGATTCAACTCTGCTGTTGAAGGTGAAACAGCCTTAGATAAAACGTGAATGAATTTGAGTAACTGAGCTAAAATAAAACTAAATTTACAAAAACAAGTTGCTGGGCTAGATTTGGCTCACAGGCCATAGTTTGCTGAATCCCTGTTCTGGAGTATTATTTCCCCACCCACAGAGATGTCTATGGAAAAGTAATCTGGATTAGTCAGGATTCTCCAGAGAAACAGAACCAACAAGATATATACATATAGATATGAGAAGATGTATTATGGGAATTGGCTCATGCAATTACAGAGGTCAAGGAGTCCCACAATCTGCCATCTGGAAGCTGAAAAACCAAGAAAGTCAGTGCTGTTAATTCAGCCCAAATCTGAAGCCCTGAGAACAAGAGGAGACATGGTGTAAGTCTCAGAATTCAAATACTTAAGCACTTGAAGTTCCCATGTGTGAGAATTTCTCCCAGGAGAAGAAGGATGTCCAGCTCCAAAAGAGACAGAAAATGTGCCCTTCTTCTATTTGTTGTATCCAGGACTTTAGTCAATTTAATAATGTCTAACTGTGTTGGTGGGAAGAGATCTTTATTTATTCTACTTACTCAAATGCTAATTTTCTCTAGAAACACCCTTGCAGACACACCCAGAAATAATGTTTTAAGGGATGCTATCTGGGCAACACTTAATCTAGTCAAGTTAACACCTAAAATTAACCATTACAGGACATCACAGTCAAGTTGAAACATTAAATGAACCATTGTATCTGTTTTGTTGACTACCTTATAACTGGTAAACAACAAAATTCCTGGATATAGTTTGAATTTAATAATTGTATAGGAAGGGAATAAATAAAATAATATCTTCTCACTGGAAGCATTATTAAATATTTTAGTTTATATAAATTATATTTAAACTACAATGCAATAGTATATATCCTACTTTCAGCAAAGCTTAAACTCTATTAAAATGTTCCCTGTTATAAGAGGATAACCTATTTCCTCAGTGAGAAAAGTATGATTGCATATCACTCTATGAATAATGTATTCAGTCATCCACATATACTAGTAATAGCTTGTACAATTTAATAAGAAGTCTATAAAATAAGAAGAAACAAAAAATACTGCCATTAGGTATCCTTAATTTCTGTATTTAATAGTGATGGCTGTATATAAATATTTGTCATGGGAATATATCGTTAGCTAATATATGTGTTATATATGCAAGTTTCTCAGAATTTTGAAAAAAATATTCTCACTTAAGCACAACAAAATACAATGCTATTTTGTACTAAATTTAATTGTATAAGAGAGAGGTTTCTTCTGAAAACTCAGTTTATTTTATGTTTTATTCAGCATTTCAAATTTTCTACATAAAAGTTACTTAAGAGCAAATTTATTTGAGCAAGTTACAACCTATTTTAGTAGTTAATTGTAGTATTAATATTAATATTTGATTCAAGTCTACTAATATTCCTTACTGTAATCAGAATATGTATGTCTTTGTTATTATTCACTGTTAACATTCTTTTAACAAATCACGTGGGAATAAAACATTCTTTAGCACATTGAGAGTGCAATCTGAAATAAGGTGTTGTTTTTGTGAGATCCAATAAGCATACTGGTGTAATAATCATAAACAGAAAGTTATCTATAATAGCATTTTTCCTTCAGGAAAATTTGTATTTATGTAATATTATTTATTAACATAGATACGTATGAGAAATACTAGTCTATAAGAAAACTGTGTTAGAGCTTACCTTTTAATAAAATTAATTTTCATGAGTTATCTCATTTAGAAACTGGAAATTTTTCCTAGCACACCAAGTTTTACTTTATGATTAAAATGCATACCATAAAATCCGTAATGTTTATATTATTGCATAATCATCGAGCTTGAAGAGCCTCAAGTGTTATCTGAAAATTAATACAATAACTTCTTTGTAGTTTGCAAAAATTATCATATTTATTGGTACCATTTTTGACCATGAGAAAGCAATGCAAGTGAATGATGATCAAAATTCCCAGACCATGTTCATTTCGATAGTCATTCAATACCCAAGCAAATAACTTAGTGGTTTTCATGAATATCAACCGAGATTGACTATTTTAAGTAAATTCCTCAAGTACAGTGAAATAATTGTCATATCCAACATCATCTGTTTTAGTTTTTAAATTTTTTATGCTAGCAAATTTAGATGAAAAAATAAAAGCTCTATTTGCAACTATGTATTAGTAAGAAACGACATAAAGACACTAAAGAGGAAAAACATTAAAGATTTAGTATAGTCTATTGAACCACAATCTCCTTATGTTTTAACAAAATGTTCCCCACAATGCACAACCACAACTTATGACTGCCACTCTATTCTCTATTGTGGCCATACAATCCAGTACTCTGGCCCAGATCTTACCTATGCATCCTAGCTTTACATCTCCTAAGAAATGTATCAGGCATTTTCACTTGGATGTGCTGTACTCGCCTGAAAGTGTATGGTTTAAAAATTGATATAATTTTTTTTCTCCCTGAGTATTTTTATCTCTGAATAAATAAGGCCAGAAAAGTTAAATTTTCTTTTAGGAAAAGTCCCACCAACAATCACTAATGCCTCAAAAATGTTAATTTCTCTATGATCTTCATTGATGTCCTTTGTGCGGATCAAGACCCTAACTCTTTATTAATAAGATACCCAGCAAAAAATGCCAATAGTTTAAGTTTAATCAAAATATCACAGAGGTTACTGGCAACTCCGTTTTATTGATGTAGGAACTGAGGTTTAGACAGCTTTGACACTTTGCTCAAAACTGCACTGCTGATGAGGCTGCGAGAGAGGCTACAAAGAGGAAAACAAACATAGACAATTAAGGAGAAAAAGGAATAAGGAACGTCTTGGAGAGAGACAGACTACACAACTGAGAGATTAGAAGAAAAGTAAAGTGATGAGGTATTGTATATGCCAACTGAGTAACACTACTAAACATTGATGCTGTAAAAGATAAATATTAAACACTACAGAACATGGAGCATTTTATTTTCATTTTTAAATTTTAAAAATTGTCACTTTGAAATCACTATGATTTCCTTCGATTTAGCTACTACAATTTGTATCCACTATTAATAATCTTTATAATCTTTAGGATTTTGAGAATGTTTGCAAAAATATTTTCTCTATGTTCGTTTATCATTATTGTTCATTTCTACCCTTCTCTATCAGCACTGTCCAGTAGCACTTTCTTCTCTGTCTATTATGGAAGTCGGTAGCCACCTGTCGTTACTGAACAGTTGAAATCTGCCTAGTTAGACTGAGGAACTTAGTTTTTAATCAATTTTAATATAAACTGTCTGAATTGTCTTCTGAAAAATGATACCAGTAGCTTCTCACTTGGTATCTGCTACCTTAACAATTTAAACATTATTTTATTCCACTTATGACTCTGCTTTTTGTGTGTGTGCATTTGTGTGGGTGCGTTTACATTCCTTTGTTGTCAGCCCTGTGTAGTCTTACAATTTGCAGTGCTGTACCATGCAGGCGATTCTGATTCTGTGGGTAGACTGCATCCTAGAGAATAATACTCACAGAGTACAGTATTGCTGCAAGGCTGGTGCTTTATCAGCAACTTCAGTAGGTCACTCCTATCCCCTATCTGGTCAACTACTTCTGGATGGTGTGATAAATCCTTTGCTATGAAGCATGTCTGCTATTTAAATGTTATGTTATGGTGTGGTATTCTATGTCTATAGATAAAACATTCCGTAAGAACCTGAATAGTGCTGCTGGCTGAGGATCTGATAAGCAGGAAAGGCAAATCCATATCTGAAATACACATCTATTCTTCTCAGGATGAACCTCTGGCCTACTGGCGAACCTAATGTAGTTAACTTGCAAACATGTGACCAAATTAGTATTCTCAGACTAAGGAACTCTTGCTCATTTTGTTTCGTGCTCTTACACCAGTGATCAAGCCGACTGATATCCCCAAATTCAATCCCACTGGTACTACACAGGTTCCTACTTGCACTTGCTAGCAACACTGGGATATAACACCTTTTTTTTCATCATTATGCCCAGCACATCTCCAGCTTGCATATGCTTTGATTTAATATTAGTAGACCTGGAAGTCAGAAGCCTGCAATCTAGGAGTAGAGGTGAGAGAAACCATGCCTTGAGCAAGAGACGTCTCCCCTGAAGTGTATTTTCACACGGGGGAAATGCTAATTCTTTTTTTTTTTTTTTGAGAGGGAGTCTCGCTCTGTTGCCTAGGCTGGAGTGCAGTGGTGCAATCTCTGCCCACTGCAAACTCTGCCTCCCAGGTTCACGCCATTCTCCTGCCTCAGCCTCCTGAGTAGCTGGGACTACAGGTGCCCGCCACCACGCCCGGCTAATTTTTTGTATTTTTTAGTAGAGACGGGGTTTCACCGTGTTAGCCAGGATGGTCTCGATCTCCTGACCTCGTGATCTGCCCGCCTCGGCCTCCCAAAGTGCTGGGATTACAGGTGTGAGCCACCGTGCTCGGCCAGGAAATGCTGGTTCTTATTAGCAAGGGGTGCACTTGCTTTTTGGGCTCTGAGAATTAAAGAAATTGGCAGAGCCATACTCTTATTGGAATCTACCCAAATGTATTCATCTTATGTGTAAGAAGCTCAGACTTTCTCTACCAGGGCCCTGACCTTGGCATAACAGACTTGCCTTGGCTGATAATTCAATCATCTTTGATGGTTTACAGCCATAACTATCAGGTTCTTAGTAAGCCCATTACTGGTGTCCATGCTTCTGCTAGAAAAGATAAAGGCCTCTTTATGTGCTACAAAGTGTCTCTTTGTCACTCAAAAATCACTTTTACTTTTGATAATCACCCTCAATTTCTTATTGTCCCTCTGAAAAGAATCAATACACTTTAGTTAAAGTGAGATATCTTTAATATATTTACAGTTATTTCCCTCTATAGCTAAAAAAAATGCCTGAATCTGGATTTAGTGGCAAAGGCAGGTTACTTCATTGCGATATTTTTTTCCAAATCACAGCCTAAAGAATTTTGAATCTTTGGACTACTACTTTGTGCTAGGAACTATTCAGATCCCACATACTCCATCAGCCAGTTGGCAAGTGATCCAATCTCTAAGCCTCATCATATTGTCGATTTCTGAGACCACTTCTGACACGACTACTGTGTCAGTTTTTTTAAAAAACCACAGTTCAAGATAAAGTTAGAATTGCAAGTGATTTATTGTGAGTCAAGCCCGTGCCAAACAAAGTTGAAAGAGAATGTATAGACAGGAAAAGCTTCAGGCTGTGGTGCAGGTCTGCTACCTACAAAAGGAGAGAAGAAAAGAATATTTAAGAGAAGCCCAGAATCTAGAACAGCTCTGAGAAAGTCCCAGCCATTCTAAAGTGGAGTTCAAGTGCAAATGTTGCCCATTAGAGGAAGATGGCATTGGGCTGAAATTGTGTGCTGCCAGAAGCCTGCCATTTTCAGTTTTTTTTAGAGCTGTTTGGAGACAGCATAGCCTTGGTTCAAATGCTAGAACTGATGCTAAGAGAAGTGCAAATGGAGATTACCATTTAACTGCATTTCTCTAATGAAGCTCCTTTTTGAAAGAAAATCCTGTGGGGGTACTTCCATGTCTGTCACATGTTGTGTATATGTAGAAAGGTCTATGTTGTGTATATTGTCACACATCTTTACCTTGTAGTTATTCATTTATTTATTCATTCATCCAACATGTGTCTGAGTACTTACTTTGTGCCAGACAGTAGGGGTTGAGTGGTGAGCAAGAACGTTCTTTCTGTGATAAAGTAATTATAGATTATGAGAAGGACTAGAAAGAAAATACATGAATACTGTGTAAAGAGTAAATGCATCAAGGAAGGAAGAGTGAGGCTGTTTGGCTGGTTGGTTAGAACATTATTTCTATGGTGGCATTTAATTTGAAAACTAAAGAATATGTGAAAACTGGCCATTGCTAGATCAAGGGAAAAAGCATTTTAGCTAAGTGAAAAAAAAATAAATGTGAAGCATGAAATAGAAAGAAGATGGTGTGCTCCAGGAACTGAGAAAAAAAAAACTAGTATCAATCGAAAATACTACATAAGAATGAGAACAGAGGAAGCAGGCAGATTATGAAGTCTCTATAAGCTCAGGTGGAGAATTTAACTTTACTTTATATGCCATGAACTATCTACAAATTATTTTGGCCTGATAAATTATCTGATTGACTCTCTTTATTAAATAATTTGTTGTTTCGTTGATAAATTCAGAGGGACAATGGAAGCTAAAAGACAAATATCCATCCTAAAGATACTATAGTATTGCTGAAGAGAGATGGATAAAACTATTCACAGACATAGGTGTTCAGCTAATGTATGCAAATCTATTTGAGTTGCTAATCTGAATATGCACTGAATTGTTGTTTTCCAATCTCCAAGTCATATATGTACAGAAAATCATGAGGGCATCTAAATTAGCCTAAAGAAAAGATCGCTGACAACAGTTTACCCTTCACGTTAATTGAAACGGTATTAGGAAAATGGCGGCTTAGTGAATATCTAGACTAGCCTATTAAAGTAGCATATGCCTACTGGTCTATTATGCATAAATGTCAGATTTATACAGCTAACTCCTTTGTATCAAATCATAATTATCTCTGTGCTTATCACTGGTGTCTAAAACTCACAGTATTACGTTTTTTCCTACTGATTTCCTTGGTGTTTCTTTACCAGTAGAATGTGATCCTCTTTAAGAGAAAAGAAGTCTTATTTACAGTTATGTCTTTATGTTTTAGCTCATTCCCCAACATAAAATACATCTTCATTAAATGTTTTTTAAGTAAAAAATGAAATACTGTTTTAATAGGTTTGAAAACAATCTGGTAATTCTTGCTGTGCATATTTGGTTAGTGACGTATGTTATTTAAATAGCAGTTATCATTCAGCAATTGAGAATTAGATTCATACATGTATGGTGAGATCTAATATGGAAATTTATCACTTGTTTGCTTGCTGATTCTTGATAGATTATGAGAAAATAAATCAGGGGAAGATGCAGATATAGGTATCAATTGACAGGGAGGGACAAGGAAAAGTTAACAAAGCCGTTGTTCATTGATATCAGGACATGACTGGGAAATGGCACTTCAAGGTAACTTAAAGAAATGTCTCAGAAAATGGACAGAGGAAAATGATGGGTATTTTTAAAGTCCAAGTGTAATAGTCAACATGTGACCAAGAAAACAGAGGGCACTAAAAGCCTTGCAGGTTTGAAAGATGTAATATAAGGACTAGGACTTACACCACTGTTGAAAACACTAGGGAAACAAAGGTCAGAGAAACCATCATAAAGTTCCGAAAAGCTGTTATTAAAGCTGTTATTATAGAGCAAGGGAGTCACCACAAAATATCTTAACCTGAAGTTCTAAAATGGATGCTTCTCAGGAGCTCACTAAGAAGTCCCTATAAATTGTATTTATCCTTGCTTCTGGCTGTAAATATTTTTTTGAGCATAATCTTTTTCTTCCCTTTTGCCCTCCGAATCTCATTAGAGTACCTTGCATTGAAAACTCTGAACTAGAATCACATGTGGAAAGGGATTTTGGAAAATGTCGCTCCTGGCATCCTTTATGAGATGCAGAGATTATAGATCAAAGAGGAAGGTCAGAATGATGCTATATCAAAATCAGACGTGGCACAAACCAACCGTTTGCCAACTCAGCATTTATATCCAGCCCTTTTAATCACACGTAATTTCAGAATAAAGTAAAACATACAAACACATTATTATTCTTCCAAACTGGATGCAATTATTTCTCATGTAACTGAAGTTGTACTCAAACTTTCCCTAAAAATGGAGACACAAAGCACAAAATTTAATTTTATCAATCTATAAGGGATAATTATATTTTTGGTAGCTCAGTCACAATCATTCTTAGAAATACTGTTACTTAAATATTGAATCGTGTGTTTCAAAATAATCACCTTGTCAATTCAAGACAAATGCGTAAAAGGATCACTGTTTGTATAAAATCTATGAATAACATAGTAAAAAAGAAAACAGGTAGCCTAGCTACCACCATCTTCAATTCTGCAACTGGCCATGTGGTCATAATTTGTATTATAATTTTCTTTATCGTGCACTACTTGTTTCTTTTCTCCTTGTTGGAAAGCTCAATTGGTTCTTACTTGAAGAGGTAGTCTAAAACTTTCTACCTGAAGGGATTTGACAATCCTGCCTGTTTTCAATAACTAAATTTTCATTATTTTTTTTTCTGTGAGCATGGGATAAAAAGGAAAGGCCCAGATAATCTTCTGGGTTGCAAACATATCTCTTCTTGCTTTTGTTGTGTAGTAACTATTCTGCTTCTTCCCAAAAATAACCATCAACCTAGTTAGTACAGTAACTCGCTTAATTGTCTGTAGTTTCAATGGCAAGGGTTATTCAAAATGGTCAGGTGATGATCTAAGCTTCCAGTTTAATGGAAACCTTGTAGGCTCCTCTCATCTGGTAGACATTACCGACTGGAGATAAAAGGACTTTGTTTTTCTTTTTTATTTGCTAGTGTATGCCTATAATTAGAAGTAACAGCGGGAGAGGTCACTCCCATTTCCACATCTTTATTTTCATATATTTCCATATCCTGGCTATGGGCAAAAAGGCACATTGTATTGGTCGCTGGTGAAAAGCGTGAACTACATCATAAACTACATGCTGGTAAAAAGCATAAACTACATCACAGGACAGCACTTCAGCAGTGATAGTGGTCACCACTCAGCCAGTGCCATAACTGAGTTTACAGTAGACCAGTCTATCAGGCAAGCTGCTTTGGGGAAAGAGTTGTATAAAATATTTTAAAATTATCTGACCTTGGTCTTACTACCTCACTTTATTTTTCTCTATTGTGAGTTCCCTGGACAAAATTGATATTTTGAGAAATAAAATGGAGATGAACAAAATATTATGTAAATCCATATGATGGTGCTTTTGTGGTAGGTATTTTCAGCTAGAAAGTCAAATCTATATCCAGAAAGTCGCATATATTTCCAGAAAAATTACCTCTTCTAGTGAGGACACATCAATGCCCTCTATTTGATGGAGGGGTCCAGTGTACTCAACATGCCAACATACTGGATAATATTGGAACATGGTAGCTCAGTTTTGTTCTCTGCTGATAACAGGTTAGAACTAAGCATTGGCCACAGCAGGATCTGTCTTTGTGAAACTTGTAATTGTTACAGAGACTTCTTTGTCTCCAGTAAATCTAGTAGCTTTATGGATTATTTGGTTAATGGGGGCCAATAGCATGCTGAATGATGTATAAGTCGCCTGTAACATACACAGACTCTCCTAAGCGTGATAAGTCTTTCTTGGTGATGGGAAATGCCATTTATAGCATGGCCTTAACATTGTAGGGAATATGTCAACATACTTCAGTCCACTGGAAGCCTAGAAACATTACTGAGATAATGGGCTTCTGATCTCCTGGGTCACAGTTCACACTCTCTTTCATACCTGCTTCTAAACCAGGCATGTAAGGTACTCAGTATTAGTTGGGGACCAGTTATAATCAATGTTGTCTCATTTTTATTGCACACCTATCCAACTTTCTACTGATAGCCTGTGTGCTTTCTCTGAACACACTTTGCTACACTTTCTGCACACAGAAAATATTGTAGAATTGATATCCTTCCCTCAGAAGCAGACCTCAGCCAAAGCCTAAAGAAAAACAGAATACACATACTTCAGCTCACTTGCCCTTTGAGCAGGATAATTAGTAAATACAGGTTTTATTCTGGCTTCTGGACTTTCTCAGTGGGATTAGGCTCCAAATGCTTAGTAATAACTTGACTGATAACAACCCTTTATAGGCTACCTTCTTTTTTTTTGGTACTATGACCTGATTTTTCTACCTGAGCTGACCTTCAAAATGAACTACATAGAATCAAGATGTGGTCTCAAGGCCTGGTTCTGAGAAAGGCAAATCAAGACACTGTGTTTTCCCAGGAATACCTTAATAAATTAATCAATGTCAACAACAATTAATCTCATATATAAATTGATCTGGTTCATGGTCACACATAATGTTAGAAATGATTAATTAAATGTAATTTAGAATGGTCTTGCCTGTTTGCTTGTGGGCTGAATAGTCCATAAATGGGCAGATATACAGATATGTCCCTTTGGCACTTTCGATATTTCAGAGACTAAGCAGAGTTAATACAAACTTATGTTTTTATGTCTACTAATTTTCATTGGATTTTCATTATTGCTTTCTCTATATCATTCTATTAACTGATTCTGCAAAATTCTATTTAGGTCCAGGCCTTTAAGTAAGGTATAGAAAATTTAAGAAATTAAAATTTATTTTTCCAGTTTTACCAGTACTTGATTGCATAATCTAATCTTGTAATATTTTGTAACTTAGTATAAACACTGGCATATATAAGGAACTGTGAAAGACTCTTTTATTTGCACACTGAAATTAAGCTGCCAGTATCGGTGCAATAGTTTCATGGTTAGTTACTACTTGCCAATAATATGTCCCAAACTAGAAATCATTTCAAGTGGAGAAGAGGAAAATAAATAAAAAGAAAAAGAGAGAGATAGAGAGAATGACACATCTGCACAAAGAAATTTGAAACTATGTCAATTACTTGAAAAAATCAGTTTAATAGTAAGCCTGGTCTTGGTGTGTTTGGTAATTTAAGTTTAAATAACCATTTATACTATGCAGTTATGTTTCTTTCATTTAATCATTAGTATTATGTAATGGCTGGAGAAAAGCCTTAGGGTGCTGAAATCAGAAACAGTTTTAACTTAATAATTATATGATTGATAAAACCTGTTTGAGACAGAAAACTTAATTCTATGGTTAAAGGCAATACCACTGAGAAGACTTATAGCACTTTCATAGAACAATGAGAGATATGCAATTCTGCTGAAATTTATCTCACTAAACAGTTTATAATGAAATACACTGTCACAAGTTCCTTTTCTTCTTTGAAATTAGTAAATAACACAATAAGGATTTCAACTAGCTGGCATAAATTGCCATTCAAACTGAATAATTCTGTTCGATCTGTATATATAAATAATCCACACTTGACTTTTTGTAACAACTTGAAGTAAATCATGTGTATATGTTTATAAAGATTTATAAGATATTTGTTTGATTATGAAATTTACAAGTTTATAAGTTTTTAGTGGCAACATTTAAAGTAGTCACTGGCTTACTATAAAGAGTTATACAAACATATTTTATATATGCGTATACTAAATCTAAGATACTCTGAATATTTTGTTTACTTTTAAGAGTGTCATGCTGTTCCTTGATGTCATGAGATCTACTTAGTGACATCAGAAGTGTATATTTTCTAAAATATTAAATGTGTACGTATGTTTATAAGAGATTACATTCAAGTTGACTCATTTTCATCATTCAATTCCATTCATTTTAATTAAAGTGTTATATTTTATTTCCTATTGCTTTAAAATGTCATTTCCACAATTTAAAATACAATAACAAATTTGTTAAAATTTCCAATCAAATGGATAATCACATTGTCAGTTTTGATTAATTGAAAGAATATGTACTGAAGAGTCACAGAAAACCAGGTGTCGATTCTAGAGTCTTGTAATATGGATTCCAGAGTAGAAGAGTAGAAAACCGGACTGGCTATTATGAAAACTTTCTCAGCCCCAATTATTGCTATTGTTTGTTTGTTTGTTTAATATTACATAGAATAATGGTTAGGATAATCATGGATATTTAATCTAAGGCACTGAATATATCATACCAATATTACTCAATAAATAAAATGTATTATTGCATTTTATTCATATAGTAATTTTTTTTACCTAGTATTATTTACTTCCCTCATCCATGTACTAGTGAGTGATAGGAACACAAATAATAGTAGAAAAATGATGTTCTGCTTGAAGTGTATAGTGTCCAGTACACAATATATTAAACATAAAATTGCCAATATAGAATTATGCCCAGTGGTTTATGGAAACAAAGGAGGAAGTTCTTAATTCTGCTTGAGCTGGTAGGAGAAAGAGTTAAAGATAATTTAATATTTGAGCCAAGTCTTGAGGGTGGAATTTGTGTTCTTCAGGTACATTGAGTTAGAAGGTAGAATGGGCAGGGAAGAGAAGATTAAAATGAATAGAAAATTTTCTAGCAGAGGGAACAGCATATGGAACACAAATAAGACTGACATATTTAGCTACCTGATTCTGGAATGTGTGCAACAAAAAGATTTTATGCCATAAGGAGTCACATAAGCTGTCTTAGTCTGTTTTGTGTTGCTATAATGGAACACCTGAGGCTGGTAATTTATAGAGAAAAGAAGTTTATTTGGCTCACCGTTCTGCAAGCTGTACAAGTTGCATAGATGGCACCAGTGCCTGCATCTGGTGAGGGTCTTAGGTTGCTTCCACTCTAGAAGGAAGGTGAAGGGGAGCCGGTGTGTGCAGAAATCACCTGACAAGAGAGGAAGCAAGAGAGGAGGGGGTGCCAGGCTCTTTTTAGCTACAAGCTCTTGCATGAACTAGTGAAGCATGAACTCATTCACCCTTGAGGGAGGGCATCAATCTATTCATGAGGGATCGCCTTGACATCACCAACCTACCATTAAGCTCCACTTCCAACACTAGGATCAAATTTCAACATGAGATTTGGAAGGGACAAATATCCAAACCATAGCAGAAGCCCTCCGGAAAGAAAAAACAATAGCAGACCCATGGGTCACCCTCTCCCTACTTGGAGTTAATCTAATTGAGGCACCAATGTTTCTCTACCAAAGCACTTTATAGACGTTGTATATATTAAGATTCCTGAGAAGTTATATTAAAATGCTGTTTAGCAGTGTACACGCAAATTTTTAGTTCACTTATTATAAATAAATATGTAATTTATAGCTATATGAATTTTAGCAGACTGAAATATGGAAAATACTTCTTCAGACTTTTCCTATTTGTGTGTCTGGTGAAGTATATACTCTAAAAAATCCAAACCAAAAGGACTTTCAGTGAGAACAATGCTCCACACATATTATAAAATTTCTTATGCTACTACAAAAACACATTCTTAGTTTGAAAGGAAAAAAAAAAAGAAGCAGCAGCAGCCACATCTGACTGATTCAGCCCACTCCATAAAGAAATGCAGAGTTGGTAGGGCGCGGTGGCTCACGCCTGTAATCCCAGAACTTTGGGAGGCTCAGGTGGGTGGATCACCTGAGGTCAAGAGTTTGAGACCAGCCTGACCAACATGGTGAAACTCTGTCTCTATCAAAAATACAAAAAAATTAGCCAGGCGTGGTGGCATGTACCTGTAATCCAGGTTACTTGTGAGGTTGAGGCAGGAGAATCACTTGAACCCAGGAGGCAGAGGTCGCAGTGAGCTGAGACTGGGCCACTGCACTCCAGCCTGGGCGACAGAGCCAGACTCCATTTCGACAAAAAAATAAATGCAGCGGCAGGGCGCAGTGACTCATCCTTGTAATCCCAGCATTTTGGGATGCTGAGGCAGGTGGACCATGAGGTCAGGAGATCCAGACCATCCTGGCTAACACGGTGAAACCCCGTTTCTACTAAAAATATAAAAAATCACGCAGGCATGGTGGCAGGTGCTTGTAATCCCAGCTACCCGGGGTGCTGAGGCAGGAGAATGGCGTGAACCCAGGAGGTGGAGCTTGCAGTCAGCAGAGATTGCACCACTGCACTCCAGCCTGGGCAACAGAGCAAGACTCCATCTCAAAAAAAAGAAAAGAAAAAAAAGAAATGCAGAGTTGATGTGTCCCTTGAATCATTATTGAAGTTTCGTTTTAGGTAAGGTTGTTGACTTGTGTGAATATGCTTTGATAATTCAATATGTGTGGTTATATATCATCTTACAATGTGGACTTAACTTTTGCCTATAAACTACCTGGAGGATTGAATATTGTGCATAAGAAAGCGACAGGATAAAATATATGTTTACATCTGTTTACATGTTAGACCCATCTGAAAAGTTTTATTGTTTGTTGGTATTTAATCCTCCTGGATTCCATACGATCTTAAGTATGCTGTGCACTGGCATCTTAAAAAACTTTTCTCCAGGGTGTTCTAATTTGCAGCAAGAATTGAAATCCATAAATTTACATAGGTCATTCTATTGAGCCCTCAAAAAAGTTTCATTTAAATAAATTTCCATGCACCTATTATTATTATGGAAAAACTTATTGAATCCTGTACTCTCCTATTATGGTTATATGGAGTAGAAATACTTCATCTTTTCAAACTAAATGGTGTTAATTGTGTCAGAATTTTTTGCCTAAACAGACACAAAAATATAAATAATGACTAAACTAGTCAGTAAGACTGTTTTTTGTTTTGTTTTGTTTTGTTTTTTAGTGTTTATGTTTGGGTATTAGGGTCAGGAAAAAGCATAAGCATGACACACAGCATAAGTGCAAAGCAGAGTTTCTCCGGAAAAAAAAAATGTAACATAGAAAATCAATATAATGCTTTTAGTTCCTTAGTTTTCTCCATCTCACAGAAAGGAGTGCTTGGGCTAGGCACACAGGGAATGCTTTTGAAGAGAATCTCCACCCTAGGAGAGGGCAGTGGGTACCAGATCCTTTGATCTGTCTGGTTGAGATAAGTCCATAAGGATAAAATGAACATTCTTCCCTCTGATTTTGTCCTCTGGAGGAATCTATTTGCCAGTCATAAAAGGCAAGTAGAAATCGAATAGCCTTTAAGGCTAATCCAGTTTAGTTCTGAGTCTATTCATTGCTAGTCTACCTTGAGGCATGGAATAGAGAAAAGCCATTATGGTTGTACAGAAGAAAAAAAAATTAAATAAGAGTGTTTCCATTCTACTTATGATAGAGTAGCTATTAGTAAGTTTACCTTCTATCTTAAACAGCTATTAAATCTAGACAGCATAGATAGATGATAGATAGGGTAAGAGAAGAATAAAAGGTGAGTTTTCACATTTATTTCAGCATTTTCCCTGAGTATGTTTTTCAAAGGTGCACATGAAAATATAAAGTAAGTTTAAAAAAATGGCTATAATGTTGCATGGATGAAAGAGAGATTGGAAACCAAGGCAGCTATAACAGCTAAGTTTTGGAGACAGGATACGAGAAAAGTAGAAACTACATATACTAGTTTCCAATATCTGTGTAAAAACCCTTTAGTTGTCCTCAACTATAATTATTCAAGGCAAAAGTTTACATAGGAGAGAACAGATACTGGGAGAATGGGAATCAAATAACGTATCAGAAGTTACATGATGCTGACAGTTCTTTGATGTATGAGCTCACTTTGGACAAATATAACTTAGAGAAGATTCTGAATTTAATTGAGACTCTGAAGAACACTAAGGAAAAGAACTAACAGAAATAAATCTGCCTTAATTGAACCCAAACCAAGTCTCGACAGGGTTAAAAACCAAGTTTCAACAGGGTTAAAAACCAAGTCTTAACAGGGTTAAAAACCAAGTCTCAACAGGGTTAAAAACCAAGTCTCAACAGGGTTAAAAACCAAGTTTCAACAGGGTTAAGGGGATTCAAGAGAATTAGTCTGCATACCAGAACAATTATCAAAGAAGACAACATAACCAAAATCTCAGTAAGAAGTATCCACAATATTCAGTAGATGGTAAAAAGCATGAGAGATGTTAAGAGATAAATCTGTCAGGTGATATTCAGGAGGTAAAGTTGTCAATGGAAGCAGAACCTGAAAATGATCCAGATATTAGGGTAAGCACAAGAATCAACACTGGGGAATGATTAGTTAAATAGAGAAAAGAGTTGACAAAAAGTATAAAAAAGCATGAGTTAGCAGCAGGCTATTGTAGTATTAGTAAACAGAAAATGGGATTCAAAAACTTGAGTACAATCCAAGAGGAGACATCCAACATGGAACGAAGGAAGAGAAAAAAATGAAAAGAAAGAAAGATTATAATAGAGATGTAGTGCATGACAAACTAACAAATATAGAGTAAAAGAGGAGAGAGAAAAAACAGAGCAATTTTATAAAATAAATAATGGAAAATAATTTTCAAAATCTTTTAAAAAGCCACCAAACTACCTATTCAAGAACATGAGTGAATAACACAAGAAGAAATGCAGAAGAAACTTACCTAGGAATATCATCACCAACTGCAGAGAATGAAATATAAATTGTAAATCCTAAAATCAGCCAATGAAAATTTTAAAAAGCATATTTTTATCAATATGAAAAAAACCTGACTTTTCCACAGAAAGTTTGTCTCAGCAGAAGACTTTAAAGTGCTGAAAGACAATAGAATTAACAAAAATTCTATATCCAGTGAAAACGGCCTTCAAAGTAAAGATGAAATAATAATATTTTCAGAAAAAATGAAAGCTAAGAGAAATTGTTTCCAAGTAGACCTTCAAAATGGAAAATGCACATATCAAATTAAAGCCAAAAAAGGCTAAGAAGAAATAAACATTACTGGAATGGTTTTTATATTTTATAATACTATTACATATAAAATGATTTTTATTATTTAAAGCAATATTAAATATACTGTCTTGCATTTTTGGACATATGTAAACAAAATGCACAACTAAGATCATGAAAAAGCAGGTAGAGAAAATTAAGTAAATTAATTACAATGATTTTTACATTGTTTTTGATACTGCAAAAATAGACTTTAATAATAAAAATATTGTTGTTTCTAGCATATTAAGGCTACATTTTAAACTTCTAAGATAACCAGTAGATGTATAGTAATAAAAGGTAAAACAAAAAAATCTAGTCTAAGAGGAAAAATAAGATAACAAAAATATATAATGTACAAGATGCCAAGAAAGGAAGAATAAAGGAACATATGAGACATAGAACACAAAGAACAATATGGCAGATTTGAAACCAACTATATCAGCAATTACATTAAACATAAATGATCTAAGCATTCCGATTAAAACATCAAGCTTCACAGGTTAAAAAGTTACCTTTTAAAAATGCACACACATTAAATATAATAAATTATATATCAAGCCTAACACATCCAGAGTAATTCCCCATCTAAAATGTGTAGAAATATTGGTAGACTCAGGATGATAGTGTAAGAGTAGGTACTATATAAAGCTCAAATCTGAAATTGATGACATGACCACCATAATTTTTTACTGCGGTGCTTTTCTCCCCTGTAAGATAAAGGATGTGCTCTAATGGTGCACATTGCAGAAGTTTATTAGATACAATTTAATTTTCTTCTTTGGCAGACTCTGTTCTCTACATGCAATGTAGTGATTTTCTAATCGTGCCCTTGCATTGTTTTGCATAACAGAGTTCATATTCTATACGCAGGCTGTAATGCTACCGAGAGAAGGTAGCATTTACATTGCCTTTAAGTGAGTATTATCTATCAGGATTAGTCTGGAATCCCAAAATGTAAAACATCCAGTTGAAGACTTCAACTATGAATGAATGAAGCAAAACCAAACACTAATCTGGTCCAGTAGCCAAACTAGAGGTATAGTCAGTAAAATATAGGAAGATATAAAATACAGAATAATGAAGTTAGGCCAATGAGACTGGAAGAACTCTTGAGGTAGACTGGAGCCTTGTCCGTGTAAGTGCACTTCTGTTTTAAAAGCAAAAATTCCAGATTTGATGTCCATCATTTGAGACCTAGTTCTTTGTAACCATGTCATTGCCTCATTTGATCCTCACAGAGACTCTGTGATAAGAACATTATTTCTTCCTTTGTTGAGTGAAAACTGAGATCTGTGAGATACGGAGTAATTTGACTAGATTCATATAGACAGCTTGTGGTATCATTCCCCTGAAGGGTAAATTACAAAAGGAAAATCAGACATATGTGCCCAGAAGATGCAATCTGATGTTCTTATATACAGCATGCTAGAAATAACAAAGGTGTCAGAGTAAAGCAGACCAGTGTTCAGTCACACCTGTGCCCTGCAAGCTGTGAGATTTGGGTGTTAACATTTGACCATTTCTGAGACTAAGTTTCCTTATCTGTAGGGTAAGAAAATTTATGCATGCTTTGTATGTCATTGTGAGGATCCAAGTAGTTAAATTTAGAGGGTACCTACTGTAGTAACCATTGCAGTTAGGTTTCATAAAATCATAGCTTTTGTTGTTAAAAATTAACACCAATTATACTTTAAACAAAACAGAAAAAACTCCAGTATAGTCTAATTTTTCTCACTGTGTTTTGATATTTTAAGACCTGAAATTAATATGAAGGTACTAAGGTATTAAACTTCATACAAAACAGCTGAAACTATAAAACCAAGTGTTAACTAATATATTTCTTTTTAAGATGTGTTTGTAATAGTTGTTACTTTAGCTTTGCCTGTTAAATTATTCTGCTGTATAGATAAGTTATATTTTACAAATAATAAGGTAATTGCAGACAGCTCATCTTTTAGAAAAAAATTAGATACATATATTAACCAATTGACTAATTTATAAATTAGAAAGCCCCTTTAATGAGTCCCACTATATGCCAAGCAGGTAATATAAGTGCTGGTAATGTCACGATGTGTAAATGAGAAAATATTACAGTCTCCAAGGAACTTACAGTCTGATGGAGGAAGACGTACTTGTCATCAACAACAAACACAAAAGAGGCAGAATGAAATATAAGCCCAGTAGAAATATCTAAAGAGTAGTGGAAAAATAAGAGACGCCTCAATGCCTCCAGGGAGAAGGTGGCATTTCCGTTGCCTTCAAGGATTAAAAAAAATACAGACAACAGGACTTTTCTGATAGAAATTTTATGTGAGTGCATGAAGGTGTTGGGGGAAAAATAAACAAAAACAAGAAAACCAGGATATTTAGGGAAGTGGGAGTAATTCCATTTCCCATGAACACCGCATATTGAGATTGAAATTACTGGAATCTGAAACCTTCTGGGACCTCCAGATATCACATACTTACTGTCTCCTGAGCATAACCAGGGACTGGAACTGGAAATCTATTAGGTTAACTCACTAGCCTGTGGTTGTTTTCTGATCTATATGTATGTTGAAATCATGACGGGAGCTGTTGAAATCATGACGAGATCTATTGAAATCCCAAAGTCTGGGCTTTACCCCAGAACAATTCAATCAGAATCTCTAGATAGCAGCCTAGGCTCAGATGATACTGTGTGACCAGGGCTGATAACCTCTGCCCTCCTTACTCCAGCCTGGGATGTATGCTCATATGCTAAGTAGTATGCTAATATGCTAATATGCTAAGTAGACAGACGATAGGTAAGAGTCAAAAGCCTGTCCTTTTAGTTGGTTTAAAAAGAAAACTTCTCAAGGTCACTTTCACTCTGCAGGATAGAAAATGTACCTTTGGTGTCTTTAGAGAAGAAACTCGGTCTTTCTTGTCTGGTGTTTCAGTGCTTCCAGCAAAGTACTGTGTTCATGGAGTTATTCTTTATAGTTTTACTTATTTATGGAGATGATGTTACAGTCATGTTTAACTCAGAGCTTTCCATTTTTCAATCGTTTTCTGGCTGTATACCAAAGAATATATATATATATAAAATATATAACATATCTTATATAATTATATTTATATATAAATATATTTGAAGTTTATATATGTATAAACAGCTAAATATATTTAGTACAATGTGTACAATTTATAAAGTATTTACTAAAATGATGTAATGTCTTGATATAGTGCATATATTGTGAAAACAGAATGAAAAGTTGGCAATGGTTAAATAAATACAAATTCAACGATATTATACTTTGTTTTTGAATTCAAAAAGACAAAAATGAAGGACTGAAAATATAAATTGGATTTTATTATTAGAAGAGTTTGGCAAAAAAAAAAAAAGGAGCAACATTAGCAGAACGTTTTGCAAGGTATTTATCTGAAAGGTATGGATGGCTCCTTATGAAGTCTTATTAGCAATTGCTATTAACTAATCAAAACATCATACACACAGAGATAAGTATGAACTTATTTATTGTGAAATTCATTTTTCTTCTCTCACTGCTTTATAATTTCTGCTATTTGCATAATGAGGCTCCTCTTTTGAAGCTTTGAGATGCTGTTAACTCATAAAGATCTTTAAGAAGCAATTTTTTAGAATTTGAATTGTTAATTCAAATATTCAATTTTGATATATTTCAATATTGAAGTCTCTCAATTTATATTTTTCTTTTTAAATTTGGTGGAGGAAATGTAATTTTTAAAATTACTGTTGCTGTTGTTCTCATTTATTAATGAACTAATAATCTAAACATAAACCTGGATCAATCTGAAAATTGAACAGACATGTAATTTCACTCCTTTCTGATAAGCAGATAAAAACAATCCAAAAAAGAAGGAACTACCAGGGAAGGAAAAATTAACTACATTTTGGAAGCTTGAAAGCAGATTAAAAAAAAAAAAGGATTTTACCAAGAATATCAGATCTTAAATTTTTAGTTAAAAAAGCTTGATAACCTGGCCACTATCCCAGTGTTCTATGACTTTTGAAAAATGGAATATGTTGTGTGATATAAATGGAGTATTCAATGGGATGCTAGTAGTGTGTTAATAAAAAATAGTAGTGTGTTAATCTGAATTTGAATACATGCACATTCATTACGTTATTATTCTTTAAACTGTATGTATTTTATACCCTATGTCTGAAACATTTTAAAACAAACAATAAATAGAAATAGACATGAAGTATGAAGTACAATTTGTGCTTTTCATTCTATGTATTTCCTCAATTTTAAAAGAACTGTTCATTTTTCTAATTATCCTTTATTCAATCATTATTCTTTCAGTCATTTTTCCTAACAGATGATGTAAAGACGGTGTGTGATGAACACAGATGAATTCAAGGAGGGAGTTAGTAAATGTTTGGGAAATTGTGTGACAGCAGAGTGTTTCCAGATGGTGAGGTAATCCATTGGGATGAGAATGCACAAGAATGAGGCAATTGACTTGGAAGGCCCGAGCAGGTGAGCAAGAGGGCTCTACTGAGTTTCATCACAAAAGCTCAAACTAGATAAAAATGTAAATCCAAGGTTAAGAAGCCAGTTCCTATTAATTAGATTAGATTAAAGAATATAAGGCATGGTGATAAAGAATTATGTCTTTTGATAACAATGCATCTTCCTGAATGTTAGACTGTTGTATGGGTAAGAGCACCTGCATCTGTATGAATAGCAAAGATGACCGAAGACTTTATGTAACACAATGGTAGGTGCTAAGACATTATGTCCCAGACCACTCTAATATGAAGTGGTATAAGCCTACTCCCGATATAATAGAAAGAGTAGAACTCATAGTTGTTTGTGTACTTCCTGTCTTGAGCATTTCTTATGGAAGGAATGTAAAGCTGTAAAAACATTTTAAAAAATTACGCAAAGAATCAGGAGGTGGATTTGACATACCAACTAGTAAATGTAATGCGAAGCCACTACTATTAAAGCAGCAAGGTATTGTTACCAGAAAAGATTGGTGGAACATTTTTTTTTCCCGTTATTGAAGCATATGTCTCAAGAAAGAGAGAAGGTGGTCCAGTCTAATTCCTTATAAATATGCTGATAATATATATCCTGGTTAATATATCAATATAATTTGCTTATTTACAGAACACATTTACCAAGATATACCCAGTTGTTAAAGATTGTTTGTGGTAAATATAACTGAAAACTGTGTCATCTAACAATGTAAAACAAGAATGTTTTGTGAACTAAATGGTCTATTCTTGTGAATAATATACTCTGACATATTAGGTGAGGCTTCATATGTTTAAAGCTGGTCCAGGCAACTCCGATGTGGTAACAAGTGACCTGGCCCTGGACTTCTCCTAGATTCACCTGTGCCTGTGGCTACCGGTGTTATTGAAATAATCCATAATGCTTGAGAGTAGGTAAGATCACTGATTAGTGTCAGTCTAATTTTAAAATTCAGTTTTTCGTTTTTCTCAAGGAGAATACAATATAATCCAGCAAGTATGAGAATTTGACAAAAGGTTATGTTTTAATTAAAAATTAAGAATTGACACTTATTTGAAAAGATAGCTGAAGAGGCCAATAGAAAGTTACTAGGGAGTGAAATTTAACAAAAGTAATGACCAAAAATAAATTAAAGAGTAAAATCCTTAGGGAAATATGAATTATAGCCTATAGGTAATATAATATTAAATATCTATTTAAAATATTCCCAATGCAATGCAGATATCATATTCTGAATGTATCCTTCATAAAAATTTGAAACAGAAACATTGAAAATATTAGAGAATAATAATTGTGTACTTTATATATGTTCATAATGGATACATATAAACCTTGAAGAAATAAAATGTCCATGAATACTAAACAGAATCAGATATTTAGCAGCCCTTAAAACAATATATCAGTTAATTTGAGGAGATGTATACATTATATTGTTAAGTAGAAAGCAATATGCACAGAAAATAATGAAATACGCTTTTTTAATTAAAAAACTAAAGATAAATATAAGCAGCAGATAGATCAATAGATAGATATATTTTTAATATGGCAATCCAGGGTACAGGAAATTATGAGAGGCTGCTAATTTCTATCCCTGCATTGGAAGAATGGAGTGGTAAACAAAAGAGGAATAAAAATGGGGAAAGTTAAAAAAAAAAAAAAGTAGTGCTAAAAAAAAGCATTCATGATAAAAGCAATATGCAATGTGATCCCATTTATTGAAAATTAATGATGTGACTCGTTTAACTGCATGCTAAAATTATGGTAATAGAAATTGTATGTTTTCAAATGATTTCACTTTGTTTTTCTGATTGTATTCTGTGTTTTTTGACTTTTCATATAAGCACACGGCATTCCTGCATAAGAATATAATGAAGTTATTTTAATTAAAAAACAAAGGTGACTGTTTTTACGTTTTCATAACGTATTAATCTCATAATATACCATTTAATGGTTGACCACTTTGTGCTTTTCCATGTGCTTAGAGGATACAAAGTTGAATAAAACTAATTTAGATTTTAAAATATGTTTTTCCTTAATGTAGAAATGTTTGTTATTACATATTTTTTAGAACACTTATCTAACATGTTCTGGAAAAGCACTTTAAATTATTTCCAAAAATCTTCCCCATGAACCTAAACATTTTTTAAAATGTGCTTTATACATACAAATCTTTTATAATTTGTCATATTTTTTATAAATAATCTTTGGCAAATTATTTATAAATTTGCTTGTTTTTGTAATCTAATTTCTTATTAAAATTTCCAGTGTTTTATATTAAAAAATCTTTTTAGCAACGACAAACATTTTAGATATATATCTATATAATATAGAAACTTTGAGGATGAGACATTTGTTTCTGGGGCATATACAATATTCCATTTACCTTTGGCCATCAGTGCCTTGGTTGTGATACACTTTGCTGCCAATGGGACGATTGAAGTTGGCTCTATAGGGTAGTGGTTAACAGGATTGGCAGTGACCTTAAATAGGACTGGTTCCTACTCCTGATTGTATCAACTGCCTAGCTAAGTGGATTTTGACAAATAACCTTACTGAGCATCGGTTTCCTTATACCCCATCAAGAAAAAACAAAATCTACCTTGTAGAGCTGTTTTAAGAAATGACATTTATAGAAGGCTAACAGTTATTAATGTAAATATACAATAAATTAAAACCATTGCTATTATTATTATTAGTGCTATTATTATTATTAGTGGTGGTGGCGACATTAGTTGTAGTCATGGTAGGGTAGTAATAGTAATGATAAGAGTCGTATACAGGAGATAAGCATAACTATAAGCAGAATTTTAAAAACTAGGGGATCACTGTTATAAGCCATCCATGTTCTGCATAGTTTATGCACATCCGAGTATAGACTTCAAGGATGTTTTGAGCTTACTGAACTTTCATCTTCAAGATAAGGCTTGGAATTTGTTGAAGCTCCCTGAACAATGAAGAAAAAAGGGAAGCTGAGAACAGAAACTCCGATGCCAAAGTGCTGCTGTTGCTGCATTATTGGGATACAGATCACCCCATCAACCACCATTCCAAGCATCGCAGATTCTGTCCCTGCTCCATATTTTATGGCTACAAATACAATATATAGCCCCTTTTTCTTTATATTTTCATTAAAAAATTATTACATACTCATGCAATCACAGAGTGATAGCAAAACCAGAGAGTATGTAAGAGTGTGATTTTGATAATGGGTTTCAGGAAAAACCTAAGTAAGCAGAGAAAGGAGATCTCAGAGAGATGACAAACATTAAACAAACAAACAAACAAAAAAGAAGTGTAGAGTCAATGGCAGGGCCTAAACGAAGGAGGAATAGCTGGCATCAGATCATAGAAAGAAAGACTTCATTGTAGAGGTCATAATAGCAAAATTAGGATTTTTGAAAAAACATATTTTGGAAGTCATACTGGTTTTGCTAATTGAAAGTCTGGGTATTAAGGTCAGGAACAAGCATAAGCATGACACACAGCATAAGTGCAAAGCAGAGTTTATCCGGAAAAAAAAATGTAACAGAGAAAATCAATATAATGCTTTTAGTTCCTTAGTTTTCTCCATCTCACAGAAAGGAGTGCTTGGGCTAGGTACGCAGGGAATGCTCTTGAAGAGAGTCTCCACCCTAGGAGAGAGCAGTGGGTACCAGATCCTTTGATCTGTCTGGTTGAGAGAAGGCCATAAGGATAAAATGAACATTCTTCCCTCTGATTTTGTCCTCTGGAGGAATCCATTTGCCAGTCATAAAAGGCAAGTAGAAATCAAATAGCCTTTAAGGCTAATCCAGTTTAGTTCTGAGTCAATTCATTGCTAGTCCACCTTGAGGCATGGAACAGAGAAAAGTCATTATGGTTATTCAGAAGAAAAAGAATAATTTTCTCTTCTCAATAAAGTGTGGCCATAGGATTGCAAACTGGAATGGAGAGAAGGAAATGATTATTGGGAATGCAAAACTCAAGGCAAGGAAGGAGTGGGTGTGTTATTGGGGATCATGTAAGTGGCTACTAAATTTCTTAAGAATGAGGACCGTCATTATTATAAACCAAAATAATAAAACATAATAAAAATAATAATAAGATACTAACACAGGTATTCAGTTTCAATGAATGAGAAGGAGTAATGATTTGGTCTTCAAATGATTTTGACAAGTAGAGTTAAACAAGAAATAAGCTGACAGCAAGCATGGAGAAAAGGGTGAAGAAAAGTGGCCAAATAATGACATGGCAGAAGATCATCTATCCCAACTTCAGGCACTGTTGTACATGGCTGTGAGAGTAATGTCATTTTTCTTGTGAGAAACTAAAAATAAAAAAATAATCTTCAGACAATAGCCAGCTTTCGGTTAGAGCAGGTAGCTGCAGAGAATGTTCAAAGAAAAGTTGAAGGACTCAAAGCATTTTGTGGTGTCACACTGAGATCCATCAATGGGCATAATTGGACTGAAGGGATTCCACTAAGACCTGAGGGTATTTCAAGCCAGAGAATAATTAGAATCATGGTCATGGTAGATGACCAGAGAAGCTTAAACTTCTGAGAAGGCCTGATAAGCAATCAAATGTGAACAATGATGGGATTGATATCAATGGCTTGCTAGAGAAAAGAAGGGAATTTAAAATTTTTGCTTGATTCTTAGTATAGCTTAATCTTCAGGTCATAGGAGCAAGCCCTTGGTGCTGAGGTCTGGAAAGGGATATTTATAGTAGTGACATGCAAGAGCTATTGTGCAAAGTATTTCAGTTTTAGTTAGGAAGGTGTGAATGCCTGTTACCAAGAGCAAAGGGTGGTCTTAAATTTCAGGGTGTTCCTATGAGTGGTCTCATAGCACAGGGAGATTCTATTTCAAGCTTTTCTTGGTACAATACCAGAAATATGTCTTTATGGGCCTGTCTGAAGACTAAAGGACTTATAGTTGTAAGCTTAAAAACTCGCTTGACTATAAAGTTTATTTTCTATTTCAGTACAAGATAAACGGGCATTGTGTCTATTTTTTTCAGTTTTTCTTTCTCAACAGTTTGCAAAATTACCATTATACAATGGAATATATTTATCATAATAAAATGCAAAAAAAGAAATTTTGTATGTGGCAGAGATCTATCCATTCTTTTGAACAGCATTAAATAGATGGAGTCCTTAAGTACGACAATGCATTGTGTTCAAAGAAGAAGAAAAGAAAAATATCCATACAATTTTTTTCCACAATAAGGTAATACATTCAATATACCAAATAATTAAGAAAAAGTAAATTCAAACTAATCTTGGAAAGAGTACTTCAAATAATATTTTACATTTACTGTTAATAATTTTTTATGTCTAAATACATAAAAGGAGGGCATACACTCTACTAATGTAAATAATGACTAATACTTTTGTACAAACATGTTTGCTAAATAGTCCTACACATTACTGCAAGTATGAAAAGTTGTTTTCATGTGATACAGAATGCTACTCACATTGGAAAACTTACGAGTAGCTATATATATATGATATAAAAGAATTTTTGACAATTCCAAGGTTTAAGTCCTTTGTTTTCAAATACTGGTTACATACCAAACAAGAGAAAGGTAGAAGACCTTTCATTTGGCAACCCTTTTTTTTTTTTTTTTCTCAGAGAAGTAAAAATAACTTCAAATCAGGATTTAGACTGCTCTGTTGAATTGTGGATTTCACACAAAACAGCCTTTTCCCACAGTTGGATTTCAGTGGGAAATAAAATGTATGCAACATTAGGGATTTAAAGCTTTTATTTGTGAATGCCTACCTTAAACTACGAAAAAATATTTTGTTTGGTTTCTTTTTTCCCACTTTACATACATTACTTTATCTCAGTATTAGTAAAGAGGCTTCTATAATATGTAGCTTTATTTAAAGCAGCAAGTAGACCCAGAAGACATAAGTCTAAAGGAGCCTGTGAGTTTTAAATTAAGTGTCTTTGCCTCAAGAAAACAGTCTTAGCCTCCATGAAGAATTCACCAAGCTGTCTTAACCACTTGAATCTATCTAGCCCTGGGAATACGCATAAGGCTTTATTTCTTCCCTCTTTTTCTTTATTTATAGATGAACAAAATGAAGTTCCCTTTTTTTGTCCACCTCCTACACTTCAAACACACAACTATTTAAAAGCCATTCACTCCATGTTCAATCACCACGTTTTAGTAGTGTCACATTTTATTTGGGGATATGTAAAATTGTGTTTTTTTTAAAACATTTGTTTTCCTTTTAAAGAAACGAATTTCCATAATGCACAAGCCTCTGATGGGCACCTCTATTATCTACATTTCATGGATAAGCTTTACCATTTGGGGAAAATAAAAGAAGTTGAATTGTTTTTTCTATTGTCAGTTTTCCTTTGAAGCATCAAATAGGATATTGATATTTTTTCGCACTTAAGCTATTTACTTACTGTGACTTAACGAGCCGTTATAAAGTGAGCCATATCCCCACCGTGCATTTCATACAACTATTACTAGAACTTCTTTTCAGAAGGATTTATCTACTAATCAATACCTTTCTTATTGTGCCATTTCCAGAAGTACTAAACAGATTTCTTTCTGAAGCAGGGTTTGACTTTAGCTTTGGTTCACCCTCTCTAAGAGTTGTACAGTGTACAACAGGGACTCTAACAGGTGGATCATGTAGTTTTTGTGATGTGGCTATGGTCACCATTATTTTTGGTTATTTCCGGGGAAGATGAAACTCATTCAATTGCATTATCTGGTAAAAAGCAAAGTGGTTCTAGAAATTTAAAATTATTCTTAAAACCATTATCTTTACTGAAAACAGATATGTCAATCATTAATTTTTAGATGTTTAACAATGTTTCTAAAAGACTATTTTAGATTATAAACTCATAGAGGCACAGGTAAAAAAATTCATCCATCGTTATCAATTACGTATATTGTCTGTATTTTTTTCTCCTCTTTTTCTTAAACTTGACATTTTGACACTGAATTGAAATAGGTAGTAGTAAATTCTGCAGGAACCATACACAAAATTTCTTTTGAGCAACAGCACTGTCCCTGTGATATATATTTTCTACAGATGATTTACAGGTAACAGACATGCTGTGACCTTTCTCTCCCGATTGCAAACAGATTAAGGAGAGCTGATTAACCGAGACTAAAAAACACTGGGTCGTTTTC
The DNA here is from genome assembly GCF_028878055.3 of Symphalangus syndactylus. Lineage (NCBI taxonomy): Eukaryota > Metazoa > Chordata > Mammalia > Primates > Hylobatidae > Symphalangus > Symphalangus syndactylus. Next base: position 76,883,660 of record NC_072438.2, read on the forward strand.
TCTTATGGGGGTCTTTGACAAAGCCCTCCTTTCTGAGTCCTCCCGCTTCATTCGCTTGCAAATCATTGTGCCCAAAGAAGTCCTCACTCCCCCAAGCCCAAACCTGGCGCCCTGCAGCGCCATCAGCGGCAATATCTTCCTATTTGAGGGACGTCTCTTATTAATCAGAAACGCTGAATGGAAACCAATCAGATAGAGCGTTCCTTTGGCTTCAGCTTCCTGCCTGTCTGAGTTAAAAGTGATGCTCGAAGAGAAAGCCACACTGAGATGCATGAAGATTCAGCTGTGAAGATACTATAAAAAGAGAAGAGAAGGACCGAGACAGAAGCAACAACGGAATTGTCAGTGCGGAGTAGGGCTGAACTCAGTTCCATTGTTAAGCAAGGTAAGGGTTATTTACTTTGCTTGACAATGTAAGCTATTCAGTTTTTGCTTTCTTATAATGAAGTAGTACAAATATTGCTTTTCTCCTAGTTGCTATATTTTGCTCTCTCTCTCTCTCTCTCTCAACACTTGGAAGCACATAAGAATACATTTTAGTAGTATTTGAATAAAATGTTTACATGTTCAGTGACAAAACTTGCAACATTTGCTTCTTATTTTACTTCTAAGAAGCTGATACCTACTCAAGCTCTTTTTATAGTCCTAATATTTGCATATGGAATATTGTTGTAAAAATAAAACTAAACTTAAAATTGTATCAGTTGATTGTGGTGGCTTTCAATTACTCACATATTTATGTGTTCATGTATATGATTATTATATTAATTTGAAATGGACTCCTGGTCTTCTCATAACTTTTGTTTAAATCACTTGAGTCAAAACTGTCAAAAATAAGGGCATCTTTATTAATAATTGAATGACAAATACTTTCTTTATTTTCAATATTATAAATGAAACAATATATGAATAGTAAAAATGCCACAGATGCATATTGGATGTCAGGATTCAGGTGATCCCTTTACCTGGTAAAAGGTTTCTTCACATATTTGTGGCTCCCACTCAGGTCAACACTCTGAATGTATACATCTGTTAGCTCTAATTGATTTCTATTATTGTAGGTAAATACGTCTTAATGTAATGATGACTAGGTGAGAGCCACAAGAAAGGGAGAGTGTTTCTAAGCCAAAATTGGCATTTAAAAAATTTGAAGTGATGTGGGAAATGCATTCATTTGGTGGAGCATTGTTTTACTGTGTTTTCCATCACATGCTCAAGATCATCATTCACATTAAATAAATTTTTGCAGGTATGCTCGTCTCAATAAAGTCTCGGATTTTAGCTATAAGGTCATCAAAATTCTTTAGCATTGACCGTTAGAGACTGATACCAGGGTGAAATTCTCATAACCTGTTTTAAATAACAAAGGTGTAATAAAAAGAAAGTTATTAACTGTGGTAGATAAGTTTACATTTTTTTGTATCGTCAACTTTTGATGAAGACATAATAGACTACAGATTTGAGGAGAAATTGGTGGTCTTCTCTGGGGATATGTTGTCATTTTATATTTTGTATTATAGGTAGATGAGATTCCTAATAGGGATTTTTTCACAAGATTTCTAAATCCTTTTAGCATGAAGAATGAATGACTTTGTGACATCAAAAAAAGTGGTAACTTTTGCAAGACAGAAGGGAATCTTCCTTCGACTCCCTTTGCTTTATCTGTGAATTTAGAAGAGTTATCCATCTTCAGGCACAGCCGTTAAGAATGAATTTGATTATTCAAGATTCTCAATTTTGTAAAAAACCTCCTCCTACTTTCTGCACAAGAAGAATCCTATTTTTCACATTCAGACACTACATCATTGCCTAGGCAATGCTATGTCAATTGTGAAATACATTTTTGCAACTATAAAACTGGCTAATCCAGGTTTGAAACATAGATCTTTTGAAAGATAAGGAAAATGAAATAACATGCTATTACAGCACATAGCACCAAAGAATTTGAACATAACATGCATGTGTTTGTAGTCTTGTCACCAAATATGTTATGGGTTTGACTAAAGTTTTTCCAAATGAGGAGTAGATAAATAATTATATGCACTTAATAGATATATGCTGACATGTTGAAATACCAACATCTCTATATGTGTTTTGAAAAATGAAAAAATGTAAGATAAGTACATATTATGAGCAAATCCCATTCTGGAAATAAATTTAAAAAAAGCTTTATAGAAAGCAGAGAGTAGTATGAATTTAAAAATAATTCACTGAAGTCAGACAGATTTGGAAGTACTAATAAAAACAATAGTCCTATGAGATAATAATTTTTCTAGGATAAAGCATATTATTTTTCTTTTATTACGGTATTTGATAGTTTTAAAATATTTGAAATGGTTTACATAACTATGCTACTGTTATTGCATTCATTGCATAAAGGAAATAAAAATGTCTCCTACCACTGCCTGTGTGTAAGAAGAGTACAATATCAAAGTTGATCTTGAAATTATTCTTTTATTCTTTTAAATGTTGTGCTGCTCAACTTGATAAATCGTGTGTTGAATCAGAAGCTCATCTGAACGTCACCTTACATGGAGGGATTTGTTCTGGTGTTTTCCTGTAACCCCTATACATGCCAAGCTTAGCCAGTGCAGTGTCCCTTCCATGGTACATTCACCAAGTAAGATTTTTAAAGCAAAGTTAATTAGATTGTTTTTATTCTACTGGCTTAGCTCTATTTAGGCATCAATAGTGATATGAGGCAGATGCTCCTTCCCCACAATATCTCTACAGTATATGGGTGTAGTTAATAAGAATGCTTTAGAGAGCGCTTACAAATTATGTAATATAAAATATGCAATTAATGTGGCAACATATAATATGAAAGAAAGTATAAATTAAGGTGAAAGTTAATTTTAAAAATATGTGTGAATGTGTCATGAATGAACATTGGCTGTAACTTGTTCTCTATGAAAGTAAACAGTCTAGATAGATAATTATTTAATATTAATGCAGATGCTTCAATATAGTTTATCATTAATTTGCTACATTCTTTAAGACTAATTTTGCCCACTCAAAGGCACATTTAAATATGATGTAGAAATAATCTTACGTTAGAAAAAAATGATACCTTAAAAAATGTCCAATGTAATACTTTTGACTTCAAGGACACACACACACACACACACACGCACACACACACACAAAGTCAATAGCCATATTAACATAGAGTAATTTTGATTCATGGTGAGATTTTTTGTAATAAAAACTCTAGTTAGTTTCTTGGGTATTTAACCTTGTAAATCATCTGCTTAAAGTTAAATTTTCTTAAAGAAGAAGAAAGCATGCTAAATAGAATCAAAAGGACATTGATTTCAAGTGAGTCTTCTTTGTTTTTACCTGATGCTAAATTTATAAATATGGTCATTTTTATTGTAGAACATGAAACATGTTTCCTAAGATAAAGCAATTTCTTTCCTGTATCTTGCACATTTGTTTTCAGAAACAAGTTGTCTTTTCAAAGATATCCCGAACAACTCTCAATACCCATGACATTATCTTATGTAGGTGTTTACATAAAATTTTGGAACTTTAGAAGAGGGATTTTAACTCTCTCCATCTCTAATTTTATACGTGCTAAAGCAGAGGCTTAGAAAGATCAGGTTCCATATCCAAGACTGGCAAGTTAAATATATATATATATATATATATATATATATGCAATATTATGTGGAAACTTATCCTATTAAGCCATGAAACTCAAACTAGAAATATAGAAAAATACATAAAGAGATGATAGGTAGATGATAGATAAACACATAGATAGATGATAGATTAGATAGATAGATAGATAGATAGAGCTGTATAGATTATTGAAAACAATGAATTCTGGATTGTTATAAATAATCTAAAAAAGTTTTTTTTCTCTTATGAGTCATTTCAATTTCTTTGCCTGGAAGCACCATTATCCTTATTATTAAAATATGGTAAGGAGTGTACAGTGAGGAAAATGTCTTTATAGCACTCTTATACATTTCCATAACAGCCCTAACATGTTAATGCACTTATCCCTAAATTTAGCACTAGTAAGACATGGTCTTCTAGCCACATTACAAATGCAAAGTGCCTGAACAGAAGCAGGGTCTCTGGAGCCTGACCAAGAGATTCCATATTAACATTTCCAAGAAACACCTCTCCAAACATAAAAGTCATTATAATGGATCTTATTGGCTATGAGAGGAAAGTGGAAACATCTTGGGGTGTTGTGGTCAGATGCTCTGTGTGAGTGTGTGTGAGTGTGTGTGTGTGTGTGTGTGTGTAAGAGAGAGATATATTATTTATTTGTTTATATTTTAGGAAGAAAAGTAAGAAAAAAAGTAAAGAGCTGAATATTTTCTTAAAATGACATTCAAGGTTTTTCTGAGTTTTTTTTTCTATCCTATTAATTTAGCAAATTATAAACCAATTGCAGGAGAAATAAGCGTTCTTGTATATCTTCTATTTCTCTTGATGAGCAAGATAATTTTTGGTCTCTCTAATTGATCAATGAAACACCGGAGCATATGATTGTTTCATAAATATGGATTAAAAAGCCAACCCCTCATATCAGATTTTGAGATTGACTCTACAATTCTGAAGAGCGTGGATGACTTCATTTTAATTTCTACTCCAAACACTAATTCAATTTACAGTGGAAATAGTAGTAACTAATAGCTATTATTTAAATTTGAATATGAAGGATTTAACATGTTCATTAATGTATTGGATGTTGAAAGAAACATATATCTAACAGAATTTATATTAGCATATGCTGCAGTTGACATACTTTGTATATTATTAGCACAGTTTCCAAAGCATAATAAACTTTTTTCCTCATATTTAGTAAAAGAACATCTTCGGAAAGTCATATAAAAAACGAAACAGTATATACCGGAAGATGTATAACAGGGGAGACAACAAATAATGCATATAACAAAGTGTAATCCAGGCAAAAGAGCAACAGTAATTCACTTCCTGGGTCAAAAGACATGATATAAAATATATTGCTTTTATAAAACTGGGAATTCAGTCTTAAAAGTTGTCTAAGGGAGTTTTCCCCAGACAATCAGCCAACTCTAAAATATATATTTTTTTCTACCAAAGCAGGTTACTGTAGTATTATTACATAATTTCTAGAAATATATTTTAAAATATTCACATATATATTATAAATGCTTCACAATATAAAGAACATATAAGAAAATTGGTTGTTTGTTTTTAATTTTAATGGTAAGTAAACCGCAGAGGAAATGTAACAGCTTCCTGTTAAGGAAAACTTAACAGTTCAAGAAAACTTAACAGAAAGTTGAGTAAACTTAGTTGAAATTACAAAGTAACATATATCTATCTATCTATCTATCTATCTATCTATCTATCTATCTATATATCTGTCTATATCTTTATATCTTTATCTCTATATCTGCATATATTTCTTCATTCATATTTCTGTATATCTGTACCTATAGCTATGTCTGTGTGTTTGTGTGTATATGCATCCAGAATACATATGGAAAACAGAAAGCACAATCAATTAATTCAAAAATTGTGAATATTCAATGTTCACATAAATTAATTATAGTATTTAATTATTACAATGGTGTAACAGGAGGAGCTAAAATAACTCCTTTATTAGTCAATATTAGAAATTATATGATAAACAAATGATAAAATACCATTTGAACATTTTTTATTTTTGGAAAATCTTAAACTCAATTGCAGTCCATCTACAATGGTTGACTTGGATAATTTTTTGAGTAGGAAAAATTAGAATTTTATTTTTTAAACTGTATCTAGAAATAATTATTCTTTATTGACTGTTCACAATTCTTGAACACCTCACAAAATTAATGATCTTTTCACCCACATTTACAGTAGATTAGAAATATATACCGTAGAAGTTAATGCTATCTCAAACTATGTTTAGATAAAAAGTAGGTAATTATTATCAGGAAATAAAATTCTCATAATTTTACATTAGTCATGTAAACAAATACATTATATGGTGAAATTTTAAATTATTTATTTGGCTATTTTCCCTGAGAGTCAATAAGCTCTTAAATATTTGTTGCATACCAGGTAAATTAACAATGTGCTTGATTGTGTATTTACTTTATATTAAAAATGATACTAAGTTTAAATAGTATTGCTTTTTTCTTATATGTGATGTACAGTAATTCATAAAACAATCGAAGAGAAATTTTTATTACTACCACTCCTTCTAGATTAATGTCACAACTTATTAATGTTACAACTTAATAAAGCATTTACACATGTATTAAGCAGGTAGTGGAATAGGTTCAACTGTTGGAAGAGAGAAAATAGTTTTCTGCCTCCCCTAAGTTTTGCCAGTTTATCTAGATGATGCAACATATTAAATATGGTTTCAATTCAGCTTTTTCATACACTAGCATTAAATAAGATTCAGACTTGTATTTCTGACAATACATAATTTTCCAAAAATCAAATCAACATATTATAATAATATGTACAATTATTTATTCAAGTGCTATTTACCTGTCTTTTTTGTTTAGTTTAGAATTCAGATTCCTAATACAATCACTGACAATAAATAATATTATTATACTTGCAATAAATATATTTATAATTATAATTAATTGTAGTCAGTTTAAAATATGAAGTTCTATTAAAATACAAATGGTGACTATCAATAATAAAGTGCTCTTAAAAATATTATAGGGTTATTTCAGCATATTAAAATAGTTTTTATCAATAGTCTGCTCATATTTATATATCTCTCTCTATATATATAGACAACTAGACATATAAATATGTGTGATGTGTCTCACCCTCACACCTTTGGACCTGTGACCTTTGTTAAACTTGGTTTTTCAATAGCTAAATATGTCAGATTATTTTATTTAAATAGGAAAGTAAGTTTCAACTTTGGAAATCATTTGCGATTTTAGAAAATTAAAAAGAGAATTGTTCTGATAAAATTTCTTGAAATAAGTATGTGTCACTAGCTACTGGGAATTCATAAGCATTTATACCCAAAGATTAATGTTGAAACCTACAGAGACCAAATGACAGAATGAAGACACGAGAGGGGTGGGAGTCCATAGCAGACTCAGTAGCACAGTCACACAACCGTTTACATTGAAAAATCTTGCCATTGTAGACCTTTTGCTCCTCCTAGACCTATTAGGCATGCAAGTTTGCTAGTTGACGATAAAGCATTGGCTTTGGGATCACTGCAACCCTTTATTAAATATGGGCAAGAAAATTCTTCCATACACCTAAGACTAAACTAGAACTGTTGAAGTCTTACACAGAATAAATTTTTAAACACACATTCAGGAAATAATACAATGTTATTGCAGAGTAAATATGCGATTTATGTATGTCTTATATTTATATTGCAATGATCATAAATTGTAATCTTCCTAAATTACAAGAAAATGTGAGTAAAAGGCCTATATAGAAAGAGTGTGAGGACATTCTAACCCAGATTGAAAATTCTACTTAGGTTATCTATTTGAAGAAATGTATCCTAACCACTTAAAAATAATATTTTGTTCCATAAAATATGAATTTCAAAAGATATCTTGAAAAATAAGTAACTGTTTTATCATTTTAGAATTCTATGTATAGTCATACAATATAGTGGTTTTCTATGAATAAGAGATGTTTTATAAAACTTCAGTGATATGAATTTTTTATTAAAATAGCAGTTGTAATCATTTATCCAATTCTAATTACGTAATGTTTTAGTTATATTTCTTTCTCAGTTTTTGGTTTATGTTAAACAGCCTTGTATGAAAGTGATCTTTAATTACCTTCGTGAGAAAAATTTAAATGTATTAAATAATCAACTTGAAAAAAAGTAGATTTGTAACCAATGTTAGCCTACAGAAAAGAATGCATATAAGTTAAGATTACAGAAGATATTTTTAGTAGTTAACATGTGATTTAAAATGTTCTAGATAACATATACACTAAAAAATTCAAATAATATACTAAGTATATAATTATATCTAAATGTAAAGAATTACTGTTACTATATTTAATATACTAGATTCATATGCTGAGTGTTATATGTATTTGCTCCTTTAAATATCATTATAATCTTTGAGGAAAGATATCCACACTCATCTCCTTCTGTATTTTTTTGTTATGCTTTAATTCTAAATCATTTGATGGCTAAAATAAAGTTGACTTAGGTTGTACGTTGTCTACTGCTTTCTAACAAAGTGAGCATAAATCTATGCTGATACCTACAAAGCAGATAGGTCTTCTCCTTACAATAAACTGTGATGACTTATTTATATTTTTGCTTTTGACCACCTGTGTTTCTTGACTTCAGTACAGCTTTTTTTTTTTCTTAATCCCCGCTTCTCTGCTACTTCTGTTTCCATCCCTCCTGCTTTTCTACTTTCCGTGGTTCATTATTCCCTACCCCCGCCCCTTTACTTCAAAGGTGGAATAAATGTAACTAAAAGTGCTTCTCCTTTTTAACCTGGCATTCATTTTGGGAGATTATTCAGTTAATTGCTACAAAAAAGTGGCTTTTTCAACATGAGAAACTCCTTAGATGTGGAAACTAATAAAAATGTTTCAATATATTTTATGGTCAGCTTTAGAACCTCCTCTCCTCTCTCCCATCTCTCCCTACTACGGGAAATGAACCTTACAGGGAGTTGAGTATTGTCAAGTTCACAATTCACAAAGAAGAGATAAGTAGAATGAGGATAAGTACTTTTACTAACAAGAGGACCTGTCTACATGTCCAACAATGCAGCCCTGCAGGTATACAGTTGCATGAGGATTTTGGAGAATTGTTAAGAAAAACTGAGGCTTGGAAAGCAAAGGATATCCTTGTATACGTATTACTACCTTTAATGGAGGTAGGTGGAGTGGAGAGACAAATTGGCAAAATGTTTTTATACTTTCTGCTTGGCCTCAGGAGCCCCATAATTGACATATCTAACTTTTCACATTAAGAAGCTGATCTTGTGTCTCACTTCCATGTCATAGCGATGTCAGCCCATCTTATAATTTGTAGGTGTAGGAAGCAATGCTTCTCAAAACACCACCACTGCAGTGTGATCTCCCAAATGTGTGCAGATTCCTTGAGAAGTCTTTTTGGGATCCTGTATGAGCCCTTCACTTTCCTCTCATTTAGATTCGCAATCAGGAAAAAGATCTTTAGATTTTTTTGTAATAATTTATTCATCCATCCATTAGCTGATTATGTCATCGCCTTACCTTTAAATTTTCTCCTTATTGAACACTTACTACATCTTAGGTACTGTGCTGTGATGAGGCTGCACCTGCTGTGCTGGGAAGAGCACCTTCACTTGTAGACCACTGTTTCAAACAACTTCAGATAGAGACTCTTTTCTTGTCATTGTGATAAAATATCTGCTTGTAACTTTCTCTCTCTCTGTCTCTGACTTTGTTTTGTCTAGATAGCTTGGAACTGATCTTTATTCCACCTCTATTTAATAGCATTAAATTCATTCAAAGAAAATTTTGTTTAGCCTACTATATTTTCTCTTCAGTATAAACATCCCACATTGCTCCAATTACGTGAGAAATATTTTATAGATTATATCCTACCAGGAACTAGCCCTGTGTGAAGTGAATTCTCTTTGATAATTGCCTCTAAAATTGAAACCAATAATCTTAATATGAATTAACACAATAATTACACTATAACATTTCAAATTAGTTTAAGGTCATGTTTTCATTATTCCTCAATGCTTCCAAAAGCTTCATATAGAAAAAAAAGTTTCCATAATTTGTAATTATCTGTTTTAAAATAAGATGTTGTCAAATTGAGTGAGATATACCTTTACTATATCTTACATTGGCCTTTCCTATTTAGTCTTTGGATCATTCTTCTTGAGAAAATTAATACCTCTTTTGCCATATTATTTAAATAATCTTTTAGTTGTTCACCTGGCCAACAATTCCCTTAACTACTGATACATTCTACAAAATATAATTTTGTAAAGTAAGGATCTGTTCAAGTAATCTTCTTTCTCCTTATCCCTACTAACACTCCATCACATCCAGAAATGTAAGGCAGTACTCCTCAGACTTGAATCTAAGTTTTTGGTTTTTGGCAATTGGCTTTTTCCTGTATTTTAATTTTTTTTCTGCTATATTCTGAGTCTTAAAATATGGTTTTTCATTTATATCTATAAACCAGTACCTAAAAATGTACTTGAAACAGAATTTTGTCAGGAAATACTTGAGGAATTGAATTATCTCCAAGTGTACTTTCAAAATCACTCTAGTGAAAATCACTCTCGTCAAAACAGATACCACACTTTGTGGAAAACACTTGTCCTTGCCTGACTCCATGCCCTTTTTCATATGATTTCCTGTTATTCAAATATCATTCTCAACTACCAGTCCATTACAACAGTACCTATCAATTATTAAAGACTATATCAAGCCCTATGCAGTATATAGTAAATTCAGAAAGCGGAGTCTAGGGTATTTATTGTTACCAAGGGAGTTTTTTTTCTTTTTGAGGCAGGTCTCTGTCACCCAGGCTGGAGTGCAGTGGCAGGATCTCGGCTCACTGCAACCTCTGCCTCTTGGGTTCAAGTGATTATTGTGATTCAACCTCCCAAGTAGTTGGGACTACAGGTGCGTGCCACCATTCCCAGCTAATTTTTGTATTTTTTGGTAGAGATGGGTTTCACCACTTTGGCCAGGCTGGTCTTGAATTCCTGACCACAAATGATCTGTCCACTTCAGCTTCCCAAAGTGCTAGGATTACAGGCATGAGCCACCACGCCTGGCCTAGAAATTCTTGGTCACAAAAACCTGAGGGCTACTGCCCTATAATGTCAAAGTATACATTTTAAATAGTCAAAACTATTCTGAAATCTGTCCAAAAATATTGTATTTATGTTTTAATTTGAGTTTACTGGGAGAAAGACTACAGCTTTCATGTTATCCATGGAGAGTTTCCATATCCTCCCAAAAATGTATGGACTGCTTAACAGTTCATAAATTAAAACGCTTATGATCAACAACACAATTTTATCAGAATAAAAACAAAAGTGCACTAGGCTGATGATGTCAGCCCTATGCATGTGGAGAACCGTGATCTCTTCCCAGCTCCCACATTTACTTCCTCTGTTTTGCTAGTAGGTTATCTTTACTTCTGGGTGCAAATTGTCTCATGTATAAACTGTAGTAAACAAGAAGTTTCATAGGCAATGTTTTACGATAGTCAGGGTAAGGGCAGGTAGAGCCCTGGAGCCAGATATCCTACTTATAAAAACTAGTTTTACTCTATACTGCATGTGTGAGTTTGAGAAAGTCTTTTAATGCCTTGGGGTTCCAGGAGCTTCCTGTGCAAAAGTAAGATATTAGCAGTAACTACATTGTAGGGTTTCATGAGGAGACATGATTGATGGCTTTTTTAATGACTACCATTATTCTTAAGAAGGTTATGGTTCAGGTTCTTTATATCTGGGTAAAAGGTATTGAGACCCACCATATACAAAAGTAGGAGAGAGGCCTAGAGTAATTTAATGATTAATTTCATTGTTCTTGAAATTAGATAAGCTAAGTCTGAGTGTAAATATTCATATCATAAGGTTCCTTAAATTGACATAGCACACAATGGAAATACTTCATGTTTTGAACAATTTTGTGTTGCAAGTTTGTATTACTTGAAATTAATATAGAATACTTAATATCATAGATAGAACATGCTACACTTTATCGCTTGAAGTTAAAATGAGTATATTACTCATGGATCTTGGAGATGTGAGTGAATGATGAAAGTCTTTTAAATCAATAATAATAAAATTTCATAGGCTTTCGTATCATAATCTATTTTAATGCCAAGTATTTGACTTTGGTTTTTTTAATCTTTTTATGACTTCCCCCTTTTAGTCCTTGAATTGCATTAACAACTATGAAGTGACTGCCATTCTTGACCTTAAAATGAATACAACTTATAAAAGAGGATTCATTTATGTAAGGATTTTATTGTGGTTTGAAAAATATGATTCTAACAAAAATGGTAATAATGATTGCATACTTACAAGTAACATTCACCAAAATTAATTTGAACAGTATATTTTTGGTGAATGTTAATGATTTGCTAGTTTTCTTAATGCATTGTCAACTGGAGTTAATGTTTATAAAATATGCAAAATATTTAAATTTATATTATTTATTAATTTTCTTTTCTATAGCCAAGCATTAGCACCAAATGTTTATTCAAACTTTCCTATGCATCAAGCATTTTTCTGGGTGCTAATATTATAGCAGTGAGTATGATACAAAGTTTATAATTACAAGAAGGTGTTTTCTAGAGGAGTGATACAAATAACAAAAAGAATAATTAAAATATTTTTAAATTCTGTGTAAACAGGTGGTACGATGGAGAGTGACTGGAGAGGTAAATAGAGCTTTATGAACGTGGTGAGGGAGGTTTCTTGGAGAAGGTGACATTTGAATTGAATCCAAATGAGGAGAAGGAAATATTATGACACATACCATTTTGGGTAGAAAAAATGACAGGTAAAACAGCCCTGGTATGTTAACGAAATTTACTCTTGTTAGAATAGAATTCTAACTCTGGTTAATTTAATTCAGAAACCCCACATTGTTATATTATGCTTATCTCAGTAATTATAAACATATAATAAGAATGTACACTGGACACTTTCCATTTCTTGTTTCAGTGTTTTATTAATTAAAGCCTACATTCTTCTATTTTTTTCTTGCTTGATTAAATAAGATATTCCAATATGATATAATGTTCATCTTTTTATGTATACAAAGTTAGAGTTTCATTAAATATTGCTATTTAATAAATTTCAAACAGAAATTTCAAGCAGATACTATAAAGTATTAAAATTTTAACTGTGAGCGTCCAAAACACTTAGTTCTCCAGTGCCTCCTGGTTATAAGTGACTCACTGAAGCTAAGGCAGGAAGTGGGACCTTAGTGTGAGAATATATATCAGTATATGTCACTGTCAATTTCTGCATCTTTATTTATAATAATACAGGACACAATCTTACAACTCTCCAAAAAATATAATTCTGTTAACGGGATTGATGCTCCTTTAGTCTGAATGTTGAGGGAGGTTCTATTCTTCATGGAGACACGAGGGAATAAGAACCTGTTGTTCTAGACTTCTCTCAAATGTCACCAAAGGTCCTTCCCTATCTGTATGATTTTTTTATCTTGAACATTTTCCATCCTTTAAGTACAGTTTCCAAAATAAGGAACCTAATTACACAATGGCAGTTCTTCTCTACTTCCCAGAAACTGTTGTCTTGCAGGTTCCACTGTTAGCATTTTGTCTGTTGCATCATGCCAACCTTTATTTCTTTGATACTTTTATGGCTTCTCTTCCCTCTTTATCGACTTATTCTTTTGATGATCTCCAGTTAAGCTTTCTGAGTTAATTGTATTAAAGTAACCTGTGTTTCTTTGTATCAGGAGTCTGGTCAGTCCTCTGACTGGTCTCCAGTTATTTTCCCTACCATATCTGTATTAGGTGATGAGCCCAGTCATCTTTTCTTGAATCTCCTGATACGCAATGTATTTACTAAACATTGAACTTTAAGTTCTTAGCAGAATGCTTGGATAACTTTCCTTAAAAATACCTGTCAGCGTGTTACCCAAAATATATTGATAGGTCTATACCGCTTGTGTGAATTAAGCAGTTGTAATGACAATATTCTTTCCCCAAATAACACACAGATAATATGCTTCTCATTCTACACAATAGATTACACATTTTGGCTGAAATGTTGTAAGAAATAAATAATGCCCAATTTGGATTTTTAAGATTATATCACAAAAAAATTGATATTTTCTATAAGGAAATGCAACACTGTATTTTGGGTGAATCATGTTTTGCTAAATTATTTTTTCTGCATTGCTTAACTATCATACTACTAAATCACGTGCTGCATTGTAAATGGTATGGTATTTGTGACTTTTGATCCGATGCTAACTCTATGTCTCCTACTTTCCTGCACCTCCATTCCCAGCTCAAACTACTAGCCCTATATTTTCAGCTACAGAGTAGAAATCAACTCTAGTATACCTAAATATTAAACGTAAAGGTTAAGAATTCAGGCTCTTAGTCAGAACATAAGTTTCAGTGTCGTATCAATTAATTTATTTCATTTCTCCAAATATCAGTTTTCTCATGCAAAAATGTAGATAATTCGAATTATTGGAATTGTTGTTAATGACTGTGGCAATGCAAGTATCAAAGAGCTTATTGTTATTCTTGTTCATTATTATTATATTCATTCAAATATATACTCAAACTGTCAGTTTCTAATAGTGGCTCAAGATAATTTCACTACTATGTTTGAGAAGAGTAATAACACTTTTCCTTAAATATTTTAGTTTTTCTTGCCTAGAATCTTAAGAACGTGGAAAAGAAAACATAATTATACCTCCAAATAAATGATCGAAAAGATGTTTTGTCCTGACTAGGATTCTGCTTGATGTGATACTACATTTTTTCAAAAGAAATTTACACTGGCTTTTAAAAATACCATATAATTAATCATGAATGCAGAGTGGGAGTAACAATAAGAACATATTGAAAATGTTGAAAAATTATTAAAAATTATGTAAGCAGTCATACTGTCCAAGGGTACAGAGGATAAAAATTCTCCCATTTATGAGTGTATGAAAAATATATTTGAAAATGTATGAAAAATATGGTTCTTAGAAAATATTTGTCCAGTTTTCATCATTAATAAAAATAGGGTCAAGTTAAAATGGTTTCTAATGAAATTAAATGCTATGTCTATTTTTATTATTTATTTATTTATTTATTTATTTATTTATTTTTGAGATGGAGTCTAGCTTTGTCTCCCAGCCTGGAATGTAGTGGCAGAATCTCTGCTCACTGCAACCTCAACATCCCGGGTTCAAGCAAATCTGCTGCAGCCTCCCGAGTAGATGCAATTGCAGGTGCCCACCACCACACCCAGCTAAGTGTTGTATTTTTAGTAGAGACGGGGTTTCACCATGTTGGCCAGACTTGTCTCGAACTCCTGACCTCAGGTGATCTGCTGGCCTCAGCCTCCCAAAGTGCTGTAATTACAGGCGTGAGCCACCATGCCTGGCCCTTACATGCTATTTTTAAATAAAAGTGTTAATCCTACGAGATTTTACCTCTGTTGGATAAAAGATCTTTAAGAAAAGAATGATTCAGAAAGCAAATTTACAGTATAATTAACTGACTGATTTTACAGGTAAGAATACCAAGACCCTAAGAGAAAGTGTTTAAAAAGTGACCTGGCAGCAAACAAACAAACAACAACCAAAAAAGTAGAATCGAGGCCGACTGGAGTAGTTATATAAATAAGAATGCATTATCAATGAGAATCTATATATTTTTACAAAATTATTTTTGTTTCATAATCCTTTACATGTAAAATATGGCATTGTATTAAGCATAAGTAACAAACAGAGAAAAATGAGTTCCACTGAATTCACTACTGTGGTTAGGCCTGGCTTTCTATGAAAATCTTCCTAAAACAAAAATATGATGAATCAACTGAGCCTCCCGAGTGAAGAAGAAATAATTGATTTATGCAAAGTGTCTATTCTATCTTCCAGTACGAAAGTAGAGTTAACTAAACATTTCCCAAATTGTATGTGGTGGAATTACAGTCCACCATGTACATTACACCATCAGTATTGTAAAGAGAGCGATGGATGGGAGTCAAAAGATCAGAAAGAGGGATCTTGTATTCATTTTCCACACTGGGGCTTAATGTCTTCATTTTTAAAATGATGGAAGGAGACTGGAAGACATCTAAGGGCTCTTTCAGTTTCAAAGTCATTTACAACTTTGCTTGAAAATAGTCATATTAAACTTTCGACCACTTTTGTAATAAGCTTCCATCTTATAAGGAAAAAAAAAAGAACAATTTAAAAAACTGAACTATTTGGAAGTATCCAAAAGTCTAAATATCATGGCCTCAGAACTGTCCTCCCTGAAGACCTTTTCTAAGATGTGGAGTCCTCTGTGTTGGTGACCGGTTTAGCACCAGGACTGAGTCTGTTCCACTGACTTCCATATTGCCTAAATTTCCCCACACTGATATCGGTATTTCTGTGTATAAAAAGGATGTGGTTTAGAATTTCATTATTGTCCACATATTCAGAAATGTATTCATTTACCCTGTCTACAGAACACTCTGCTTAAACTGTGCAGTCAAGACAGTCACATCTATCATTACCTGGCAACAAATTCAGTTATCAGCCACCTTAAAGAAACATGTTTCAGTCATCATTTATCTATTTTAAATTATTTGTGTGGTACAGCTAATTCAATTAGTAATCAACTCATTTGATTGAACTCGTTATATATGTTTCTGCAACTATAACATTGTGCTATGTTTGATACTATTTGCATATACAAATTATTTCTATATCAAGGAATAGTATGGTACGGAGAAATTTGTCAATACAACTGTTCAATCCTTTGAAGAAGACAAGGTATAGATGTCAGTCTGACAATTTTAAAGGTAAATGTTGGAATCATTCAAAGAATACATAATTCTATGTTCAATGAATCCTTTAAAAAACTCAATTTGTGAAAAACTAGATTAAAAAACATGTACAGTCAGTTATTTCATTGAGAGATTACATATTGGCATGTTTCCAAAATTCTGTGCTTGTTTTTCATTGGTTTATATATTTAAAAAAATTCTCTGTAAGGCACTTCAGATACTAGACGCATCAGAAATTACTATTCTTAACCATGTTTTATCTATAGTGTTATGGGAGTAAAAAGAAAAGCATGAAGGTACAAGATAAGCACCCCCAATTCACAAAAGAGCAACACCCTCTGTTTCAATGTAATGTCTGGAGGAAACATAACAACACGAGAGTATCCGATAGTGAATTAAACATTTTGTTTTCACAGTCTATTTACATGAAAATTAATTATTTATAGGTAAATTATCTCCTCTCCTTGTGATTTCCTTCTGGAGTTAGAGATTTCTTTCTGATGTTGTGAAGAAGGAAATTAATCTATTCACTAATTAAATTAATCCTGTTGTAAAATACCATTTTACAATAAAGTTCTAGAGATTCTCTTTTACTCTAGCAATGAACCTATATTTATAATGGTATCTTGCCCGAGTCTACGGGGAGCATGAAGAGCAGCTGTGTTGGATAAACCACAGATAATTAGCATACAGGATCTCTTCGTCAATGATATTGTTGACGTTATATAAAATCTTATACACTCCTGCTTGGAACTTTATAACTTCATCATCATATTTTATACTATTTTAAAAGAGTATTCATGTGTATGGAAACAACTTCAGTGTTATTAGTCTTACTAGTATAAGTGTAGAGAAATAAATCATGTGATGGAAGTTATATGAGGCTTATATGATTTTTCTCCTTCCTTTATAGGACTCAAACTTTAAGAAGAAATTTTAGTTAATATTTCTTCCAACTTTTGTAATATATTTTTATTATTTTCTGATTGTTGAAAAATAATTTTCTTCTGGGGGAATATACAATTGTAGATCATAAGTTAAGTACTGACTATTAATATGTCAACATTAATAAGTCAACATCAAACTCAGCTAAATGTACATATAGACACAGTGCAATTCATGTGTAAAACTGCTCCAAACCTCACATTCATAAAACCAAACTGCTTAACACAATGCTTTAGCTCCCTCTTTTGGATGGCCCAGATTATAATATGCAAATAGGAGAGACTCCCCTAATATGCCCTCATTTCTACTGGCATTTTATAATATTTGAGTCAATATTTATTCCATGATTAAACTCTATAAAATAATCATTTTAATCAGTTTTCAAAATAAAGCCAAATCTACACTTAGAAATAGTTTTACTAGTTGATTTCTCAGCCATTGAACACTTCCCAAAATTAAGGATACATTTTGATAACAGTGTTTAAATACACATTATTCTAAATGAATTAACAGTCAATTGTATGAGGGTTTTAAAATACTGTTTATCCAAATAAAATATCTGAGCTCAATTATCCCATGAACTATGTACTAGCTACACTTCAAGCATTTAATAACCAAGAAGAACTTTAAAATGTATTGAACACTAGGCATATATATATATATATATATATATATATATATATTTTGTGTGTGTGTGTGTGTGTGTGAATTCTTATCTTAAATGTTCTTAAAATGTTTTCTCATTATTTTCATAATGGCATAGAAAATAATACATCGAGATCAAGATGTATAAAACAAAAGTCTGTGCAACTTTCTTAAAAAATAAATAATTAACAATAATATGCACAAAATAAACACTTAAGATAGACATATATCTTACCTTATAATAACATCACTTAAAATAATTCAATACTAACGCTAAAATAATTCAAGCTACTGAAAAGCAAATTATCATCACATTTGGTTAATTTTTTTTGTTTATTATTCTGCAGTAATTAAGTATAGTATTTTAATATTTAATAGCAGTAAATGCCAATTGTGTAAATATAAAATTCATGGAATTGTTGGTTTCCAGAAAAAAATAAGTTAAGTAATTATTTTACATATCTAAAAGTATAAATGCAGCGGTATATTTTCATTTTTATTTTTAAGCTATTTAAGTGTATTTGCTTAACCCTTACTTTGGAAACAACCATTTAAAATAATTGTTTTTTAAAATTAAATATTAATTGACATGACATTATTTGTACTCAAAATAACATAGTAAGAAATTCAGATAATTAAGTTTTCATATTTAAATACTATAAGCCTATATTATGAAATATTAATGCCATCACAAGTAATATAAAATAAATTATGATGAATATATTATCACAGTGCAGTCAGAAAAAAGAATATAAGTTAATATCACCTGTTCCAGTGGTGTCCACTTTCTAAACCCAACCTTCCAACAGGCTGACACTTCTTGTAATGTATTTAATTTCACACATACTTCAAATTGCAATCATTGTTTGGAGAATTCAATAATATGAAAATACTTCAAATTCCATATGTGGTAGATGAATATTAAGAATTTTGCATGTAGAGAAATGACTCTGTCTTAAATTTTCTATTATATTTAAAACTTATTTTATTTCAAAGGATATATAAAATTATTGGTTCCGACAAGTAAATTTAAAACTCTCTTTCATTTGTGTTGATTTACTTATTTACGTATTTCATAATTGAATGACGAATATTTTCCCAGCTAAATGGTAGCTGAATACTATCTTTGTACTAATTTTTCTGCTCTGTGTGTTAAGAAATATGCAAAAGCTTTACCATCAGCTTGATTTCAGCATATGTAAATGCTACATAAAACAATTACATTACCTCAACCTGCTCACAAAGTGACACCAAGATCATAAAAAATAACTCTAGATAATTTACTAATATTTTCTAGTGACAGTAACAGAATAGAGTGAAACAATTACAAAGTAGACTGGGATTAATTCTAGGTTATAAAATGTGTTAAGTAATGTTATTTTTCAAATATTACATACAAATTACTAAGATGGGATTAGCATTTTACAAAAAAACAAAGGATCAAATTTTAAAAGACATCCAAAAATGTCATTATTTGGAGATCGTCTGGCTAAACTATGACAGCAACTTATTAATATCTGCATCTCCATTGCTGTAGTCTCATCTGTAATGGGAGCTGTACGTCTAGGTTTTCCATTCTTCCACAGCTATCCCGTCTCGTCATACCCAAATACTTCATTCTAGTTCAACCTTCCATGGAATTGAGTCTACTTCATCAACTATTGCAATTCTGAATTTCACCTGTTACCACTTTTTTGGGACTCCTCCCACAATTTCTGGGTGGATTTCAGTGCTTAGCCTAAATTAGGTTCCTCTTGTTTATCCCAGCACTACTAATAATAGGACATAATAATATAGTAATAATAATAAAAACATACTTTACATTGGGACAAAGGAATAAAGATGATGTAGGGAACACAAAGCCCAAGGAGAGAAAAACTAAAATTCAATTAATCACTGCTAACTCAAAATTCTGTTGTCCTGGTAGTGCCCCAGTCCAGACTGGACTCTGGGACATCTAGGAGTCCTTTGCTCTCTGCTTGCTGCTGTGTAGCTGGTTTACATCTTCCTAACCAAGAGGTACTACCCTGACACGAATTTTAATTTGGGACTCCAAAATCCCCAATCCTTCTCAGATTGTAAGACAAGATTTTCAAAAATAATATAATTTACTCTGATAATATTATCCCAGAGGTACCAACATTAAAAAAAATACATTATTAAAGAGAATGCTTAATATCTCAGTATGACACATGAGCATTTGGATGACTCCATTAAAAAGCGCAGGATAATCACTTAGAATATGTCTACATGATTATATGATTTAGAGGGCTCCCTGGGAACAGAAAGAGATTTCCATAAAGACAAGTTGAACTTACTACTAGTGGAATCTTAGAAATAAATGCTGTACATTTTGTTATAATATTTTGTCTTTAATTACAACTACATATGGGTCAGAAATATTTGATAATTTTTCTCTCTGAATTATATATATATATTTAATTTTACATATATATTTAATTTTACATGTATGTGTGTATGTATTTAAATCAAGATGATATATACCTGAGGAAAATTCTATATACAATATGTGAAAATAATTTTTTAAAATTCTCTTCCCATATGTAAATAGGCGCTTAAATCAGTTTAAATGGCTTTTCAATTTTGGGGTTACCGAAGTTTATGAAATAACCCATTTGTAATATAGAAGTCAATCCAAATAATCTTCTGAGAAAGAAAATAGATCTTAACCTTTTTTTGTAAAAGTAAATAAAAATTATGATTTGTGTCTCTCAGCCTTATTAGAACCAATACTTGTTTTTACTATTCTGAATAGAAAAAATCAAAGTTAGTATTACCATCACATATAAAGCATTTCTCAAAAATTGTCAGCATAATTTTCAAAGCATAATATAAATGAGAAAATAAAGAAACAATATATACTAAAATACGTACTACATCACTACTACAATATAATATACATTGAAGAACCTATATGTGAATTAGACAGATAGAAATGGAGATAGATCAAAGAATGCTGGATTGCTGCCAGGTTCTACCTCCCGAATGCCTTTGCCTTCAGCAATGTGGCTTTCTAAATGCTTTTTAATGACAACTTTCTAAACAAAATATACTTTGGGTCTTCCATTGATTTATGAGGTAGTTGGAAAATTTAGCATACCTTATGTGAAACTTGATGATGAAATAGATATAACCGAGAGTTAAAATGTTGAATAAATAAAAACTAAAACTAAAACAAACAAACAAAACCACTAAAGAACTAAGTTAGGTCTTAGGTATAGATATGTTGTGAACAGGCATTTCACCTACTTAAATGTGGGGCAGGAGAAAATGCTTTGACATTTGAGACTGCTTTGACCTTTGCAGAGCATTTAGCTTGCCCCCAAAAAAATTTTTCAGTGGACTCAAGCATTGTGAAACAGAAAAGCAATCCCTCTGAACATTTTTTAAAAAATTCCCTTGAGTGGAAAGCATTTCTTCAGTTGAGGACCACTAATTAAAATAATTAAGGAAAAACAATAATATTTTTGATGTTAGGAAAATAAAGGACAATACCAAAAATAAGAATGAGTCTTTCTGTCACCTCAAATATCTTCCTCTACTATTTTGTTCCTTCATTCTCAATGTACCTAAAGAGTATGTGTGTCTTTTATGATTAAGGTAATACAAGAATGAAATAGTATTTTTTGAAAAGTACTTTGACATATATATGACAAACAGCAGCAAAAACAAAACAAACAATGAAGAAGAATAGAAAGAACACATAGAAAGAATAGAAAGAAGAATAGAAAGAACAGTTTTGGGCTGAAGAGTTTCTCCAATTATTAAACTTGAAGCTTGTGATATTGGAGAAAAGCAAACAGAGAAATAATTTAAACGTGAAAACACTCGTTAACACTCCGGATTTCAGAACTCCAAGTGATGCGGACACAACCCTTTAGAAAACTAAAGATTTAATATTGAATGAATAAAAATGCTCCCTTTATTTCAGCGGATCAAGAAACAATGTGCTCTTTTAAACTTTCTCTGTGCTTCTTTATTTTTTCTCTCAATCTCACCAAAATCTCACAAATAAAAAGCTTATAACCCATGTTTTGACTCTTAAATGCATTTTTAATGGCTAAAAATAACAGAAATTTATTTTATGGGTAATTTGCATATTAGTTTTAAATTACTTTTAGATTTAAAACTACTACTTTTGGAGAAAATTATGCTGCCAATTATACTAAAATTCCTCTCAAAACGGACTGAACTAAATTCTCAGATTCTGAAATGCAATATTTGGAAAACTCAAAGCTCACAAATACATAAACCTTAAAAATACATTTTATGGCACATGCATTTTAAGCATATTGGAAAAATGCGTTCTCTTACTGAATTTATGGCATACTCTAATATGTACAATAATTAAACTTTTTATAAATCCTGTAATTGTTTGTGCTCACATGGCGGCATTTTCTGATGAGTAATGTACTTTTTCTTCAAACGATGATCTCTCCTCAACCCAGTACAGTCTATTTATTCTATCACTGAATGATAAAAATGACTTTTAAATGTATGGCTAAAACTTATACTTGACATTCCATCAGTGTTCTCGAAAATCCAAGATAAAGTTGATTAATAGTAGATACTCACATGCTGGTATTGTCAAGTTGGAGATTTATTGAGATATTATACTATTCATGTCTGAGGATGGTTACAGTTAAGGAGAAAACAGCTGTTCAAAACTAGTGATTATTCATATTAAATTATGTGGAAATGCTAGAGGATAGATTATCTCACTAATAAAAATTATGTAAGATGTCAGTACATGTTTGAATTTGTCTTTGTCTGTACAGTCCTCTTTCTACTTACCTAAGTCAGTTCTGATGATGACTGATGATGTCTCATTAGATTAGGATGACAAAATCATCAACTAAAAATAATTTTTCATTGTCATTATCATGAGATAATGACATGGTAAATGTTCTGACTAGTGCTGTTGACACCGGTGACCCTCATATACTTAATAAGCAGAATTCTATTATAAAAGACAGCTCTGAAAAGTGGTGACTCTCATTTGCAAAAGCTTTTGTGTCAAGTGTTTGGCAGAGTTCATGGTTATAATATTATGAAGCAGAAACATGTTTTAAATAATTCTGGGAATCATTAATATTTAAGAAAGCGTATCATATTTTATAATTTATATTTAGTAACAGGCAACTTCTTGAGAGGAAAACATTTGAGGATACTTTTTATTGGCTTTGATAAATATATTTTGGTATCTCATATATCCAATGCCTAATGATGCTGCTTAAACAACAAACAAATGTTGCTTTGCTAAATACATAGGATAAAAATTGAAAAGGAAACTGCCCGTATTTTGTGGCAGAGCTAAATGAGGTTTCTTCAGGGAAGTAGGCACAAGAAATAAAAGTAATTTCAATAAAGGTTGATTTTAAGCAATTAGCATTGATGCATTTTTACATTTTAGATATCCTCTTATAGAAAAAATGTCTTAATAAATATCAATAGTGAGAACACGATCATTTAGAGATAAAATAATACCCTCCTTGGGTATTATTTATATTATAATTTTACCTCCTTGGGTAGAATTCCATGATTTTGTAACAGAAATATTGCAGTCAGGCCTCTATTAATTTCTTCAATTGTGCAGTAATTCTAATTAAAATTTAATCATTTTTAACTTTACAGTGTTTTAGAAATGGAATCCAATTATGTGAAATATGTGTAAGGTGAAAGATAACATTCACATTGTTGAAAGTTTTTTACAGTTATGTGATCCATGCATCCCAGTCTTCTAAAGCACAGACTGAGCACCTTGAGTCACTTTAACTTTTTGTCCATTGTTTATCCTATAAAAACAGATCCTATTTCTACATTAAACTCTGTGGATGTGATAAGGATAATTAATTTTTATTTAAAACACTTTGGATTCACAGATTCTTATTTATTGAAAAACCCTTAGATGAATTGAGGGGTTCAGAGTGGGCAGATCAGGATAAAAATAAAACAGTGAAACAAGAAGATTCTTGTATGAACCAGTGATAATTATAATCCATGAACTGGCAGTATACATAGTTCAACCCTCTGCAAAATGTATTCCTTAACACTGTTTCCTTATAAATCTATATCTATATTTATATATGTCTATGTTTATCTGGTATATAAGTATGATGTACATATTTGGTATATATATATATATATGTTCAATAAAAACTGTCTATCATAGATAGTTTTTAGAAAGGAAACCACCTGTGATAATTATCTTATTAATTTTCCAAACTCATACTGCTTTGTTTGGATTACAACATAGTGGTTACTCACATTGTGGGTGCTAAAGACAGACTTCCTTAGTATAAGTCTCAACTACCACTGACAAAGCCCGGCTTTCACAAGATCCTCAGGAACACAGCTATAGTCAACCACAGTTCGGTGCATTAACTTCCTGCAGCAAGGCTTACTGCCATCATGGGAACATTTCAGATGTTTGGTCGGAGGGGATTAATATAGAAATATTAGAGCTTCAGAAATGCTGGGGCACCTAAGGAGTGCTTTAAAAAGCTTGATCTATCCTTGATTGGGTATTGTCAGGAAGTGGGGGTAATTCTGTACTTGTATATTAATTTCTATTTAGGAGGCTGGAAAAACACAGTTTGATGTGATTGATAACGAAGCAGTAACCAGGAAAGGAAGATATCTGGTCATATTTGAGATGTACAGTGGCCTTGCTTTTGTCAGTTCAATCACAGCTGTTGAATGAGCTCAGCTGATGATGATATTCTGTTAAGTTGTTAGTGTTCAGCAAAGAAAACCAGAACCTAGTTCCTAATTGCCAGGGCACGTGCCAGATACCAGTTCTCAAAGCTTATTTCTGTTTCTTCTTTATCACCTTATAGATGTGTTATCTTGGGAAATATATTTAATTGCTCTGAATTTTCATTTTGTAAGGGATATAGAATGGGAATAACAGGACCTTCTTCAAGTGAATTTAGACACTGTTATATAATTTAAAATAGGTGTCAGTAATAAATTAAAAACTACAGTTAAAATGGTAAGAAAGAGCCTTGAAATCTCAGTGAGCTTAAAACAAATGTGAACAGTATTTGTTTCTTGCAATATATATTCATCACGGGTCGGTTGGTAGGGCTGTAGAGGTGGATTCTTGTCTTCATTTTGGAATCTAGGCTAGAAGTGTTGCTACTTGGCATGGCAAAAGAAAAAGCCCATGGCACGATCATGGAGAAGCTCATAAACCCCTTTTCCAGAAATAACTTATCACATTCACTCAAACTTCAATGGCCAAATAGCCACATACAATAGCGAGATGCTGGTGAAGCCTCATCCTATGTTCTGAAAGAGGGAGACCTAGGGTTGTTTGTGAGTAGAGTATGTTAAAAGATAAATGTAGGCATATTAAAATTCTAAAGAGTTTATTTTAGCAGACGGCAATTCATCGATCAGGCGGCACCAGACCTCAAGCAGTTGGATTTCACTGACGGGGTGCAAGGAGAAAACTTTTACAAATGTTTGCAGAAGTCAGAAAAAGAAAATATTTGACTGATTAAACTGGAAAAGTGCCTTAAAGTTCCTAGTTAAACTTTAGGTACCAGTTTTTGACTGGGTATGCTCAAGTTTTGTATTCCTAGGATATGAGTTGGGTTTAGGTTTACTCATGTAGAGACCTAGGGCGCTGGAGCTGCTTTAATCTAACGACCTCCAAATTGATTATTTTAACAAACAAATGGCCACCGCAAACTGTGAGGCACTTAGGACAAGGCCTGGCCCATGCTTAATAAGTGCTAGTTATAAAACTAATAAATGACTATTATTATCATCTCCTTGTTTCACTCACCCTCCCACAGATTTTAATAATAATGGTTCAAACAACATGCGAGTTTGCTCATTTTCAGATGGGCTTTCCAGCTGAAATAAACACTAGATTTTTAATATCGGTGTTTGGCATCAAGATAGTAAGGAAATATTCCTTATAATTTTACTGAGTTCTAATAGGTGATTGGCAAAGGAAAACATGCTAATGTGTTTTTACACTAAAATATTTTTGAAGTTAAGTTAGAGTATGTTTTTACGCTTTGAAACCAAGGGATACTTTCTTAATTGTTTCTTGTTTGATTTTTTGGGTCTTGTAGATTTTATTTGGCTGGTACAAATAAATAATCTGTAGATCCATTATGATGTTGCCAAATGGTACATTAGACTCATGTTATGCTGGAGACTAATTGAAAGCATTACCATGGTGATTGCTATAGTAACATTTAAATTGGTATTGGTGCCAAGAAATTTTTATTATTGAGCTGATAACATTTATTTTACAGTACAGCCCCAGAATATTAACGGAATTCTGCTGGTGTTTTCATACATATAGAC
Organism: Symphalangus syndactylus; assembly: GCF_028878055.3. Taxonomy (NCBI): domain Eukaryota; kingdom Metazoa; phylum Chordata; class Mammalia; order Primates; family Hylobatidae; genus Symphalangus; species Symphalangus syndactylus. The sequence goes on from NC_072438.2 coordinate 76,910,074, forward strand.
TGAAGAAAAGAGATTTTTAAAATTTGTTTCAAGCATAATCGTAGATTATTTAGATAAAATCCTAATGAAATATTCATAATTGCCATCTACAGATTCAGCCAATGGTAGATTGAAAATGTTAAAAAATAATAATAATACAATAACAATAATAACACAAATAAAAACAATGGAGTGCAACAGCTTTTTATACAGCATTTAAGAAGAATTACATACTTTAAGTAATCTAGAGATAATTTTAAGTATATGGGAGAAGTGCATAGGTTGTATGCTGATGATGTACCATTTTATATAAGGAAACTGAACATCTGCAAGTTTGGTTATCTAAGGGTATACTGGATTCTAGTCCCTGTGGATATTGAGGCAAGATTGTATATAGATTTGAAAAGTCCCTATTCTGTTTTGGAATCATAGTGTAGAAAAGAGAGAGTGATATGTCATTTAATAGAGCATTTTTTCTAAACATTTTAAGAGAATTTGCATCAATGTCATGAGTTTTATTATTATTATAACAAATCTTATTTTACAAGTTAGGAAAAAAAATAAGAAACAGAGGCAGAGAGAGAGATTGGTGCCTTGCCAAAAGTTACACATCTAGTAAGTAGCACAGCTTTCTGGAACATTTGCAAGTATTTACAAGTAGAACTTAAAAACTATTCATATTAACTATTCTTTGTATATGGACTCAATGCTGCTAAAGCATAGCTGAAAAATATCTTACCTTTACCTGTGATAGTTAAGGAAATATTATACATGAATAATAAAAATTAACTTTAACACTATATGTTTCTTAAGGCTGCCATAACAATGCATGACAAACTAGGTGGCTTAAAACAGCAGAAATGTGTTCTCTCTCAGTGCTGGAGGACTAAATCTGAAATCAAGGTGTTGATAGGGCCATAGTCCCTCCAAAGATTGTAGCATCTTTCTTTGTCTTTTCTAGCTTCTGGTGTTGTGGTTTCTTGTGCAATCTCTGTCTCTTTCTTTTAAGAACCCCAGTAATATTGAGTTATGGTCCATTCTAATTCAGGAAGACCTCATCTTAACCTGATTACATTGTCAACAGTTCTGTTTCCACGTAAGGTCAGATTCCTAGGTGCCAGGGCTTGGGACTTAAATGTATCTTTTGGTGAGACACAGTTCAACCTATAAAAACATGTTCATATGCCAGCAAAATAATCATCAGAACTGTTGACGAAATATTTCTGGCTTTCCCTCACTTAGAGAGATAATAGTCTTTTTTTTTTTTTTGAGACGGAGTCTTGCTCTGTCACCCAGGCTGGAGTGTAGTGGCACCATCTCGGCTCACTGCAAGCTCCGCCTCCCGGGTTCACGCCATTCTCCAGCCTCAGCCTCTCCGAGTAGCTGGGACTACAGGCGCCCGCCACCACGGCCGGCTAATTTTTTGTATTTTTTAGTAGAGACGGGATTTCACCGTGGTCTCGATCTCCTGACCTCGTGATCCGCCCGCCTCGGCCTCCCAAAGTGCTGGGATTAGAAGCGTGAGCCACCGCGCCCGGCCGAGATAATAGTCTTGATTGCACTTCTCCCCCACCTCTAACTTTAGACATAATCATGGAATTCTTTATGCCCATTGAAATGTGAATGCAAGTGAATGTGTCTCACCTGTGGAAGGCTTAAGGACCATAAAGTTTTCCAGGTTCCCTCTCTTTTCTTGACAATTATGGGAGCATGGTGATGGGACTTTCCATTCCTTAGATTCCTGTTGATAAAGTGTTATCAGCCTCTCTGGAAAACCACAGTGGTCATATAGCATAAACAAGAATGAACATTTGCTTTTAAAGACTTTGTGATTTTGAGATTTGTCTGTTTCCACAAAATAACTCCTGCCACTGCAACTGGTGCACATGTATCTACCAGAAATGAAATGCTGTCTTAAAAGTATGTATGAAATTTGCAGCATCGGCTTAAGGCCTGGCCATCCAGCAGTGAAGAAAGCCTCATTAGAGTCTAAAAAGATGAAGATGAATTTCTCTTGAAGGTGTAACATTTGGTAAAACTGTCACTTATGATAACTTGGAAGGCAGATCCTGCACTCAATGTAGGATCTTAGGGCAAAATGTGGGAAAACAGAATATTCCTAGGGTGTGCTTGTCACTATGGCTGTATTTTCAAGGTACTGTAAGAAAGGGATAAGTTTAGAAAGTCTTTTGACAAATTATTGGCAAGAATGTAAGGTAATGGAGATGAGGCACACATGAGGGACTTCTGGGGTACAGGAAAGATACAAATATCTGTCACTCCTTGATGAAAGATAGAAATAAGGATACACCTTTGTGTGTAACTGACTAATATCATTTGTTATAAAGACAAATACATCATCATTCCATTTACATGAGGATCTAAAGTAGTTAAACTAATAACAGCAGAAGGTAGAATGGGGGTTACCAGTGGCTGAGGGGAGGGAAACATTGGTATAAGTGCTGTTCAAAGAGTGTAATGTTTCTGTTATTTCGAATGAAAAAAAGAATTCTGGAGAGCTATAGTATAATATTGTCCTTATAGTTAACAATAATATACTGTACTTTTAACAATTTGTTAACAGGATAGATCTCATATCAAGTCAATGGCTGTTACATCTATTTTTAAACTTCTGAATGATTACATAAGGAAGATTAAGGACTCCGCCAAGGGTTCAGTTCCCAGTAAATCCTTTTAATTGGACAAAATGCCTCATGTTAAAGCTGTGTCTCACCTAACAAAGCTCAATAAGCCCAAGGGACCCATAATTTAAGGAGACACAACACAGTCTATGGAGCCAGAGTAAGAAAATAAATATAGAAAATCTTAGAAGTATGTTTAAAAAGATACTATTTCTGTGGCATGTCTCTTGACACATGAAACTGACTGGAATCAAATAGATAAGGCGTTTCGTTTTTAAGAGAGTTATCCCGCCAGAGAAACCACCAGGCCAGACACACGAAGTCTGAGTCTTGTTGAGGCTGAAATAATCTCAGGGCCATCAATTTCCATAGCCAGTAAGCTGGCTGAGAAATCTGTATGACTCTCAAGGAGTGTATCTATAATATCTATTGCCTTCTTCGGTGCTGGCCAATGAGATTAATGAAAATGAAAGCATTCCAGAAGGTGAATGGACCCACAGAATAGTAGATAGGGGAGCCCCTCTTAGCAGAAAAATTGAATACTTTTTCTGCCTAATTCTCAACTTCCAGATTAGGGGGGCTGGCAATAGGACAGAATTCCATTGGCTGCCATGTGTTTCTCTTTCTTCCCCTTTTAGAAGTAAAGCATTTATTGTGTTTACACTACCTCTGTGTCACCACTGTTTATTGCATGTGGAAGAGCAGATACAATATCTTTTAATGTGGATACAATATCTTTTAAGGTTTCTTTGTCTTCTGATGCTTCTTCTAAACCTGATATAGAAACTACAGCTTGTTATTTTTCCTCCTCATTCTCCCACTATCACCAATCCTCCACCCCAAACACAAACTGGATCAATGTATAAACTATCAAACCCTTCAATTTGAACTTGATAACAAGCCTGGATATGGCTTGTGAGCTGCCTTTCTTATTTTTCTGCGGGAGAAAGAATCATTCTCATATTTGATAACCTCAGGGTAAGTCACCATGATCATCATGTTATTTACCAAATATTTCTAACTTCTAAGTGCATGGAAAGATGGTTCTTCACTAATGCCTTTGAAGTTAGACAAAGTAACCTTATTTGGTTCATGAAAATTTACTGGAATCCATGAGTGTCCATTCTGGGTGGAGATGTTATAAGATTGAACTTCAATTGCAAAGTTGTTTTTCCTTGCCTTGGCAGAGGTAGAACAAATAATTACAGTGGTATTACAAACAATGAGCTGTCATAGTCCAGTTCATAATATTTGTGGACTGGCGTGGTAAATAAGATCTGCAGGGAGCACTGCAGCATCTACCATGCAATCACATTAACACTTACTATAAACTGAATGTGCTTATGCCTTTAAAATGGCAAATGTAATAGTTTACAAGGACCCTCTCAAACATCATTTATAGTTTTCTGGGTAAATGCACATTGTTTTTGTTGCCCTTTAATAGAGTATAATTATATTGTGACCTAATCAATAATTTATTTTTGAAAGAAAAAGACTGTGATTGTATATTATGGATGCACTTATTTCTTAGGGTTTTTCTATACATAGACTTTTTTTTTTTTTTTTTGAGAGAGGGTCTCACTCTGTTGCCCAGGCTGGAGTGCAGTGGTGCAATGTCAGCTCACTGTAATCAACACCTCCCTCATTCAGGTGATTATCATGACTTAGCCTCTCAAGTAGCTGGTATTACAGGCACCCGCCACCACGCTCAGCTAATTTTTATATTTTCAGTGGAGACAGGGTTTCATCATGTTAGCCAGGCTGGTCTCAAACTTCAGGTCTCAAGTGATCCACCTGCCTCAGCCTCCCAAAGTGTTGAGATTACAGGAATGAGCCACCATGCCTGGTTTATACACACATAGTTTTATTTAGTCAACTTATCTCCTTGTAAGGTCAGCTCATGATTCCCATGCTAGATATAATAAAAACAAAACCTAGTTAATAAATTCAAGTAAACTCATTAAAATTGTGACAAACTCAAAATATTAATCCATATCTCCTCATTCCAGGTTTACTGTTCATTCAGTTTTTCTGTTCCACATGTATAACGTCTATGTAAAATTATATAGTTATCCAAATGTAAGTGTCTTTTTTTTTGGAAAGTTGATCTAAGTCTCTTTAACATGGAGCCCATAAATTTAAACTGAAAAAAAAATTAATATTCATCCTAATATCTAATTGAAATTTAGTGTCCTCCTCAGTTATGACTATGGGTATCAATTCACAGCAGTATGAGAAATATCCATGAATTTATCATCAGTAGAAAACAAATATTATACTAAATACCTTGTATGTGTATTACTTCTTTGAAATTTTGGCAATGATTAGACCTGCTGCTTGATTTTGTTATTTATTGAATTAATTAAGATACACAAATATTATTTTACCATAACTGTTTTAAAAAGTATTTCATAGGTCTATTTGAATAAAATTGGTTTCCTATGTAATAGTCCCTATTTTATGTATTTATTTGTGCTTTAAAAATATAATTCTGTCACCAGGCTGACAAAAGTTTCATTGAAGGAGAAAAGTTGAGATTTATCTTAAAAAATCATAATAAACTCTTGAATATTTGATTAGTATATCATGTATCATGTGTACCTCTACTTTTATAATAAGTTATAATAAATTTGCATACATTTTATAATTTGCCCTTATATAGCTGTTTAATTTCCATTTCTCTTCTCAATATTGCCATGCACACCCTCCCCATCCACCTACCCATTGCCATCCTCCCCTCCCTACCCACAGACATAAGCTGGCTAACAGTTTGGGCTGAACTATTGCTTTCTCCAGCTAACTTAAGACAGAAGCTCTGTCAAATCAAATACAGTTTTAAATATAGACAATTTTTAACACTGTGTGCTTTTTCTCAAATGAAAAGTACTTTGTGTAGGCTGGCTCATGTAAGACACTCATTAGCTTGCATCTGACAAACTCTGATGTTCATTTCTGAAGCTGGAAGCTGACATGAAACTATAGGCTGAAAATTCATTTATAGCTTTCTCCGCTGATTAAAAACTTGCTATATAAATCAAAGTTTTTCTTCCATTTTCTCAGTAGATTAAATATTATTCAATAAATGACTTCTAGGGGCAGTATTCTATTCAGGGATGTGTCATAAACTCTCTGGTTATGTATGTAGACTATGTTTCTAGAGTGGAAACTCCTCAAGGAGTCTGCTGTTCTGTCCACTAAGAAAAATGCCTAGAAAATCAGTATACACTTCATATTTATTTGATGAAAGAGTGACAATAATACATAGATTTTTTGATGACTTCATGATATGATACTCTATTCCATGGAAGCAGCATGATCTATTCACCTTTCCCTAATTCTGTCAAGGTATTTTCAGGAAGCAGATGAGGTACTCAAATGCAATCACTGGGAAGGACTTAACAGAGAATGTGGGTACAGTTAAGGGAGCTAACTAGGGATGCTACTAAAGCAGGTATTCTCAAAAAAACGAGCCTCTTACACACCCTGGCCCTGAAGAAACACCGCTTGGGAGCAGATATTACTCCAGAGAGAGCATCCTGTTATCTTAGCACAGCACCATCTGAAAGAAGCTGTGGCTCACTATAAAGCAGCCAACTCTCAGTGGTGCTGCATAGAGGAGAATAGACCTCCTCTCCTCCTACCCTTGATCTCCTGCCTGTGCTTCACACTGGCTAAACCCAATCCAGGACTAATGAACTAGTGAGCCCAGGAATACAGTTCTGAGTTTACCTTTTGTAGCACTGAGCAAAATGAAGAAGACCTGAGAATGAATCAAAGAATCCACATTATTTCTGGTAAATCTAATAATACATGACGATTTGATAAATGTGTTTATCTAAACCTCTCTTTCATATGACTAATTTTATTTTATTTTATATTTTTATTTTTAAAAAACTTTTATTATAGGTTTGAGGGTACTTGTGCAGGTTTGTTACAAAGGTGCATTTGTATCACAGAGGTTTGCTGTACAGATTGTGTAGTCACACAGGTATTAAGCCCAGTATCCAATAGTTATCTTTTCTACTCCACTCCCTTCTTCCAGCCTCCACCTCCAAGTAGCTCCTATTGTCTGTCATTTCCTTCTTGGTCTTCATGAGTTCTCATCATTTAGCTCCTACTTATAAGTGACAATATGTGATATTTGGTTTTCTATTCCTGCATCAGCTTGCATAGCATAATAGCCTCTAGCTCCATCCATGTTCAAGCAAAAGACATAACTGCATTCCTTCTTATGGCTGCATAGTATTCCATGGTATATATGTACCACAATTTTTTTTTTATCCAGTCTATCATTGATGGACATTTAAGTTGGTTCTATGTCTTTGCTTTTCTGAACAGTGCTGCAATGAACATACACATACATGTGTCTTTGATTTATATTCCTCACAGTGGTAGAATGATTTATATTCCTCACAGTAATGGGATTTCTGGGTCGAATGGTAATTCTGTTTTAACTCTTTGAGTCATTGCCATCCTGCTTTCCACAGTAGTTGAACTAGTTTACACCCCTACCATCAGTGCATGTGTTTGCTTTTCTCCACAACCCTGTCAGCATCTGTTACTTTTTGACTTTTTAATAATGGCCATTCTGACTGGTGTGAGATGGGGTCTTATTGTGGTTTTGATTTGTATTTTTCTAATGATCACTGATACTGAGCTTTTTTTCATATGCTGTTGGCCGCATGTGTGTCTTCTTTTGAGAAGTGTCAGTTCATGTTCTTTGCTTTCATTGCAGTTGCTTTTGGTGAATTTGTCATGAAATCTTTGCCCTTCCTATGTCCAGGATGGTATTGCCTAGGTTGCCTATGACTAATTTCTTAAGAAACTTTCTAGAATTTGAGTTAATCAAATGCTGTACATAATTTTAAAAACTTTGATATATTTTCTAAATTAATTTGAAAAAGAATTGAATATATTTTCCTCTCACCATTAATAATATTTAAAGAATTATTATAGTTTCTCTTTTTATACTAAGAATTGTCCATCCTATTACCCACTTAATAGCACTGAATGCTGTCCATGTTTGTGCCTTTTTTCCCAGCATATTAGCTGAAATATTCTGCCAAATATCAAATCTTATAAGCTCAAACTTCAATTTTAACATTTGCATTTTGTTGCTCTCCATTGGTACTGAAATTGCATTATTGTTTTTTATTTAATGTAAAATTTCACCCACTTCCATATTTTTAATAACTATGTAATATACTGATAAATCTCAGTATTAAAAATCTGCTGTAAATTCCAGACTCCATTATCCAAATGTGTGTTTGATATTTCCACTTGGATGTTAAATGCATATTTGAGTTATTATTTCCACTTGGATGTTAAATAGGGCATACTGATCGATCTTAACATTCAAAATCAAAACCTTGACTTTCTACTCCCACACACAACCTGAACATCTCATGTGTCTCATTAGTAAATGACAGCACAAATCTATTGTTCAAGGCAAAGCCTTAAATTCATCCCTCACTCCTCCACTTCTATTAATTTATTTCCAGTTGTCTCTCCTCACCTTTTTTCGACCAGGATATTTCAATCTCCTCATTATTTTCTCTTCCTCGTTTCTTGTCTTGTAATGTCTATGTTTTATGTAGCAGCCAGAGCTATCATTTAACATTTAAGTTATGTCGTGATCCTCTTCTGCCACAAATCCTTATGTGATTTAGATATCATGAAGATTAAAACAATTTACGGGTTGCAAGACTCTGAAATCCTGCTGCCGCTTCAATTTTATTGTCTATAAGGCTCTCCTTATTCACTCAGCTGTAGGGACACTTTTGTTCCTTCTGTGACTTGTAAGTTTCTGTCCTAAACATCCTTTCTCCACCCACCTTCTCTCACACATACATTTTGCTGGGCCTTTTCTCTGGAATGCTGTTCCTATTGATATCATCATGTCTCATGCCCGATCTCCCTTCAGCTTTCTGCTCAAATGTCACCATAAGAGAGAAGACCCTCTTTATTTTTTTTCAGAGAGGACTTCTTTGACCACAATATCAAAAGTAACTACCTCCCCAATTTATCCTCCCAACACTCAACTTGCTTTATGCTTCTTATTCTTAAATTTTTAGAACAATTTTAGATTTACATAAAAACTGAGAAGCTAGTACATAATATTTCAATATATCTTTCAACCAGTTTTGCCTATTATTAACATGTTACACTGGTATAGTACATATTTCATAATTAATGAAGAAACATTGATATATTTTATATTTAAACTTTATAGTTTATTCAGATTTCCTTAATTTATACCTCCTATATTTTTTATTCTAAGATTCCATCCAGGATGCCACATTTCATTTAGTAGTGATGTCTTCTTATGCTTCTCTTGACAAAGACATTTTCTCAGATTTCTGACTTTTTTCAGATTTCTGACTTTGGTAGTGTTAAGAAGTACCCATCAGGTATTGGGTAGAATGCCACTTGGTTGGAATTCCCTCGTTTTTTGTTTGTTTTTTGTTTTGTTTTGTTTTGTTTTCACTGAGCTCATGGGTCTGGGGTGAAGGACCATGGAGATCATCTGCCATTTTCAACGTATCGTAAGGAGGGTACTTACTATCCTTGTTTTAATATTGTGATATTGGACTCGAGGTAGCTTGTCAGATTTCTCCACTGGAAAGTTATTTGTTTCTTTCAATTTCTACACTGTCCTTTTTGGAAGGAAATTACTCTGTGCATCCTACACTTAGGAAGTGAGGATTTACACTCTTCCTCCTTGAGGGCAGAGTATGCACATACATTATTTAGAAATCATTTTTAAGAGAAATTATCTCCTTGCCCAATTATCTATTGGTTCAATTGTTTATTTATATCAGTATAAACTTACAGATACAGGTAGAACTTCCAAAATTCAAAACTCTGAAATTTGAAATGCTCCAAAATTCAAAACTGTTTGAGTGCCGACCTGATGCTCAAATGAAATTCCCATTGGCACATGTTGAATTTGGGTTTTTCAGCTTTGAAATGCTCAACCCATAAGAATAATGTAAATATTTCAAAATCCGAAAAGATCCAAAACTGAAACATTTCTGGTCTGAAGTATTTTATTTAAAGAATATTCAACCTGAATTTATTTCACCTATTGGGTTATAACACAATGCTTCTATTTTTTTGCCTTTTTATTTTACTTATTTATTTTTTATTTTTATCTTTTTTTGAATTATACTTTAAGTTCTAGGGTACATGTGCACAACCTGCAGGTTTGTTATATATGTATACATGTGCCATGTTGGTGCGCTGCACCCATTAACTCGTCATTTACATTAGGTGTATCTCCTAATGCTATCCCTCCCCCCTCCCCCCACCCCACGACAGGTCCTAGTATGCGATGTTCACCTTCCTGTGTCCAAGTGTTCTCATTGTTCAATTCCCACCTATGAGTGAGAACATGCGGTGTTTGGTTTTTTGTCTTTGCGATAGTTTGCTGAGAATGATGATTTCCAGCTTCAACCATGAACCTACAAAGGACATGAACTCATCCCTTTTTATGACTGCATAGTATTCCATGGTGTATATGTGCCTCATTTTCTTAATCCAGTCTATCATTGATGGACATTTGGGTTGGTTGTCTTTGCTACTGTGAATAGTGCCGAAATAAACATACGTGTGCATGTGTCTTTATAGCAGCATGATTTATAATCCTTTAGGTATATACCCAGCAACGGGATGACTGGGTCAAATGGTATTTCTAGTTCTAGATCCCTGAGGAATCGCCACACTGTCTTCCACAATGGTTGAACTAGTTTACAGTCCCATCAACAGTGTAAAAATGTTCCTATTTCTCCACATCCTCTCCAGCACCTGTTGTTTCCTGACATTTAATGATGGCCATTCTAACTGGTGTGAGATGGTATCTCATTGTGGTTTTGATTTGCATTTCTCTGATGGCCAGTGATTATGAGCATTTTTTCCTGTGTCTGTTGGCTGCATAAATGTCTTCTTTTGAGAAGTATCTGTTCATATCCTTGCCCACTTTTTGATGGGGTTGTTTGTTTTTTTCTTGTAAGTTTGTTTGAGTTCTTTGTAGATTCTGAATATTAGCCCTTTGTCAGATGAGTAGATTGCGAAAATTTTCTCCCACTCTGTAGGAATGCTTGTTTGTTTATTCTGTTGCTCAAGTTTTTCCAACTTTGGTCACTGTGAATTGTTCCAACCCTTCCCTTTAGAAAACCTCCATCAACGTAGCGGCATTTTGTTGAGAGAGAGAGAGAGAGAGAGAGAGTGTGTGTGCGTGTGTGTGTATGTTAAGCACTGCTTTAATTTCTGACACTATGAGATGCTCCAAGTTCATCATGTATTTCCTTCTCTAACCTTAGCCATTTTTTGAAGGATCCTGATTTATTTTGATGGAAAATGGTATTATACACTAAGAGCTAGGTTATAGATGAGTTCATTAGTACTGGATGACATTGCTTTTAGGCCATCTCAGCTGACAGAGTAAAGAATATATATGTGTATATACTAACTTGTGTAAATATACTATCTATAAATATTTCAAAATGTAGCCATCTACATCTGTATTAAAATAAATGATGTTACATTGATATCTTCAGCTCTTATTTATTACCACATGGATCATGGTAACCTCCTCTTGGTTATCTGTAAATTCCCATACCAAAAATAAGAAACCTGAATCCCAACATCTGCCAACTACTTACTTAATTGTTCAGTTCCAGTATACAAATATAGCAGCAAGAGAATTGTCAATGCATACCCTTGTGGAAAACAACTTTATTAACTAGAGTCCAGTGCCTCTGTGCAATTTTTTTTCCATTTAGTCTTAGAAACTCCACTCAACTTTGGAAAGTTACTTAGGCCAACAGGTTTTGCTCCCACTCTCTTCACTGAGGTTGTTTCATACATTTATAATAGAGTTAGATTATCTTGTTACAGCCTGAATTCTTTCTTGAAGCCATCTTTCCAGCTCCTACCTACTAAATTATTTTTTCTTTTAATTTGTATACATTAAAGTTCATTCATAATAAGCCTTTATATAAAGTTCTATGGGTTTTGGTAAATGCATAATGTCATGTATCTACTATTGCAGTATTATACAAAATAGTGTCACTGCCCAAAATGTCTCCTTTGCTTCACCTGTTCATCCTTCTTGTCTTTTCAAACCACTGGAAACCACTCATCTTTTACTATATGCAAAGTTTTACCTATTGCAGAATGTCATATAATTTAAATAATTCAGTGTGTAGCCTTTTCAGACAAGATGCTCTCACTTAGCATTTTGAATTTAAACTTCCTTTTGTCTTTGTGTGACTTGGTAGCTCATTCGTTTAATTACTGAGTAATGTTCAATTATAGGAATCTATCACAATCTGTTTATCTATTCATCTATTAAAAAATCTAGGTTTTTTCCACCAATTTTTGGAGAGTAAGAATAAAAGTTCTATAAACATTAATATGCAGGTTTTCCTGTGGACATTATTTTTCAATCAAGTATATATGTAAGTGTGATTCCCATGTTTCATGGTTTACTAGAAAGCTTAACTGTGGCTTAAGTTGCTCCAACTTTGGTCACTGTGATTGTTTCATCCGATGTCCCTTTAAAACACCCCCATCAATATAGTATCTTTGTTTTGTTGAGTGTATGAGTGTGTAGTATCTTCAAATAGTTTTCCGAAGTGGCAGTATCATTTTGCCTTCTCATCAGCAGGGAAAGAGTTACTGCTGCTCCATATCCATGACAGCAGTTGAAATTCTCAATTTTTGGATTTTCACCGTTCAAATATAATAGGTATGTCATAGCATCTTGTTTTAATTTGCAATTCACTAACAGCGAATAATTTTGGCCATTTTTATGCTTATTTCTCATATGTATATCTTCTTTGAGAAGGTATCTTTGCAGAACTTTTGATGATATTTTTGTATTCTTATTGTAGAGTTTTCAGTGTTCTTTGTATATTTTAGATAAAAGTCCTTATCAGATACATGTTACAAATATTTTCTTCCAGTCTGCCTTATCTTTCCATTCTCTTAACACTGTTTTACAAAAAAATAAGTTTTCGATTTTAACAGAATCCATGTTATCTTTTTTTATGAACCATACTTTTGGTGTTGTATCTAAAATTCATTGTCAGACCCAAGATACTTTTGGCATTTGGAGTTTTTTCTAAAAGTCATCGCCAAACCCAAGGTCATTAAGATATTCTTCAGCATTTTCTTCAAGAAATTTTGTAATATTTTTATCTGCATCATAAAGCAAAGGATAGGATTTGTTTTCTGGGAAGGCAAAGTCCTTTTGTCCTCTGAAAAAGCCTCCTATACAGTTAGAAAAAAATAAAATTTGTAATTTTTCATTTATATCTAGGATCCATGTTGTGTTACTTCAAGTGAAAAGTAAAAGCTCTCTGCATACATTTATTGTCAATTTTTTTGCATACGGATGCCCAGTTTTTTCAGCACCATTTGTTGAGAAGATTACTCTTTCTGCATTGAATTGCCTTTGTCCCTGTGTAAAATAAGAGTTGACAATATTTGTGTGGGTCTAATTCTGGACTCTATTCTATTCAATGACCTTATCGTCTGTTCTTTCAGCAATACCATGCTATCATGATTACTGTAACTACATAGTAAATTTGGAAATTATTTTGCTTTGTTTTTATTCATAACACTTGGTAACATTTGCCATTAAATTTATTATTTGTTTTTCTTCTGTCACCATCTCTATTGAATAAGAGTCTCTGTTTAACTCACTGCTATCCTCATATGAAGAGAAGTCATTGCATATGGCATGATTTGTATCAACTTTGGAGAATGAATATTATAGCTCATGTGTATTTATTTTTCCTTTTTTTTTTTTTGGATGGAGTCTCACTCTATCACCAGGCTGGAGGGCAGTGGCATGATTTCGGCTCACTGCAACCTCTGCCTCCTGGGTTCAAGCGATTCCTCTGCCTCAGCTTCCCAAGTAGCTGGGACCACAGGTGCGCACCCAGCTAAGTTTTGTATTTTTAGGAGAGAGAGGATTTCACCATGTTAGCCAGGATGGTCTTGATCTCCTGTCCTCTTGATCTGCCCACCTCGGCCTCTCAAAGTGTTAGGATTACAGGCGTGAGCCACTGCGCCTGGCCTCATGTGTACTTTTAAAAGACATAGATACGTATCTTATTTAGTTCCCATTTTTAATAACTTTTTAATATATTAATGATATTGACTCATTCATCATAAAATCTTGTGTAATCTTAAGAGAAGGCCACTCAGATGGTAGGATGTGGTGAAACTGAATACTTCTGTCTTTTACATGAGCTTAATTACTCCTTCCCTTGTAAAGCTTTCTTTTCCTCTGATTTTCTATAGGTTCACAGACCCTAATCTGTTGTGTATAGAAGCCCTGTTGGGCATTGGTTGTTTCTTACTGCTCAAAGGCAAGTATTAACACATGGACTTATGCTTATATGCTGGGTGTGGAATGCCCTTGGCTTTATTATAGTCCAATTTCATGCTCCATATTATGTATTTTGGCATACCAACTTTAAAACCTTTTCTCTAGTTTCTAGTGTTTAAAAACATTAACCGATTGGGCATGGTGGCTCACTCCTGTAATCCCAGCACTTTGGGAGGCCGAGGAGGGCAGATCATGAGGTCAAGAGATCGAGACCATCCTGGCTAACATGGTGAAACACTGTCTCTACTAAAAACAAAAATTAGCTGGGCATGGTAGCATGTGCCTGTAGTCCCAGCTACCTGGGGGTCTGAGGCAGGAGGATCGCTTGAACCCAGGAGGCAGAGGTTGTGGTGAGCCGAGATCACACCACTGTACTCCAGCCTGGCGTCAGAGTGGATTCCGTCTCAAAAAAAAAAAAAAAAAAAAAAAAAATTAACTATTTGTTTGTGATAATAACAAATTCTACTTGCTCCACCACTAATACCTTGTTAGCCAACAATGTTAAACATGTCAGCATGTCAGGACCATAGACAGCTTTCTCCTAACTGTTGCGTTTCCACCTCTGACACTGATTAAAATGATTTGCTCATAAGGTTTATGTTCAAGTTAAAATATATCCAATATTATATCACTCTCCATTTTCTGTTTTTTTTCTTTGTGTTGTTTTGTTCTAAGGCTGCATTAATTCAATAGATATAATAGTATCTTGGCCATTTCCAAGACAAACATCTTTGCAATGGAAGACCATATACGATTTTTTGATTCCCTGGATTTCCATTCAAGGGGTCAATCCAATAATGTCAGAAAAATTGCTTACGTCTGTCCTTTAAATTGAAAGTGGACATATGTATGTGTATATATATATATATATATACAAACACACACATATACATGTTTATACACACACACACATATACATGTTTATACACACACACACATATACATGTTTATACACACACACATATGCGTCTCAGAAAATAATCGATCCTTGTTTATTTATTAAACTAGCTCCACCATCATTATAGATAACAGTTAATTTTTTCATATTCTGGCAATGGGTTGTTTTTAAATCTTTATATTCTATCATTTCATATATTCTACACATATCATTAAATTTTATAATATATGATGTTATTATTTTTATTTTGATAGACTATTAGGAAAAGTTCATTCAAGAGCTTTTCTGATACTAGATTTTTTGCCTTAGGGAAGGCATGAAACTAAATTTTTTTTTTTTAATTATACTTTAGGTTTTAGGGTACATGTGCACAATGTGCAGGTTTGTTACATATGTATCCATGTGCCATGTTGGTTTGCTGCACCCATTAACTCGTCATTTAGCATTAGGTATATCTCCTAATGCTGTCCTTCCCCCTCCCCCAACCCCACAACAGTCCCCAGAGTGTGATGTTCCCCTTCCTGTGTCCATGTGTTCTCACTGTTCAATTTCCACCTATGAGTGAGAACATGCAGTGTTTGGTTTTTTGTCCTTGGGACAGTGAAACTAAATTTTTTAAGCTGGACATTTGATGGTGATAGCCATTGAAGATTGCTTACATGAAGATGGCAGCTCATATTTCTGCTATCTAATTCTGTTTTTCTTAAACTAATTTTACACCATTAATTTAGATAAAGGTAGTATACCACATTACATGCCAGCACTTGGGCACAGAGTTCTTAAAAAATCAGTAAATGGTTTTAAAAAGCATATATATATATATCTATATCGATATGTAAATCTATATAGATATAGAGGTATAGAGATATATATTAAGCTTAACAAGCTAATGTTTAAATATGTATATATTTATACATGTATACATATATGGTTATATAATAAATGTAACCACTATTAATTAATAAGAAAAAATAAATTTAAGCATATATCCTTCAAAAGTTATTTGATTTTAGAAGATACATCATTTTGGTGTTACTTATATTTATAGAATGTGTTCTTTATATATGTGTTATTTGCTTACCTAAGCTGTCAAGACTTTTCTCCCCAACTGGTATGAGAGACAAAACAGAATATTGGAAAAATCACAGGAATCTAGGAATCAAACAATATTTGTATGACATTTTCCAAAACCACAAAATTATTGGGTGATGAGAAATAATTTGTTTCATCTATCCAAATGTCAGAAATATCATTTGAAAAAATATTTAAATTATATGACCATATCACATAGTTTTGGTTTTTGTATTTTGAAGATCAATAGATTAATGTATATTGTAGTTCATTATTGATCAAAATAGTATAATATTAAAATTAATCACAAACACTTGTGTTATTTGTACATTTCACCTGAGAAACTTTGTCTGAAGAAAAAGATTAGAATAATTAAAATACCTTATCTGAGTTAAAACTTCTACAAGTGTATATGTGTAGGTATAGAGAGGAGAAAGCACATAATTTAATTTAATTTTAGATGTGCATTTTATATGCTGAAAATCCTATTTAATTACAGTAATTCACCTTTTTTGACATACAAATATTTAATAGCAGACCTTTTTCTCAAATATAATTGGAATATAATTAAGAGAGCAAAGGAATAATAATGAAACAATTTTCAGTTTTTAAAGTTAACAAGATTCAAGTGAGTTCTCTGATTACAAAATCAAAGTTGAACCGCATTTAAAACATTGTACTTTATAGTACATCTGATAGGATTTATTTATCAACAAAAATTTTATTAAAATGTAAAGCATTTAATGCTGACAAATAATTAGGCATAGAAAACTTAGTAATCAGGTTTTCCCTATTGAATAAATAATATGAAGAATTTTTAATAAATCCAACGGGATAAAAAGCTTGCTACCTTTAAAATAAAAATGCAACAGAAAATCCTTTTGGGTGTGCACTTTTGTCCAAAAGCAGAGGAATGTACAGGTGTTAAATTGGCCCCAAGAGAGTTGTACTGATGTTCCCTAAATGAGAAATAAACTTACAAAGAATTATGAGAAAAATAAAGAAGACATACCATCAAAGGACTATACAGTTGAAACAAACATTCTGTAATTTATACCAGTCGTGTTGTGAAGTTTATACAGAATCTCATGTTATGCAAATTTTTATGAGAATTACTCTACATCACTGCAGATTTTATCCCATTTGTTAGGGGGAAAAAAACCCTGAAAGTTTTCAAAAGGCCTATTTTCTCCCAGTTCAACTCTTTCTGTTTCTCTATCAGTTTGTTTATGCACTGGAATGTTAAGTCAATGTCATACATGATCCTAGGCTCAAATTAGTAATTATTTATATTAGGCATTAAAGAATTAACCAATTAATTTTTGCAAATATGTATTAAGTGCTGACTGCATGTCAATAACTTTTATGCAGGACACAATAATTTGCAAACTATTTAACCACTATATGTGTTACATTTAAACTAGTGGAAAAAGTCAATAAGCATATAATCCATTAAATGAAAGAGATAATAAAAGTTGTGGTACATCATGTGAAGGAAATGAATGGATGCTATAACAGAAAGCAATAGAGACTAAAATGGGGTAAGCTATTTTTCGAAAGGTTGTTCAGAGACTTCCCCCAAAACAGAATATAATACAAAAACTGAAAGAATGAGGAGATGGCTATGGATGAGCGAGGTGAGATAGATGCAGGTCAGAGCATGAGCAAAGGCAAGAAGTCCGTGAATTGGGCAAGTGCTTAAAGCACATAGGAGGTCTTCAAGTTGGCACTTACGGAGCCATATCACTTCGTTCTAGTCAGTCTGTGCTGCTATATGAAGATACCATAGACTATGTGGCTTAAACAACGAATTTTTATTTCTGACAATTCTGGAAACTGGGAAATCCAAGATGAAGGCACCAAGTCTGCTGTCTGATGAGAGCACTCTTTCTGGTTTACAGACAACCATTTTCTCATTGTATCTTCACATAGCCAAGAGCAAAAAAAAAACAAAACAAAAACAAAAACAAAACAAAACAAAAAACAGGATAAAAAAGCTCGGGTACCTTCATGTCCTTCTAAGGGGACAAATGTCATCATTAGAGACCCCACTCTCATGATCTAATCTAACCCTAGCATCTCCTAAAGGCCCCACCTCCTAATACCATCAGTCTGGAGGTTAAGATTTTAGCATATGAATTTTGGTGGGCCACAAATATTCAGTCTATAATAGTCTACCCTAGTTCTCCCAAATTTATGTCCTTTTCACATACAAAACACATTCATTTCATCCCAATAGCCCCCAAAGTCTATACTTATTCCAGCATCAACTCTATAAAGTCCAAAATCTCATCAAATATCATGTAAATAAGATAAGGGTGAGACACACAAGGTATTATTTATCCTGAGTAAATTTTTTCTCTACATATGAACCAGTGATAGCAAGCAAGTAATGTGCTCTCAAAATACAGTCATGGGATAGGCAATGATAAGATAAACATACTTATTCTAAAAGGGAAGAATAAGAAAGAAGGAAAGGATGATAGGTCCAAAGCAAGTTTAAAACCCAGCAAGGCAAACTCCATGAGATCCTAAGCCTTGAGAATAATTCTCTTTGGCTTAGTGCTCTGCAGTCCAAGTCCACTGGGGCAGTGGGCTCACTTTCTGAACCTCCTGGGGTGGCAGTCCTGTTCCCATGGTTCTGGGTGACCACTCCCATCCTGAAGCCCTGTGAAGAAACCATCTGGCATATTGAAAGTGAGGCAATAGTCCCTCCTTTGAAACCAAGAATATATACCAGAATTATCTTTGGAGTCATTCTTCTCTTGTCTTGAATAATAGTTCTTTTTTTTTTTTTTTTTTTTTTTTTTTGCAGTGGAATAGTTATATGGAGCTGGCCTATAAAATCCAAGAAATCCACCAGCTTTCTTTCATTCTTTCCCATATCCTTCTTCACTTCAAACTGGCAACTTTCCTCCTGGGGTGTCACATTAAGTCTATGGTTCACACCCCTGCTAACCTATTTATCAAAAGACATTTAGCCACACCTTCAGTATTCACTCTCAAACAGTTTCTCATTTTTGCAATATGAATAGCCTGAAAATTTTTCAGATCTTTAAACTTTGCTTTTCTTCATGTGTTTTTTTGGCTGCATAAATGTCTTCTTTTGAGAAGTGTCTGTTCATGTCCTCTGCCCACTTTTTGATGGGGTTGTTTGTTTTTTTCTTGTAAATTTGTTTGAGTTCATTGTAGATTCTGGATATTAGCCCTTTGTCAGATGAGTAGGTTGCAAAAATTTTCTCCCATTGTGTAGGTTGCCTGTTCACTCTGATGATAGTTTCCTTTGCTGTGCAGAAGCTCTTTAGTTTAATGAGATCCCATTTGTCGATTTTGGCTTTTGTTGCCATTGCTTTTGGTGTTTTAGACATGGACTATAAATCAGGCTGCTATAAAGACACATGCACATGTATGTTTATTGCGGCACTATTCACAATAGCAAAGAGTTGGAACCAACCCAAATGTCCAACAACGATAGACTGGATTAAGAAAATGTGGCACATATACACCATGGAATACTATGCAGCCATAAAAAATGATGAGTTCGTGTCCTTTGTAGGGACATGGATGAAACTGGAAAACATCATTCTCAGTAAACTATCGCAAGGACAAAAAACCAAACACCGCATGTTCTCACTCATAGGTGGGAATTGAACAATGAGAACTCATGGACACAGGAAGGGGAACATCATGCTCCGGGGACTGTTGTGGGGTGGGGGGAGGGGGGAGGGACAGCATTAGGAGATACACCTAATGCTAAATGACGAGTTAATGGGTGCAGGAAATCAACATGGCACATGGTTACATATGTAACAAACCTGCACATTGTGCACATGTACCCTAAAACCCTAAAGTATAATAAAAAAAAAAAAAACTTTGCTTTATTCTTGCTAAACAATTCCATTTTAAGTAATTTTTGTGTCTCACATTTTACTATAAGCATTCAAAAAAGCCAATATGCTCCTTCAACAATTATCTTAGAAATTTCTTCAGCTATGTATTCTATTTCACTGCTCCCAAATTTTAAATTCTGTAAAACACTAGAACATAAACACAATTTAGCCAAGTTCTTTTCTACTTTATAACAAGGATACCCTTTTCTCAAATTTCCAATAACGTGTTCTCCATTTCCATCTGGAAGTTCACTGGAATGGCATTTACTGTCCATATGTTTATCAACGTTCTGTTCCATGTTATTTAGATATTCTTTTTTTTTTTTTTTTTTTTTTTTTTTTTTTTTTCTGGAGATGGAGTTTCACCCTTATTGCCCAGGTTAGAGTGCAATGGAGCAATCTGCGCTCACTGCAACTTCCGCCTCCCGGGTTCAAGCGATTCTCCTGCCTCAGCCTCCCAAGTAGCTGGGATTACAGGCATGCGCCACCATACCAGACTAATTTTGTATTTTTAGTAGAGACAGGGTTTCTCCATGTTGGTCAGGCTGGTCTCGAACTCCTGACCTCAGGTGATCTGCCCGCCTCAGCCTTCTAATGTGCTAGGATTACAGGCCTGAGCCACCACGCCCGGCCATTATTTAGATATTCTTCAAGAAGATTAAGCATTTCTCTATTGTTCTCTTTTCTTTCTATGACCTCACCAGAATCATCCTCAATGATCTATTCACAGCAATGCAGACCTTTTCCTAGCATGCACCTTAAAACTCTCTCAGCCGTTACCTATTATTACCCAGTTCCAAAGCCACTTCCACATTTTTAGATATTTGTTATAGTAGCAACCCACTTCTGGTACTAATCTTAGTTTGTGCTGCCATAACCAATTATTTTACTAGGTGGCTTATAAACAGCAGAAATTAATTTCTCACTGTACTGAAACCTGAGAAGTCTAACATCAAGCAAGGCATGGCAGATTTGGTGTCTGGTGAGGGCCAGTTTCCTGGTTCATAGATGGCCATTGTTCTGCTGTGTCTTCACATGGTCAAAAGGCAAGAGAACCCTCTCATGCCTCTGTTACAAGGGCACCATCTCATTCATAAGAGTTCTACCTCTATGACATAATCAACTCCCAGTGGCCCCATTCCTAATATTATCACCTTGAGCAGGGCCCCCCAACTCCCAGTCTGCAGACCAGTACTGGTCCATGGCCTGTTAGGGACCAGGCTGCACAGCAGGAGGTGAGCAGCAGGCAGCAGAGCATTACCACCTGAGCTCTGCCTCTTGTGAGATCAGCAGCAGCATTCAATTCCCATTGGAATGCAAATCCTATTGTGAGCTGGGCATGCGAGGGATCTAGGTTGTGCGCTGCTTATGAGAATCCAATGCCTGATGATACATATATACATTTGTACATATCCATTTATATATTCATCCGTATGTGTATCCATATCTATATGTAATATATATGTGTGCATATGTATTCAAGTTATAGTATAAAATCATTAGAACCATTTTGCTCCCTATTTTTAATTATGCCCAAATGGTGTTAGTGATAGAAGTATAAAAATTACTTCTTTATTTTGACCAAGAATAAGAAAAGAAAGGATTCTTTATTTTTCCAGTAGATCCGCTTTTCTCCTGATACAAACGACACTCAAGAAATCACTCAGTCATCCACCTAGTTCATAAACAATCTAGAGGTTATACCCTATTTTTATTTTTTCTTCATGCTCCATAACCAATATATAAGATGATATTATCTATTCTTGTGAATATCTACATATGTGAATTAGATCCAATATTAGGTGTGATTTCCCAGAAACAAACCCTGAGACAAGGATTTTTGTGCAATTGATTGGTTAAGAATTTTGTTCCAGTTAAGGAATTGCAGGATTAAGTGGAGTAACAGGACAGGGATGGAAAAGAAGCCAAAAAAAGGTATCATTAATGCAAACATATGGTTACAAATAAATGCTGCTCTTAATACATACATATGGTTAAGCCCCAGAATTACATTATCATTACGATTCTGTAGGAAAGCTCTAGAATGTAAATAATATGTTGAGTTTCATACTTTGGCTCCTGTTACATACTGGCAACGGGATATTACAGATGTTTGTAAACTTGCAGGCACATTAGGCATCCTGTGCATGTGGGCAAAGTGGTTCCAGTAGCCAAGGGAAGTTGTTCAAAGACAGTTGCAGGGGCAGACCATTAGAAGCAAAAGCATAGAAAAATTGTAGTGTATGTAGTGTGGGTGTGTGGTCACATTAAAGGATCAAAGGGAATCTGAGCCACATTTCAGTGTCTACTTCAAACCACTTCTCTATATGACTTCATCATCTCTTACTGGACTAGGGTAAGTAATAGACCCTAACTGATCTCTCTCTTAACCAAATCCCTTTCCTGCCCTCTAACTATTTTCTAGTCTGCACCAGATTGATCTTTTCTAAACATATCGTATTAAAATCTTCCAACTGCTTTCAATCACACTGAAAGTGAACGAGAATTTCTTGCTGTAGTTTATAAATTCCTACAGGATCCTAGCCCCTGTTTAAATCTATTGCCCCATCTAATAAAATTAGATTGTTCCACTCAAGGGCCTACGTTCCACACAAAATGGGCATCATAGTTAGAACTGACCCCAGGAAATAAAGAGTACCCTTTGATTTCTCTGGCAAGGGTTATAAGCAAGGTCAATGATCAAAACAAATTCTACCAGTGGGAAGAAAACAGGGTAACCAGGGTGGTCAACTAAGAAGTTTGTTGTATTTTATCAAAGTCAGATAACAGCTATCCTTGAGATTCTCTGGCTGTTCATTTTCCACTACAGCATCACTCAGCCACAAACCATGGGGCATGTTCTGGGCTGGCGACCACTAGGTGTTACTCTTAACATTGCACATTTTTCTAAGCATTATTTAACATTGTAAATTTTTGATATCTATTTCAGGGTTTTCTATTGGCTGTGGTCAAATTTACCAATTATTCCATAGTTTACAGGATTACAAATAGCCACATAAAGTCCTGATGATAATAACCATGACCTGAGATTCCAGCATTGAAAAATGGTGTAATTTTGTGTTACTGTAATTCTGGAGCTTAACCCTATGTATGTATTAAAAGCAGCATATATTTTTAACCGTGTGTTTACATTAAGAGCTAAGAGTGACCAATTTTTAAAATAATAGGCATGGAAATCAAGGTACATAGATGTGTTGGACAGAACCTGTAGCTCTGGACCATAGCAAGAATCTATAATACCACCTGCCAATTACCATTCTTCTTTCTGCTGAGTTGGACCCATATCTCTATGTCTATAATAGGAGCAACCATGCTTGATGATGACAATGATAATGATGATGCTTGTGATGATCATGATGATAATGCTAATATGTTGAGTTTTGTGCTAGCACTGTGATAACTCTTCTACATGCATTGTCTTATATTAAAAATGGTGTTTAAGTCTGTGTGTCTGAAACCTGGTTGTAATACCTATTACCTGCATGACTTTTGTCATGTTACTTAAATTCATCACACCTCAGATTTGCCATCTTCAAAATAAAATAAGTCACTGCAATATACGCGACTATTACTTTGTATTGATAAAAGTGTAAAATAAAATTAACAACAATACCTTGTGGGTCAGGTATTAATGAAGACCAAGTGATAGAGGTTGGTATTTGAAAATATCACAGATAATAGGGCACAAAGCCAAGCTAGATCCTTATATTTGACCTTTATACCTTGCTGTTCCCATTACTGAATTCACAGATGCTTGGTCCAACACTGGGTTTCTGGCTTAAACCAGGTAAATCAGAGTCCATTCCCAGGATTTTTAAAACTCCAATTAGAAAAGACTATCAGTTGCTTTCTGAAATTGAAGATTTTGTATCTGAATTCCGGAGATATTATCACCCACACAATTTATTCAGGTTGAGGAGGTTTAGTCAGGGTGAAAGAGAAAATGAGAGAGAGAGAGAGAGAGAGACAGAGAAGAGAGAGAGAAAATATAATATTCAAGCCCCTAATTCTAGTTTTCATGATAGGGAAATGCCCAGCTGCTTCTTTCCTCCTTTTGTTATTTTCTTTTCCACACTTAATTTGATTTTATAACCCAATGACTTTTTTTGCCTACTAGTTTGAGATCCGTTTCCATTGCTTAATAGATCATAGCCATTAACATCTCACTTATTCTAAATTAAGTATCATACAAATTAAAACCAATTTGATAACAAATAAAACTAATTCTGAAATACCAAGTGAACAATGATTTTCATACAAGAATGATCAACTTATTATATTAACAGGGAGACATTGTTTCAAAATTCTGGATCAGATTATCCTATACGTAACATGTGTTATCTAGTTTTGCAATATCAACTTTGTATGCTATTTTTTTCTTATTATAGTAAATTTGTTCTTAATTACCATGTAAAATGCTTTTATTTAGAGGGTGTACTCCTCAGTCTCAAATAAATTTGAGTGTCCTACTAGACTAATTGTTGGAAAAAATAGTTATTGATTGGAAAACATCGACATGGTGCTAAGTATTGCAAGACACAATCCTAAGTATATTTGGTACCATATAATTTGCCTTGAGGTAATATTTCAACTTGATGGATGAGAAGGATTATAAAGAGGAAGATAGGGGGCAGAGGAGAAAAATAGTTTACTAAAAATGATGGATTATGAGAAGTGCTCTTTAAAATATGTAATTTCATACACGTATGTGTATGTTAATAAATATTCTACTTTTACTAGTCTTAAGCACTATGGAACATTTGCTGTGATAATTTGTATACTGTAGAGCTTATTTTTCAAAATATTTAGTGTTTTAAATTACAAAAATATTAATATGTATCTGATTGTTTTATAGTAATTTTAAATTAGCTGCTAAATTCCTGTTTAGTCTACTTGAGCTGTATATGTCTTTCTACTTATCGATGTGATAAATGAGTTTTTCATGACCGTTCACTGATGTAGAAATATAATGTATATATAGTACATAATAAAATTTAAATAATGTCTGGAATAAGTTTTTCAGTTTACACCTTATGGGAAAGTGAAACTCAAGCTAATACAGCCATTTTTTTCTCCTTACTCTTTAGGAAAAACAAACAATACATTGAATTTGACAACCCGCTGAAGTTGCAGATAATGAGGACTTACCATTGTATACCATTATTCATCTGGACCTATATGTTCCATACAGTTGACACCATCCTATTACAAGAAAAACCTAACAGTTATTTATCAAGCAAAAAGATAGTGGGTCTGACAAAAGATGATGGTAAAATGCTACGTCGCACCAAGCGTGGCTGGATGTGGAATCAGTTCTTCTTATTGGAAGAGTACACAGGTACTGACACACAATATGTAGGCAAGGTAAGAATTTTTGTATGAGAAATATAAAAGCTGAAAGTGACAGCTATTTTTTTTTACAGCAACTTTTCACATCACTAGTGATTGTTATAAAATATTTAACTAATAATGTTCAGAAGGTGTGATATTGCAAACTATTTTAGTGGGGAAGAACAAGGAACCATATTTGGGTTCTAAATGTAAATCAATATCAACAATAGGCATAAACTACTAAGTCATATGTGGATGGATGTGATTCACTATTAATCAGCTAGATATTATTTAATCATACGTATATTATCTAAATAAAACTCTCCTGGAGATCTATTGATAAATAGTTTATCATAATTAGGAATAGTATACTCTGTATGAGAAATAAAGTACTTCTAGATATTTCTATTTCTTAATATCAGCTAGGGTGAGCTTCCTGCCTCCTGCTTGTAATCTAGACAAAGTGTTTAAGGCAGAAGGATAAAGACAAGATTTAAAAAAAGGAGAAAGAAGACACTATCTTTAAGAAGACATGCGTCTGTGTTACTAGGAGCAAAGTTGCTCATTAGCAATCAGAAGCAGACAATAATAGAGAATATATAACTCCCTTTTTATGTTCAATTTTGGGGAAGCAGGTTCATTGCCTCTCTTTCATTGGTGTTTAGAGACTTCTTTTTCTTTAGCTCATTATCTCTCTAATTTTCTTTCTTTAGTAGCATGACCTTTCCGACAGCCATAATTTTCTATGTATCTATCATCCTTTTCCTTACCAATCACATTCATACTATTCTAAACTCAGGACAATTCATTTGTTAACTATAATTGTTTCCAATTTACACCCAATGCTGAGGTATGTTAAAATTTTTACAATAAAATGAACAATTTTAAATACTAGCAGTCTACAGATCATAAATTTATTTATTTTTTTGAGTCATGGCATATATGTACTTGGAAGGACTGTAATGGTTTGCATATTGTTTGACTTACTGACAGCACCAGGCACATAAATTAGATCAGGCCAAAAATGAAAAAAAAAAAAAGAATACAAGTGTCTAATATCACAAATGTCATGCACATAGCTTTTAAAACAGGAATACATTTGCTCTGTGAAATTGCCAAAATTTTGATCTAATTCTTTCTGTGTGTGGGCCAATCAAAAGCAGCCTCCTTTATCAGAAGCCTATTATTTTCTCTTCTTTTGAAATTTCTTTTTTCTGGTTCCATAGGTCATGCTCATTCCGCCCCATTCAGTTCCTTTGCTGGTTCCTTTTTGCCTGTTATTTCTTCACAGTTTAGTCATATGCCATCCTCAGGCATCCCTCATTTAACATCACTTTTCACACTGCAGTTAATAACTAACATCAGGAAATTCAAGTTCAGCTAGCAAATGTTTTTTGTCTAAGGACGTGAAATTGCCTTACGATTCTCCAAGGAAGTGTATAAAGGACACATTGAGGTCACAAGGCCTTACAGAATCAGTTTTATCCTTGGAGATTCACAGATACAGAAGAATAGCCACAGATAAAAGAGATGCTCATAATCTTAAGGCAGTTAAGGCGCTACAGCAAGCATTTACTTTAAGCTGAAAACAAAAATACTTCCTCTAAAAATTGAGTGTACATTAATTAATTTCTAAATTGACCACCATTCCTGCTCTCACATTTTAAATATACATTAGAAGTTTAAAATTTTGTGTGCAATCATGCTTCCTTTTTAATTATTTCCATAATCTATCATAAACAATTACTGAATGTACATGCATAGTTTTAATTACCTTTCATATTTTTTTAATTTTTGTTGGAAAAATGGCATTTTGGATTTATGCATGGACAAGTTAGGATGTGCGATTTTTTTGCCAATTTATTCTTGACAACGGGGTTATGAACCACAAATGGAACACTCATTATAATATCAGATGTTTGGGGGAAATAAATACAATGAAACCAAAACCACCTGTCAACTATTTCTATGTTTCCAGTGGGAAATAATATGTATATGAAATAGACACCTCAGAAAAAAAAATACTTATACTACTTTTTAAAGAAAAAATAAAACTCTTTCTTTTTTTAATAGGGACTTATCTAAGATATGCCATTACCACATAGCTAGTTCATTATAAAAGTGGGCTGACTTTCAACCACATCTTAGCTTTTACTAACTTATTAAGGGCATTTACTCTCTCTTCATCCTGCTTTTCTGGCTTTTGACGTCACTATTTATTTGCATATATAGTGGCTGACTGGACCTTTAACTCTAAACTTAGTCAAACATATGAGTTCTGATAAGGATTTAACTTCTTGAGCACCTCACAGTTTGTCTTTTTGACCACAATGTTTCTGGTTTCCCTGGGTAGACCTCAATCTAGTCTTCCAGGATCCATTGGTAGCATCCCCTGTAAAGAAAAGGCCTGTGGTATTCACAATGCACCAAGATTGGGAAAGGCTAAGTAGCTTCTAATGGGAAGAAATTCCCGTGGTTTCTTTATAGTTTTATAGAAGCTGGGTATCATAGAAAATGATAGGCACCATATTAATTTACAGGTGCTGTAAAATTGCATGAAATTGGGAAGAGATATTTTTAAAGGTTAAAATCTAGGGTTTGATCCTGAATTGAGAGGAGACAGTTTTAGAAAAAGAGTGCAGCAAAATTTAATAAATTATATACATGTATACACACAAACATGCAACTTACAAGATTTAGTCTTAATTGTGACACTTAGTAACTATTATAATTTAGAAGTTGTTTAAACTTGCCAACCCTCAGATTCTTGTTGGGTTGATTTACATCGTCATTAAGATTTCATTAACTCCAAATTTCTGGTCTTTTCTAAGATTTTGGAAAGGCCTGCCGTTAGGGAAAAGAAGAGCCAGAAATATTTTCATAAATATGTGCATGTGGACAAATCTAAGAAGGTAGAATTGCGTGTATATTGCACAATAAAAGAACAAAAGAGGCTAGTCTAATAGGATAAAGTTAGACCTTCCCTGTGAAAGGTCCAGAATTCTAGGATGGGTTGTTTTACATACAGCATGAAATGTAAACAATCTGTTAAAAGCCTTTGTACAAATCAGTTATGTTGGGAGCCCAGAACTGAAATAATCAGTTTTCTTTCATTGTCAGGATGGATTAGAAGAGTAAGAAAATAAATTAAGATAATTTTAATAAGGCAATACTGCAGAATTTTTTATGGCATTTCAGACATTTGCAATATAGGAGAGAAGTCAGAAACTTTGGAATAAATAGCAAGTTTTTGTTTTTCGCAATAGTGCAATTTGAAATTTGGTTGGTCATCCTTGACTGAAACTATCAGAGATTTACTAATATTGTTTTATGTAATAAGGGAAATGTTGTATTATTACCCAAGAAGAAAACAAATTCATAATAATTGTCATCTAGCTTCTCTATAACTTGAATAGACACTTGTGACTAAATTATTTAGGTAGAATTGTAATACTGTTCAAGAGAGAAATTAAAATAACAAGAAGCATAGCAAATGTCCCTACTATTCTGCTAGAGAATATTTATAGCACTTTATTTTGTTATACATAAGTTCAAAGTCCAGAATAATCCCTGCTTATCATGGATCAATAATCAATTCACTATATCCCAATTAGTATTGAGAATTGAATAGAATTTACGTATTTGATTTTAATATCTGGTTGTTAAACCACATTTATTTTATGAAGAGAAACCCAATACCCAGACACAGCAGACATAGTATTTATTTTTCACAAGGAATAACATAGTGTTTATTTTTCACAATTGTGAAGATTCAATTAATAATTTGGAATATCAACTTAATTGACCATTACATTTTAATTTAAAAATATGTATTTAGCACTTGCTTTGTGCAGAGCAAGGAACGTGGAACTAATGAGCCGTCTATTGGTAGCCACCACTAAATAAGGTATCTTTGTTGCAGAGTTACCTCTCAAGCCTTTATAATTTTAATTTAGAAACTTTCGTTATCCCATTCTGAAATCATGAGTGTAATCATAGAACATAGAGTGTAAAGGGATTTTAACACTGATTGGGCTCTGCCTTCATGGTTACAATTGGTTTATACGTTACCTAAAACAACGGGAAACACGGTTAACAAAAGAAAAATTGGTAGGAGTCTGTTTTATATTTGATTGTGTATCAAAAGGTGAAGTGACACTTTCACGTTTACATGTGCTGGTTTGTACTCTAAATATTAATATATAGCTGAAGCATATATAAAATAATGGACTTGAATAGGTAATGTTTTCTTAAGCTTTTCAGATGTGGCAGTTTGATATGTACGAGTAACTGATGGAATATAAATTAGAAATAGAAATAAAATCTCAAATTTATTTAAAGAGTTTTGATGAGTTGTTATAGTATATCACAGTGTTTCCAGAATCTAAGTAAAATATGTTTATGAAGGTTTGTAAGTATCATTACTTATGGTGCAGTATATGGAGCAGCTGCTTTTGATTTGTAAATACATTGTATTACACAATTTTGTTTATGCATTAGTTGTTTATAACTCAGAACACACAAAAAAATTAAACATTATGACTAGGCTTTAAGGACAGCATACTGAGGGATGTTTAGTACTGAGTTCTATGAAAACTGTTAACATATAGCTCCATCTTTCATTTTTCACTGCCATTACTGTGTAATTACTTTGCTGGACAACTGCTTTAGCACACTAAACTTATCTTTTCCTTGACTTTATTTATACTTATTTTTTTAATGATCAGAAGCGGTTTACACAGTATCTCTTGAATAATCCCAATCTCTAGCACAAAAATACGTCTAGAAAATTAACTGAAATTCACTTAAGTTGAATTCAAAGTGTCCGTTAGTATTCTTGCAAATTCCAGCCCATCTTCTATCTCCCCGTAACTTTGTAACCTGAGTTCTAGTCAACATGATATTTCTTCTTCCATACACCTGACCTGTTTTTAATCACATCCGCAGACCTCTTCCCAGGGAGTATCTTACCCATTTTTCCCTAATCTCATATCTGTTTTTTGTTGTTGTTGTGTTTGTTGTTGTTGTTGTTTTTGTTGTTGTTGTTCACTGTATGTCTTACCACAACTTCTGTGCACAATCTTACATAAAGCCCATTTCATTTTCCCTGGCTAGAAATATCCTTCAAAACTATGAGATCATCTCTTAAAATCTTTTTCATAGGCCAGGCGCGGTGGCTCACGCCTGCAATCCTAATACTTTCGGAGGCGCAGGCGGGTAAATCATGAGGTCAGGAGTTTGAGACCAGCCTTGCCAAGATGGTGAAACCCCATCTCTAGTAAAAAAAAAAATTACAAATATTAGCCAGGGGTGGTGGCGGATGCCTGTAATTCTAGCTACTGGGGAGGCTGAGGCAGGAGAATCACTTGAACCCAGGAGGCAGAGGTTGCAGTGAGCCAGTGAGCCGAGATCCCGCCACTGAACCCTAGCTTGGGCGATGGAACAAGACTCTAACTCAAAAAAAAAAAAAAAAAAAAAATTCATAACACAAGTTAAATTATTTGGATATATCTTCTATGTTGTCTCCTAGTTTCTGTGACATTTGGGCTTTGAGTCTGTGTTGGATTTATTTTATTTCCCCAGATTTTTGACATAATAGGTTTACTCAAAATTAATATTCAGCTACTATTTTAAAAATCTTTATTCTTTATTAATCTGAATCCTGATAAACAGACATTATGAAAAATAGAAAAAGCAGAGAAAATTTTATAGAAATATATTCCCTTTTTCTGACAAATGGTACATCAAAGTCAAACTTCCTCTTTGCTGTTCTTCTGATTCCTTTCTTGTATTTCCATTATATTGGAGGGTTCTCATAACTGTGAAGCCATTTAAAAAATATTAAGTGTGGTAGAAAATGCTTCTTAATATGGCCACCAAGTTGTATGTTTAATTTTTTTTACACTTCCGCCACTGATTTCAGTGTTTTTGAACTACTTCTAATATTCCAACATGTTCTTCCTCGTCTTCTAAACTTGCACATGATCAAATCCACCTTTATATACTCATCAGGAAGGACAAGATGGAGGGAGGGAAACAACAAGTGGCAGAAGTGACATTATCTTCAGAAGGGTATGGAGAGAGGGATGGGGAGAATTATTTATGTACAAGGCCATAAATGATGATGATGATGAAGTCATTACAAAAGCAGTATGTGCTCCCTGTTAAAAACCAGGAACATAAAATTTAAAAATAATTTTAAAAAATCTAAGATATTTATAATAATTTCACTAAGACAAGGGTAAGTTGTCTAAATATTTTTCTACCTATTTATTGGTTTTATTTTTAACACTGTTGATTTTCTATTGTTTTTGTACCTGTTTTATCTTGCTTTTCTCTGTCAATGCTACATTTTGGCATACTGTTAAAATGTTAGTATTAGCCATGTCATATCATGTCATATATAAAATCACAAAAATTTAAAATTTTTCCACATATTTTGTTTAGACTCTCTGGTTTTATACATGCAAACATGTATAAAAACATGATCCACCTGCCTCCACCTCCCAAATTTTGTACCTGATATTTTTAGTAGAGTTGGCTCTCCATATATGTGGATTCCACATATGTTTATTCAACCAACAGTAGACTGAAAATATTCAGAGAAAAATAAAGGATTGTTGCACCTTTAGTGAAAATGTACAGACTTCTTTTTCTTGTCGTTATTCCCTAAACAATATAGTATAAAATTGTTAACATTGCGTTTAGAGGTTATTAGGTATTATAAGTAATCTAGAAATGATTTAAAGTAAACAGAATGATATGCATCAGTTAAATGTAAATTCTACACCATTTTATATAGGGACTTGAGCATTTGCGTATTTTGATATCTGCAGGGATTCCTGGAACCAATCACCCACAGATACCGAGGGATGATTATGTATTATAAATTATCCTTTTTAAGGCTAGATTACTGGAGGGAGAATTCTCAAAATTGAAATATATGAATAATTTTAAAGTTCTGGGTACGTATTAGCCAATGACATTTCAAAAATTTATACCACTTCTCTTCCACCAACAAAAAACAAATGTACTGATGTGAGGCATTAGTTATGTTAGATATTTGTTTGTCTGGTTGTGACTGTATTTTAATGTGAAATTTAGTCCTGTGTAATATTATGGTTCAATTAATTTTGAAAAAACTGAGCACCTACAATGTGGAACACTATGTTAAGTCCTAGAAATAGTAGTAAATAAGATTAATTGGTCCTTATCTGGGTATATACCCAAAGGATTATAAATCATGCTGCTGTAAAGACACATGCACACGTATGTTTATTGTGGCACTATTTACAATAGCAAAGACTTGGAACCAACCCAAATGTCCAACAATGATAAACTGGATTAAGAAAATGTGGCACACCATGGAATATTATGCAGCCATAACAAAGATGAGTTCATGTCCTTTGTAGGGACATGGATGAAGCTGGAAACCATCATTCTCAGCAAACTATTGCAAGGACAAAAAACCAAACACCGCATGTTCTCACTCATAGGTGGGAATTGAACAATGAGAACACATGGACACAGGAAGGGGAACATCACATACCAGGGCCTGTTGTGGGGTGGTGGGGGGAGGGATAGCTTTAGGAGATAAACCTAATGTTAAAATGACGAGTTAATGGGTGCAGCACACCAACATGGCACATGGATACATATGTAACAAACCTGCACGTTGTGCACAAAAAAAAAAAAAAAGTATAATAAAAAAAGCATTTCTGTATTATAAATGCAATGCTATTAGTGCTCATTGCTGTGACAACAGCCTGCTAATAGCCTCAGTTCAGAAAAAGTAGCATTTTTTCTGACTCAATAGACTGAATTCCTAATACATAAACTCTATTTAGCTTAATTTTGCACTAGAATCATCTCCAAATTAATAATGTATGCATGTTTGTTTGTTTAGAAACTGCCATGTTTCCTTTTTCTGATGACCAGACATTTGTACCAGATATTCACAAATATTCAAACTGTACTCAAGCAAATCTTTTATAATTTCTGCATTATAAATCCTAATAACTCATACTAAGGGTCTTACAGCTGCAGTGGTGGTGTTTATGGAAAAAAGGCCAGGAAAATATTGTGAAGATATCTCACTTTCTTTAAACATTTTTTTCAGGTAATTGGGGTCACTTCAGATAGACAATTGAGTATATACTTAGTAAAATTTACTCAGTAAATATTCTAATTCATAGCCAGAATTTCCAAGGAAGGTGATTACTAACTCATCATGTCAGAAATTTTCTTAAAAACAGAAGCACAAAAACAGGTGTTGAATAACGATGAATAAATGAGTGACTAGGCAAATCTAAAAAGAAGCCTTTTTTTCTACAAAAAAGAGAAAATATTTGTACATGGCTGTTTTGTGAAATTTCCAACTCCCTCAATATTTTCCAACAATAAATGCTTCTCTTGAAAAATTATAATAATATTCTCCCAAAGATTTTTTAGAAAAAACTACATTTTAAAACTACTTTGGTAAATGTTCCTTATGTACTTGAATGTTTATTACATACTTGCTGGGTATAGTATTCTTAGGAAAAGAATTTTAGAAAAAAATTAACAATGCTGTTGTTCAGTTCTCTAGCATTCCATATTTTGTGTCTCCATATTCGAATTGTTTCTGGGAGTAAGAATTTTAAATGCTCCATTTTAAAATTTTTCTCTTTACCTCTGTCATTTTTTTCTCATTTATTTTAATGCAGTTATTAAGTACATATCTAACGATCTTTTTTATATTTCTGATTAAATATTTCGTCATTTTGAATACCACCCTTTATCTGTGATAATACTACTTACTTGGGGTTAACTTTGCCTCCTAAGAATTTACCCACACAACTTTTCTCATGAGTGTGCTTGTGTGGTTTATCTTTTATTATTCTCTTGCTCTCAGCCTTTCTGTATAAGTCTATTAAAAATCCAGCTGTAAGGATTTACTGTCATATAAAGGGCTCAGAGTTGGTTTACTATTTTTATGCAATCTGACAATATTTGGCATTTAATTGGCTTAAACCCATTCATATATAATGCCATTATTGATATATTTGGATTTAAGTCTGCCGTTTTGTTGTTTTCTGTCCCCCCAGTGTTTTCTTTATAACTTTGTTTCTGTTTTTTTTTCTATCATCTTTTGGAACAATTAATCATTTTTTTAAACACCTATGTTTATGCTCTTTATTGGCTATTCTTAGCTATATTTCTTTGTGTTTTTATGTTTTTAGTCTGTATATAAGGCATCTCAGGATTCATTATTAATTTGTTACAGTATAAATTGAATAGTGTATATTTTAGCATATAATACACTCATCTTACGATAGTATAATTTATCTTGCAAGACTTTGTTCTATTTTTGTCATATGTTTTTCTTATATATATTGTAAACTGCATAATGCATTGTTAATGTTTATTATTAAACAATTCATTATTTATTTTAAAACTTTTAGAAATAAAGATGATCTTTTCTATTAATTTATATAAATATGTCTAGTCAGTGCTTTTTATTCTTATCTATAGTTCAGAATTTCTGTGTGACATCATTTCCCTTCAACTTGAAGGATTCTTTTAGCATTACTTGTAGTGTGGGTCTGCTGGAAACAAATTTTCTTAGCTTTTTGTTATTTGAAATATCTTTATTTCATTTTCATTTTTGAAAAATATTTTAACTGACTATAAAATTGTGAGTTAATCTGACAGTTTATTTTCCTTTTAGCACTTAAAATTGTTGTTATAATGTATTGTGAATTATATTACTTTTAATAAAAAGTTAGCCATTATTCTTATTGTTGCTGCCCTATATGTAATATGTGTTTTTCTGGCTGCTTTTAAAATTCTATTTATATCTTTGCTTTCCATATTCTTAATTTGATACCTAGGTGTGGTTTTTGTTTATTCTGTTTGGAATTCACTGGCCTTCTTAGATCAGTGAGCTGTTTTTCATCAGATTTTAAAATTAAAAGGGCATTTTAAAAAAGTTATTTTTGTGGCCATTATCTCTTCCTTTTGGAAACTTCAAATACAAGTATTTTAGGGCATTTCATATTGTCCCATAGTTGGAAACTCTTTTTGGTTAATATAATACTGTCTCTGTGCTTAAATTTGGAAAATTCATTTTATGATTTATTGTTTCTTATGTTTCTGTGTCTAATCTACCATTATACATTTTTAATTCAGTTATTATATTTTCAGTTCTGGGTATCTTTTATTATCTGTTAGATTTTTTACATATTTTATGATATTTCTCATGTACTTCTCCATTATTTTAGTATGCTCTATAAATTCTTCAATATATTGATATCAATTATTTATAAGTCTTTGTTCCATTAAATTCAATATCAGAGTCTTCTTTAAGTCTATTTCTATTCACTACCTTTTTTTATTATGTGTTAGAATGTTTCTGCTTTTTTAATCTCTAGAAAGCTTGGATTACATACTAGACATTGTGAATAACACATTACATAAATTCTATTATTTTGCTTTAAAGAGTGTTGAGTTTCATCCCAGCAGGCAGTAAAACTGCACTGGATGCTACTTTGATCCTATGTAGGTTTGGTTTTAGAAATTTCTAGGCAGACTATTATTATGTTTATTCCATGAGTCCTGTAGTATAACCCTTCTTAGTACATCTTCCTTACTCTTAAGTCATTACTCTACTAATGTTTCACTGGAAACCCCAAAGTGTTTACCAAGCACATCTACCTAAAAGGAACTTGAATTTTAAACTCTTCTTCTCAGTGTCTGAAGTGCTTCAAACGTCTCTCAGTTCTTACTCTTGTCTTAACTATATACATGTTCAGTTTAGGAGTCATGCATGCTTATGCCAGTTTGCAGGCTAGCTCCTCTGTGGCTTCCTCCATTTCTGGATCTTTCTCCTCTCAACTGTTAACCAATATGGCAGCCTTGAATCCTGACCCTTAATTCTTAAACTTCATATTTTCATGACACATGAAATGAAGTAATCCCTCAAAGAAATTAATGTAGAATTCACTTTATCCCCTATTTGCTTGTAATCTTTCCAGTCTTTGTTCGCCCCTGGTTATTATTTAGTGCCACACACACACACACACACATATATCTCTATATAAAATTTTAATATAATTTGTAGAATGTTACTTATTGTTATTAAAAACAAAAGGTCAATTATATTTGATGTCAATACCAAACTGCCTTAATTATTGAAGCATTATGGTTTTATTTGTGAGTCTGGTCATGTAAGCTCCGCAATTGTAGTTCTCCTTTAGAAGATCACTGTGACTTTCAAAGTCCTTTAGGTTCTCATAAAATTATCTTGTCAGTTTCCATTAGTCTGAGAAACAGTTTGAGAGTAAAGAAATTAACATGAAATGCCTATTTAAGAAAATGTATAATCTTGCATTGAATTTTGAATTTAAGTTAGAAATTGTCATAATGGCATTACTAGAACAATGGGCGTATTTGAAGATGGACTGTTTCTTCTAATGTGGAATATAATTCTATTGTTAAAATTATTTAATTTAAATTTATAATAATACTATGATTATATTAGACTATTTCCTTGTTCTTAGATTATAGATTCTGAAATCTTCATTTAGTGGTATAAACAAATAATATATCTGCAAATAAGAGACAGTAATTTTAGTAAATATAATACATACAATAATACAGATAACAAAATATTTTATGCTTACAAATATTTATAAATTGATAAGAAAAATGTAAGAGAAGATATAAATTAGAGCAAAAAGACTTAATAGATAGTTCACAGAAGATGATATCCAAGTGGCCAGTATGCATAATAAGATGTTCAACAATTAAAAAATGCTAGAAACATAAAAGGAAGCAATATATGGAGAAATAAAATACGCATAAAAATTAGAAGGCTACTTGAGCTCAGGAGTTCAAGACCAGCCTGTGCAACATGGC
This sequence comes from Symphalangus syndactylus, assembly GCF_028878055.3. NCBI lineage: Eukaryota > Metazoa > Chordata > Mammalia > Primates > Hylobatidae > Symphalangus > Symphalangus syndactylus. The sequence goes on from NC_072438.2 coordinate 76,947,205, forward strand.
AAAACTTCATCTTTACCCAAAAAGACACAAAATTAGCCTGGTGTGGTGTCCTGTGCCTGTGGTCTCAGCTATTCGAGAGGCTGAGGTTCGAGGATTGCTTGAGCCTAGGAAGCAGAAGTTGCCGTGAGTCAAGATCTCACCACTGCACACCAACCTGGGTGAGACCTTGTCTCAAATAACAAAACAAACAAACAAAAATTAGAGGATTGAAAAATAACCTAAAGATTAAATGTTAACACAATCAATATGCCTGTGTATTTTTGGTAACTTACCTTTTTCAATCTTATAGGAGGGTCACTCAAATTCTGCCAACTTCTGTACACTCTTTAGCCAGATTCACCGATTATCACTATTTCATCCAATTTGTTTCATCACTATTTCTGTTCATATAGAGTTTATATTAAGGTAGAAATAGTTCAGGTTTGTCATTACGTCTAGAACTTGTCCCTGCTTGAGATCTACAGAACTTTTGAAGCACTCTCAAATTCACACTAACTTGGTGGAGGATTGAACTCCCATTTCTGTTTCCTCCTCATTAAATTTCTGTTCTTTTCCTTAGACTTCTTGCCAACCTTTTCTACTAAGTGACTGGGATTTCTGTCTTGTGCATGTGAAGTTTAGACAACAACGAAACAGTTGGGCATTTTAAAAAGAGACCTGGAGGTTCCACTCTCTGAGACTCCTCTCTAAGATCGTGCCTTCCAATTTCTTAACACTGTCTCAGGCTCAAACGCTAACCTCGGTCTCCTCAGCACAATAATATTGCTTCTCTCTGTTTGAGCTCTATCTATACAGTCTCTACTACCCATAACTGGGAATTACCCTCAGAGGGAAAGCCTGGTTATGATATAGGCTATAAGAAACTTAAATTAAGGCCATAAATTTTGCAGTTCTTCCTCTTTGGTTGGTGTCCAGTGTCAATAAATTTTTGTCTATCTGTATGTTTGTTTGTTTGGGTCCGACTTTCTTAATAATCCTCAATGGTTATATCTGACCAACACAACTACTTTGTGAAGATAAAAACCTGAACACCAGGATGGCTTTTGAGAAACACAGCACAATGTGAATATGCATGTGTCACACTGAGGCTTATAATATTGTAATATTGAAAAATTTCTCAAATGTGCTAAGTCAAAATAAACTCTCTTGTTGTTTACCCCAAAGCTATACTTACTATTTCAGGTTCATGTTTCAATACATTAGGTAGAGAGTTTTATATCATAGGTGGTAGTATGACTCATTCTCTTATTTCAATATGTCACTCTCAAGAATAAGACTTTGTATATTTTGAGGTGCTCTAGCATGTTAAGAAAAATAAGAATTCAATGCTTCCTTATTGGGAAATAATTCAGACCTTCAAATTGGAATCTGCTTTGGCAGTATGTAAATATTTTCTAGTCACTTCTTGTCTAGATCTCGCAAGTCTATCTGAGAGTCACGTCCCTGCTCTTCTGGTAGCAATGTCTCAAGTGGCTGTGAAATCAGGAAGTAGCTTCGCTTCTTTCCAGGGCAATTCTGTGAGCACTTCCACTCACATGTCAATTAGAAAGTGAGGGCAGATGTCAAAGGTCATAGTCAGCCTTTATCTTGTAAACTTTCTGTTCTTTTATTCTATTATATGTATATAACAGATATGGAGCTGAGGGTGGGGAAAATGGAGAGCTGTTGGTCAAAGGGTCAAAACTGTTAGTGATGGGATGGATACATTCTAGAGATCAGATGTACAGCATGGTGACTACAGTTATAATACTCTGTTGTATACTTGAAATTTGCGAAGAGAGTAGATATTGTTTTTTCAACACACACACACACACACACACAAGGGTAACTATATGAGGTGATGGATATGTTAATTAGGTTAAGTGTGCTCACTTCATAATTTTTATGTATATCAAAACATCACATTGTACACCTTAAGTAGATACATTTTGTATTTGTCATTTGTATACCTCAATAAATCTTGGAAAAATGAAAATAAATTAACACTCACATCACTGTTTTGTCTTTTGTATTTTATAAAAATACTCCCATCAATATCCATTTAGACAAGTTTATTCCTGAAACTATAGAAGCCTCACCAGCCAGTTCAGTGCCTGGCACACATTTACACTCAATTCATTGTTGATTTTAATCTAGGTTCTCTGAGCACAGGACTATAACATTCTTTATCACTATTGTAATCACTGCACTGATTAAACACAAGATAGGAGATCTCAAATGAACAGGCAAATATCCTTCAAACCTATAGAACTGCTTAGTTGGAATTCTACAAAGAGAAAAAAAGAAGCACCTATCATGTTTCTTTTAGTTATTTGTCTTCATAAGTACAAGCTCATTATTTTGCTTGCTATAGATGGCCTTTTTTTATCTTCTTTTCTTTTCTTTTTTTTTAGATGGAGTCTCACTCAGCTGCCCTGGCTGAAGTGCAGTGGCGCGATCTCACCTCACTGCAACCACTGTCTCCCGGGTTCAAGCGATTCTCCAGTCTCAGCCTCCTGAGTAGCTGGGAATACAGGCACCCACTATCATGCCTGGCTAACTTTTGTGTTTTAGTAGAGACGAGGTTTCACCATGCTAGCTAGGCTGGTCTTGAATTCCTGATCTCAGGTGATCTGCCTGCCATGGCCTCCCAAAGTGTTAGGATTACAGGCATGAGCCACCACACCCAGCCATAGACAGTCTTTTCTTAACATGAAAAAACGATCTTAACAAATAGAGCAGAGCAGGAAAAAATAAGTTTTAAAATATACTATGCAAGATAATTAAATTGGAGGCATATTAAATAGCCTAGAAATTACATATTGTTTTGTTGATGTTTCACTGCATTTTAAAATATAAAAATGCATTGTAAACACTGTTTTGAACCTTAAATGTGTTCATCATATTAAAAAAGAAAATGAGATAATAACACAAAAAGAAAGAAAATCCGTTCAAATAAATATTTATTAACATGTGCTCCCTAAGATGTATCAGGGCAGAGAGACAGACACTCGAATTGGTGAAATTTCTTCTAGTTGGAATTACTCGAAAAGCTTTGGCCATGGAAGAGGTTGAAATTGATTAATAGTATTATATAATTACATGTTTGCAATAAATCTAAATTCAGTCTCGAATTTCAAGTAACAACATCAGTTGTTAATATGTCTTGTGCTGCTAATCTTCAAGGAACATCTTCTGTAAAAAAAAAAAAACATACAAAATAAAATAGATACTGAAAAGGGGATTGCAAGCTAATGTACAAAAGAAAATGATACGTTGATGCAATCAGATACCTAGTGGGACCTTCCAGAGGCTAAACAGACCATTGTGGCTCAGGTTTTCCAATTTCTTAGGTCATTAACTGAAGTCATAACATAGATCTGGTATAGAGAGCACATTCAGTAGTCAATTTTAGAACTCCAGTAATTAATTTAAAGCCCCACTGATACCTAGTGATCAAGTATTGCTTCCAAGTCAGATAAAAATCTAACTTTAAGACCGGAAGCGGTGGCTCACCCCTGTAATCCCAGCACTTTGGGAGGCCTAGGCGGGCAGATCACGAGGTCAGGAGTTAGAGACTAGCCTAGCCAATGTGGTTAAACCCCATCTCTACTAAAAATACAAAAATTAGCCAAGCGTGGTAGCGCACGCTTGTAGTCGCAGCTACTTCGGAGGCTGAGGCAGGAGAATCGCTTGAACCTGGGAGGCGGGGGTTACAGTAAGCTGACATCATGCCACTGCACTCTAGCCTGGGTGATAGAGCGAGATTTCATCTCAAAAAAAAAAAAAAAAAGAAGAAAACCTGAGTTTACTATTACTTAGCTACAGTTAGCATCAAGATTAAGTGTTATCATTCTCACATCTTAGTTTCTTCCTCCTACCCACAATCTGCAACTAAAGTGCAGGAGCAGAGGACTTTTTTTCAGTGTTTGACCATATGTTGTTAAAGCCTGGTAGAAATTGTTTTAATATTTCATGTCACAGGACCGCTGAAAAGCATCCAGTAGAGAAAATACAGTTGATCCTTTAATGACACTGATTTAACTGTGTATGTCCACTTGTAGGCAGACTTTTCACCCAAACTCAGATAGAAAAGTGGGAAGAGAAATCCTTATATAGGGAGGGCTGACTTTTTTGGCTGAGTTTTCTTTTAGGGGGGGTTCCACAGGGCCAATCGCAGAACTTGAGTATTCTCATATTTTGATATATGTGGTTTCCTGGAACTCAGCCCTCACATATACTGAGGGACAACTGTATAAGAAAAATAGATTCCAGAAAAACAAACGCATTGAGCTTACTATTGATCTCTCTGCCTTTTTTATGACTCCTGTGATTAATCTGGTTCTTTTGATTTTTCTTCCAAACTCCTAAATATGGATGCATATCAGTTGCTGCTGATAGCCATCAATCTTTCAATGTTTCCAGTTGACTTTCTTGTATTAGACCCCTAACTGCTCTTATTACATCTCGTTTTCTTTTCCCCTTTGAAATAAGTTTTTTATCCTGTTACTACAGTACGTTTTCCCTAAATTATATATCACAATGTTTTCCTCCTCAAAGATTTTAATGACTCTTGCATAGGGAAAATGCTCAAATACATCTAGATTGCCATTATTTTAAAACCTTTAAAATAGGACATTCACTACTATTAACTCCTAATCACACCAATATTTAATTTACCATTTAATCACTTCACTTTCCCAGTTTATTCATATCTTCCACTTTATTCTATAATAGTAAATCCTGTTGAGATTTAAAAGGTGTTCATCTGATGTCACTTTTTATGAGCCATTTTCTCACCTGCCAGTCAGTGGTTGCTGTCTCTGTGTTCTGTTATATATTTTGTAGTGTTTTTATATTTTCTTATCACATATTTGTGTGTCTGTGTGTATATTTGTGTGTGTGTGTATTTTAATGCACTTGTGTGCAGGCTGTGAAAAGAAAAATTACCTAACCCCCTTACGTTTCCGATCCCCTTAGCACAGTGCAGGCATATATACACACACATGCACAGAAACACATTTGTTAGATCAGTACAAACAGATTTCATTGTAAAGAGATTAAACTTCAGAAGCAAATATCCTAAAGCAAATCCTACATTTCAGCCATGTAGTTGATTTTAGCAACATATACAAATAATATGTTGCAAGATAATGATTCACTCTAAATTCTTTTTCTACTGTAGTTCTTATATTTAATGAATTTTATACATTGAGAGCACAATGGACTACTTAATGCTGATCCTACTAAGCAGGTATTTCGCTAAAGTTGGAATGAAATAGTGAGAGTGAAAATACATTTCTGTAGTTAGCACTCCCCAGAGTGTAAAAATTGCCTCTTGAAAATGATGTGTTCAAGGCTATAACCTTCGTTTGTATTCTATGAGATATAATATGACCGATGAGTGAATCCTAATTTTCTCTCATGCCATTTCACTCCTGGTAATGCCTGCTTCATCTTGACCATTTTCATGGTGAATAATGCTGAAATCATAAAGTACACATTCTCTTTTCTGACTTTCTGGTCAAGGCTAGAAATAGAGGCTCCCATTTTAGCTTTGCATAAAGCTGAAAAGAAGCAGAGTTTGCATTTATGTCAAAAGGAACTTCATAGGACAAAAGGTAGCTGAAATGTGGGAATTGTGATAAGAATGGCCCCTTCTGTGTCAGAAGCATTTCTAATGCTTTTACTGCTAACATTCTTTTCCCCTCTATGGATCAGAAAATTTAGAGGAAATGAGAGTTTATGTTGGTATTCAACTTGAATTATATGTGAACATCCCAGGACCATTCTTACTATATTTACACTAGACATTTGAATCACTGTAGGACCTGCAAGTTTTATAAGAAAAGTCATCCTATTTATATTTATACAGGCATACAGATCAAGGTCAATTTTGCAAAATGAGACTTTTTTAAGAAAATAAATGAGGTCTAGCCTATGTAAATATATGGAAAAACATTCAGTGAAGGATGAGCAATGAAGGTTCTGATTACAATTGCATAAATTCCAAGGGATAGTCAATTATTCTATCAAACTTCTTTGGAGTTGTTGCAATCATTTAGCTATTTTCTATGCTTATTTTAGGTTAACAAATCAGCTAAATAGGATGTAACTTGAACAATAAAGCTTGATCATGAAGCAACAATATACTGGGAGAAGCATTTATACAATACATGAAATCATGTCAATTGTATATGTGTATATATAGACACAGTGATGTTTTTCTTCACATTTCTCAGGTTAGGTAAATTGTTAGAAAACTATAGATAAACCTAATAGGATTATTCTTTACTGTAAAATAGCGTGACTCATGATCATTTCTTTACATAGCTACTTGAAAAAAGAATTGATCAGAAAGAACAATAAGATCAATAACTATAATTTACACTGTATATATAAAGGGGAAAATGAATAAATATTTAGTTTGGTGACATTTTCATAAAAACAACAAAAAATACATTTATGTTAAATATTATAATTCAGTATTTTTAAAGTATTTTAATTATATTCATTAACTTTATTAATTTAATAACTATATTTAACTTAATTATACCATTATATTTAACTTAATTAGATTCATTAATCTCATAATTATATTATTAACTTTGCTATAACTTAAAAATATAAAAATAAACCTTCTAGACTTAAAATTGGTTTTGGTATAAAGAAGTATTGAGAATAAGATGACTCGGGGTCAGTTGCATGGGTGTATGTATGTGTGTGTGTATATATAGATATATATATATATATCTATATACACACACACACACACATTCACAGACACACACGTTACACACATTTTTTTTTACCAGCCAGTAAAATCATCAAAGGACAAGGAAAGTGAACATCTAATATCTTTAATGACAATTATCAATAAAACAAGGAAAAGAGAATCAACAGAATTAATGAACATAGATATCAGGGAAAAAAGCTTGTGAGTTATTGAAGTATCAATACCAGTGAAATCAAACTATACAGCTATGGATTAAATATGTTAGTTTTAAGTCCGTCTCTGTGACATTTCAGTTTTACAACAAATGTTTACAAGAATCATAGAGTCCAGTGGCATTGAGAGCAGGAACATATTAACAAAGGAAAACAGAATTTTGTTTCAAAACCTACAAAAATAGGCTCCTTAATTTTGCCTTATTTCCATGTTTCAATTTATCACACTGATTTTTCAAACATTTGAAATGATCATCATCCTTTTCTGATCGATTAACATATGAACAGATTTTTGGCTTCACTCACAATGACAATAATAATATTAAAACAATAGTGAAATGTAGTTCTTCTCCAATCAGTCTTGTAAAATAAAAGAATTTAATACTTGGCAGGGGATTATGAAGTACATTTTAGCTAGAGTATCCAAAAATAACAAAACATAAAATAATAGTTTATACTTTGGACAATTCTCCAACTACAGATTTATTCAGCAGATATATTCTTAGATATATGTGAAAATGTATGTACAAGAATATCCATTATTGTACTCAATAAAATAGCTAATGATAACAAAGGAACCTCCTATCAATTCATTGAAGATTGTTTAAAAAGAAAGAAAAATTTCTTCACTGTGGAAAATGAATACGTAGAACTACATAAATTATGTGAAGATCTTTCTGAGATAAATTGTTTAGCAAAAAGCAAAGTGCAAGGGATTTTAGGTTTTGGGAGGGCAAACGTCAGTTAATAGCTACATATTTATAACGTCTGATATATCAGACTGTGAGTTTCAGTTCAGTGAGGTGAGGACAGATGGGATCAATCGTATTAACTTTGCATTATATACATGTTTAGTATCTTAATTATTTACCATATTAGCATATTGCTTTTACATTAAGTAACAGTACTAATACTTCTATCCATTTTGAAGACATGAAAATGGTTTAAATATGGCCCCATCTCCCTCTTTGAATCCTAGAATCTTCCCTTGCCAAAGATTTGCCCCCCAACCATACTGAAATGCTTGTTATCTTAATATCATAGCATGCTTCTCATAATTCCGGGGATTTTCTAATTTGTTGATTTTTAAATGCCGTGGACCGTCTCCACACGTTTGGCTTGCCAGTTACTTGAGATAATAACTGTTCATTTTTAAAAATGTACCTTCAGCACTTTGAGAGGCCAAGGTGGGTGGATCTCCCGAGGTCAAGGGTTCAAGACCAGCCTGGCCAACATGATGAAACACCATCTCTACTAAGAAAATACAAAAGTCAGCTGGGTGTGGTGATGCGCTCTTGTAGTCCCAGCTACTCAGGAGGCTGAGGCTGGAGAATCGCTTGAACCTGAGAAGTGGAGTTGCAGTGAGCCGAGACTGCACCACTGCACTCCAGCCTCGGCAACAGAGCAAGACTCTGTCTCCAAAAAAAAAAATATATCTCAGACACCATCAATTCCAGAAACGTTTCCCTGTAATCATCTCTGGATTCCTTCTCTTTCCTGAATTTATTTCTGTATATACTTTAGTAATAGCATTCTGTAGTTCTTTTGTTTGGATGTTTGACATCCAACTAAAATGTGAATTCCATTAAATTAATTTTTGTGTTATCTCTGCAAATATAATGTAGAGCATAGTTACTGAAATACAATAGGTTCTAAAACTTTTAATAAAAGATGATGCAAAAAAGATCATGATATATGAAAAATAGGTACATACAGTGGCTCATGTCTGTAATCACAGCATTCTGGGAGGCAGAGATGAGAAAATTGCTTGAGGCCAAGAGTTCAAGACCAGCCTGGGCAACATAGGAAGACTCCACCTCTGCAAAAAATTTTTAAAAAGAAAAAGTTAGCCAGACATGGTGGCACCTGACGTCTGTAGTCCCAGCTACTTGGGAGGCTGAGGTGGGAGGCTTGCTTGAGCCCAGGAGTTTGCTCTTACAGTGAGCTATGCTTGTGCCACTATACTCCAGCCTGGGTGACAGAGGAAGACCTAGCATTGAAAAAAAAAAAAAAAAAAAAAAAAAAAAGGTGTAAAAAATTGATGTTTACAGGAAAGCTTGTAACTTAAAATAGGATGTTGTGAGTACATCTAGAATGTAAGCTCCATTCATCAGGCATTTTTATTTGTGTGGCTTATTGCTGTATTTCTAGTATTTAAAAAAGTACCTAGAAAGTATTTTGATAGTTAATAAGTGAATAAGTTCATAAATACTCTTTTTGAGGAGACTGGCAATTACAGTACTTAAATAACTTTTCTAACAATATTAACTTAAAATTACTTTAAATTTGGATTGATGTAATTTCAATTTCCAGAGGATTAATCCAAGCAGAAGTCCAATAGACGCCTGGTCCTGAAACTCATGAGCAAGGCTACTGTTTTAGAAAAACTTAGATAAATATAGTGTTTGATGACACTGGTGGGAATTGAATTACCAGAGCAACAAGTTTGGGAGGAAAAGAGAAAAGGATAGAAGTAAAAACAAGCCAGGTGTAGTGGCTCATGCCTGCAATCCCAGCATTTCGGGAGGTATAGGCAAGAGGATCACTTGAGCCTAGCAGTTTAAGACCAACCTGGGAAAGGTAGTGAGAACCTATACCCACAAAAAAAAAATTAAAAAATTAGCCAGGCATGGTGTAGCATGTATGTGGTCCCAGCTACTTGGAAGGCTGAGGTGAGAGGATCGCTTAAGCCTGAGAGATCCAGGCTGCAATGAGCTATGATCTCACTACTGCACTCCAGCCTGGGCAACAGAGTGAGATCCTGTCACAAAATAAATACATAAATACACTTAAAAAATTTTAAAAACAGAAGATAAGACAAAAGTAGACAACGGAAGAAACGACAAGTCAATAGAAGATAGACTGACTACTGAGGATTTATGTTTGGGGAGCAGAAAAAGAACTAGTAATTCCTAAAAGAGCATAAGAAGTGAAGATGAGAAGAGGGTACAAGAGAATCAGAAGAATGTAATATCACAAAGCTTAAGCAAGAATAATTTGTTATAAATGTGTGTTATTCATTTAACTAGACGAAGATAAATATTGAGTTTGTTAACTCTGAAAGAACATTTTACTGTTGTGAGTAGAAGGCAAATTGTGAAGAAATCTCTAAGGAGTATTAGAAGAAAACTTGAAGAAGGCTAATAGAGATACCTCATTTATTGTAGGAAAATGAAAAAAAAAATGATGCTTTAGGTTATGACCATGCAAATAAAGTATTTTTATTATTTGCAAATATAATTACAAGAGATTGGGTGACCTGAGTTCAGAAGAATAGTTTGAATAATGGTTGCAACTTAGACTGATTTTTCCCTAGGAGGCAGATGTTGAGGCCGAGATTTGCATGAGGGAGTTTTATTAGAGCCTTCTTGGAACAAGACCTGTGAGGCATTGCAGGGGTCAGGAATGGACAGAAGGAGAAGTTGAAATGTAATACACCTGCCAGAGCCAATCTCATGAGGAATTTCAGGGCTGGAATTGCTTTACAGAGCTGCCCCAAATTTAGACACGGAGACCAGCCCTTTGCATCCTGAATCAATCAGCCACTGGATATGAGGAACTCCAGGGTAGGGCTTGGATGAAATGGCTCCCTTTCCCTCAGCAGCAATGACTGAAGAGAAGCACATCTGTGAAGCTGGGGAAATAAGTGCCTAGTTCAAAAAGGGAGCTCAGGTTGATTAGAACACACAGGTTTATAGCCTCAAATTTCCATTGTGAAAAATACTATATGATATGATATAACATAAGCTCATCAAAAAGTTGGATGTGATTATTCAACATTTTCAATGCTTGTGAAAGTAGAAGGTGTTTTCCTTTCTATTCTATATTGTCATAGACTAATTTAATGTCCATGAGTTTGATGTTTTTGCTATCACTGTTGCAATGCTTGTGAATCTGTTCTATATACATCTTGGGGCCAAAACGAACCAAAGTAATATAGTACTCTGGCTCTTACTGTCACTCTGTGTTCTTCATTTCTTGGGTAAAGCCCAGAAATGATCAAATAATTAGGCTAAAATAATTAATGTAGTTTCTTGTTGTCCAATTTTTGTTTCCTGTTCATAAAGCTTGTAAATGTATCACCAACTGTTAAAGAGAAATATTTTATTATTAGTAGTAGTAGTATTAGTATTATTATTATTAAGACAGAGTCTCACTCTGTCATCCAGGCTGGATTCCAATGGCCTGATCTCGGCTCACTGTAACCTCGGCTTCCCAGGTTCAAGTGATTCTCCCGCCTCAGCCTCCCGAGTAGCTGGGATTACAGGCACCTGCCACCATGCCTGACTAATTTTTGTATTATTACTGGAGATGGGGTTTCACTATGTTGGCCAGGCTGGTTGCAAACTCCTGACCTCAGGTAATCCACCCACCTCAGCCTCCCAAAGTGCTGGGATTACAGGTGCGAGCTACTGTGCCCAGCCAGAAATGTTTTATTTTAAGGATGAAATACAAGAAGCTATTTAATAGATTTGGCCTGTGTAAATATCAGTATTAATGGTATGTGAATGTTTTAATTTTAAAAGATTTCATTTTTTTGATAGAAGACTTTAATTGTTCTATTAAGAGGGGATATTACAGGAAAATGATATTCTCAAAGTCTTGTAGTAATTGATGAATCTACTCAGCGTCTGTCCCTTGTAAATTCAGTAACAGACCAATAAGAATAAAAGTTAGTAGCTGTAAGTTTTCACCACAGACATAAGCATTTGGAATTTTGCTAAATTAAGAGCTGTTTTAATTATTTTTAAGGGAAAAATAATTCCAGATGCTTAAGTATAACAATATACAGAAAAGGTGTTTAGAAAAGGTGTTAGGTTCATGAAAGCAAAATCAAACACCACATGTTCTCACTCATAAGCGGGAGATAAACAATGAGAACACATGGACACAGGGAGGGGAACATCACACACTGGGGCCTGTTGGGGGGTGGTGGGGGCGGGGAGGGTGGGATAGCATTAGGAGAAATATCTAAAGTAAATGAAGAGTTGATGAGTGCAGCAAACCAACATGGCAAGTGTATACCTATGTAACAAACCTGCACGTTGTGCAAATGTACCCCAGAACTTAAAGTATAACAATAAAAAAAAGGGTTTCAAGATAATGCACTCATAGTGCTAGGTTTATGGGTGGTGATGAAACTGCATGCTAAGTCTTTCATATAATAAATATGATCTCCTATAACACAATAAAAATTGCATATAGGTTGGTTGGTTCATTGGTTGTTTGAGTGGAAATTTAGTAGTACTACTATTACCATTCAATCGACACACTTAATTTTTCTGAGAAAAGAGATATAACAACACATGATTTATAGTTGCACATATTTTATGATTTTACATTCTATTCATTCATTGAGAAAGAACACACCATAACTCAGTGGAGCAAATTCTTAGAGAGTAGAAACAACTGCTTCTTTTTGGTGGTCTTAGAAGCCTGGCTTTAGTGAAATATAGAATTGAAAAATATTTCCCCATGTTCTACCATGAATGCGTATGTGTGTGTGTGTGTGTGTGTGTGTGTGTATTAATCATCATAGAGTCTTGCTTTCTACTGAATGTAAGTTTTGTGAAGATAAGAGAGTCTCGTCTTGAAAAAAAAAATAAAGTATAAAACAGTATGAGAGCTTTATTATAGAGCTTGTGAAAATAATCTTCACAATTTCTTATTATATTTAACATGAACACTCATATTTTCTTTTTTGTTTTATGGAAAATTTTAATGTTAAATCTGCCTTGGACCTCGCATATAATTGATAACAGCTCTTCAAGTTAGGAACATAAATTGTTTTTTCTAAGATCGTAGTATTGTTGTGAAAGCTTTTCAAACTCCACATCAGTATTACTTCTTTCTATTAACCTTTACATTCCAATTAAAGATACATTTTCCCCCTTATTTTGTGATTCAATTAACATTCATCCAGTTTCCTAATCTCTGGGAATTACATCATAATATCCGTTGAAATGATGTATCTTTTTTTTTAAAGAAGGCCAAAGGCATAATCACCAATGTGCACTAATGTTCACAGGATATATGGTAAGGGTCCGTTTGAATTTGTGCTCATTTTTCTAGGAAAAATATATAAAACAATGAAGTAAAATCTCCCAAGTTTCTCTGTCTCAGAACCTTTTGAAAGAAGGTCAGTGGTGGCTATTATTTTATTTACTCACTTATGTATTCATTTGGTGCTAATTTTACAACTTTTCAATAAGTTATAAAAAATGTTCTCGATGGGCTCAAATATCCACAATGAACAATTGCTATCATCATAAACCAAAACAGGCAGAATTGGCATTCAATACCTTTATAGTTAACTCTATTTTCTATATACATTTTGAGAGTCTAAGACATAATTGATTTACACAAAATCAACTAAATAAAAGCTAGTGCATTTTAGCACCTTAAAGGAGACTAGAGTAAGAAGCTAGATCCACTGCTCTCCTTCTAGGAGGTACATTATTTTACTGTTCTTAGTGCACTTCTTTTACGTTTTCCTCCAGGCAAAACTAGCACTGTTTCTCTAAAAGGGCAAAGGTCTAAATGCATGTTTTATTGCCGTTATTTCTATGTGATTAATTTTAATGTGATTTAATAAGTTCTGATTAATAATAACTCAGTATCTGCATCATAATAATTGTTTTTGAAATTGTTTAATACTAACACGGGTTATTTTTTAACATTCTTTTATAGTTTTATAAAATCACTGTGAAGGTAAATGTGTTCAAGAGAATAAATTTTTCTGTAAGAAAATATATTGAGTTGGTTGTCAGGAAGGTTCCTTTTATTAAGAAAATTTTGGTTTAAAAAATTGATAAACTAATTAGAGAATGACATCTTGAGGAGGTGAGCAGGATCTAAACCAACAAAAAATAGTTAAAATGAGAAACGTTATTTTTATCTGATGGGAAGGCAGCACAACAGAAGAAGATAGAGCACATGTACTCTAGAACTTAAAGTATAATAAAATAAAATAAATAAAATAAAAAGAAGACTACAGTGACAGAAGACTGTCACCTCTTTCTGTGGAGAGACATGAGAGTGAGAGTCAGTAAGAAAACTTCAGGTTGTTAGTAAAAAGGGCTTCAACAGAAGCTTCTCAAAAGAAGACATTTATGCAGCCACCAAACTTACAAAAAAGGCTCATCATCACTGGTCATTAGAGAAATGCAAATCAAAACCACAATGAGATACCATCTCACACCAGTTAGAATGGTGGTCATTAAAAAGTCAGGAAACATCAGATGCTGGAGAGGATGTGGAGAAATAGGAATGCTTTTACGCTGTTGGCACAAGTGTAAATTAATTCAACCACTGTGGAAGAAAGTGTGGCGATTCCTCAAGGATCTAGAACTAGAAGTATCATTTGACCCAGCAATCCCATTACTGAGTATATACCCAAAGGATTATAAATCATTATACTATAAAGACACATGCACACGTATGTTTATCGTGGCACTGTTCACAATAGCAAAGACTTGGAACCAACACAAATGCCCATCAATGATAGACTGGATAAAGAAAATGTGGCACATATACACCATGGAATACTATGCAGCCATAAACAGAATGAGTTTATGACCTTTGCAGGGACATAGATGATGCTGGAAACCGTCATCATTAGCAAACTAACACAAGAACCGAAAAACAAACACCACATGTTCTCACTCAAAAGTGGGATTTGAACAATGAGAACACATGGACACAGGGAGGGGGACATCACACACCAGGGCCTGTCGGGGAGTTGGGGGCAGGGGGAGGGATAGCATTAGGAGAAATACCTAATGTAAATGAGGAGTTGATGGGTGTGGCAAACAAACGTGGCACGTGTATACCTATATAACAAACCTTCACGTTGTGCAAATGTACCCCAGAACTTAAAGTATGACAATTTTTTAAAAAAGGGCTTCTAGATAATGCACTCGTGGTGCTAGGTTTATGGGTGGTGATGAAACTGCATGCTAAGTCTTTCATATAATAAATATGATCTCCTACAACACAATAAAAATTGCATCCAGGTTGGTTGGTTAATTGGTTGGTTTGAGTGGAAATTAAATGGATTAGTTTTTTTATTTTATTTATTTATTTTTAAATTAAAATATTTGGAATTACATGGAAAACAACCAAGATGAGGAAAAGTGATAGAATATAGGTATTCTAGGTGCTTGTTCAGCTAATGAAGAGGGCTTTCTAATTCAATGAGACATACAAAGAGTTTATGCAATTCTATCCATAATTTTAAGAGGGCAGATTATACCAACTCATACTTAGTTTACAATTGAAGCTATAGTACGTATTTTAAAAATTATAACCATTGAGGGGTGATTGGGGAGATGTTGTCCCAAAAATACAAAATTTTATTTAGGAAGAATAAATTCAAAAGATCTAGTGCACAATGTGGTAACTATAGCTGATAATAACATGTTGCATACTTAAAAATTGCTAAAAGAGTAGATTTTGAGTGTTTTCTTCACAAAAAAATGGTAAGTATGTGCATATGTTCATTAGCTTGATTTAGTCATTCCACAGTGTATGCATGTATCAAAACACCTTGTTGCTTACCATAAATACATACAGATTGTATTTGTCAACTTAAAATACATAGGAAATAAAATTAATGACTATCAATCAATGTTAATCCATGATGGCCTGAGAAATGGGCAATCAACTTTAAGACAAGGGGGACAAGGATCAAGAAGGGAGGAAGGACTCTACTTTCCAGCCATTGAAATCAAGTTATTTTACCAAAGCATAAATTGGGGGTCAAATGTGCATGCACTTTTGATTTGGTGTTTACTTTTTGCTTTACAAAAGATGTAGTAGTTTTACAAAGTAATTTATGTGTTTTAAAGTATTATTGTTAGTAGTAAAATACTCATGCATATGCAAATAAAATCCCGAGGATCCCCAGGTTTTCAAAGTGTGGATAGAATTACTTTTACAATGAAAACTTTTACCTAATTTATTTTTATAATTATTTCATATGCTAGTGAAAAATTCTGAAAAAGAACAACATATTAAATAAGGTTTAAAATTATAATTATCTAAATGTATTTAGTATATACTAGTGCCTATAAAGTGTTATCATTTTATTAGCATACATTTTCAGTAAAATGGTGTTGCCTAAATGACTCAAATGAAAGCAATCAAAGCTTCAAGATCATAGGAATTTTCTTCTCTAATCTAAAATCATGTTGCTTTTTCGTTTGTTTTCTAATTGAACTCTGAATGCTATCCAGAGATTTTTATTTTCAAAGTAACCGATTGGCTTTATATGTAGAAATGTGAAAATGCTATCCTCAACAGAAAACCTTTACTATCATAAGCATACTAGTGATTGGAAAGTTTTATGTTGTCTAAACCTTTCAGTCATTTTAGAAGCAGCATATGGGAGGTAAATTCTTGATTTTATCTACGCATTTAATTCATAATATTTAAATTATGGAATTGAAGTTTAAAAATAATGTATCCTTAGAACATGACTAGCATTGATTTCTTTATATTTCAGTGTCTGAGGTCATTGCTAGAAAGTCTACTGTTCAGATAATACACACTACTGGACAGGTGATTTTCTTGTTTTTTTCTCTCTGAAAACATTTAGGATGTTTTCTGTTTACATAGTATTTTGCAATTTCATAATAGAAGAGAAAAAGAATTAAATTAAAGATGATCCAAATTCCTATGTTTCATAAATTTACTTTTTGAGGTGTTATTAACATAAGATTAACCATTTTGAAGTGCACTATTCAGTGGAATTTAGTACATTTTCAATGGTGATCAACTTACACCACTATTTATTTCCAAAACATTTTCATCACCCCAAAAAGAAACCCTATACACATTAAATAATCACTCCCTAGTACCCCTAGTTCCCAAACACTGACAATCATTAATCTGTTTTCTGCCACAATGTATTTACCAATTCTGGATATTTTGTATTTATTTTATATGTTATATAAAAAAACACAAATTAGGTGACCTTTTGCTACTGGCTTCTTTCACTTAGCAAAACGTTTTTGAGGTTTATCAACACTGTGGGTTGTATCAGTACTTTATTTTTAAGGTTGAGTAATATTCCATTGTATAAATTGATACATCACATTTTTTTCAGCCATTCATCCATTGATAGATCTTTGGTTTCTTCCTTTGGCTATTATAAATAAGGCAGCTTTGAACATTTACATACAAGTATTTGTGTGAAAACATATTTTCAATTATTTGGGGTAAATAAGAAGAAATA
Organism: Symphalangus syndactylus; assembly: GCF_028878055.3. Lineage (NCBI taxonomy): Eukaryota > Metazoa > Chordata > Mammalia > Primates > Hylobatidae > Symphalangus > Symphalangus syndactylus. The sequence goes on from NC_072438.2 coordinate 76,964,369, forward strand.
GAATTGCTGAGTTATATAATAATTCTGTTTAACTTTTTGAGGTACCGTCAACCTGTTTTTCACCAGTGGTTGCACCCACTTATATGCCCACCAGCAATATATGAGTGTTCCAATTTCTCTACAACCATGCCTAGACTTACTAGTTCCCATTTTTTAAATATGCCTACCCTATTCAGTGTGGAGTGGTATCTCAATTTGGCTTCGTTTAGCATTTACCTAACGACTAATCTCATAGAGCATTTTTTATATATTTATTGGCCATTTGTATATTTTCTTTGAGGAAATTTATTTTCAAGCCATTTATTCATTTGTATAAAAATGGTGTTGTCTTTTTGTTGTTGAGTTCTAAGAGTTCTTTATATATTATGAATCCTAAATAATTATAAGATATATGTTTTGCAAATAATTCTTCTTATTATGAAAGTTATCTATTTATCTTTTTGGTAGTGCCTTTTGATGTACAATAGTTTGTTTTTATGAAGTCCAATTTACATATACTGTCTTCTATTGTTTATGTTTTTGACATCATGCCAATAATATATTGCCAAATTCAGGTCATTAAGATTTTTTTTTTTTTTTTTTTTTTTTCAGGAACATTGTCAATAATTTATATTTCAAAATTTAAATTCTTGTTTTTAAAGAAATAATTTTGAACATGCAGAAAAGTTTTAAATATGGTGATTTCCTCACCCAGCTTTTCCTAATGTTAACATTTTTTTTTTTTTTTCTCTTTTTTTTTTTTTTTTATTATACTTTAGGGTTTTAGGGTACATGTGCACAATGTGCAGGTTTGTTACATATGTATCCATGTGCCATGTTGATTTCCTGCACCCATTAACTCGTCATTTAGCATTAGGTGTATCTCCTAATGCTGTCCCTCCCCCCTCCCCCCACCCCACAACAGTCCCCGGAGCGTGATGTTCCCCTTCCTGTGTCCATGAGTTCTCATTGTTCAATTCCCACCTATGAGTGAGAACATGCGGTGTTTGGTTTTTTGTCCTTGCGATAGCTTACTGAGAATGATGTTTTCCAGTTTCATCCATGTCCCTACAAAGGACACGAACTCATCATTTTTTATGGCTGCATAGTATTCCATGGTGTATATGTGATTTACCTTTATGTTTTCTCCTAAGAGCTTTGAATTTGTAGTTGTTAAACATAGGCTATTGATCTATTTTGAGTTAACTTTTGACTTCATTTTATTTATATCCTTATTTTTGTCCAGTCATTCATATTAATATTTCTGCATGCTTTTTATTAGATAAATTATTTCTAGATCTCCATTTCTTTTTATCCTTCTTTTACAGTGAACTCTTTTACATAAATGAATGTAAGTTATTTCTGCCTATACTAAGCACACAATCTAGAATTTGTTTAAAACAACTTTTTCTTGTACTGAAGCAGTGTCTTCTTGGTTTATTTTTTAATATGAAATTATTTACAGGTCACCAGTTTTCCTCAAATATATCATGATAATTTTTTTGTCTGTTTATATCTATAACTGATATTACTGCCACTTTTTCTGACTTACAGTTGAACTTCAGCTTTGTGTGTCTTAAAGATGCCTGTGGAATGACAGACTTTATCTCAGGAGGCATGCAGGGAGATCAGGCAGGCAAACGGGGAGGTCATCGTTTAGTTAAATAAACAAGAAAGACTTGTGTAAGATATATTTCTGATTTTCTCAGAAAGCATATGCTTTATTTCAATTTGGATACAAACCGTCTCTTTCACAATGTTGGTTTGGGGAAGATGAGTAATAGAATCCAACCAAACAAAGGTGCTGTGTACAGACTTGTTTGATTAATGTCCACTAATGTTCATTTTCTTCTCATTTTCACTTTCATCTGCTGCTAACCTCAGAGATTCACATGTACTTAACAGCAAAATAAAGACTCTTCCATTCCTCATTCAAGTATTCTTTGTTGCTGTTGTTGTTTTCTGAATCTTTTTTCTCTTTTCTCTGAATCATGTATTAGTAAGTCTCACCCTTTTGCTCCTCTCCAGGAACTTGCTAGAATTTCTTCTCAAAACTACTATGAAGGAATTTACTGTAATTTTTTTATATTCCAATAAATGTGAAACTGAATGGGAGACTAACTTTGTTTGCTTCATCTGTAATTTTAAATCAGAAGTCTCACAATAATGTTGAGATAATATTTAAATGGAATCCATATGTAAAATAATGGTGATTTGTTTGAAATATAAGCAGTGCCAGAGCATATTAATTAATTTGTGGTAAAGAAAGCATATATTTTTATACCATGGAATCTGCATTATACCTATTATTGTGCATCAAATTTGCCACCAAAGAAAAAAGCATGTAATTCAAATTATTCAAAGAAATATTAATTCAACAAGAAACAAAGATAATTTTTTGAGACAGTCTCCTCTGTTACCCAGTCTGGAGTGCAGTGGCATGATCTCGGCTCACTGCAACCTCCGCCTCCCGAGTTCAAGCAATTCTCTTTCCTCAGCCTCGTAACTGGGATTACAGGCACACACCTCCACGCCCAGCTAATTTTTGTATTTTTAGTAGAGACAAGGTTTTACCATGTTGGCCACGCTTGTCTGGAACTCCTGACCTCAGGTGATCTGCCTGCCTCAGCCTCCCAAAGTGCTGGAATTACAGATGTGAGCCACCACGCTCTGCCAAAGATAATTTTCAGTAACTAGATTTTATTATTTACAGCCTATGATTTTTTAAAAACATTTCTCATCTGGATTATATATAAATGCTTCTCAATAATAACATATAAAATGACTTCACAGCACTCCTACAACAAATGTGATTAAAAATTCCATAGTCATTTATTTCCTTCAGTATTTTAGACAAAAATCCAAAATGAGGTATTAAAATTTAACCCCCAAAAGAAATTCTTGATGGTACAGGAAAATACATAAAAATCAGGGGTATATTCTATCATAATATTCTATTAATTCTATTATAATATTGTAGAAAAAATTAGAAAATAAATACTAAGGATATCAAAGTAATTAAATGGCCAAAGTGAAATGAAAAAAATAAAAAAAGCACATGGAAAGACGACTGCATTGCGATATGCTAATGACTATCTCTAACACTGTTGAGTACAACCATGACCCAGACACTATTCTAAATGTTTATATATTTTAACAAGTATAATCCCCAGTACTAATAGTGATTGCTATTATGATGATGATTTTATGGAGAAATGGGAGTGTCAGTCCAATTTGTGATCCGATAACAGCATGACTGAAACTGGGTAATTTCTAATCAATAGAAATGTATTAGTTTAATAAATCGGATATTGGAGGCCAGGAAATCCAGTATCAAGGTACCACCAACTTGTAAGGGTCTTCTCTCTGTGTCATGCCATGGTGGAAAGCAGAAAGCCTGTGGGGTCTGTGGAGGGTGGCGGGGGGCTAATACAGACACAATGGAGATTAAATTTCAACATGACTTTTGAGGGAACAAATATTCAAACCATAGTCTGTATATTGAAGATGAAAGTTTTGTGAGTATATTTGACCCAAGAAAAGTGATATATGTGAAAACAGCCTTAGGATGTCTCTGATTAAAGAATGACAAGTACTTTCTTTTCCTTCTAGACTAATACAAACTTGGTCTTTTTTTTTTTTTCTTTTTTTTTTTTTTTTAATTATACTTTAGGGTTTTAGGGTACATGTGCACAATGTGCAGGTTTGTTACATATGTATCCATGTGCCATGTTGATTTCCTGTACCCATTAATTCGTCATTTAGCATTAGGTGTATCTCCTAATGCTGTCCCTCCCCCCTCCCCCCACCCCACAACAGTCCCCGGAGCGTGATGTTCCCCTTCCTGTGTCCATGAGTTCTCATTGTTCAATTCCCACCTATGAGTGAAAACATGCGGTGTTTGGTTTTTTGTCCTTGCGATAGTTTACTGAGAATGATGTTTTCCAGTTTCATCCATGTCCCTACAAAGGACACGAACTCATCATTTTTTATGGCTGCATAGTATTCCATGGTGTATATGTGCCACATTTTCTTAATCCAGTCTATCGTTGTTGGACATTTGGGTTGGTTCCAAGTCTTTGCTATTGTGAATAGTGCCGCAATAAACATACGTGTGCATGTGTCTTTATAGCAGCATGATTTATAGTCCTTTGGGTATATACCCAGTAATGGGATGGCTGGGTCAAATGGTATTTCTAGTTCGAGATCCCTGAGGAATTGCCACACTGACTTCCACAATGGTTGAACTAGTTTACAGTCCCACCAACAGTGTAAAAGTGTTCCTATTTCTCCACATCCTCTCCAGCACCTGTTGTTTCCTGATTTTTTAATGATGGCCATTCTAACTGGTGTGAGATGGTATCTCACTGTGGTTTTGAAATCAAATCAAAACTTGGTCTTTTATAACAGTACTGTGTTAGTCCATTTTCACACTGCTGATAAAGACATACCAGAGACTGGGCAATTTACAAAAAAAAAAAAAAAAAAAAAGAGGTTTAATGGACTCAAAGTTCCACGTGGCTTAGAAGCCTCACCATCACGGCAGAAGGTAAAAAGCAGCAGACAAGATAAGAGAATTCCCGCAGGGAAACTCAGATCTCATGAGACTTATTCACTGTCCTGAGAACAGCACAATAAAGACCTGTCCCCATGATTCAGGATTATCTCCCACCAGGTCCCTGCCACAGTATGTAGGAATTACGGGAGCTACAATTCCAAATCAGATTTTGGTGGGGACACAGCCAAATCATATCAAGTACCAGTCCCATCAACAAGGGTAGAACCTTCATGGCCTAAGTATCTCTTACAGGTCTCATGTCTTAATACCGTTAAAAAGGCAACTCAATTTTAACATAAGTTTTGGAAGAAACCCACAATCAAACACTAGCATGGAGATACAAAAAGGTTAAATTATTCTCTCAAATCACATTGGTTTTAATTTGCAGACCTAGGATTTGACTCCATTCTGTCTGCCTCTGATAAACATGCATTTAACCACTACCCTATACTGATGTTCAGTTTAGCCTAGTGCACAGTAGATGAGTAGCACATCTGTTAAGTGTAGAAAGACTACAGTGAGAAACTGTGAAGATACGTGATAAGATGAATGATGGCTCCCAAGTATGCCCGTGTCCTAAATCCCAGAATCTGTGACTCTAGTGCCATTTATGACAAAAGGGAATTGATACTGGTAGTCAGCTGAAATTGAAATAATGAGAAACACCACACACACACACACACACACATACACAGATATTGCCACAAAAGAAACATCTGAGAAATACCACGTAAAAATTACTGGACCTCTTCTTGCTGGGTTTAGAGTGGGGCTATAAGCCAAGGAATTGTTGCAGCCCCCCAAAAAACTTAAAAAGGCAAGGAAATGAATTCTCCCCTTGTGCCCTGAGGAATGGAATGAGGCCCTGCTGATAACTTGATTTTAGCTTAGTTACATTTGTCAGACCTGGAGAACTGCAAGATAACACACTTATGTTGCCTTAGGACACTAAGGTTGTGGTCGCCTGCTACAGTGGCAATATGAAACTTATCCAGAACATAAATACGATCTTCTCATGATTGTAACATTTAACATCTCCTTGAAGAAATACCAGAAATGTATGAAAGAAGAGGAGATAAAACATTTCAGATAGTGGGGTCTGATATTTGAAAAGAAAACTGGAAAATAAGATTTGAGGAATGGTATATAGGGATTCTTGGTTTTAAGTTACAGTGAGTAATAGCTTATTAGGATGATATCCAAACAATCTATTAATATTTTCTTTAATTTTAATTTTTTTGAGAAATGTTCTCACTCTATTGCCAGGCTTGTGTGCAGTAGTGCAACCACAGGTCAATACAGCCTCAACGTCCCAGGCCGAAGCAGTGCTCCCACCTCAGACTCTCAAGTAGTTGGGACTATACAGGCATCCACAATTATGCTTGGCTAATTTTTAAGTTTTTTTGTGGAGGTGAGGTCTCACTATGTTGCCCAGGCCGCTCCGGAAGTCCTGGGCTCAGGAAACCCTCCCGCCTCAGCCTCCAAAAGTGTCGGGATTACAGGTATAAGCCACCACACCTGGCCCATTACAAATTATTTATGTTGAATCTTATGATGACATACATGACACAGTCTGCATTTAATATATTGAAATTTTGTTAGATTTATTTTAGTTCAGAGTTTTACACTTTAATTTTTACCATTATCTTCACCACAATAGGGGAGTTCCTAAAACCAAAGAGTGGTGATTTTTTTTTTTTTTTCAAGAATGAAAAAAAGGCTGTTATAGGGCCGGGCGTGGTAGCTCACGCCTGTAATCTCAGCACTTCGGGAGGCCGAGACGGGCGGATCACGAGGTCAGGAGATGGAGACCATCCTGGCTAACACGGTGAAACCCCGTCTGTACTAAAAATACAAAACAATTAGCCGGGCGTGGTGGCGGGCGCCTGTAGGCTCAGCTACTCGGGAGGCTGAGGCAGGCGAATGGCATGAACCCTGGAGGCGGAGCTTGCAGTGAGCCGAGATCGTGCCACTGCACTCCAGCCTGGGCGACAGAGCAAGACACAGTCTCAAAAAAAAAAAAAAAAAAAAAAAAGGCCGTTGTAATAGCGAAAAGCTTTAAAAATGTGCAAAACTGCAGTTAGGATTTATATTAAAATTGACAATCACGAAGGACGCATGGGAAGCATTGTTGCTAGTTGAAATTTATACACTTACAGAAAGAAATTAAGAACAATGAATAGTCAGAAAAATCTTTATTTATATACCTTTTATTATAAAATTCCAACAGAGACCTGGTAATCCAGCTGTCACTCTGAATTAAAGAGCACGTACCAAATTATGTTGAGATACATGGTAAAGAACAAAAGCTGTTATGGATATAGTTTAATGGTTGAGGAGAGAAATAATGACCACGTAAGTTTGGAAAGGTAGATAATAGCCAAGCTCATGTAAGTTTTTGGAATCCATTGTAATCTTTTGTTTTTTATTTATTCACTTATTTATTTTTTTTGATGTGTGTGTGTGTGTGTGTGTGTGTGTGTTGTGTGTTTCATTTAGTACACAGAAAAGCTATGGATGCATTTTAAGCAAGTAATTCTAAAAACTGATTCATATTTTGAAAAGGATCATTCTGGTTGCTGTGTGGAACATGGATTCTAGAGGAGAGAGAGGCTTTGGCAGCCTGGTTTTTAGGAAGCCACTGAAATAATTCAGGTGGTCAACAGTGGTGGCTTGCACTTAAATGTTAGCAGAAGAGATTAAGATACAGAACTTTCTGATGGATGGAATGAAGGGATGAGAGAGAGGACACAAAAGGTACAGGCATGTGTAGTGGATGACTTGGAGAGAAATAGATAATTTTCCATATAAAATTTTAAATGGCTCATTTGGCATTGGTGGGAATGCAAGGCAGGCATTTAAATATTGGATTCAAAAAAATCAGTTGAACAGTCAGAATAGAGATGTGGTTGTGAGAGTCATTACACATGGTTGTCATTCGACTGGTTAAACGACTTAGGGAGAAAGTACAAATAGAAAACGGGAATACGGATTTTTATTTCGGTATAATAACAAATTCATTAAAGCAATATCCACGGTAATGTCTAGGAAAAAATGCATTATGATTACAATTGTAGTGTACAAGTGCTTAAGTTCTAGTTTGTTTTTAGAAAATATTTGTTGTAGCACAATAGAGAAATATTTAATAGGATAATAGTTATATTCTCAATCCACTAAATAATAATTAAATCAAAATTAGAGTATAATCTGTATATGTCAAATGGTTAGCTCATTAGGTTTTCTAAAGAAGAGTGTTTGATATGTTGCTAGATATGAATTTTAATGTTTTACAATAAAAGATAGAGAAAAATGTTCCAGAACGATAAAACCTTCACTAGGATATGCTGAAGTTAACGCGAAGAAACTACAGCAGGCAGCGTGCTTTGTGCTGCTACTGCGTAGAATATCAATTATATGACATGCTCCCTGATTATGAAATTCTTTAATTTTCTTTACTGTTTTAAAATTGACTCACCTTTCAGCTTTGACTGTATTCTCTTTAAACTGCTTTGAATAGAAACATTTTTGGTTTAACTCAGTGAAAATTATTCTTATAACCAGCAAGATTCCCAGCCCGAGCTCAGGTTTCTCTTCCTTTTCTTATAAAGCCTCCAGTGTCACTCCCATGATACATTTGTCCATTAACCCATTAATCCATTAATCCATGAGCGGATTCATCTATTCATGAGGACTACTTTTCATCTTTTCATGAAGACCAAGCCCTCATGACCCAATCACCTCTTTTTTTTTTTTTTTTTGAGACGGAGTCTGTCTCTCTCTGTTGCCCAGGCTGCAGTGCAGTGGCGCGATCTAAGCTCACTGCAAGCTCCGCCTCCCGGGTTCATGCCATTCTCCTGCCTCAGCCTCTGGAGTAGCTGGGACCACAGGGGCCTGCCACCACGCCCGGCTTTTTTTTTTTTTTTTTTTTTGCCAGTGGAGGAAATTTTTTTTTTTTTTTTTTATTATACTTTAGGGTTTTAGGGTACATGTGCACAATGTGCAGGTTTGTTACATATGTAACCATGTGCCATGTTGATTTCCTGCACCCATTAACTCGTCATTTAGCATTAGGTGTATCTCCTAATGCTGTCCCTCCCCCCTCCCCCCACCCCACAACAGTCCACGGAGCGTGATGTTCCCCTTCCTGTGTCCATGAGTTCTCATTGTTCAATTCCCACCTATGAGTGAGAACATGCGGTGTTTGGTTTTTTGTCCTTGCGATAGTTTACTGAGAATGATGTTTTCCAGTTTCATCCATGTCCCTACAAAGGACACGAACTCATCATTTTTTATGGCTGCATAGTATTCCATGGTGTATATGTGCCACATTTTCTTAATCCAGTCTATCGTTGTTGGACATTTGGGTTGGTTCCAACTCTTTGCTATTGTGAATAGTGCCGCAATAAACATACGTGTGCATGTGTCTTTATAGCAGCATGATTTATAGTCCTTTGGGTATATACCCAGTAATGGGATGGCTGGGTTTTTTTTTTTTTTTTGCATTTTTAGTAGAGACGGGGTTTCACCGTGTTAGCCAGGATGGTCTGGATCTCCTGATCTCCTGATCTCGTGATCCGCCCACCTCGGCCTCCCAAAGTGCTGGGATTACAGGCGTGAGCCACGACGCCCGGCCGACCCAATCACCTCTTAAAGGACCTCCCTCTCAATACTGCCACATTGAGTTAATTAAATTTCAACATGAGGCTGGGCGCGGTGGCTCACGCCTGTGATCCCAGCACTTTAGGAGGCCAAGGCAGGCAGACCTCTTGAGGTTAGGAATTCGAGACCAGCCTGGCCAGAAAGGTGAAACCCCGTCTCTACTAAAAATACAAAAATTAGCCAGGTGTGGTGACAGGCACCTGTAATCTCAGCCACTAGGGAAGCTTGAACCCAAGAGAAGGAGGTTGCAGTGAGCCAACATCACGCCCCTGCACTCCAGCCTGGGCAACAGAGCAATACTCTGTCATAAAATAAAATTTAAAATAAAATAAAATAAATAAAATAAAATAATAAAATATTTCAACATGAGTATTGAAAGAGGACAAACATGTGAGCCATGGCATACATGTTGAAGAAGAAAGTTTTATGGGCACATTTGTGCCAAGAAAAGAGAAATCTGTGAAAACAACCTGAGGATATCTCTGATTAAATTATAAATAACTGTCCTTTCCTTCTACGCTAAGACATGTGAGTAACTATTGTTAAATCAGACTCACTTGGATCAGAGATACTACCCAACATAAACTTATTTAATGATTTCAAGGATATACAATCCAGAGAAAAATATGTAGGAAAAAACTCAGAATATTCTGTGTGGCTCCCCAGATCTCTGTAGAATGTACTTTCCAGTCACATGCAAAGAACAGGTCCCCAAGTAAGATGGGCAGTCACTTGCTTTAGAAAATATATTTAGGTTATGAAACATCTCCATTTTATACTTATATAGCTTATGCGACGTTTTGCAGGGAGTATGCCAAATTAATCACAGATTCTTGATTTAATTACCAAAAGCAACCCTAAAGTGGGGACATTCCACTAAAGCATCTAAAGGTAAGCATTCTCCTCCTACTAAATACCATTAGTTTGTTTTTAGGACATCTGTTCTGAGCATGGTTACGAGGAGATTAGTTCATATGCACATGCCTTTTTTTTTTTTTTTTTTTTTTTTTTTTTGAGACAGAGTCTTGCTCTGTCACCCAGGCTAAGTGCTGTGGCGTGATCTCAGCTCACTGCAACCTCCGACTCCCTGGTTCAAGTGATTCTCCTGCCTCAGCCTCCTGAGTAGCTGGGATTACAGGCATGTGCCACCACGCCTGGCTAATTTTTTGTATTTTTAGTAGAGACGGGGTTTCACCATGTTAGTCAGGCTGGCCTCAAACTCCTGACTTCATGATCTGCCCGCCTTGACTTCCCAAAGTGCTGGGATTACAGCAGTGAGCCAGCACATGCCTTTTATTATTCCAAGGAGTGTCTCCCCAGTAATGAAAAAAAATGCACAGCATAACAACTGTTTAACTTCTCAGTCTACCCTCTTGCTTAGTCAGTATCTCTACTATATATTTTGATGCTGCTCTTTCCTTATTTCAATGCTTATCTGTCATTACCCATAGCAGAGTCTATTTTCTGGATTCATAAATATCTCATGTCCCTTCATGATGAAAGTGTTTTTGACTAGTATTAGCAATTTACTTTCAAATAAGCTATACATAAAGCTTCCTTAGGCAACCTTTGGTGTCAAAAACTCAAGAGGTCTCTGCTAAGTAGCCACAAGTGAGTTCTGTCAAAACTGCAGTCTGTATGTTTTGGATGCACATATTCTAATGTCATTGAACAGTTGGATTATAAGAGCCTTGTGGGACTGCTTGTGCCACCACCCTCCGTAACAGTTTTAATGGTTACTTTTTTCAGGACTTCATTCACATTTATATTTTTTTCTATGAATAGAAATTTAGCTTACTAGCCATGAAAAATTGTTTAAAAGGGAATTCGTGAGAACAAATTTCTCAGCATGATCATTTCCTTAAGCTTAGGAGTGATATATTGCTTAATTTCCTAAATTCTACATTGCTTAATGTTTTCCACCAAAGAGGACTAGGACAATTCAAAGACTGCCATTAAATCTGGTTGAATGGCAGATATAGTCAAACACTCCTGTGAAAAAAGTAAAGTCAGCAGGTCATCTTCATACATAATAATATCCATCACAATTATGTATCAGGTAAAAGTTACACAATCACTGAAAAATCTCTTTAGCACACTTTGCATTCAAGCGTTCATCCCTGACACCATCTCACCACTGTTAATTTTAAGAATGTATCACAGTGAGGGTTTGCCTGATTCCTGATGGTATTTATCTACAGTTTTCTCACTGCTTAATAGAATAAGCTCAGGATTCAGTAGTCATTTATTTTGGACCTACAGCTACCTATTCAGTTTTTCAGGCAATTCGTGTTCTTTTGTTACTTTGTGAGTAAATAGGACGTCTTCGCAAGTAGCCGCGGAATCATGAGAAGGCCTGTTACCAATTCCTTCTCTTTGAAAAGTGAGGCTTGTACCAGCGGTGATAATAACTGCCAGAGAATAAGATTTTTGCTGCCTTTTAAAAATTACTTTCTTCACTGTTTAATTCCCTTAACCTGTTTATAAAGCTTTAAAGCCATTACCTTTAAATTCAGTTGGTGAGACATTTCATCATCTGCTTCAAAACTTGCCACTTACTAGCAAATATAAGTAGCCTCACTTCTTGGCATTAAATCTTTATCATACTGATCCTCTCCTTTTTTGTCTTCTAAAAGGGTACGTTAGCTATGATAATTAGTGGGTTTCGATACAATCCTGCCCAATAGCATCAGTCTGAGCAAAAAAGTGTTTATAAATAAGACTTAAATTAATCAGAAACATGGCTCAATATCAAACTTTGCTGTTAAACTCAAGCATACAAACAATCAAGAATGCAGAGGAATCAGGAAGGAATCTGGGATATTCAATGTAAGTCACCACATCTTCCTTCCTGCATTGAGAATTCCCTGTAGCCCAGCTCAAAATATAAGGCTTCTAAGAGAGAGGTGTGATTGTCTCTTTCACACAGCTAGAAACTTTCAAGTTATCAAACATCTCAATTTTTTACTCAGATAATTATGTAGCTTATGTAACATTATACAGAAAGCCATATCCCATTACTCATAGTGTCTAGGAAATTTAAAATAGCAATCCTAAGCCATGAATCTCCTGTTAAAGAATTATATGACTCAAGATTTTCTTCTTCATTTTCTCTTAGTTTGTTTGTTAAATAATCCACTTGCAAGGAGACTGTACCAAAGTCACCTACCTTCTTGCTTTCTAAAGCCTGTTCCCCTAATGACGGGAAAGAATGGATGGCAAGCCTGCTGATTATCTGCTTTCTCATTACCATAAGCCATCAATCTTTCATATTCTTTATTTGACTTAGCCCTTTCTCTTTCCAGGTTTCCACTATTATCATTGACACTTTTTAATTCAGAGTTTTTGATCTAAACTCTTCCCCAGCAGACATTTCCTTTAAAAAATTAGAATAATCAATAATATAAGAAAATGCAATATGACCACATGCATTTTTTTATCATGAACTTGAAAATTTGTTTGATTAGGTAACTGATTCTTAAGCTATTTGAGGGGCAAGTCTAAATGCTAATTTTAAAATAGTGACATAGAAAATTGGAACTAAATACAATAATTATTGCAATCCACGTATTTATGAACATAAAGCAATTAAGAAGTAAAAGGTAAAAGTCAGATGTATATCAATAAAGAAACTTTTATTTTCTAATCAATTATTTATTTAAATGAAGATTAGCTTTTTTGAAAAAATGTTTCCTTTTTGATATGCATGCAATAATTGATATGCATTATTTTAATGAAAAAATAAAATGATTCTTGAGTTAAAGCTTGTAAGAACATATTGAAAACCACATTTGACTGTTCATTTCTCAGTAGCCATTGGATATTAGCCATGCAATTGGTTCAGGTGAGGGGAAAAAAAAAGCAAGAAAACATAAATAACAGAATGGTAATTCTGGTTTAAGAAGACAATTGGAGTAGAATTATACAACTCCTCCCCATGTTAGCTAAAAAAAAAAGTAAAAATTTAAAACCAACAGACTTTTATTTCTCAAATTTTCTGTATGAAACATTAGATGGCAACTCTAAAACACACTAGAGTACAAATAGTAGAAGTGTTTTAAGGGGACATCCAACATCCAACCCTCCTGGGTGATAGAGTTTCACTCAGAGTTCTACTAATAGTGTATATCAAAGTTTTAAGTTTTATTATTATTATAATTTTAGCTTTATTGTCATGTAATTTTGTTTCACTATTTTTTAAATTTTATTATTATACTTTAGGTTTTAGGGTACATGTGCACAATGTGCAGGTTTGTTACATATGTATCCATGTGCCATGTTGGTTTGCTGCACCCATTAACTCCTCATTTAGCATTAGGTATATCTCCTAGTGCTGTCCCTCCCCCCTCCCCCCACTCCACAACAGTCCCTGGAGTGTGATGTTCCCCTTCCTGTGTCCATGAGTTCTCATTGTTCAATTCCCACCTATGAGTGAGAACATGTGGTGTTTGGTTTTTTGTCCTTGCGATAGTTTACTGAGAATGATGTTTTCCAGTTTCATCCATGTCCCTACAAAGGACATGAACTCATCATTTTTTATGGATGCATAGTATTCCATGGTGTATATGTGCCACATTTTCTTAATCCAGTCTATCATTGTTGGACATTTGTGTTGGTTCCAAGTCTTTGCTATTGTGAATAGTGCTGCAATAACATACGTGTGCATGTGTCTTTATAGCAGCATGATTTATAGTCCTTTGGGTATATACCCAGTAATGGGATGGCTGAGTCAAATGGTATTTCTAGTTCTAGATCCCTGAGTAATCGCCACACTGACTTCCACAATGGTTGAACTAGTTTACTGTCCCACCAACAGTGTAAAAGTGTTCCTATTTCTCCACATCCTCTCCAGCACCTGTTGTTTCCTGACTTCTTAACGATGGCCATTCTAACTCGTGTGAGATGGTATCTCATTGTGGTTTTGATTTGCATTTCTCTGATGGCCAGTGACGATGAGCATTTTTTCATCTGTTTTTTGGCTGCATAAATGTCTTCTTTTGAGGAGTGTCTGTTCATGTCCTTTGCCCACTTTTTGATGGGGTTGTTTGTTTTTTTCTTGTAAATTTGTTTGAGTTCATTGTAGATTCTGGATATTAGCCCTTTGTCAGATGAGTAGGTTGCAAAAATTTTCTCCCATTCTGTAGGTTGCCTGTTCACTCTGATGGTAGTTTCTTTTACTGTGCAGAAGCTCTTGAATTTAATTAGATCCCATTTGTCAATTTTGGCTTTTGTTGCCATTGCTTTTCGTGTTTTAGACACGAAGTCCTTGCCCACGCCTATGTCCTGAATGGTATTGCCTAGGCTTTCTTCTAGGGTTTTTATGGTTTTAGGTCTAACATGTAAGTCTTTAATCCATCTTTAATTAATTTTTGTATAAGGTGTAAGGAAGGAAGGCACTATTAAATAATATAAGTCAAGAGAAAGTAAGATTACATGAGATTAGTTTCTTGTCAGTGTTGGAAATGGAGCTGAAATGCATATTTTTGGAAATACAAGTAAAAGAAAAAACAGAGAAATCAGAATTTAAAAATACGGATATATTTGAATATGCAAGTATCCAATAATTTCAAAGGAACAGCCAATAATAAATTATCTTTTTTATTTTGCTGTATTTATTTATCTATTTATTTTGTGAGACAGTGTCTCACTCTGTCAGGCTGGAGTGCAGTGGCAGGATCATGGCTGACTGTAGTCTTGACTTCCTGGGCTCATGCAATCCTCCTGTCTCAGGATCCTGAGTAGCTGGAACTACAGGCATGTGCCACTATGCCCAGCTAATGTTTTAAAAAGTTTGGGGGGAAATGGGGTCTTCTATGTTTTCCAGGCTGATCTCAAACTCCTGGACTCAAGCGATCCTCTTGCCCCAGACTCCCAAAGTGCTGGGATTACAGGCATGAAATCCTGCCCAGCCAAGTTATCCTTTTTAGAGACAAGATATTTTGGAAAGCCATTTGATTTTCCTTAAAATAGAACTATCTCTATAGAAAAGAGTCAAGGATAAAAATAAAATAAAAGATAGATATAAAGTAAAAAAAAATAAAGATAGGAAATGGAAAATCAGTGAGATATAGCAGGAATCCAAAGAAATAAAAAATGTGATTACATTGGAGGAAATAGAGAACAGCATTCACAGAGGAAAAATCAAATCCAAAAACATGAATTAGTGAATGAGAAGAAAAAATGTACCATAATACAGACTAAAAATAATCACGAGCAAAGCAAAAATAATAGGAAACGTGGTAGAATGATCAATAAGAATGAGAGAATGCAATTGTTGTGAATTAGAATAATTGGAAATATAATAATCAAATGTCATAGGCTGAATTTAATGTAAACATAACCAAAGAGCAGTTTTAATCACACTCTAATTTATTGAATGTATGTTATATAATAGAAACTGAGCTAAGACTTTG
The DNA here is from genome assembly GCF_028878055.3 of Symphalangus syndactylus. Taxonomy (NCBI): domain Eukaryota; kingdom Metazoa; phylum Chordata; class Mammalia; order Primates; family Hylobatidae; genus Symphalangus; species Symphalangus syndactylus. Next base: position 76,979,978 of record NC_072438.2, read on the forward strand.
CAAACATTATCTCATGTAAACTTTAAATAACACTGATGTAATTAGCATTACTTAATTGTCACTTGAATGGGATTTAATTGTCTCTTGGAGGCATATGTTTTAGAAAGTATGCTTGTGTATCATGCATCATCTCTTATCTTCCTGCCATCACCTTCCCACTTCCATGTCTGAGTCAATTTCCGACAACACTTGCTACAGATTTTGCATCCATTTATTCAGGTTCACAGCCTCAATTGAAGTATCTGCCTTTAAACAGCCTTAGCCCTTTGAAATATTTGTCTAGTATAATCCTGATATATTCTCTTTTCACCAGGCCACCTTGCCCTCTGGAGCCTCATGAGATTCCTGAGTTAGCCTTTTTTTTTTTTTTTTTTTGAGACTGAGTCTCACTCTGTCGCCCAGACAGGAATGCAGTGGCATGATCTCAGCTCACCACAACCCCCGCCTCCCAGGTTCAAGCGATTCTCCTGCCTCAGCCTCCTGAGTACCTGGAATTACAGGCATGCGCCATCACGTCTGGCTAATTTTGTATTTTTTTAGTAGAGGCGGGGTTTTTCCATGTTGGTCAGGCTGGTCTCAAACTCCCGAACTCAGGTGATCTGCCCGCCTCGGTCTCCCAAAATGCTGGGATTACAGGCATGATCAACTGTGCCTGGGCCCTGAGTTAGCTATTTTCCCCAGTGATGTGTGGTTGGGATATGAGGTGTCTACGAGAAGAGTTGAAAGATCAAGGTTTTTTGTTTGCATTTTTGGTTTTTGTTTGTTTCGCTTTGTTTTCTTACAGTATCTGGGCAAAATTTTATGCTAGTATTGGCAGGAAGGTAACTTCATTCCATCCCATAGAACTCTGCTTATTTGGTCTTGTCCCATATAACAGGATAATTAATTAATGTGACCTTTAAGATTGTATTTCTTCATTACTGTCCACAATTTTCACTGGCAGCAGGGACTTCTAGATATAAGGGACACATCCTTTGCGTTACAATTACTGAAAACAAAACAGAAACAGAAAGTCAAAATCTTGGTCAGATTTTGAAACATCAAGATATGTGCAAAACATGTGGTTTTAGAGTAACTTTGCAAAAGTTTCCAAAGAGATCATTTATATGAGGTTATGTAGCCAAGTTAGTCTATGTAACTGGTTAAACCAGACATAAGGAGTGTATCTACAGGATCCTAAACAGTATAAACAAAATGACTCAGGTTGCCACCCAGGGAGTTTAGAACTTTAAACAGCATATTATGAATCAGTTGCTTGCTTATCTCATCCAGTCTTGGCCAAAAGTCAGCACCAAACTTTCGTAGATCCTGGGAATAAGCATAGAATTATCACAGTCCAGTTTAAGGTAACTGTTGTAAGCAAGTACTACAGTTTAAATGTCCTCTTCGGAACTGATGTTGAAACTTAACCTCACTGTGGCGTTACTGAAATGTGGGGCCTTTAAGAGGGGATTAAATCATGAGGGCTGTGACCTCATAAATGGATTAACCCATTTATGGATTAAGAGGTTGATATGGTTTGGCTGTGTCCCCACCCAAATCTCATCTTGAATTGTAGGTCCCACAATCCCCACGTGTTGTGGGAGGGACCCAGTGGGAGGTAATTGAATCGAGGGGGCAGTTACTGCCATGCTGCTGTTCTTGTGATACTGAGTGAGTTCTCAGGAGATCTGATGGTTTTATAAGAGGCTTTTTCCCTTTTGCTCAACACTTCTTGCTGCCACCATGTGAATACGGATGTGTTTGCTTCCCCTTCCACCATGATTGTGTTTCCTGAGGCCTCCCCAGCCTTGCTGAACTGTGAGTCAATTAAACCTCTTTCCTTAATAAATTGCCCAATCTTGAGTATGTCTTTATAATCAACGTGAAGAGGTTATCACAGGAGGGGAACTGGTGGCTTTATAAGAAGAGAGATCTTAGCTAGCACCTTATCATGCATAGCCCCCTTGCCATGTGATGCCCTGTGCCACTCCGCAGAGAGTTCTCATGGCAAGAAGGCTCTCATCAGATGTGCCCTCTGCACCTTGGACGTCCCAGCCTCCGTAACTGTAAGAAATAAATTCCTATTCTTTGTAAATTACCCAGTTTCCTTGACTGTTGTAAGCAAGAGAAAACAGCAAGTGTGGGACAGTAAAATTATTCATAGACTATCTAGTCGTTCAAAGCTATTTTTCCTTTCCCCATATCTGCTGATCACTACCCAAGCACACAACATTACCTGCTCTGTGAAAGATTTGGAGATACTGTAACAGTTTCTGTTGCAGGGACTTTTCCATCAACTTTGGTTTCGGGACTTGTCCTCAGCATACTGAACTCCCAGAAAACTTTAGAGTTTAGAAAGGACAAGAGGAGCATATCCTACTCTCCATCCCTAATCGTGATAGGCAATAGTCTGGTTCATATTTTCTGTGTCACAATGACAGGGAGCAGCTGAGTGGAAAAATCTGTATGGGATGACAGAGACACCAACTCCCTGAGGTGTGACCAGCACAATGCTGTCATCCCGAAAGGGCATAGAAAACAGGCAGATGTTTCCTCATGGTTTCAAAGAGCCTGGAAGTTCTCTCCTATGGAAAAATTACCTCCAGCTGAGTAAATGACCCTTGATGACATAGCAAATGTATGCCTATATAGAAAGCTTCAAAAACAATCTGCATTCATCTCATGGAACAGTAATGTGTTCCCAGAATCTGGTGGACTGATTATTCATCATTGTTTATATCTAGCAAGAGTCACTCCCTGACAATCCAATGATGTGGCATTAATTCTGATTTAAAACTGAGCAATCTTAAGTTGTTTGAAGCTGTCTGAAAGTGACTAGTATAAGAAGGTGTGTTTATGTGAGTTGGTGGAAGACATTCATTCATTTTCTCTTTCAATGATTATTTATTAATCCCATACTCTGTGCTGAGCACAATTTGAGTTCTGTGAAAACCCTATCTATTACATCAGCTTCAGCCTGCATAAGTTTATTTTCAGTTAACACGCTATGGGAGGTAGAAAATACTGCCTCTCTCAAATGTTTCTGAATTAGTTTTACTAAGCAAGCAAGGTGCCCTTGGTTTTTAAATACAAATTAATTTCCTACAGTAATATTTTCAGGTTAATTGTTCTTACCAGTTTAATTGTACCTCATTTTTCAACATCAATTCCACTATTCTATGTTGTTTGTCTTATTTCATATCTCTCATGATTTAACATATATGTAGACAATGGCTCTGCTCCCTGTTAGTGTCTGAACAGAAGAAATGTTTTTGTCACTGAAAAAGCAATAATTCCTGGATGTCTACTAGGGTGTTATTGGATATTTCCTTAATAAAAGAGGCATTTGGGCTTGGGCCAGGTCCTAAAAACCACATATCAAATGTCATCACTTTTATAACCTTTTGGTAGGATCTTCTAATGACAGCTTTAACAATTGTGAATCTCCTGGCCCTGCATATTCTTCAAATATCTAGTTTTTTATAATGTGTACCTTTAATCAATTTTGCATTATTTTAAATAGATAGCTCCTTTTTAACTACTACTACAGGATCCTAGGAATCTTTTCAGGGAATGTGAAGCAAGCTAAAAGCCTCTGAAAACGTTCAAGTCTTTTGCCAGTGTCTTTCTTCAACTTTTAGAAAATATACATTATATCATGTTCTAGGAATTATGCCATCCATCCTATATATACTCTCATTTTTTACTAGGTAATTTGTCAAAAAAAAAAACCTCCTTTCTTTTTTTTTTTTTTTTTTTTTTTTGTGACTGAGTCTCGCTCTGTCGCCCAGGCTAGCATACAGTGGTGCAATCTTGGCTCACTGCAACCTCTGCTTCTTGGGTTCAGACTATTCTCCTGCCTCAGTCTCCTAAGTAGCTGGGATTGCAGGCATGCACCACCATGCCTGGATAATTTTTTTTTTGCATTTTTATTAACAGTAGAGACAGGGTTTCTTCATTTGGCCAGGCTGGTCTCAAACTCCTTTTCTAAAGTGATCCAGTAGCCTCAGCCTCCCAAAGTGCTGGGATTACAGGCTGAGCCACCATGCCTGGCCATGTATGTTTTTTACAAATTAGTTTTACTTTTATTTCTTCTACTTAATGATAGGGAAAAAGCCATACATGCATGCCTAAACAATTCTCTATGATATATTATTGTTCTTATTTTAATAAAACATAATTAGGACAAACATCTTCATAAATATACTTAGAGGTATGTGTTTTTTATATTTTCTAAGTAGAAAAAAACTCCAATGGGATAATTGTGCCAAAAGTATACATATTTAATTTAAAGGAAATCATCATTTGCTTGTTACATTTTTTGAACAAATTCACACATCGATTAGGAGTTAATATTTCTATTATTGCTTCCCAACATCATCTATAATCATTATTTTGTCACTGTAAATTTGAGAATATATATATTTATTAACAGTAGAGACAGTATATATACATATATAAAAATATATATGTATATATACTTTTCTAAACTTTTGGTAACCAGTTAAAATAAGTATTTTTTCTTGTTATTTATAATTTCTTTTGTGAAATGCGATTACTTTCTGAATCCAGTTTTCAATTAGTGTTTGCTTTTGTATTTAAGTATAAGTGTTCATTTCATATTAACAATACTAGTTTATACATATATTAAAACAATTTTACCAGTTCGTATTTTTTGCATTATTTTTTGACATTTTTCAGATTCCAGCTGAAATTTATAATAGATTAAGTTTAAAAATAATCATTAGACTTTATTTAAGAAAGTGATAATGGGAGAATCGACATATTTACAATATTAAGCATTTCCTTGCAATAACTTGGTGAAATTATTCCTCTATTTAAATTATTTATGTCACATCCTGAAGTTATAATATTTTATTGATATAAATCCTGCAAACTTATTGAAATTTCACACAATATTTTAAATTGTTGTTGTTACTATTTCTCTTCATTTTATTTTCTGTAGTCACTGCCGTAGTCAAGGAAAACTAGTATCATCTGAGTTACTCTTATAATTGTTTTCTGTTCTTGAACTTTATATAATTGGAATCATACAAGATACACATTTATACATTTGACTTTTGTAGTCGATATAATATATTTCAGAACATACAAGTTGCTGAATATACCAGTGTTTTATTTTTTAATTGCTGAGAAGTATTTGGTTGCATGAATATATCTCAATTTGTTGATCAATTCCCCTGTTGGTTATTGGGCTACCATAAATAAAATTTGAATGAATAATTTTATACCTGTATTTGAAGAGAGCATTGACATACATGTGAAAATGCCAAAGAATGCACTCACTCTGTCTTAGGTTATGTGTATAATTAATTTGATTCAAAATTGCCAAACAGTTTATTAGAAAAGTAAAATAATTTATACTTCAAATTACAGTATTTTGCACACCTGATTTTTAAAAATTTAGTTAACTATAGCTTTTCTATAATATATACAGTATCCTATCCTGACATTTCCACCTACATTTTACTAAAGCGTAATGTGTTGAGCAAGATTTTAAGTTTTTTGAATATACAAGCGTCTAATTTTGTGAAATGCCTGTTTTTTTTTTACCTATTTTATATTGGTTCATTCTGCTCATTGATTTATAATATATATGTAAATATATATAATAGATAATGAGTTCTTTTTAAAATATACTCTCTAAATATTTTATTCCAGCCTATGGCTTTATTTTTCACCTTTTTACATTGATTTTTTTTTGTAACTAGGCATTTTTGTTTGTTTTGAATTAATAGATTTTTATTTTTAGAGTTTGAGGTTTACAGAAAAATTAAGCAGGAAATACAAAGAGTTTCTATATCCCCCCTCTACACCTTGCCCCCAGTAGAATTTTTCATATTATAAATATCCTGCATTATCATGGTACATTTTTTACAATGATAGACCAATATTACTATGTTATTATTAACTAAAGTGTGTAGCTTACATCGGGGTTCATTTTTGTGTGTTTTGGGCAGTTCAATGGGTTTTCCCAAATGGATAATGTCTTGCAACCACCATTTTGGTATTATACAGACTAACTACACTGCCTAAAAATTCCCCTGTGCCCCATCTATTCCTCTCTCCCTAACTCCTCCTGAGGTCCTGGCAACCACTGAACATTGTACTTGCTTCATAGTTTTGCGTTTCCCAGATGTCAGATAATTAGAATCCTATGGTATATAGTCTTTTTCAGACTAGCTTCTTTCTCTTAGCAACATGAATTTAATGTCATTCTGTGTCTTTTTGTAGATTGACAGCTCATTTTTTATTACTGAATAATATTGCATTATACGGATGTACCATGATTTGTTTATTACTTCAACTATTGAGGGACATCTTGTTTGATTCCAGTTATGCATAAAGTTGCTATACATATTCATGCAACAGGTTTTTCAACCAGGTAATATAATTGCTAGATCATATGCTGCGACTGTTTAGCTTTGTAGGAAACTCACAAACTGTCCACCAACGTAACTTTAGTATTTTATTAAAGCATTTTACCAGTAATGACTGAATTCTCATTGCTCCAAATCCTTACAGGCATTTAATGTTGTCAGTGCTTTGGACTTTATGCATTCTGATAGGGATGTAGTGCTGTCTCATTGTTTAGTTTGTCATTCACTAGTGAAATATGATGTTGCACATTTTTCATATGCTTATTTGCCATGTGTGTCTTCTTTCGTGAGGTGTCTGTTCAGATCTTTAGCCATTTTCTAATCGGGCTATTTATTTTCTTAAGAGTTCTTTGTATATTTTGGATACAAGTCTTTTGCCACATATGTGTTTGGCTAACATTTTATTTTTCAGTATATGGCTTTTCTTTATATTACCCTACCACTATCTTTCACTAGGTAGATGGTTTTAACTTCAATGAAGTTCAATTTATCAATTTTTCTTTCATGGATCATTCTTTTGGTGTTGAACCTAAAAAATATTTCAAACCCGAGTGACATACTCTCTCCTATGTTATTACCTGAAAGTTGATACATTACATTTTACTTTTAGGTCTATGATCTAAAAACACATTTTGAGTGGTGTGTTTGTGTGTGTGTGTGTGTGTGTGTGTGTGAAGGCTATAAGGTCTGTATTAATTTTTCAATGCAGACGCCCAGTGTCGAGAATAATTTGTTGAAAAGACTGTCTTTTCTTGTTTGTGGGAGATCAGTTGACTATATTTGTTTGAGTGTATTTCTGGGATCTCTATTCTGTTACATTGACCTATTTGCTTACTTATTCACCAATACTACACTGCCTTGATTACTGTATTTTTATAGTAAGTCTTTACTTTGAGTAATGTCAATTATACAACTTTCATTTTCTCCATAGTATGTTGGCTATTCTGAATTTTTTGCCTTTTCATGGAAACATTAGATTTTGTTACCTTTGCTTTAACTTTGACTGGAATTGCATTGAACCCATAGATCAAGTTGGAAAGACTTTAAAATACTGAGTGGTCCTATTCAGCAATATGGAATATTTATTCAGTTTCCATTTATTTAGTTTCTTGATTTCTTCCATCAGAAGTTTTATACTTGTACATATATTGTTAAATTTATACCTAAATATTTTACTTTTTTGGCATTAATGTAGATAATTTTGTCTTTTTAATTACAATCCCAAGTGGTAATTACTATAGAAATATACTGAATTTTGTATATTTTTAAAATTTTTATTTCAATAGCTTGTGGATACAGGCGGTTTTGGCTACAAGCATAAGTTCTTTAGTGGTGATTTCTGAGATTTTGGTGTACCCATCACTCTAGCAGTGTACACTGAACCCAATATGTACACTTTTTCCTCTCACCCCCCCACCCTTCCCCACCAAATCCTCAAAGTCCATTATATCATTCTGACGCCTTTGCATCCGTATAGCTTAGCCCCTACTTATGAATGAAAATATATGATATTTGGTTTTCCATCCCATTATTTGGCCTTTCCATAATGGTCTCCAGCTGTATTCAAGTTGCTGTGAAAGACATTATTTCATTCCTTGTCATGGCTGAGTAGTATTCCATGGTATATATATGCCACATTTTCTTTATTCACTTGTTGATTGATAGGCACTTAGGTTGGTTCCATAGTTTTGCAATTGCAAATGGTGCTGCTATAAACATGCATGTGCATGTGTCTATTTCATATAATGACTTCTTTTTCATTGTTTAGATACCCAGTAGTGGGATTGCTGGATCCAATGGTAGTTCTACTTTTAGTTCTTTAAGGGATCTTCATACTGTTTTCCATAGTGGTTGTACTGGTTTACATTCCCTCCAGCAGTTTAAAAGTATTCCCTGTTCACCACATCTCCACCAACATCTACTATTTTTTGACTTTTTAGTTGTGCCATTCTTGCAGAAGTAAACTAGTATCTCATTGTGATTTTAATTTGCATTTCGCTGATTAGATCCAGAAGTCTATTGTTTTGGTTACTTTGAGATTTTGTACAGGAACAATCATATTATATGTGTACAAAGGGAGTTTTATTTCTTCCTTCATATCTGTGTTCTTATTATTTTCCTTCCTTGAGTTATGGCATTAGGTAGGATGTCTAGTAATATGTTGAATAGGAGTGATTAAGAGGGTACATCCTTGCCTTGTTTCTCATGTTAGGGGTAAAGCATCTAGATTTTCACTGTTAAGTAGATCGGCTGTACAAATTTTTGTAGATGTCCTTTGTCATTATTTAGAAAATATTCTCCTTTATTTTTAGCTTGCTCTTACTACCTTTTTATCATGAATATGTTTTGGAAACAGTTACTTTTTCTAAATATATTTCTATGATCATATGACTTTTTTTAGCCTCTTGATATGACAGATTACCTAATTCACTTCTGAGTGTTCAATCAGTCTTGTATACCTGGAATAACCCCCACTTGGTCATGTTATAATTATTTGTATACACTGTTGGATTATATTTGATATTTATTTTGAGAATTTTTACATCCATGTTCATGAGAGACACTGGTCTATGTTTTTTCAGTATCTTTGTTTTATTTTTGTATTGGGTAATTATGGCCTCCTATAGTTAAGATGTGCTCCTCTGCTTCTACTTTCTGAAACAGATTTTAGATAATTGGTAGCAATTCTTTCCTAAATGTTGGATAGAATTCACCAGTGCAGCCACCTGGGCTGGGTGCTTTCACTTTTTTAAGGATATTATTTGTTAATTCATTTTCTCTATAAGCCTATATAGACTAATTCTCTTGACGTAATGGTGGTAGACGATGGCATTTAATGAATTGGTTCATTTCATCTAAGTTCTCAAATTTGTGGGCATAGAATGGCTTGGATATAGCTTGTTTGACTACACCAAGTCTCATGTGGAAATCTGATCCCCATGGTTAGAGGTGGGGCCTGGTGGGAGGCGATTAGATCAAGGGGCAGGCCCCTCACTAATGACTTGGTGCTATTCTCCCAGGAGTGAATGAGTTCCTTTTTTTTTTGAGATGGGTCTTGTTCTGTAGCCCAGGCTGGAGTGCAGTGGCACAATCACAGTTCACTATAGCTTCAATTTCCCAGGCTCAAGCAATCCTCCCACCTCACCCTCCCTAGTATCTGGGACTACAGGTGCACACCACAATGCCTGGTTAATTTTTGTAATTATTGTAGAGATGGAGTCTCATGATGTTGTTTAGGCTGGTCACAAACTCATGGGGTCAAGACATCTGCCTGCCTCAGCCTCCTAAAATGTTGGGATTACTGGTTGGAGTCACCACACCTGGCCTTGAGTTCTTACTCTTAGTTCCATCAAGAACTGGTTGTTGAAAAGAATCTGGCACCTTTCTCCCCTCTCTCTTTCTTCCTTTCTTGTCATACAATGCCTGCTCTCCTTTGCTTTCTGCCATTAGTGGTAGCCATCTGAGGCCCTCATCAGATGCAGATGCTGGCACCATGCCTCTTATACAACCTGAAGAACTGTGAGCCAAAGAAACCACTTTTCTTTATAAATTACTGGGGATCAGGAATTCCTTTATAGCAACACAAAAGGACTAAGGCAGATTTGTTTGTAATATTTATTTGCTATCCTGTGTTCATGGGATTAGTCGTGATATCTAATAGTAGTAACATGTGTCTTTTCTCTTTTTTTCTTATTATTGTATTTTGTTTTATTTTGACGGAGTCTTGCTCTGTCGCCTGGCTGGAGTGCAGTGGCTTGATCTCAGCTCACTGCAACCTCCGCCTCCCGGGTCCAGGTTCAAGCATTGATTCTCCTGCCTCAGCCTCCCAAGTAGCTGGGACTACAGAGGCGTGCCACCACGCCCAGATAATTTTTGTATTTTTAGTAGAGAAGGGGTTTCACTGTGTTGGCCTGGATGGTCTCGATCTCTTGACCTCATGATCCACCCCCCTCAGCCTCCCAAAGTGCTGGAATTACAGGCGTGAGCCAGCGCGCCCTGCTTTCTCTTTTTTTTTCAGTTAGCCTGGCTAGAGTTTTATCCATTTTATTTGTATTTCCAGTTTTTAGTTTCATTGATTCCTTTTATGATCTCTTATTGTCAATTTCATTGACTTCTTTCCCTTTTTCCCGTTTTTTTTTGGACTTAACAAAAAAAAATATTTTTCATGGTTCTAGAGGGTGGAAGTCCAAGATCAAAGCGTCAGCAAAGCTGGATTTACCTCAATGTAATTTACTTATCTTTTGTAGTTTCCCAAGGTGAAATTTTACACCATGAATTTTATATTATTTTCTTTTGTAATACATTTATGGAATTATGTAAAATCATATATATTTATTAATTATATATTTATATTTAAGTTAAATATAAATATATTTATATTTTTAAAATTATATTTGTATAATATAAATATAATTATATTTGTATAATATAAATATAATTATATTTATATTTAAGTAAAATATAAATAATACATGTTAATATAATATATTTATAAATAATATATCTAAATTTTTATCTATATAATTATATATGTAATACATATAATACTCTAAAGCAAACACCAAATATTTTAAATTATAATTAATTTGCTTAGAGTGGAAAGGAAATGGAATCATAGAGAAAGCTCAATTATACCTAGACAAGGCAAGAAAAAATTGGAAACTAACATAAAGACTGAACAAGACAAATAATCAGGGACATTAATAGAAAATACTTAGAAACATGGTGGATATGAATCCAATAAGACAATGATTTATTTAAATATGAATAGTCTAAATATACAAATGACAGAAATAGAGTGTATTTAAAATTCAAGACTCAACAATATGCTGTCTTCAATAAACACACTTTAAATATAAAGTCAAATCTAGATTAAAGAGATAAAGAAAGACATTTCCAAGCTAACTCTCATCAAAGAAAGTAGAACAAGGAAAATTATCATAGATAAGTTGGAACATTACATAATGATAAGAAGATTGGTCCTTTGGGAAAACAACAGTTCTTAACATGCATACACTTATCAGAATACCATCAAAATGGATTTTCTTTTGATGAGTAGATCTTAATTTTGAAGACATTGTAAATATTTTGTTTTTTTTTTTCCTTTTATTGTTAATGCATACTGGGGTTTGTATGAAAAATATTTGTTGCTTTTCATACCATTACATTCAGGTCTTTTTTCTCAGATTACTCTTTTTGTCCATTAAATTTGTAAAAAAAATAATTATTTTTGAAAGATATTTTTACTGAACAAATCTGCCTTCCAGTATTTCTGATATGAAGTCAAGTGTCTCTCTTGTTCTGTTTTCTGAGCATACGTTTATTCCTTGGATGCTTTTAAGATTTTTTTGACAACAGAATCAAAGTAGAAACCAATAATAAAAAATATAATGATATTCAAATATTTGAAAAGTAATAACACTTCCAAATAATCACTGATGTTATGAAGAATTTAGAAAATACAAATATTTTATCTAAAACTTTAGCTTTTATCAATTTGGCTATGTTGTGCCTATGCTTACATTTATTTGTAATTATCTTGGTTGAAATTCACTGAACATAAATGTGAGGATTGACCTTCTAACTTGAAACAGGTCACCATTATCTCTTTTTAAAAAATTCTTCTGCGCCGTACTCTTTTCTCCATTTTCTGATTGCAAATTTTTGTGTATTCTTTGAAGTCTAACTACATGCATGTCTGTTAATTCCTATGTCTGGGTTGACTGCGCTTCTGCTTCCATTGGCATACCACACACACATGCAGACACACACATACTTCATATACATATATTTCATATCGCACATTCTTCTGGTACTTCCTAAGTGTAGTCATTTTTATATTACTATATTCTGGACATTTTCATGATACAATGCCCTTCCAAGTCTTGATTTTAAGCTTTGTTTAAGTGGGTCTATTTTAGCTTGAATTTTTTTCTTATGATGTACTCTTTACTCACGCAAGCAGGTTTTACTTCTAATGCATGATTTTTGTCAAATCTTATCTTAATATTCACAATGTTTATTTGAGTCTAGACCATTCTGGTGTGTCAAAACTTTCACGTCTTTCTGTATTTTATACCCTCTGAAATTATTTGTTAAAATTTCAGGCATACCGTTCATGCACAGTTTATGATTCCAATACAAATGTTAATAAAACTCTTACAAAGATGTCTCGATTGGGCTCTTCTCTGTGGCTCTTTTCCCTTTGTACTCTGCCCAGCCAACTGGTTCCATAATAGCAGCCCTGAACTCTGATCTGTTTCCTCCCTCGCAGCAGGATTTCCAATCTCTGCACATACTCTACTTCCCTGCAGTAAAATTCTTGTCCAGACAGAACTCTAGAGGGAATGTATACCTTGTCATGTTGCTTCTTTTCTGCTGTCCAATTTCTAAAAACAGTGAATTTACATATTTTATCCAGGTTTGTGGTAGTTTACTATGAGAACTCAAGTACAGGTAATGCATATTAGCCTAAACTGAAAATCTTTATAGTGGAAATACATTGCATAGAAGTAGTATTATAATTGGTTTTCTTTTATATTAAAACCACAAAATAATATGCTAATTATGAAGCTAACATCTAATATGAGCTGGCTTAAAGATACAAGATAATTTATCTAAAATAAACAAAGAAATACATTTATGGCTGAAGCAAAACACACTATTCTAAAACATGTCTTGGAAATGTATTTTATCATTATTGTATAATAATGATTAAAATTATTCTATGGTTTTCCTAATTAAAATTGCACAAGAAGTTAGAAAATTTAAAATATGTTTAAGAAAAGTTAAGAATAGCTAATGATAAGAGTTGGGCAGTTTGTCATACCTTTGCAATTAATAACAGTTTAAACAAGAAGTAAAATGACTGTTACATCACTACCACCATGATGTTAGTAAACATATCCATCACAGCTCTATGCATATGTCCAACTGATCAAATTACATTTCCCCCTTGAACAACATGGGTTAGAACTGTGCAGGTCTACATATATGCAGATTTTTTTCAACCAAACATGGATGAAAAATAGAATGTTTGCAAGATGTGAAACCCAAATATATGAATGGCCAAATTTTCACATATGTGATTTCCATAGGGCCAACTGCATGACTAGACTATGCTGGAATTTTGGCATATATAGAGCCCTGGAACCAATCCTCCATCTATACAAAGGGACAATTTTATATACATTAAACATGTGCAGTTTTTATTGGCTATCAATTATATCTCCATCTCCATAAACTTATAACAAACAAAAAGATAAAACCAACATCCAAAGCAAACCTTACTCTTAATTTTTTAAAAAACTTGATTGGGAAATAATTTGTCCTAATTTTAAAAATATTTTTATATAATTATTTTGGATTTCTTATATTTATGTAGGTACATAATGGGTGTATATATTTATGGGGCACATGAGATATTTTGATACAGGCATACAATGCATAATAATCACATCGGGGTAAATGGCATGTCCACTACCTTAAGCTTTTATGCTTTCTCTGTGTTATAAACAATCCAATTATAGTCTTTTAGTTATTTTTAAATGTGCAATAAATTATTTTTGACAATCCTTGTTGTGCTATCAAATACTAGATCTTACTCATTCCCCCTAACTATATTTTTGTACCCATTAACCACTCCCCTTCTCCCCATTTGATACTAAACCTCCCAGCCTCTGGTAACCATCATTCTACTCTCTGTCTCCATGAACACAATTGTTTTAATTTATAGATCCCACAAATAAATGAGAATATGTAAAGTTGGTCTTTCTGTGCCTAACGTAATGACCTCCAGTTCCACCTGTGTTTTTGAAATGACAGAATCTCACTATTTTTTATGGCTGAGTAGTACTCCATTGTGTACATGTACCTCATTTTCTTTATCCATTTATCTGTTGATGAACACTTAGGTTGCTTCTAAATCTTGGCTGTGGTGAATAGTGTCTCTGTTAAACACGAGAACGCAGATGTCTCTTCAACATACTGTTTTCCTTTATCTTGGCTATGTATGTATCTATGGGATTGCTGAATCATATGCTAGCTCCATTTCTAGTTTTTTGAAGAACCTCTAAACTGCTTTCCACAGTGTTTGTACTAATTTACATTCCTGCCAACAATATACAAGACGTGTCTTTTCCTGATATCCTCACCAGCATCTGTTATTGTTTGTCTTTTGGATAAAAGCCATTTAAACTGGAATTAGATGATATCTCATTGCAGGTTTGATTTGCATTTCTCTGATGATCAATGATGTTGAACACATTTTCATATGTGTTTTCCATTTGCATTTCTTCTTTTGAAAATGTTGATTGAGATATTTTGTCCATTTTTAAATAGAATACTTAGATTTTCTCTCTTACGGAGTTGTTTGAGCTCATTATATATTCAGTTATTAATCCCTTGTCAGATGAATAGTTTGCATTTTTTCTCATTCTTTAAGTTGTCTCTTTGCTTTGTTGATTGTTTCTTCTGCTGCACAGATGCTTTTTTAACTTGATATAGTCCCATTCGTCCATTTTTGTTTTTGTTGCCTGTGCTTATGGGGTATTGCTTAACTAATTTTTGCCCAAACCAATGTCCTGGAGAGGTTATCAAATGTTTTCTTTTAGTAGTTTCCTAACTTGAAATCTTAGATTTAAGTTTGTAGTTCATCTTGATTTAATTTTTGTATATGGTGAGAGATAGGAGTCTAGTTTCATTCTTCTTTATATGGCTATCCAGTTCTCCCAACATTATTTATTGGAAAGGCTGTCCTTTCCTCAGCATATATTCTTGGCACTTTTGTTAAAAATAAGTCTCTGCAGATGTATGGATTTATTTCTGGGTTCTCTATTCTGTTCAATTGGTCTATGTCTGTTTTTACACCAGTACGAAGCTATTCTGGTTACTGTAACTCTGTGGTATAATTTGAAGTCAGGTAATGTGATTCCTACAGTTTGGTTCTTTGTGCTTAGGATAGCTTTGGCTACTCTAGGTCTTCTGTGATTCCATAAAAATTTTAAGATTCTTTTTCTGTTCTTAAGAAGAATGTCACTGGTATTTACATTGGGATTACATTGACTCTGTGTATTGCTTTGAGTAGTGTGGATATTTTAACAATATTGATCCTTCCGAACTATGAACATGAAAGTCTTTCTATTTTATTGCATCCTCTCCTTTCTTGCATTAATGTTTTATAGATTTTATTGTAGAGATCTCTCACTCCTTTCGTGAAGTAAACTCTTACGTATTTTATTGTATTTGTAGCTATTGTAAATGGGATGTTTCTTCATTTCTTTTTTAGATTGCTTACTGTTGGAATATAAAAATGTTATTGTTTTTGTATGTTGATTTTGTATCCTGCAATTTTACTGAATTGGTTTTATTAGTTCTAACAGTTTTTTGGTGGGGTCTTTAGATTTTTCAAAATATAAGATCATATCATCTAAAAACATGTATAATTTAACTTAAGTTACAGAAAGTGAAAAAGGAGTTTATTCTTCACAGCTCTCTATGAATCTGGTTTTAACAGAGTCAACTGTTTTCTTCTGCCGTAGGGTGATGACAGCCACCAACTTGAGGAGCAGGGGTAAACAGTGCCCTTGACATAAATGTTTGTGCTGTGGGGGCCACTAATAAGAGAAGTAGGGGTGATGTTTTCAGACAGTGTTGTGGAATTATAAGGGGTCCATTAATTCGATGTCCAGGAATTTAAATCATGCTTTGTTAGATATAAGTTTATTTTACTGTGAATTGCAAACTCTTTAAGGGCAGAGTCCATATCTAATTTGTTCAACACTTTATACTTAAAACCCAGCAGAGAATCTAGTGCAAAATCCTAAGAACTAACTTGCACAGAATGCTTAACTAAAAAGCTTCTGTATAGCCAAAGAAACTACCATGACAGTGAACAAGCAACATACAGAATGGGAGAAAATATTTGCAGTCTACCCATCTGACAAAGGGCTAATATCCAGAATCTACAAAGAACTTAAACAAATTTACAAGAATAAAACAAACCACCCCATCCAAAAGTGGGCAAAGGATATGAACAGACACTTCTCAAAAGAAGACATTTATGCAGCCAACAAACACATGAAAAAATGGTCATCATCACTGGTCGTCAGAGAAATGCAAATCAAAACCACGAGATACCATCTCACACCAGTTAGAATGGCAATCATTAAAACGTCAGGAAACAACAGATGCTGGAGAGGATGTGGAGAAATAGGAACGCTTTTACACTGTTGGTGGGAGTGTAAATTTGTTCAACCATTGTGGAAGACAGTGTGGCAATTCCTCAAGGATCTAGAACTGGAAATACCATTTGACCCAGTGATACCATTACTTGATATATGCCCAAAGGATTATAAATCATGCTACTACAAAGACACGTGCACACATATGTTTATTGTGGCACTATTCACAATAGCAAAGACTTGGCACCAACCCACATGTCCATCTGTGATAGACTGGATTAAGAAAAGATGACACATATACACCATGGAATATTATGCAGCCATAAAAAATGATGAGTTCATGTCCTTTGTAGGGACATGAATGAAACTGAAAACCATCGTTCTCGGCAAACTATCACAAGGACAGAAAACCAAGCATTGCATGTTCTCACTTATAGGTGGGAACTGAACAATGAGAACATTTGGACACAGGGCAGGGAACATCACACACCGGGGCCTGTCTTGGGATGGGGGGCTGGGATAGGAATAGATATCATTAAGAGAAACACCTAATGTAAATCACAAGTTCAATGGTCCAGCAAACAAACATGGCACATGTATACCTATGTAACAAACCTGCACATTGTGCACATGTACTCTAGAACTTAAAGTATTTTTTATATATATATAATAGTATACATATAAAATAATATATATTTAATATATATTATATATTTAATAATATATATTTAATATATATTATATATTTAATAATTATATTTAATATATTATATATTTAATAATTATATTTAATATACATATTATATATATTTAATAATATATATTTAATATATAAAATATATATATTTAATAATATATACTTAATATATAAAATATTATATATATAAAACAATATATAAATATATAATATTATATATTAAAATAATATATATATTTAATATATAATATATATAAAAATATATATATATAATATATATAAAATAATATATATAATATTATATATAATATGTAATATATATAAAATAATATATATTTTATGTATATTATATATAAAATAATATATATAAAATATAGATATATATAAAATAATATATATATAATATTATATATATATATGTTTCCTCCTCTATTTTTTGAAATGGTTTGACTATAGTTGGTTTGAATTATTTTTAGATTGGTAAAATTCAGAAGTCATTGATCTTGGGCTTTTCTTTGTTGGAACACTTTTTTATTACAACTGCAGTCTCATTCATTATTATGCATCTGTTCAGGTTTTGGATTTCTTCATGGTCCAATCTTGGTGGGTTGAATGTGTCTGGAAATTTATTCATTTCTTCTAGGTTTTCCAATTTATTGGCATAAAATTGCTCTTAGAACCTGTAATGATCCTTTGAATTTCTCTGGTCTCAGTCGTAATATGTCATTTTTTTATCTTCGATTTTAATTATTTTACTTATTTACTTCTCTTCTTTTTTATTTAGCCTGGATAAATGTCTGTTGATTTTGTTAATCTTTTCAACAAACCATGTTTCTGTTTCATTGATTTTCTGTATTGTTTTTCTTGTTTCAATTTCATTTATTTCTGTTCTGATCTTTATTATTTCTTTTGTTTTACTAACTTTGGTCTTAGTTTTCTCTTGCTTTTTTCAGTGTCTTTTGATGTATTATTAGGTTGTTTATTTGAAGTGTTTCTACTTTTTTGATGTAAGTGCTTATTGCTATGAACTTTCCTCTTCCTATTGCTTTTTCTCTATTCTGTAGGTTTTAGTAGGTTTCATTAGTTTCAAGAACTTTTCTAATTTTCTTCTTAATTTATTCATTGACCCACTTATCATTGTGGAGCATATTGATTAATTTCGATGTGTTCATATAGTTTCTAAAATTCCTCATGTGTTTGAGTTCTAGTTTTATTCCACTGTGGTCAGAGAACATGCTTCATATTATTTCAATTGTTTAGATTTTCAGAATATGTTTTGTGGCCTAACATATGATCTATCCTTGAAAATTATCAATAAGAATGTATGTTCCACAGCCGTTAGATATAATCTTCTGTAAATATTGACTGTGTCCATTTGGTTTACAGTACAGATTAAGTTCCAATGTTTCTTTGTTGATTTTTTTTGTCTAGATGATCTTTCCAATGCTCAAAGTGGTGTCTTGAAGTCTCTAGCTATTATTGTATTAAGATCTGTTTTTCTCTTTAGCTCTAATAATGTTTGCTTTGTATATATAGGTGCTCTAAGGTTGTATATATAGGTTGCTCAATTTACAATTGTTACATCTTGCTGAATTGACTCCTTTATTACAATATAGTAATAATGTTCTTTGTATCTTCTTATATTTCTGTCTTGGTATCTATTTTGTCTAAGTATAGCTACTCCTGCTTTTTGTTGTTGTTGTTGTTTTTACTGGCATAGAATACATTTTCCATCCCTTTATTTTCCGTCAATGTGCATCTTCATAGATGTAGTGTTTCCTGAATACATTAGATTGCTTTGTGTTTCTTTTTTTTTTATCCATTCAACCAGATTGTTGGGTCTTGATTTTTTTTGTTGTTAATTCATGTAACTACACTATGTCTTAGATAGGAGGGTTTAAACCATTTACATCTATTGTTATTATTGAGAAGTAGGGATTTAATCCTCCTTTTCTTTCTGGTTGGTTGTCTTCCTTCATTCCTTTCTTTCTTTCTTTTTAACCTCATTATCCACTCCACACTAATTGCATAAACAGACAAGCAAGCAAAGAGAAAACTAATAAAAACTCTACATTTTAACTTCATCTGCTTGCTTTTTAACTTTTTGTTTTTCTGTTTATATCTTATTATACTATGTCTTAAAAAGTTGTAGTTATTTTTAATTGGTTGTTTTTATCTTTCTAGTCAAGATATGAGTAGTTTATACACAGTAATTACAGTCTTATAACATGTTATAATATTCTGTGTCTTTCTGGGTACTTACTATTGCTGGTGAGTTTTGTGCCTTCAGATGATTTCTTATTGCTCGTTAATATCTTTTTCCTTTACATTAAGGAACTCCCTTTAGCATTTCTTGTAGGTCAGGTCTGGTGTTGATGAAGTCCCCTGACTTTTGTTTGTCTATATAAATCTTTATTTCACCTTCAATTCTTAAGGATATTTCTACTGGATATACTATTTTAGAATAAAAGTGATTATTTTTTCCTTTAGCACTTTAAATATGTTGTGCCACTCTCTCGTCCTGTAAGTTTTCCACTGAGAAATCTGTTGCCAGGTGCATTTAAGCTCCTTTGTATGTTTTTTTTTGTTTTTGTTTTTTGTTTTTATTTTCTCTTGCTGCTTTTAGGATGCTTTCTTTATGTGTCCTTGACCTTTGGAAGTTTGATTAGTAAATGTCTTGTTGGTCTTATTTGGGTTAAATCTGCTTTGTGTTCTATAAACTTCTTGTCTTTGAATATTAATATTTTTCTTTTTTTGTTTTCTTTTTTTTCTTTATTATTATTATTATACTTTAAGTTTTAGGGTACATGTGCACAATGTGCAGGTTTGTTACATATGTATCCATGTGCCATATTGGTGTGCTGCACCCATTAACTCGTCATTTAGCCTTAGGTATATCTCCTAATGCTATCTCTCCTCCCTCCACCTATCCCAGAACAGTCCCCGGAGTATGATGTTCCCCTTCCTGTGTCCATGAGTTCTCACTGTTCAATTCCCACCTATGAGTGAGAACATGCGGTGTTTGGTTTTTTGTCCTTGAAATAGTTTACTGCGAATGATGGTTTCCAGTTTCATCAGGATGCCCTCTCTCACCACTCCTATTCAACATAGTGTTGGAAGTTCTGGCCAGGGCAATCAGGCAGGAGAAGGAAATAAACGGTATTCAATTAGGAAAAGAGGAAGTCAAACTGTCCCTGTTTGCAGGTGACATGATTGTATATCTAGAAAACCCCATTGTCTCAGCCCAAAATCTCCTCAAGCTGATAAACAACTTCAGCAAAGTCTCAGAATATTAATATTTTTCTCTAAATTTTGGAAGTTCTCTGCTATTATCTCTCTGAATAAACTTTCTACTCTCATCTCTCTCTCTCCTCTTTAAGGCCAATAAATTAATTTTCCCTTTTGAGGCAGTTTTCTAGATCTTGTAGACATCTTTCATTCATTTTTATTCTTTCTCTCTCTTTTTTTTGGAGTGTTCTGTGTTTTTTCAAATAGCCTGTCTTCAAGCTAATTGTTTCTTCTGTTTGATCAATCCTGCTTTTAAGATACTCTGATGCATTCTTCAGTGTGCATTTTTTCAGCTCCAGAATTTCTGCTTGATTCATTTTAGTTATTTTAATCTCTTTGTTAAATTTATCTGATAGAATTCTGAATTTCTTCTCTGTGTTTTCTTGAGTTTCCTCAATATGTTACTGGGAAGTGTGGAGTCCTCAGTTCTTAGACTTACCTGGGAGAAGGAATTCGGCAAAGAGATCATTTAGGCAAAAATAGAGAATTTACTGAAGAAAAGTAGAGAGCAGAGAGTTTATTTAGAGAGAGAGTACACTCAAAGATGAGGCAGAGCAGGCTGTCGACAGTGAATGAGCCAGCAGCAGCCCCAAGAGTTCTGCATTGGGTTTTATTGACGCCAGATATTTTCTTGAAATTTCTGTTTCTGTCTTAAGTCTCCACCTTTTTGTTTGTCTAGTTTTTCCACTTGTGCTTTAGTCGTTGCCTATTTCCCATCCCAGGGTGGTGGGATTCTCAGTGACTATTACTTGGTGTGCATGTGTGGGTCTGGTGTCGGATACAAATTCTACCCAATGGCTGCATTGCTCATTCTGTCACCCCAGGAAGGTTGAATAGTGGTCAAATCTATACTCATTGTGCCTTTGTGTCTCTTAGGAATTTCTCCTTTGCCCTCTTCTCTTCCTTATAAGCTATATTCTGACAGGTTAACTACAGAGTGAGTAATTACCGGGCATCTTAAGGGTGTTCCTTTTAGCATAAGTACTTCCCATCTTCTCTGCTCATATCTGGCATGCATATTTTAGGTGGCCTCTGGGATGTGAGATTTTCCAGACCTCGCTTTTCTCAGGTGCTTTCCCTCCTGCTCACGTCTAGCTATCTGCCTACTCTAACAAAAACAGCTATTATGAATCCTGTTTGAAAGGTCAGATAGCTCTGTCTGTCCAGAATTAGTACCTGGTGCCCATTTAGCTCATTTGATGAAGTCATGTTTTCCTCACTAGTCTCAATATTTGAAGATGTTCATCAATGTCTGGGCATTAAAGAGTTTGGTATTTATTGTAGTCTTTTCAGTCTGTGCTTGTTCAACTTGTCCTTCTTGGGAAGGCTACTCAAGTATTTGAAGGAACATGGGGGTTGTAATCTTTGGTGTCTTTGGTCACTGAAGCCATATCTGCATAAGAGAATCCCAGGCTCATTCATTAATGCTGTGGCTCTTGCAGAATCATAGAGGTACTGCTTTGGTGGTCTTGAGTGAGATCTGGGAGAATTACCTGCATTACCAGGCAAAGACTCTTGCTTTCTTTCTTTTCCCACTTTTTTTCAAGCAAACAGAGTCTGTCTCTCTGTGCTGAGCTGCCTGCAGCTGGGGTAGGGGTGACACAAGCACCCCCGTGGGCCTCGCCACTGGGACTGCACTGGGTGTCTCACAAGGCCCACAGTAACCATTGCTTGGCTACCATCTGTTTTCACTCAAGTTTGGAGGGCTCCAAAATCAACACACAGTGAATCTAGCCAGGCTTATATTCTTCCGTTCAGGGCAGTGAGTTTCCCCTGGTCCTGGGTGGGTCCAGAGATGCCACCCAATATCCAAGACCTGAAGTCAGGAACCTTAGAAATCTATGTGGGTTCTCTACTGTACTGAGGCTAAGCTGGCATCCAAACCACATAAAGAAAATCCCTCAGTCTTCCCTCCCTTTTCCTCAAGCAGAAGAGTCTTTCCCTGTAACCATACTACCTCAGGCCCATGACAAGTACTGCCTAGCTACCGCCAATACTCACTCAAGGCCCAAGGGCTCTTTTGTTAGCTGCCAGGCCTGGGTCTCTCCCTTCAGGGAAGTGGGCTTCCCTCTGTCCCCAGGCAGGTTCAGAAATGCTGTTCAAGAGCCAAGGCCCATAACTGGTACCCCAGGATTACTTCTGGTGCTCTACCCCACTGTGGCCAAGCTTGTCCACCAGCTGCAAGATAAAGTCCTTCTGCTTTCCTCAAGCAGGATTCTCTCCCCACAACCACCACAGCTGGGAATGTGCTTGATCATACCTGAAGCCGGTACAGCTCTGAGTCTTACCCACGGCCCACGGCAAGTACTGCTTGCCTACCACTGCTGATAATTCAGGGTCCAGGGGCTCCTTTAGTCAGCAGATGATGAGTCCTGCCAGAATTGGATTCTTCCCTTAAGGATAGTGGGTTCCCTTCTGGCCCAGGGTGTGTCTGGAAATGTCACTCAGTAGCTAGGGCCTGAAATGGGGGCCTCAGGACTCTGCCCTATCCTACTGTGACTGAGCAGGTATCCAAGTGACAAGACAAAATCCTCTTTACCCTCCTATCTCCTATTTTCAAGCAGAGGAAAAGATCCCTCCCAGAGGTGCTAGTTGTGCTGTTGGTGATTGGGAAAGAGGTGGCACAAGTACGCATTTGGCTGCCCTAGTTGGTGTCTCACTAGGTAACATCCCCCCCAAGTCCACTGGCTCTGAGCCTAGCAAGGCACCAGGACTTGTACAAGAATTACAGTTTTTGTGGCCTAGACTGCCTTTCAAGTTTCTTTTAGACCCCAGAACCCTTTAGCCCATGGTGGCAGGACCTGCTGGCATTTGGCTTCTGACCACTGGGATGGGCAATTCCCCTCCGGCCAGGGTTAGTCTAAATGCCTTCCCCATGGGTGCCAGCTGAGTTCTACCCCAAGTTGCTTTCCACTGTGACAGGGCAGCATTGAGTTCCAATGCAAAGTTTCACAATCACTACATTCACCCTCTCCAGCACATAGATTCTCTCCTCACCATGTGGCTGCTGCAAGGGGATGACAGAAGAGTGGTCCAGCCAATTCAAGACTGTCTTTTCTACCTTTTTCAGTGCCTCTTTTATTAATATGATGGTAAAATCAGATACTGTGGTCACTCACCTGATTTTTCATTCTTACGAAGGTGCTTTTTTTGTGGATAGTTGTTCAATCTGATGTTCCTGTGGGAGGAATGATCACTGTAGGCTTGCACTTGGCCGCCTTACTCCACCTCCTCTTCCACAAATCAATTTTTTTAAAAATGTTAAACTCAGATATTTTATTAGCCTGGATTCTCCAGAGACACATAAGACATATGTAGTTTTATTATAAGGAATTGGTTCTCAAGATTATGGAGGCCAGAAAGTTCCACGAGCTGCAGTTGGCAAGCTGAAGACCCAGGAGAACTATGGTATAGTTTCAGTCTGAGTCCAAAATACTGAGATGCCAGAGAGTATATGGTATTGAGTTCCAGATTGAGTCTGAGTCCAAAGGCAGGAGAAGATTGATACATTGGCTTGCAGATAGGCAAAGAGAGTACATTCTCTCTTATTCAGCTTTTTATTTTGTACTCAGGACTTTAAGGGATTGTTTAAAGACTAGTCACCCATACTGAGTTGTGCAATCCACTTTACTAAGTCTATCCATTCAAATTCGTCTTTCCTCTCTTCCTCACAGACCCATCCAGAATAATGTTTAACCAGATATCTGGACACTCTATGGCCCTATCTGGACACACAAAGTTAACTAGCACAAATCTACCCCTTGTCAACTTGGTACGCATATGCATCTTCTTCAATCATACATAGTCCTCAAATTAAAAAAAATAAAAGAAGGAAGGGAGGAAGGAAGGAAGGAAGGAAGGAAGGAAGGACAGTAAGAAGGTCATAAATCCACCTAACATGACACAACTATTTTGCATACAACCAAAAATACACTGATCCCTTTCCCAGAAGAGAAGGTAAAGACCTTGAGTAATGCATACTTTCCTCCTTGGTATCTCATCGCTAGCATGTTATAATGATAAATTGATAATGAAATACTTCAAGGTAAAGTTAATATATCTTGTTACATGGTAAGGGAATACGAAAGTGAAGAGAACAAAGATTTGAAATATACACACATATTCATGACAAAATCAGAAGGAAATATTCATCACAATTATGTCTTTGTTTCTCTAACTGGTCATATGGCTGTAGCTGGTCTTTATAACTACTTTTTACGTGATCCATTTTATATTTTGTTTGCATTCAGCAAACACCTCAGCAGGACATGGTTTTTCATCTGGTGGAGTTAGTGAACCCTTCATTCCTGAAGGATTTGTGTCGTTAGCAGTCCTGCAGGGGTTGGGTTGTTGTAATTTTCATTGACTTTAAATACAGCATATGGGAACACTAAGATATAATCTGAGGGAACCCCTGTATGCCAGACATACTCTTCCTTACCTCCACTGTGGATTAGCAGCTGCATTTCCCCTCAGTCATCAAGTTTAATCTCTGCAGCCAGCACAGTAACTCTCTTCTTTGCCTGTTGATTTAGATACATGAGGAGCCCAAAGTGTCTAGGCAGCATTATTTACTTCCAGCCCAATAAAATTATTGATGTATCTCTCCGTGTAAGTTTTCCTCCCTTTGGAGGTAAGACCTCTAGGCCGGCAGAGCACAAGAATGTGCAAACAGTAAACAAAATTTTCTAATGGGTCACTACAGATAATAACAAGTGATGTCACTCTTATTTCTAGGTCTTGATTCCTAAACCTGTGAATCCCAGCTACAGGAAAAACAGCACCGTGTATTTGGCATTAATTCAAAGCATATACAACCTTCTAGGGAACCTTGGCCCAACCCTGCAAGGTATTGCCAACCAGTTGGCAAAGAAACTAAATTTTTATTAGGCTGTTCCATCATTCTATTAAACCAGCTGCCACAGAGTGTTGAGGATCATGGTGGGGTCAGAAACTCCAGGAGCATGGGCCCATTTATGCTTTTTTTTTTTTTTTTTTTTCTGTGAAATGAGCACCTTTGTCCGAAGCAATGCCATTTGGAATATCACAAAGCATTCTGCAAACTATGCAAGCACAAGTATGGTAGTTTTGGCAGAAGTATTGCTTGCAGGGAAGGCAAATCTATATCCACTGTAAGTGCCTATTTAGTATTTACTAAGGACAAAACATTATCTCTTCCAAAACGGGAGCCAACCAGTGTAATCATCCTGCCATTATGTAGCTGACTGATCTTTTGGGGGATGGTGTCATATCGAAGGCTCAGTGTTGGTTTCTGTGGCTGAGAGCTTCAGCATTCAGCAGTGGCTGTAGCGAAATTGGCCTTGGTGACTGGAAGTCCATATTGCTGATCCCAAGCATAACCTCCATCCCAGCCATCATAGCCACTTTTTTCATAAGCTCACTAGCTGATGACAGAGGCAGCTGGGGAAAGAGGCTGGCTGGTATTCATAGAACAGGCTATCCTGTCCACTTCATTATTAAACTGCTGGTATGTTGAGGTTATTATTTGGTGAACATGAACATGGATGTTTACATTTTTGCCCATTCAGGTTGATCTGTTCACATACCTCCTCCCCAAATTTCCTTGTCATCGATTTTTCCATCATGCTCCTCCCAAGGTCCCAGTCATAGAACCATACCATTAGTCACAGCCTGTGAATTGGTACACAATTGCACATGTGGCCATTACTCCTTCCAAGCAAAGTGAACAACCAGGAGTATTGCTCAAATTCTGCCACTAGCAAGAGTTCCCTTCATCATTTCTATTCACAAATGTTATAGAAAGGGGCTATATGCTACAGCTGTCCACTTTCAGTTGGTACCTGCATAATGTGCAGAACCATCTGTAAAACAGGCCTGAACCTTCTTTTCTTTAGTGAAACCAATCACAGGGAATTATCTGTGAGGCCACAGAGGAAGTCTGAGAGACAGAAGGCAGTGTAGTAGGAGTGGGGACCGTGGAAATTTGTGCTACTTCTTCATATAACTTATTTGTGCCTTCAGGGCCTACTGAGGCCATATCACCTATATACAACATCCATTTGATGATGGAATTCTGTTGTGCATGTCCAACTTTAGGACTTGGTGAGTCAGGTGATAGTATGCTCACTCAGATCACATAGTAAATTGGTAGACAATAGTTAAATTTTCACTTTTTAAGACTCAGTAGCAGATCAAAACTGCCTCTCAAAGAGAGGGCGGTTACCTGCAAACAACAGCAGGTTTTTTTTGTTTATTTGTTTGTTTGTTTTTCAGAACTCTATGAGAGGGTGCTATCTTCAAAGGATTGGATGAGATACACACATATTGAGAAGGTCAATCTGTTGTATTTAGACTACTGATTCAAATATTAATTTCACCCAAAAACATCTTCACAAATATACCCAGAATATTGTTTAATTGAATATCTCTGCATCCCATGGCCCAATCAGGCTGACACATACAATTAACCATTACAGATTTATTTTAAATTTTTAGTTTGTTCTGTATGTACTTGTTTAATTTCTCAAATTTCTAAAAACACAAAAAAAGTACATCAAGGCAAACTAAAATAATATTGTTGAAAAATAAGAGCATGTTTAAAAAGTAATGTAATTGGGCTTATAATACATAACATTCTCTACTTGTCCACCTTTTTCATCTCTTGCTATTTGTTTCCTTTCATCAAATTATATATTTTTTCTTTCCATCCTCTTAGAATAAAATGACAAGTAATGCAAAGATAAAGGTACAAAAATATTAATTATAAATGGTTTGAAAAAGGCATTTCAAAAAGATAGTCATTAAAAATATTGACACATAGAGATTTATAAGATGTAATTTATGTTAAAAAGGCAAGTTTTATTTATGATCTGATTTTTCTAATTGTATTTATGTGAAAAAGTGTTAAAAAGAGGAAATATTTATGATCTTCAAGAAATATATATTGAGTGACTTAATAGAAGAATATCTGTCTTTCCCTTATGTATTTTACAGCTTAGTGGGCATGGTAAACAATTACATCAAATGTGATGAGTATCATGATAGGGAATGAAGTGTGCTATGTAAGTCAAGAGCAGGCTCATCCATCCTAATCTAGTGAGTCAGGAAAGGCCTCCCTAAGGAGGAAATTGTAAAATGAGATATGACAAATACTTAGTTAGAGGAAAATACAAAAAAGAAGGTAAAGGTGTAAAAAGGTGAGGGAAACAGCTGCAAACATCAGGCTTAAAAGCTGGAACAGGCCTTCTGAGACATAAAGACAAAACAAAACAATTGCTTTGTATAGAATATACAGCAAGAGGGAAAAGAGGCAGAGATGCCTCTGGAATTCAGGGCCAGATTATCCAGGATGTATAAATAAGGCTATAAAATTCAAGCAATTACAATAATAATAAAATAAAGATTTAAAAAATTATACTCTTTCAATAAAATAAACTTAAATGTAAAAACAAACAATCAAACTACAGGCCAATATAACACCAAAATGTGCATGATGCTAACCCTGGTTTTTATGACTTCAGGTTTATAGTTCTTAAATGCTGTGACTTGAAGACTTTTAATCTAGATTGTAATATGACTACATTTGTGATGTGGAAAAATCACCCTCTTTAGTACGAAAAATTGCTTGGAGTAGAGCAAGAGTGGAGGTAGCATGATTAGAAGATTGCTCTGGTGGTCCAGAGAAGATAAGATGAAGGAAAAGATATGATGTAGCCATAGAGATGAAGACAGATATCTTGAGAAGATATTTCAGAGATGGGAAGACTACATGTGACAATTATTTTGATGCTGAGCTTGCAAAAGAGGTGTAAAATATGAAACATTTCTAATTTTGGCTATGATTTAAACACATAATTTAAATAGTCAAATAATTCAAAGATAAAATGGAATGCTGAGGAAATAGGTGGGGGCAGGATGTAAATGGGAATTGTAAAGTGTATGATGTAAGTCAATATAGCAGGGATAAGCTAGTTAAAACTCCAGTTTTATTTAAAATTTACTTTCTTGGTAATTTTGAATATATAGTTTATTATTTATTATAGTCACCATGCGGGGCAAAAGACCACTGAAGATTATTACTCCTGAATAAATAAAATTTTGCATTCCTTGATGAATATCTCCCATCTCCATCCACATCCTTGTAAAAGTTCACACCACAAAAACAAAAACATAAGTATGTGAGGTGATGAATTTGTTAATTAGATTTAATAATTTTATGATGTAAGCATATATCAAAATATACTGTAGTCATACTTTTATGATAAAAACAATTATTGTTTTTAATTAATTTAAAACAATTATTTTCAGAATCGTGTTAGGATTGTAAAATCTTTAAGGTTGTTTTTCAATTCATAATTTCTAGGATTACATGGCCTGTTTGTTGTAAATATTCAATGATCAGCCTCCTACATTAAGAAGTTATTTTTACAGATGGGCATTTATCAATGAAAAGAAGATAATTTATGAAAACAAATCCTATTTTTTCCTAAGACAGTTCATATGGCCAGAGGACAAGCTGTGAGTTTTACATTACTTGAAATCTAAAAGGCACACAAAATATAACATTTTCTAAAAATGAGAACATCATGGTTGAAATAATATTCTCCCAGAGTCGTATAGAAAATAAGTAATTACAAATCTCTCTCTCTGATTAGTCTCTGTGAATACAGAGCCTGTGAATCTACAATCAATGTTCTACAGTAGTTCCCCCTTAATCATGGTTTCACTTTCTGAGATTTTAATTACCCACAGTAAATAACAACAAGATATTTTGAGAGAGAGAGACCATTCAAATAACTTTTGTTACGGTATATGGTTATAATTGTTCAATTTTATCATTAGTTATTGTTGCTTATCACTTATTGTGCTTAATTTATTAATTAAACTTTGCCATAGGAAGGTACATATAGGAAAAAACATAATATATACAGGGTTCAGTACTCTCCACAGTTTCAGGCATCCACTTATAAAATGTATCCCCCACAGATAAGGTGATACTCTGTAATGAAGGAGAATAAAATCAGTTAAAAATTAAGGTAGCTATTCTAAACTTGTCATTATAATATATTCAGAAATCTCTCAAATCATATCTTAGAGCTTAGTCATTTTAAATGTAATCAACATTAATTAATCTTTTACACTCAAGATGTAGGTTAATGAATTTTTTTGTAATGCCCTAGAGGTTTAAATCTTGGTAACATTTTATTCATAAATATCTTTGTTTTGACAGATACATATTAATTTTCACATTATTTTAAATCTAGTCCCTTATGATGTCTAAATATGACTGTTAAAAATTTTGAGTATAATAAGAACTGAAATATTTAACTCCCTCTCACAGCAAAAGTCAAGATAACCATTAAGATAATTATTGCAAAGCTGTTATATGGACACGAATTGATAGCGCCAAAATTATGTTTTATGTAATGATAATGTATATATTTACAGAACTCTTCTTTTCTACCTCTCTAAAGCTTCACACTGACCAAGATAAAGGAGATGGAAATTTAAAATACATACTAACAGGAGATGGGGCTGGCAGTCTGTTTGTTATAGATGAAAATACAGGAGACATTCATGCTGCAAAGAAACTAGACAGAGAAGAAAAATCTCTGTACATTCTTCGTGCCAAGGCTATAGACAGAAAAACTGGGCGGCAGGTGGAACCGGAATCGGAATTTATCATTAAAATTCATGATATCAATGACAATGAGCCAAAATTTACAAAAGACTTATACACTGCCAGTGTTCCTGAAATGTCTGGAGTCGGTAGGTATATTCTAATCCATGTAAGCTACTTTTTATTTGTTTGTTTGCTCAGGTAATTATTATTGACATGTGGTTATGACATGTGGCCTCTTTCAAAATAAGAGTTATAACTGTAAACTACTATTTAGCTTAAACTAACTCTTCTATTTTTATTTCTATATATCTTAATTCTCCTGTTATGTTGTAATTTATATAAAACATGATTATCAATAGCAGTTAATTCATTTTATTTCAATCAATACCCTCAACTCTACTAACTGGCGTTCAAATGGCAGTTAAGTGGAATGTATTTTTGCCAGAAATCAAAAGAATAATAGATAGTATCAGCAGCTTTGGACAATTTTGCTTGCATTATTTTGAATAACAGTGCTCACATTTGGCAAATTTCTGTTGAAGTGTTTTCTCATTTGATCATTAAAGCCAACTTACGTGGTAGGCATGAGAAATAGAACTTTAAATCCCTATTCTGTTAATTAGAAACTCAAGTTTCAGAAAGATTAAGCAACTGAATTAAGATCAAATAACCTGGTAGCATCATGACAAGATTGCAAGTCTCTTTATGTTATTTTTGTTATTCTACCACTGAACATTGGCTTATGCAAACTGAAAATAATTGTTTCACTTCTTAAGGCTGCCCACCATTTTAGATACCACTTGTGTGAAGTTTTTTCTGTGTATGACTACATTTAACTCTATTAATATAAAAGGTTTAGGTTTGTTAATGAGTCAATGAGAACTGATTCACATCATAAAAATATTTCCAAAATAAGGACATAAACTTAATTTATAAGATCTGCAGCCAATTTCCCAAATTTGGTACAATTTAGTTGAATACCATTTCAAAACCAGTTTTCAGTGTATGTTTTTGACATTCTTATAACTAATATGTTTCAGTCTAAAATAATTTCTATAGAAGGAGAAACGAACTTATCCACCTTAACTGAATGTTTAATGTAAAATGTTAACTATGTGAGATATTTAGCAGGAAGAACCAAGAATTTTTAAAAACTTATTTATTCTCACCTCAAATGAAATGTCATCTAACTGAAGAAAATGCAGTTAAATAGAACTGAAGTAGCACTTTCAGGTATTCACTCTAATAAAACAAAAGGAATTTATCAAATTAGACAGGAGTCCTGTGAAATCATAAAGCTCTAATACAAAAATGAGTGGATATGTTTCCTGTTATATTTTTTAGTATCTTAGTTGCATGGAAAGTACTAGATTGGTTTGCATAGGTCGACCAGTGGGCTAATTCAGACATACATCATTTTTTTTAAAGGGTTTATATGTGAGATTAAGGTACATATAAAATTACACTCATCAATTTCCTATTGATGATTATTTCAAAGTAATTCTGTTTTCGTTAGTACCTTTTGTAAAATATTATTTTTTCTCTTGTGTACATATTATTTTACCAGATATGTTGAAATCTTACAATATAAAACTTTCGCTTATCCTTCCCCAGAAAGATTTGACATACCTAGAAAAGTAAAAAGTATAATTAAGATAATGGAAATATTTGAATATGAGAAACTTTAAGAATAATTATTTTAAATGTGAATACACAAAATATTTCAAAGAAGTACCCCACTTTTGTGAAAAAACAAATATTTCCCTATCAGAGACTATTGATATTTAATCGCACATAACCTGTATTTTCTCCTACATTATTTTCTGATACTTAATGGACTATTATATTTTACTCTGTGTATTACTATTTGTCACCTGTATACATAATTCAAATGTATTTTGTCTCATATGAAATACTAATACAACTAGGTTCTATTAATATTTCTTGAGTAACAATATCAGAACTGAAATACAGACACACACACACACGTATATGTATATATTTTAGAATCCTTCACTGGTTCCATCACTCATAATAAAATATTCAATATATAAGTTTATGCATGAAAGATGTTTTGTAGTTTATATTGTACAAAATCTCTTTCTGTAAGGCAATCTACATTTCATTTGCATAAGCTTTAAAGTGTAAGCAGTACAACTTTGGATCAGTGTAGGTTGCAAATACAAGGATTTGAGCCATTGTCAGTTGCATTCACTACCTGGCTAGAATTCCCAAAAAATGAGACAAGTATATAGTAGCAGGCAGATGTATGGCTCTGGCTACAGTTTTTGGAAGTAAAAAATAAAGATTTAAGAATACGGATAAATGTTAATTCTATTTGTATAGGACAATTGTTATTCTTGGTTTCTAATACTAACATTATATTACTTGCTTCCACTTCAGTTCACCTATAACTTTGTATGTGCTTCCATTACTTAAACATAAATGTATAATACTACATATACAATATGTATATGTAGAATATACTATACTTGGTTTAATTGCCTATTTTAATAAATACATAAACATGAGCCCAAAAGAATTAAAGTGACTTGGCCAAGTTACTACTAGCCTAATTTTAAAAAGAAAAACAAAAGTTAATAGATGCAGAGTGTATTAGTCCGTTTTCATGCTGCTGATAAACTCATATCCGAGACCGGGAAGAAAAGGAGATTTAATGGAATTGCAGTTCCACATGGCTGGGGAGGCCTCACAATCATGGCAGAAGGCAAGGAGGAGCAAATCATGTCTTACATGGATGGCAGCAGGCAAAGAAAGAGAGCTTGTGCAGGGAAACTCCTATTTTTAAAACCATCAGATGTCTTGAGACTCATTCACTATCAGGAGAAAGATGCAGAAAGGACCCGCCCCCATAATTCAATCACTTCCCCATCAGGTTCCTCCCGTGACACATGGGGATTGTGGGAGTTACAATTCAAGATAAGATTTGGGTGGGAACATAGCCAAACCATATCACAGAGATAGCTGGACAATTTTAATGCCTTATTATTTTTCTCTTTTAAATAGTTATGTTTATTATTCAAAATCTAGTCTGGAAATATTTTAATTTATTAAATCGTGAGTAACTCCTCTAAATTAGTATCTTTCTTATTTATTACTTTAAATCAAATGCCCTTCTCATTCAAATTAAATCTAAATAAGAATTTAAGGGGATAAAGCCCCTGCATTTTAATACACACATATCTATATATCTGTATATATAAAAAACTATATATAATCATATATATCACTATATGTAACCATATAATATGTCTAAATAAAAAGTAGATGTATTTTACCTCCTAAATTTGTATTGATCTTTTATTATAACTCTCCTACCTTATTTAAAGGAAAATAAAAGACTAACTTATTATAATTATTGCAGGTGTGATTTTCTTTACTCCTATGTATCCAAATAAACCAATTTATATAGGAAAACTAACAAGTAATATTTAGGAACTCTGCCATGCCTTGTGTATCCCATATATTAACAGTTAAATCTGATGCATAATCAAAGAATTAAGAATACATCTACAAATAAAATAATACACAATGATTTAATTCTAAAATTATTTTCAGATAGTACAAGCTATTTTCATTTAAATCAAAGAGTTAAAAACTACAAGTGTTAGTTAGCTTTGTGAAGAAATAGAGTATTATGGAATAAGATAAGATTTCTTTATTATTGCCCTACCCTTCTTTACAATGTTATTTTCTGTTGATATCCATTTATCTGCCCCTTATTTCCATTCATTTTTATTTCTTAAAGTATTTGTTTCTTCCTCTTCTCTCTCACCAACTCCTTCCCTTGTTGTTTCCCTCTGCTTCAGTTTCTGTCTGTCACAATCATATGCCATATTTCACATTGGATTTTTAGTGCCAAATGCCCAACCCATTTTCAGTTAAAATAAAGTGACTCCAATAAACTCATGAAATCTGAAATACATTATCATATTCTAATCAGAACATATAATCTGGAAGATATACAAAGATATATATTTAAAGATAACGGGATACTCTTCGATTACAACGTTTTGTATTTTCCATTTCTATTTCTAATTTTTATTTTTTTATTTCTTGTGATCATTACACTACTGATTAAATATTTTCTATCAACTTGCTTCATGTGCATGCTTTCGTCTTCACCTACGCAAATTTTTGTTTTGTAAATTTGGTGACTGGGGATGCTTCCTTTCTCGGTGACTGGAAATTTCCCCTACCTTCACTCTCAAAAACCTATCCAGTCCTCCTCCTAACACTTTGACTCCCAACCAGGAATCCCTTTGTAATTTTTTACAGACAACAAAAATAACTCAGTCAATGAATTCTTCATGTCCCAGAAGTTCACTACGTGTGGATTCAATAATGTATCCAATTGTATTTCTAACACCAGAGAGATAGGCCATTTGGTAAAGTATTTATGAAGAAAATTCTTGACCACATATATTTAGAATGGACTTAGACCTAGTCCAGCTCTATCACATACCAGTTTTGTGGTCATTAGCAACTTCTATGGCCCACACCCCACATGTATCATGAGGATAAAGTAATAAAAACCAATCAGGTACTGAGAACTATGTCTAGTCTACATTAAGCATTCTGTGAAAGTTAGTTCTTATGATTTTGCACTAGATTCTCTGCTGCGTTTTAAGTGTAAGTGTTGAACAAACTAGATATGGACTCTGCCCTTAAAGAGTTTTCATTTCACAGTAAAATAAACTTATAGCTAACAAAGCATGATTTAAATGCCTGGACATCGAATTAATGGCCCCTTATAATTCCACGACACTGTCTGAAAACATCACTCCTACTTCTCTTATTAGTGGCCCCCACAGCACAAACATTTATATCAAGGGCACTGTTTACCCCTGCTCCTCAAGTTAGTGGCTGTCATCACCCTACGGCAGAAGCAAACAGTTGACTCTATCAAAATCAGATTCATAGAATGCTGTGAAGAATAAACTCCTTTTTCATTTTCTGTAACTTTCATTATCTCATTCTCACATTGAACCAAGTCAAAATATTCCAGTTTCTTTTCTACAGTGCTCGAAAAATAGGCCTTAGGCTACAGGGTAGGAAAAAGCCCATACTATTCACCTCTTTTCTTTGTTTCCTCTAGTTCATAGAGTGATTCTGTTTCTTTATCCTTTAGTTGGCTTTACCATTATATAAACCACTCCAGACATACGGAAAGACAGATGATAGATAGATATACATAGGTGCAGATAAAGAGAATGTGTGTGTGAGAGAGAAAGCTTTTAAGTGTTACACAACATAATAGGCTGTGATATATATTTTCTGACATTACCATGCCACAAAGTTGCTTTTTATTAAAGAAAGGGCAGAATTTCCCCTTCTCAATACTATCTGTGTCTAGAAAACCGTTTAAATTAGTAACATTTATACTAAGTAATCTTTGTATACAAATATTTTATTGTAAGTTTATATATAGAGATAATTAATGCCAGATAGATAGATAGATGATAGATGATGATGATAGATAGATAGATAGATAGATAGATAGATAGATAGATGATAGATAGATAGATAGATAGATAGATAGATAGATAGATGATAGATACGAGGCCTAGGTTTTGAGGTCATTTACATTTGTGATTTTAAATATTGCAAACACTAGATTCAAAATATTTTCATATTTGCATATAAGGCACAAATATATAGAGGGATGTTTTTTCTTTTATATATGAAGTTTATTTTGTATAGTGTAATAAAATGAATTGATTTAACTTCCTCTAATATGATGTGTAAATATATATGTAAGACCAACTGGCATAGCTTGGTTACATTGTGTAATCTAAACTTTTCTTATATTTAAATTATAATAATAATTATATTGATGAATTTTTCTCCCATATCCAGAGGAATGCTTTTGGTTCCTTGAAATCTTTAGCCACCAAGTTATTTATTTATCAGCTTTTAACATTTCTTCATGATTTACTATTATAGAATTAGCCTCTGTGTCTTCGAAATTTTTCCTAAAGATTATTAGTTATATAGTTAAGTAAATAATGAGTTAAGAATTACAGTAAACTTCTTTGATTCCTTAACGTATTTTCTATTTAAAGTAAGATATTATATGCAAAACTCTTATAAAAATGTGAATTGCAAAAATAATGGTCTGAAAATCATGTTCACCTCTTTGATATGAGATGCAATATATAAATTTGTCATTCAAGTTTCACTATGTTTTACTTACTATATTTTATCTTTAATATGAAAATAAAATATTTATTTTAAATAACTAAAGAATAAATTAAAATTATACATATTTTGGAAAATTTAGTGGCATGTAAATATCCATGTGTATTCTCTTTTGTCTTTATAAAGAAACATTTATAAAATTAGTATAAAACATAAAAACCATTTTTTATTTAATTTTATTACTAAATACTTTTAACTGTGTAATAAGTCAGTACACCTCTGAAAAAAACTACAACTCTTTATTCCCTATAATCCAACACACTGTCTCTCAGTTTGCTAAAAAATAACATATCAATGATATTTTGTCAGTGACTACCAGTATTTAAAGCATTCTTAATTGTTACCAGAGCTCTGAAAGGTGGAACAAGTACTTTATGTGTGCTTTTAGCTTTTTGGCCACATCATAGAGTTTATTTCTCTTGTTTATATTAACTTCTTTCTCTTTGTTAAGCGTCTTTGCATAACTTCAAAGATCATCTACCCACTAATAGAGCTAATAATCAAAATTAAAATTCCACAAAATGTTATTTGAAAGAGTCAAATAAATATAGAAGATTGTTTTTACCTGTACCCATTATGAAAGCTTACAATAACGCTCATGTGAAAAGAAAAATAAAATAGGTAACTCAAGAAACGTCCTAAAATTGATGAATGAACTACTTGTATTTTCAGCATATTGGTAATGCTTAATAATTCATATTTCAATAACCTCCAATTGTGAAAACAACACTTATTCTAATATATATCACATAGGGTTATATAAAAAGGACATTACATGTAAATTTAAAAAAAAAAACACTTTGTTGAACTTCTGCACATCATAAAGTGATTTGTGTGGGGGGAATGTAAATCACTTTGTCATTTTTGCTTTCATCTAATGAACACATGGGTAGATAATTTTTTAATGATAAACGCTTACAGCTGGGATGGATTAAGTAAATATGCAATGTTTCCATTCACTCACAGGACACATCAATTCCATTACAGTTGAGAAAACAGAGGCCTCAAGAGAATGAGCTCAAGTTGTCATTGTTCTGCTAATTAATTTTGAGAAAACATTAAAAAGCCTTGCTCAATTCATGTGTTAACATTGAAATATATTGACAGGAAATGAGCTGTTAATATTGATCTTAATTACTATATATTAATTTTTGGAATTGGCATACACATATATATGCAACATTTGAGAAACATCTGCCGTAATTCAATTAGACAAGTTATTGAGTGTGTAATGTATGTGGGCTATTACATTAGGTGGTAGGGCCAATATGGAATTCTTCCTGTTTTCAAAAACTTTAAAATGTATGTACGAGTCAGACTCAAACTTTTAGAAATTATGTAAAATATACTGAAAAATGTCCTACAATCTAGCTTTGTCCAAGGGCACACCTAGCAGGCTTCAGTTAAGGGTGATGTTAGAACCATGCTTTGAATCTTTATAGAAATTCAGGAAAAAATAATTCTAAAAATTCATCAATATATTTTATTATGCTGATCCCTGCTTTTAAAGCACTTTTATGTTTTGAAAGATTTGAAACAAAATTTAACATAATTTAAATTTAATGATATAAAATTAGATAGTAAGTTTAAATTGCAGTATTGCATGTGACACAGAATTACACACTTTGCATCTTCTTTTGGAGAATAATGATTTACAAATGTGCAGCAAATAACCAGTATTATGCAGCATATCAATAGGGGTAATCATAAGAACCATATTATCTATATTTAAAAGAGAGGCATAGGCCCTCATAATTAGTTATATCTTGGGAACAAAAAATATCTTGCATGTCAATGTTACAGCATTTTGCTTTATTTCTTCATAGAAATTGTCTCTATTTTTTTTTATTTTACTTACCATTCAGTGTCAAATATACCAGAGTAAAAAGCAGCCGCAGGTTAAAAAATGTTAGATTTATCTTTTAAATACACGTTTCCACTTAGTGGTAAATGTATTAATTTCAGATTTCGTGTGTGTTATATTCGTTTTAAGAATGTTTGCCCTAAAATATTTCCAATAAATTAAAAATGCAATGCATTAATTAGTCTCATTATATTCACCTTACTGATAGTATATTTTGATGCTTTTTCTTAGGTAAACAAAAAAATTAAGAAATACTTCAGTTTATAGAAAATGAGAAAGGAAAGTAACTTTTCTGAGGAAGTATTTAAATAAGTGTCTTCAAACGTACAACATTGTCTAATACAAAACACTGATGGCAACATATTTTTAAGAAAGATTGTTTCAAATTTGGAAGTATGTAAATGTCTCTGTTTGGGGATGGGGGTTTCATGTAGGTACATCTGTTATACAAGTAACTGCAACGGATGCAGATGACGCCAACTATGGAAATAGTGCCAAAGTGGTCTATAGCATATTGCAAGGACAGCCATATTTTTCAGTGGACCCAGAATCAGGTACAATATTTAAACTTGGCTGACTTCTTATTGTATAACACACTAAGATGCATAATTAATTTAGAGATTTTTAAAATATTTTGAAACCATTACTCATTCAGTTTCATGTTTCTATTTGTTTCCTGTCATTATTGAATGGAAACAAATGCAAACTTTCTATTATTTTAATAACTTATTTGAACCCTTTGCTCTTTAAACTATTATTCACTGGGTTTAAATTTGAAACACTAAATACAAAATTTCACAGACATTCAGCACATTATGTGGCATAGAGAATACTCAAAACTTGAATGTGACAATTATCGTAATTAAACGACTGTATTTGTCTAAAGATTTTTGACTGAAGTTAATTTTTGTAATCAAAAAAAAATAAATACATTGATTTAGCAAAACCCATTTCATGAACAATAGCCCATGGCAAAATCCTTCCTGTTCCGTGAATTATGTTAAAGCGGTTATGGATTGAAAGACATATTTAAATATACTGACATTTTATGTTTGTTATAATCAGCTTCTGTAAAATGAGTCTTGTCTAGCTTAATTTTAAAACTCAGCGATTTAATTGCAAAACTTTTGTCTGCTTTTTCCAAAAGGCATAATAAAAACTGCATTACCAGACATGAGCAGAGAAAATAGAGAGCAGTACCAGGTTGTTATACAGGCC
Organism: Symphalangus syndactylus; assembly: GCF_028878055.3. Lineage (NCBI taxonomy): Eukaryota > Metazoa > Chordata > Mammalia > Primates > Hylobatidae > Symphalangus > Symphalangus syndactylus. Next base: position 77,019,435 of record NC_072438.2, read on the forward strand.
AAAGACATGGGCGGCCAGATGGGAGGCCTTTCTGGAACCACCACAGTGAACATCACGCTGACAGATGTCAACAACAACCCTCCTCGATTTCCCCAGAGTAAGGAATGTTTCAGTGATCTCATGTCCAAAAACTTCTCAAATACACTAGTAGCCAAATTTAATATTCACATTTCATACTAGTAGTTTTGCTATTGGTTTATGCACAAAGGAAAAACCACAATCCATTCCTCTACAAAAAACAAAAAAATCACAATTTCCCACAAATAGAGAGTGATGGTGATTATTTTCATCATTTTTTTTGGAGTAGGTAGTGGAAGAAAACAAAGTATTAAGCTTCTCTGGCAACTTTTGAATTAACTTTTCTAATTTTGAAGGATTATAAAGTTTTCCAGACTTCCTTTCTCAACATTCACTAAGATTGTCTTAACATTTTCCTTTGGATCCACTTCTTGGTTAGGAGGGTGGGCTCTCATGTCTGGCTATCTGGATTCAAATCTTGTGTCTCTCACTTGTCTTACCTCAGCTACATTGTTTTACATGCAAACTTAGCATCTCTTATCTAATTGATTCTGAAACACAGACTTCTTGATATTTTAAAAATATCAATGCAGATTGGCTTATTTAGCATCATTTTTATATTTTCCTAGTGGCCCATAGAGTTATGGTTTACTATGTTTATGTGGGTATTGTAGACGTATTCAAGTTTGGTAGTATCTCTGTTACTAAGTTATGAAGATTACATCAACACTCTTTCAGTTGTCGTCATTTTAGGACAGACATTAAACCATGGATGCTTTGCATTTCATGACGTCCTGCAGAAAAAGATTTCCATTCTCTGATGAAATTTGTTATTTTGCAGTGAATAAATATATAAGGAGCCTTATTTCGAAATATTCAATTAAAAGCTGAAACTTAAATTCATATCACTAATCTCAATACAGTAAAACATTTTTCCAGGCTAATTATATTTAAAATGTTTTATTGAGCTTTGATTGGTGGACATATTCATATCCTATATGTAAAACAATGAAATTTGCTGAGAACATAAATAATAAGCCTAAATAACATAAACCTAAACTTTGCCTTCATATTCCTTTATAAAGAGTATTACTGAATGCATTTTTAATGCCTTGACATTCTGTAATTCTGTTATCTATAATAATGTTAACAAAACTTTGGAACTATAATAGTAATAATAAAATATTGGCCGGGCGCGGTGGCTCACGCTTGTAATCCCAGCACTTTGGGAGGCCGAGGCGGGCGGATCACGAGGTCAGGAGATCGAGACCACGGTGAAACCCCGTCTCTACTAAAAAAATACAAAAAAAAAATTAGCCGGGCGTGTTGGCGGGTGCCTGTAGTCCCAGCTACTCGGAGAGGCTGAGGCAGGAGAATGGCGTGAACCCGGGAGGCGGAGCTTGCAGTGAGCCGAGATTGCGCCACTGCACTCCAGCCTGGGCGACAGAGCAAGACTCCGTCTCAAAATAATAATAATAATAATAATAATAATAATAATAATAATAATAATAATAAAATATTAAGGACTAGATCCAGAGCTAAATTTTTGTAATCCATCAAACAAACCTATGAGTGATATACTATCACTATCATCCTTATTTCTTAGATGAGGACATCAAAGTTTAGAGAATTTAACTAACTGGCCAGGTGGTCAGAATTCAAACCCAGGCAGTTGGATTTATTTACTCATATTCTTAACCACCAAATAAATTGGAAAGAATATAGACTTTGAAGTGAGAAAGAATTAGTTTTTGCATTCTCCCTTTCCCAAGTCTGCAGTATAATTTCCTTAAGGCCTGCCCCTGAAGATGATATAGCTAAATTGGTCCTTTGAGGACTAGTGTGAGGATTAAATAAATTAGCATATAAACCTTTTGACCTTGTATAGACTGGAGCACATTGTAAATGTTTAAAAATATTTCTGACCTTTATTAACTAATATTAAAGTTTTCTTTTTTCTATTGTTTCTTGAATAGGTAGCCACAAACTAAAATGCTTTCAGGGATACCAGAATACAATATAACACTTGCCTGAACTTACAAAAAATACAAACATCCATGCCCCACTAAAAGATACTAAAACTAAAACTAAAACAAACAGGCAAAAAAAAAAACACTGGTCTGTACGGCATTATTTTTTATTCCTGATTTAGAATAAAATAATAAATGCATTTTTAAAAAATAACTGAATACACGTAAAAAAAAAAGAAACTTGTGATGACCATTTTGAAAGCCCCAGATGAGCAGTAAATAATTGTTTTTCATGTTCTTTTAAGTCAAAAGTTCTGGATTCTTATATCAGGCCTACCATCTATAGTCTAAATAACTTTGGGACATTCTCTAATTTTTTTTTCTGGGTCTTACACTTCTCATTTACTAAATGAGAGTGTTCTGTTTTATGAATTATTTTTCCAAATTAATAAATATATAATTTTGACTGCTTTCAATTCAATATGATAAATACTCTCCCTATTTAAAATTAATGTATTTAAGTTAAAAATGCAGAGGAAATGAAAAAATGTTATCTAAAGATGAAATGTCAAAACAGCTCTTACTTAATTTATAGGTACGTATCAATTTAATTCTCCCGAGTCTGTACCTCTTGGAACTCATCTTGGAAGGATAAAAGCCAATGACCCTGACGTGGGGGAAAATGCAGAAATGGAGTATAGCATTGCTGAAGGAGATGGTGCAGACATGTTCGATGTCATCACTGACAAGGATACACAGGAAGGGATTATAACTGTCAAACAGGTTTCTTTTCACTGTCTTCATTTTTTCATTGAGTGCTTTATAATTTACGTTTGCTTTTCAGAAAAGGGAAAAAAGGCCTGGGATTTATTTTCTCCCTTCTTTTACATACTGTCTATCCTTCAGATAAATGAGAATAGTTGTGATGTCACTTCAAACAAGTTAAATGTCTTCATAATTGACACTTAAAACCTCAGTTGCTCATGCTAAAACTAGAAAACAGTCAAATTAAAATCAGATAAACTTCAAGGTACTTGTTTTGTATTTCTCCATAGAGGAAAAAATAAACATGAAGCCATCATTATTTCATGCACTTTTCAAAATATTTTCATTGTAAGTGTGATGATCTATTCAAATAAACAAAACCTGAAGATGCTTTGTGTTTTCCATTGGTTGCCTCAATTTTCAATGCAATGTGGGAGAACATTCTTAATCTTTACATCTAATAATACAGCTCAATATTATCATTTCATATTGTCCTTATTTCACTTTTTATTCATATCTTACTTTCCACAAGTGCTCAAATAATTGAAGTAAAAATAATTTTTATTCTATACTTCTATTTTATATTTTTCTACTGATTATAACTGCATAACTTTAATAATGATAATACGTAATGTATAAATCCATTAGATAATACTTCATTTACTTGTCACCAAAAAAATGAAGGATATTACTAAGTGAGAATCAATCTCAATGTGTATGCCATTATATTAAGTTAACCCTCTGTGAATAAGTGTATGGCAAAACATATATTTATAAATTTATTTTTTATACCTATGAAGCAATCATTATCATTTAAATAGAATTGTTGGTATAATCATGATCGCTGGCTATTAATCTTTGAAATTGTCTTCCATTGTCATATCTTCTGAATTATGCTAATTTCTTTTATGTTATTTAACTTCAGAATTTAGATTTTGAAAATCAAATGCTCTACACTTTAAGAGTGGATGCAAGTAACACTCACCCTGATCCACGATTCTTACACCTGGGACCTTTCAAAGATACAGCTGTGGTCAAAATATCTGTGGAAGATATAGATGAGCCTCCTGTGTTCACTAAAGTCTCTTACTTGATAGAAGTAGATGAAGACGTAAAGGAGGGCAGTATCATTGGACAGGTTACAGCATACGACCCAGATGCCAGGAACAATTTAATAAAGTAAGTACTTTGAAAACATTTATTATCTTTTTAGAAATATAATAATCTCACTGTTTACAAACTGTGTGAAAAAATGGTTGCACCATGTATAATCAAGCACAGTAATAATACCGAACACTTCCAGAGCACAAATTCTTAGCTTGGCTGTCTTTGAAGTGCTCTGGGTACAAGGTAGATAGTATTATAATCTGTTTTTGGAGATGATAAAACAGGCACCGAGTACTTAAGTAATTTGCCCATTGTTTATTAGCAAAGCTGATTTTAAGAACCAGGCAGTTTAATGCCAGAGTCAATGATTTTAATACCTTTATTGCTGCTGTAGTCCTTGTCTCATTGTCCCTCTTGGTTAAATAAAAGTTCAAATTAATAATGAACTAAATATATAAGTTAGAAAAAATGTTTTCCTAGAAATTATGAAATATTTTCTTTTGAAAATTGTTACTAAGGCCTAACACATATCAAAATTTTTGAAGAATATTATGTCAATTATATTCTCAGAGTATTACTAAAGAGATAATGACATTTAAGTGAATAAGAAAGGTAAAAGTATTAATTTGTATAGCATATCTTTCCAAATTTTGAATAGTTTTCACCATTTTAAAGGTTTTAAATATGTCAGAAATATAAATGAATCTCATATATTGTTCAAAGGGGAATTTAAATGTAGTTGGGGCATGTATAGATTAATGCTTGGGATGAATAATGATAGGTGGATGTGTGGAGGAACATATAGACAGCGAAAGAGATAGACAATACATTAATCTGTTAAATATATGGCTAATAAATAATCTAAAATTCTACTTGACTTAAAATTTAATTAGTTGGGGAAAATGGTTAAATTCTTTTCATGTTGCCCTTTACACATAGGACACAATACTAAATAATAATAATACTAATAATCACAATACTAAATATATAACCATTTAATTTTCATTTTAGGACTATCCAAATATGTTAATTCACAAAGCAATTTGTTGCACTAAATATATTTTAATGATGATTTAATTTGTTGGTGAGATTAAGAACATGTTAACCTTTGTAATTAAGAAACAGTCCATAAAATCCAATGTGTAGTTAATGCCTAGAGCTTATATTAGATTGAAAATTAGGGTTAGTTTTAGGTTTATTACAGTATGATTCACTAAACATCTGTTTTAAAAAAATAAATTATCAGTATCAAATTATGTACTTGCTATATTGTTTAACTTCATTTTGAAACACATCTTCTTGTTATTATTGGAGATTATTTTACTCTGGCAGTATTTTTACCATAATACATAAGATGCCTAATTAAAATGTTCATATTGCTTAGAGTAAAACTCTTGAAATTAAATGAAAAATTAATCTATCTGTCCAATGATCAATGTATATGCGCTAGCATGTTCATATCCAAAGCAATGTATATTTGTGTTTTATTGAAATGGTATATGCGTGCTTGTTGGTGTCTTTTGTATGAGGGTTTATTAGAAAAGAGTGTAAATTATTTTTATGTTTTCTGCATTACTGAAATGGAAATAAGTATTCATCTATTTTTTAAAGGACAAGGGGTGGTCATACCAGTAGCTACAAATGCTCAACAAGTGTCTGCTTTTTTATAGTTTTTGTCATGTTTCAAAAAAACATCAATGTTGGTTGTGTCTTTATTTCTCCTTAGTGTCTGTTGCACCATATTTTTATGCTAGAAATCCTACATTCATTTTAGAAATAATTGATTGTAACTTTTTTCAGTGCAATCACACATTATCGGAAAACTGTAAACAATGACATTATATCAACTTAGATGATGAACCCTGTTATTGCTGGACAATTGAACATTTTTGAGTCTGAATGAGACCACATCTTTATAATAATCCATGTTATCTTTTCTTCATTCATCTAGCATATTTGCTTATTAGGAATTCAGTAAATGCTGGGCACCTTGCGAGAGGCATGATGCCCCTTCTAGGTCACCAAGGCTATTTATTTCATAAAATAAATTAGCCACTTAGTCACTTTTGCATGATGCTTATAAGAGATACTTTCGATAGCTTTGTTTTTCTGTAATGTTTTGGTCTAAATTTGGTAAAATGGAAGTACTGCTTCATAGAATACAGTAGGATATATAATATGCTCTTTACTTTTCTGAAAGAGTTTGCATAGAATTAGAATGTTTTCTTAATGTTTGGTAGGGTTTAAAAATGACAATATTTGGGGCTGTAATTTTGTTTTTTATATGAGTTGTATCTACATATTTTCTCTAGTAGTTACAGAATTACTCTGGTTATCTATTTAATGAGCTAAGTTTTGTTTTTAATTTTTTATCTCTCAGGGAATTTGTAAATCTCATCTAAGTTGTCAAATGTATTAACATAAAGTTGTTCAAAATATTTTCACGTTATCCTTTTGATATCTGTAGTGATGAATGCTATCTTTAATATTATTAACTTTTATCTACTTTATTCTGATCAGTGTGACAAAACTTTTTTAAAATTTATTTATTTTCTCAAAAAAAATCTAACTTCTGGTTTTATATATTTTTTGCTTATTTTTTTCTTTTTTTTTAAATTATACTTTAAGTTCTGTGATACATGTGTTTAAAGGGCAGGTTTGTTACATAGATATACACGTGCTACGGTGGTTTGCTGCACCCATCAAACCGTCATCTACATTAGGTATTTTTCCTAATGCTATCCCTCCCCTAGCTCTCCCAACCCCTGACAGGCCCCGGTGTGTGATGTTCCCCTCCCTGTGTCCACGGGTTCTCATTGTTCAACCCCATTTACCCTCTACAGGCCCCGGTGTGTGATGTTCTCCTCCCTGTGTCCATGTATTCTCCTTGTTCAACTTCCATTTATGAGTGAGAACATGTGGTATTTGGTTTTCTGTTCCTGTGTTAATTTGTTGAGAATGATGATTTCCAGCTTCATCCATGTCCCTGCAAAGGACATGAACTCATTATTTTTACGGCTGTATAGTATTCCATGGTGTATATACAGTCTATCATTGATGGACATTTGGGTTGTTTCCAAGTCTTTGCTATTGTGAATAGTGGTGCAATAAATATAAATGTGCATGTGTCTTTATATTAGAATGATTTATAATCCTTTGGGTATATACCCCGTAGTGGGATTGCTGGGTCAAATGGTATTTCTGGTTCTAGATCCTTGAGGAATCACCACACTGTCTTCTACAACGGTTGAACTAATTTACCTTCCCACCAACAGTGTAAAAGTGCTCCTATTTCTCCACATACTTTCCAGCATCTGTTGCTTCCTCACTTTTTAATGATTGCCATTCTAACTGATGTGAGATGGTATCTCATTGTGGTTTTGATTTGCATTTCTCTAATCACCAGTGATGATGAGCTTTTTTTCATGTTTGTTGGCCACATTAATGTCTTCTTTTGAGAAGTGTCTGTTCATATCCTTCGCTCACCTTTTGATAGGGTTGTTCATTTTTTCTTGTAAATTTGTTTAAGTTCTTTGTAGATTCTGGATATTAGTCCTTTGTCAGATGGATAGATTGCAAAAATTTTCTCCCATTCTATAGTTTGCCTGATCACTCTGATGCTAGTTTCTTTTGCTGTGCAGAAGCCCTTTAGTTTAATTAGATCTCATTTATCAATTTTGGCTTTTGTTGTCATTGCTTTTGGTGTTTTAGTCATGAAGTCTTTGCCTATGCCTATGTCCTGAATGGTATTGCCTAGGTTTTCTTCTAGGGTTTTTATGGTTTTAGGTCTTACGTTTATGTCTTCAGTCCATCTTGAGTGAATCTTTGTATAATGCATAAGGAAAGGATCTAGATTCAGTTTTCCGCATATGGCTAGCCAGTTTTCCCAACACCATTCTTGCATCCCAGGGATGAAGCCAACTTGATCGTGGTTGATAAGCTTTTTGATGTGCTGCTGGATTGAGTTTGCCAGTATATTATTGAGGATTTTCACATCAATGTTTATAAGGGTTATTGGCCTGAAATTTTCTTTTTTTGTTGTGTCTCTGCCATGTTTTGTTATCAGAAAGATGCTGGCCTCATAAAATGAGTTGGGGAGAGTCCCTCTTTTTCTATTGTTTGGAATAGTTTCAGAAGAAATGGTACCAGCTCCTCTATGTATCTCTGGTAAAATTTGGCTGTGAATCCATCTGTTCTTGGGCTTTTTTTGTTGGTAGGTTATTAATTACTGCCTGAATTTCAGAATTTGTTATTGGTCTATTCAGGGATTGGACTTCTTCCTGGTTTAGTCTTTGGAGGGTGTATGTGTCCAGGAATTTATGAATTTCTTCTAGATTTTTTTAGTTTATATGCATAGAGGTTTTTATAGTATTCTGTAATGGTAGTTTGTATTTCTGTGGGATCACTGGTGATATTCCCTTTATCATTTTTTACTGTGTCTATTTGATTCTTCTCTCTTTTCTTCTTTATTAGTCTGGCAAGTGGTCCACCTATTTTTTAATCTTTTCAAAAAAAACTACTCCTCAATTCATTGATTTTTTGAGGGTTTTTTTGTGTTTCTATCTCCTTCAGCTCTGCTCTGATCTTAGTTATTTCTTGTCTTCTGCTAGCTTTTGAATTTCCTTGCTCTTGCTTCTCTAGTTCTTTTAATTGTGATGTTTGGGTGTCAAGTTTAGCTCTTTCCCACTTTCTCCTGTGGGCATTTACTGCTATAAATTTCCCTCTAAACACTGCTTTAGCTGTGTCCCAGAGATTCTGTTATATGTGTCTTTGTTCTTATAGGTTTCAAATAACTTATTTATTTCTGCTTTCCTTTCATTATTTACCCAGTAGTCATTCGAGAGCAGGATATTCAGTTTCCATGTAGTTGTGTGGTTTTGAGTGAGTTTCTTAATCCTAATTTGATTTCACTGTGTTCTGAGAGACTGTTATGATTTCCATTCTTTTCCATATGCTGAGGAGTATTTTACTTCCAATTGTGTGGTCAATTTTAGAATAAGTGCAATGTGGTGCTGAGAAGAATGTATATTCTGTTGATTTGGAGTGGAGAGTTCTGTAGATGCCTCTTAGATCCACTTGGTGCAGAGCTGAGTTCAAGTCCTGAATATCCTTGTTAATTTTCTGTCTCGTTGATCTGTCTAATATTGACAGTGGGGTGTTAATGTCTCCCAATATTACTGTGTGGAAGTCTAAGTCCCTTTGTTGGTTTCTAAGAACTTGCATTATTAATCTGGGTGCTCCTGTTTTTGGTGCATATATATTTAGGATAGTAAGCTCTTCTTGTTGCATTGATCCCATTACCATTATGTAATGCCCTTCTTTGTCTTTTTTGATCTTTGTTGGTTTAAAGTCTGTTTTATCAGAGACTAGGATTGCAATTCCTGCTTTCTTTTTTTCTTTTTATTTTTTTGCTTTCCTTGTGCTTGTTAAATATTCCTCCATCCTTTATTTTGAGCCCATGTGTGTCTGAATGTGAGATGGATCTCCTGAGTACAGCACACCTATGGGTCTTGACTCTTTATCCAATTTGCCAGTCTGTGTCTTTTAATTGGGGCATTTAGCCCATTTACATTTAAGGTTAACATTGTTATGTGTTAATTTGTTCCTGTCATTATGATACTAGCTGGTTATTTTGCCCAATAGTTGGTGCAATTTCTTCATAGTGTCGATGGTCTTTACAATTTGGTACATTTTTGCAGTGGCTGGTACCAGTTTTTCCTTTTTATATTTAGTGCTTCCTTCAGGAGCTCTTGTAAGACAGGCCTGGTGGTGACAAAATCTCTCCACATTTGCTTGTTTGTAAAGGATTTTATTTCTCCTTCATTTATGAAGCTTAGTTCGGCTGGATATGAAATTCTAGGTTGAAAATTCTTTTCTTTAAGAATGTTGAATATTGGCCCCACTCTCTTCTGGCTTATAGAATTTCTAAAGAGAGCTCTGCTCTTAGTCTGATGGGCTTCCCTTTGTGGGTAACCCTACATTTTCTCTGGATACCCTTAGCATTTTTTCCTTCATTTAAACCTTGGTGAAGCTGGTGATTATGTGTCTTGGGGTTGCTTTTCTCGAGGAGTATCTTTGTAGTGTTCTCTGTGTTTCCTGAATTTGAATGTTGGCCTGTCTTGCTAAGTTGGGGAAGTTCTCCTGGATAATATCCTGAAGAGTGTTTTCCAACTTGGTTCTATTCTCCCCATCACTTTCAGGTACACCAATCAAATGTAGGTTTAGTCTTTTCACATAATCCCATATTTCTTAGAGGCTCTGTTCATTTCTTTTCATTCTCTTTTCTCTAATCTTGTCTTCATGCTTTATTTCACTAAGTTGATCTTCAACCTCTGATATCCTTTCGAACGCCTGATTGATTTGGCTATTGATACTTATGCATGCTTCATGCAGTTCTCATGCTGTGTTTTTCAGTTCCATCAGGTCATTTATGTTCTTCTCTAAACTGGTTATTCTACTTAGCAATTCCTCTAACCTTTTCTCAAGGTTCTTACCACCCTTGCATTGGGTTAGAACGTGCTCCTTTAACTCATAGGAGTTTTACCCACCTCCTGAATAATACTTCTGTCAATTAGTCAAACTCATTCTCTGTCCAGTTTTGTTCCCTTGCTGGCGAGGAGTTGTGATCCTTTGGAGGAGAAGAGGCATTCTGGTTTTTGGAAATTTCAGCCTTTTTGCACTGCTTTTTCCTCATCTTCATGGATTTATCTACCTTTAGTCTTTGATTATGGTCATCAACAGATGGGGTTGTTGTGTGGATGTACTTTTTGTTGATGTTGATTCTATTCCTTTCTGTTTGTTAGTTTTTCTTCTACAGTCAGGCACCTCTGCTGTGGGTCTGCTGGAGTTTGCTAGAGGTCCACCCCAGACCCTGTTTGCCTGATTATCACCAGTGGAGGCTGAAGAACAGCAAAGATTGCTTCCTGTCCCTTCATCTGGAAGCTTTGTCCCAGAGAGGCACCCACCAGATGCCAGCTGGAGCTCTCCTGTATGAGGTGTCTGTCAACCCCTGCTGGGAGGTGTCTCCCAGTCAGGAGGCATGGGGGTCAGGGACCCACTTGAGGAGGCAGTCTGACCCTTAGCAGAGTGCTGTTGTGGGAAATCCGCTGCTCTCTCCTGAGCTGGCAGGCAGGAAATTTTATGTCTGCTGAAGCTGTGCCCATAGCCACCCCTTCCCCCAGGTGCTCTGTCCCAGGGATATGGGAGTTTTATCTATAAGTCCCTGCCTGGGGCTGCTGCCTTTCTTTCAGAGATGTCCTGCCTAGAGAGGAGGAATCTAGAGAGGGTTTTATACATTTTTAAAAAATACTTTTCTCTTTTATTATTTTTTGTTCTTTATTTTTTAGGGGTTTCATTTGTTCTCTTCTGTTTTCTGATTTACAAGCTGAGCTCATTTATTAAAGACTTAGTATTTTTCCAATATGTACATTATAGCAATGTAAATTTCCTTCTAAGTGTAGTCATAGGCATTTTTCACAATATTCTGATATTAATAAATGTACTCCATTTTTAAAATTACTCAGTATGTTTTGGTAAAACATTACCTATATAATAGGCACACAGGTAGGCCATGCTTTATAACCTCATTTAACATCCTGTGACTTTACGTTGAAATGTTTAAACCACTTATATTTAATATAATTATTGATACTGTTACATTGAATTATCATTTTGCTATTTGTTTTCTGATTTTTTCCATCTCTTATTTGTTTCTTCTTTCTTATTGTTTGCCTTCTTTGGGCTAATACACTATGTTTTATTCTATCTCATTTCTTTTTTGGCTTGTTATCAAAAATTTAAAAATTTTTTTGAATGTAGACTTTTTGAGTGTTTCTTGTAAGTACAGTAAAGATTTTTCTGTGTTCTTATATTTGTTTCTATCTTTGTTACATTACTTGTTTCTCAGTATGCTTTTAATTTGTCACAAGTTTTGAGCAGTTTAATTATTACGTGTCTTACTCTAGTATGCTTTATTTCTTTTTTGCTTAGAGTTAATTAAGCTTCTTCAATTTCTCAGGTATACCTTTTCTTAAACTTAGAAACTCTGTGGTCATTGTTTCTCCAATATGTTTTGCCCAACCCTCTTCTCCTTCAAAGAACTTAAGTATGATTGTATCAGGTTTCTTAAAGGTATAACACTGTTCGCTGTGTCTCTGCTTTTTTTTTTCATTCTTTTCCTTTTTGTAATTGTGAATCTATTCAATGACATTTTGAATCTATACAAAATGACAAAAAGGAAAAGGATAAAATAATTAATTCATCTCCATTAAGAGAAGTTCACTATTTTTTTTTCTGCAACATCTTCTCTGCTTTAATTTTATCCAGAGTATTTTTGAATCTTAGATTTGTAGTCTTTTCTTTAAGGGTTCTTTAATATAGTATACATATTATATATATTAAGGCATATATATATATAATATAGATAGATAGATATAGATATGCCTTCAAGTTCACCAAATTTTTTCTGCAACATCTTATCTGCTTTAATTTCATCCAGAATATTTTTGAATTTTAGATTTGTAGTCTTTTCTTCAAGGGTTCTTTAATATAGTACATATATTATATACATATTATACATGCTAAGACATATATATATATATGCTTTTAAACATGTGTCTCTCTAGCATGCCTATTAACATTTAAAATATCATATTTAATTATATCAATGGTGTCTTTGGGGGTTGTTTTTAATTAATAGATTTTTCTTTACATTCACATCTTTCTGCTTCTTTCCCTGGCTGTAATTTCTGATTGGATTACAGACATTGTGAGTTTTACCATGTTCAGAGCTAAATAGCTTCTCATTTTAATAAATATTATCGAGTTTTGCTCTGATAGAAGATTAGGTTTCTTAAAACAGTTTAATTCTTTTGAATCTTGGTTTTGTAGCAAACCTTAATGTAGGACTAATTTTGCCCCATTAATCAAGTAGTATCTTTCTGAGTTACCTACAAAAAGTCTTGCAAATTATGAGGTTTTCCACTTTGCCTGGTGATGACTAGCTCCATTCCCAGTTCACAATTTTTCTCCCTCTAATCCTTGTGATTAGTTACCTCTGTCATTTCTTGTTTCCTGTTTCCATTCATATTCTCATAGGTACTCAGCTGAAGAGTTGAATGAGATTCTCTTCAGATTTCAGTAGCTCTCTCTGTTACTTCTTCCTGCAAACTTCAGCCACATTAGTCTCCCTGCTCAACTCAGGGAGATTGGCAAACTCCATCTGTGTCCCTACATCCTACATTATGAAAACCCTATTCAGACAGCACAATGGGAAAGTTTTAGGGATTACCTCATTTATTTCCCTTCTCTCAGGGGTGATTGTCTTATTTTCTTATGTCCAGTACTTTAAGAATTATTGCTTAATGTATTTTTTTATGATTTTTTGTGTTTTAGTGGTATGGTAAATCCAGCACCTGTATACATCTTTGCCAAAAGAGGAAGTTAGAGAAAAATATATTTCAACATGTCCCCGCTTACACAATTGTAGTAATTCATTTTAGAAAGCATGGATGACACAGGAAATTTTGTAGCCCATAAGACAACTATGGTTCTCTCCTCCATAGATATTCTAGTGTTATTTTACTGCTTTCCACCAAATATTCCATTTTTTCATACAATTTGTCAATCTGCTATCTCACTTATATATGATTGAATTTATTATATATATAAGTCCATAGATTTTTTAAATTTTATTTGCTAATGTCATTAAAATTCTTAAACTTCTATTGTATAAATGATATACTATCATGTATATTATACATCATAAATAAATGTTTAGATTAGAGATACATACAATCTTTACATACACACATATACTTGGTGTGTATGTGCATATAAAATCTCCCCATATCTGAGAATTTCCATGTGTGTATATAAAACCTCTTCTATATCTGATAATTTCCCGAGGATATAATTTCAAAAGTAAAATTTCTCATTCAAAGACTGATAGTAAAATTTGCAATCTTGCTTCCCAGTGTTTAAAAAATGGCTTTAAAAAAGTTCAGTTTAAAGGTCATCCAGAAATCTTTGTTTTGTATAGGGTACTCAAGTCCTAGAAATAACCAATTATAATTTCACCTGTAGCATCTCAAGAATTATTATAAGGAGGGGAAAAATATTGAGAGAAATTAATCTCAAATTGTATTCTTCAAATGGTACTACCAATTCTGCCAATTTATAAGACCATACCGGAAAGCATAGCACAGAGGATGGTTCCTGTTAGCATTTAAAATGTATGCAAAAAAGCTTTAGATATCCAATTATAGTGTGAAGAAAAATCAGCAATAATTCAACAAGAATGCAACATTGTAACATGGGACTGTTCTGTTTGCTACGATCAAATTTAGAAGGATGGCTGATCTCAGAGCAGAAATAGGCCATGATAAGCATCACAGAGAAACATTTTTCCAGGGAAAGATTGGGAACTAATTCTCATCCACGATTAAATCTGTTCATCAAATATATTTTCTGAAATACATCTGCCACTTGCAACATGAGATTATGGTTACAATTAGCAGCTGTTGTCAGCTCTGCTTCACCTCATTAGTAATCATGGATCTCCAAAGTTCTAGAGTTGATTATAGCTTTACAAGATCTGAAAGAACATGTTGCCTCATTTTACACCTATTTTATTCTTAACGTATTTAAAGTTCAATGATTTTTAAAAGATCCTTTCTACTGCTGTGGAATTGAAAAGTAACAAAACAAACTTTCTGGTCAGGGATTTAATTATGCCTCAATAAAATGTCCATGACTTCAAAATAAACTGGAATAAATGTGTAAGTGCATTCCTGTATAGTGGTGCTTCTCTCATATTTGCTTGATTTTATTGCAAAAGGTAAAATAATAATAATCTAACAACAATATCACTAATCCCTGCAAAAAAGATTTGAACTATTTTTTCAAATGAAGTTATAAATAATGTCATTGTAAATCTAATACTCACTATTCATTTTTGAGGGATAATGGAGTTTGGCTAGGTCACAGCTATGAAAAACATGTTTCTGGAAAACAGTAGCTGAAAAGTAAAAAGCAAACGATGTCCTAGCTAAATTGACTTAGTCAGTGGAAGAAATATACGGAATCTAGCAGAGAAAAAGGAATGCATTCTTGACATATTTCTGCATATTACTCATTTGTTCTGGTGTCTATAATTGAGTTTAGATGATTTGTGCTAGGTAAAAATATAGATATGTGATACATGCTTGACTTTTAATGGTAGAACATAAAAATATAAAGCAAATAAGAAAAATGAAAAGCAGAGTTCAGCTTCTGTGGGAAGAGAGCCCCTGTGCTGTCTTTCACATGTTATTTGATGCCTATGTGATTGGATCCTGTCTCTGCAGAAAGTATTCATATAAAAATTACCACAATGGCCTTTTTAAACTGATTGTTCAAAATTCAATGCAGGGGGATCAATAAAATATTGTTGTTATAGTAGGCCATCTGCTGGAACATAGAGATAGCTTTGTTCTGTGTTAAGGGTTTATCAGGCTCTTTCTGGTCATTTGTGGTAATACAATGTATTTATTATTAATAAGTAAATCCGAATGTCCTATTCTGGGTGAAAATAGAAGTTTGGCTGCTAAATAAAAGAAAATTATCTCTGAGCTTTGACAAATTGTGAGACATCCTTTGCACTGGAAACAAAAATTTGAATATAGACCTGGAAGTTGGCGCTGTCGAAGTTAAAAGTGAGCTATTTCTGTGTCGTCCGAGAGTTCCTTCATGAATTCTTAACGTGAAAAACAGTGTCTTTCAAGGTTGTACCTGAGAGTAAGGTGGCTAGAAACCCAAATCTATTTTGATCCTGAAAAAAGATACAAGTGTATCAAAGCTTGATTTTTATCATGTTGCAATTGTTAGCTATTCCTCAGTCATAGAAATATCATCAAAATCTCTAAGCTAAACTCTAGGGCAACTAGCAGTGAGCACAAAAGGAAATTTTATTTTCCTCTTTGACCTTTAATGCAAACAGTAGGAAGAAATCCAAGATCTATTCAGACATAAGCAGATAATGGTTAACTATTGACCTTTCCAACAATAGAGAGAAATATTTACAGGTGAATATCATGAATTGAGCTCCATTCATTGCACAGATGTAGTTATGTTCTTTTGCTTCCACTTTCTTTGTGTACATTTTAGGTTTGTTTTTATTCATAAGCAAAATTTGCATAGCTAAGGAAAATAAAATATTTTTGTTGTTTCAATGACTTTATTTGCTTTTCTCTCAAAAACCTAATAATAGTGATTTGGTCCCAACATCAATAAAGCCCACATCAGGAATTGTGAGAGGGTTGAAACCTATAGGTAGGAAACATAATATTTTGTTTCATATTATCACAACTGGAAATAGAGGTTTAAAAGAAAAATTTCAGTATGACTTGCATGCACAATCTTACTACATTGTTAGTTTGCAAATCGGACATATTTCTGATAATACTCTGACAAATAATTGTTGGCTAAAAGCCAGCATGACATTTGCTTCCAGAAAAAAATAAAATAAAATAATATATATATATGCTGTTATGCATTTTTATATATTTTTATATCTAGGTTTCTATTTCTCCTTTATCACCTTAGGACTTCCCACCCAAGAAATATAGGCTACTCTTGGGCAGCAATCTTATGTCAAATGAGTGTATTTTAAGTGCCTAAATTCTTTTCATAACACCATGTGAAGATTACAATAATGATTATTGAAAAACTGAGGGTTGGTTCCAAGTCTTTGCTAT
Organism: Symphalangus syndactylus; assembly: GCF_028878055.3. NCBI lineage: Eukaryota > Metazoa > Chordata > Mammalia > Primates > Hylobatidae > Symphalangus > Symphalangus syndactylus. Next base: position 77,036,029 of record NC_072438.2, read on the forward strand.
TGTGAATAGTGCCGCAATAAACATACGTGTGCATGTGTCTTTATAGCAGCATGATTTATAGTCCTTTGGGTATATACCAAGTAATGGGATGGCTGGATCAAATGGTACTTCCAGTTCTAGATCCCTGAGGAATCGCCACACTGACTTCCACAATGGTTGAACTAGTTTACAGTCCCACCAACAGTGTAAAAGTGTTCCTATTTCTCCACATCCTCTCCAGCACCTGTTGTTTCCTGAATTTTTAATGACGGCCATTCTAACTGGTGTGAGATAGACTGGATTAAGAAAATGTGGCACATATACACCATGGAATACTATGCAGCCATAAAAAATGATGAGTTCATGTCCTTTGTAGGGACATGGATGAAACTGGAAAACATCATTCTCAGTAAACTATCACAAGGACAAAACACCAAACACCGCATGTTCTCACTCATAGGTGGGAATTGAACAATGAGAACTCATGGACACAGGAAGGGGAACATCACACTCCGGGGACTGTTGTGGCGTGGCGGGAGGGGGGAGGGAGAGCATTAGGAGATATACCTAATGCTATATGACAAGTTAATGGGTGCAGCAAAACAATATGGCACATGGATACATATGTAACAAACCTGCACGTTGTGCACATGTACCCTAAAACCTAAAGTATAACAATAAAAAAAAAAAAAAAGAAATAGGGAAAGAGAAGAAAGAACATTGGCTCTTTCTCCCTATTGCCAGAATTTTTTCTTTTACTGTTAAAAAAAAAAAAAGAAAAACTGAGAGAATACTATCATTTGCATGTAGTTCTGTTGTGCATTGTAAAATCCTATTGAATGACAAAACAGAGATGACTGAACTGGTTCCATGTACTGGGAGTGAGGTAAAACCTGAGACCAAGTATATAAGTTTTTAGCCATTCCACCACTGAGATGACACCCAATAACTTTTCTCCAAAGTCCCAAATACTCTCTTTGAAGCAGTATCTATGACACAGCAAAACTTGTTTTATAAAATTTAGCAGAAAGTAAATTAAGCAAGCATCTTCATGTACTATATTAAATTGTTAAAATTATGATCAGATCCATTTACTTAATAGATCCCTTAAGTTCTGCATAATTCTTAAACAATAGATTAAATAGTATGTCCTTTAATAAACAATTCAAACAAAAGAATCATACAATTTAGGTTAAAGTATGTTCACCCAATAATTTAAAAATTGCCAATACTGGCAGGGTGTGATGGCTCACGCCTGTAGTCCTAGCACTTTGGGAGGCCGAGGCTGGCGGATCATGAGGTCATGAGATCGACACCATTCTGGCTAACATTGGTGAAACCCCGTCTCTACTAAAAATACAAAAAGAAAAGATTAGCCGGGTGTGGTGGCGGGCGCCTGTAGTTCCAGGTACTCCAGAGGCTGAGGCAGGAGAATGGTGGAAACCCAGAAGGCGGAGCTTGCAGTGAGCCGAGATCACGCCACTGCACTGCAGCCTAGGCAACATAGTGAGACTCCATTTCAAAAAAAAAAAAAAAAAATGCCAGTATTCATAATGTTTCAAAACCTAAATATCTATTACTTATGTTTGCCAAAGCCAGTGCTAAACTGTGAATATATTTAAGATTTATAGTGGGAGCTGTAATTTCCCAATTCACTTGATCAAAAGGGAGTTCATAATAAGATAAGATGCCTTTAATAAGATACCTAGAAAAATGAGGACTACACCAGAGGCTGATTAGCCTGTTAATTGTCTTTCATTGCTTTTCCTGTTTCTGTTCTTATTCTAATCACTTCATCCCATAGCCTAAAACTGCTATATAAAACCTAGCCTGTGGAGCTACAGCACGGGATTCATCTAAGAGTTTGTTAAAAATGCACCATCTCAGCTCCCACCCCAGACCTACTGAATCAAATTCTGTTTTTAACAGGATTCGTATGTGATTCACCTAAATGTTAATGTTTGAGAAGCACTCACTTTCTGATATGGCTCAATTAAAGATTGCAACAGCAATCTCAAAAAGATGTAAAAAATTAACTAACACAGCATAACATGGTCTGATGTAACTGAAGGACTTTCATATAAATTAATCTTTTCAAAAATGTATCTTGTAAGGATATATTAGATTTCTACTGCTGCCACAAAAATACTATAAATGCATTATTATCTTATAGATAGGTCTGAACTTCTGTAGGTCAGAAGTTCAGTATGTGTCTCACTGGGCTAAAGTCAAGGTGGGCAGTGTGAACAGGGCCATATTTCTTTCTGTATATTCTAGGCAGGGAATTGCTTCCTTGATCATTCAGGTTGTGAACAAATTTCAAGTCCTTGCAGTTGTGTGGGCAAGGCCCCTGTTTCCTTGCTGGATGTCAGCTTAAGGACCACTCCTGGTTTTTAGAGGCTGCCTATGTGCGTTTTTTATTGGTTTGTGGCTCCATTCTTTCAGCTTTAAAGCCAGCAACAAAGGGTCAAGTACTTCTTATTCTTCAAATCTCTTTTTTTCTTCTGTTTCATCTCTCCAAACCAATTTTCTGCCTTCCCATTTCACTTTGTTTGTTTGTTTGTTTGTTTGTTTGTTTTTGAGACAGAGTCTCACTCTGTCACCCAGGCTGGAGTGCAGTGGTGCCATCTCAGCTCACTGCAACCTCTGCCTCCCGGGTTCAAGCGATTCTCCTGCCTCAGCCTCCCGAGTAGCTGGGATTACAGGTGTCTGCCACCATGCCTGGCTAATTTTTGTATTTTTAGTAGAGACAGGGTTTCACCATGTTGGTCAGGCTGGTCTCGAACTCCTGACTTCAGATGATCCACTCACCTCAGTCTCCCAAAGTTTTGGGATTATAGGTGTGAGCCACCCCGCCTGGTCTTCCCATTCCACTTTTAAGAGCTCATAGGATTAAACTAGGCACACCTTGATAATCAGGGATAATTCCCTGTTTCAGTGTTTTTTAACCTTAATCACATCTGCAAAATTACTTTTGCTGTGTAAAACAGCATCTTCACAGGTTCTGGGGATTAGGGTATAGACATCTTAGGGAGAGGAGATATTATTTTGTCAACTGCAGAGTGATACAAAGCTGACAATGACGTCTTCCCCATGCAGCCCTGATGAGAAAGTCACAGAACTCTGTGGTGATATAACATTTCATTTTGATTTGAAATAAGTTGGAGGGATAGATTAGAGGAAGACCTTGATTCAGCTGGATATTCCTTGAATAAAAAACCATTCAAGAGCAATGTATTTTATAATAGCCTTCTCGATATTCGCTTATAGAGGACTGTGGACACAGTTATGTATTTTTTAACATACTTTCGATTTATTCATTACTATTGACTCAGTCAAATTTAACATTACTGTTTAAAGTGTCTCAAGCCCTGCAGTAGGCCTATGATAGGATAAGTGAACCAAGTGATACTTAAGAACTCACTCTAACAGCTGCCACCCAGATTCATGTTTATAAATAACAGTTCTAAAGCACACATAACATAATAGTAAGTGGAAAGAGTCAAATATATGAAATTGCTCAAATAACAATTCTATAAAATAAAAATTCAAGAAAGTTGTTAGCAGTTTGCATTTCATGTCTTTGTCAGATCATTGTGGAAATTACCTATAACTTTAAGAAAGAGTAGAACTAATAACCTTAGAAGAATGCCTGGATTTATGAGTCTCTCTTCTGCCAGGTACTCTGTTGATCGGCATACTGATATGGACCGTATCTTCGGCATCCACTCAGAAAATGGCTCTATTTTCACTTTGAAAGCCCTTGACCGGGAATCATCTCCTTGGCATAACATCACTGTTACAGCCACAGAAATAAGTATGTCGGAGCTACATCTACCTGAACACACTGTCTTTCATCAAAGTGGTAAAATAATAGCACCAGCTAGACTCATTTTCTTGAGTGGCATGATTGTACCCTTAGCAAGATCTTAGAGAAATGGCTTAGAATGTCAACACATTTTTAAATTATTTCTAAGGATTATCAAATAATTCATTCATTTCAAATTTGATTTTCTTGTACACCTTAAATAGGAGAGAAATATAATTTAACCTCATAAAAATAATCTAAGAAAATTATCTATTAGAAATAATACTTCATTCTCAATTATGTTTTCCTCAATTTTATTGTGCTTTTCTTTTGGACCATGTAAGAGAGCTGAGATATTCATCAGCAGCCCAATTGAGAAAGCAAACACCACAAAAAGGATCTGTTGCTAAGCTACAAATGGGTGAGTGGTTTCACTGCTTCTGTGTAAATGAGACTGAAATCTTACACATGTTCTCGTTGCAGATAACCCAAAACAAAGTAGCCACATCCCTGTCTTCATCAGAATTCTAGATATAAATGACCATGCTCCGGAATTTGCCATGTATTACGAAACATTTGTTTGTGAAAATGCAAAACCTGGGCAGGTAAATAAAATCATTAAAAACTTAAAAGAATATATTTTCTCTTTACAAAGTCAAATGACATTACATCACTTTATTTGCAGGATTTCTTTTGTGCAAGCTATTGTCAATACTTCTTGTCCACTATTTATCCTTAACAAAGAACTCACAGTGATTTTTAAAAAAGGTGATTAAAATTGTTTTTATAATGGAATCAATAATATAGTAGGGAATATTATAACATGTTTTAATTTATATACTAGGTTTATAGTGAATATCATATATGTAGAAGCTGTTACCTGCATTCATAATTATGCTTATGCTGAGTTATCTTCACAAATAGAATGAAAATATATCATTAAATAAAACCTGAAGTATGAAAATGAAATTGTTTCATGTTACTATGAAGGTAATCATAATCATTGTTTTCTTGATTACATTTTGCCACTTTTAATAGTTTTAGATTTTGATATGAGTGATATTTTGTAAGCTTTAAAGTTTCATATCATTGAAATGAAGTAGATTTATTTGTAAAAGAATTACGAAGTCTCCTTACAAAGTAATTCTTTCAAATGTATACAAAGTATTCTAAATAAATGCAGAATATGCTCATTTTTGACAAAAACGTAGTATTTTTCAATAACAGTAACTGCATAAATTTTACCAAAAGTAATTTAACCATGTAATTAACTACTTTAAAGATAAAATAGGTAGATGTTAAGAATCATCTATAATTCCATCATGTCTCTTTAAGGTAGAAAATAAACTAAAATACAGTTTTTCTTCTATTCCAATAGAGAATATTATGAACTGAATGTTTGTGGCCCTCCTCCAAATTCAAATATTGAAAATGTAACTCTAGTGTCATTGTATTTGGAGATGATGTTTCAAAGATGTAATTAAGATGAAGTGAGGTTATAAGGGGATACAGCCTGATCTGATGGAAGTAACATACAAAGAAAAGATAACAGAGAGCTCTTGCTCTCTCTTTCTCCCTGTCCCTGAATTCATGGACCAAGGAAAAGCCGTATGACGGCACTCAGGGAGAAGGTAGCTATTCATATTTGCAAGCCCTCACCAGAAGCCAACCATGCTAGCCTCTAGATCTCAACCTTACATTCTCCAGAGCTATGAGAAAATGCATTTCTGTTGTTTAAGCCAGTAAGTTTGTGAGATTGTTATGGCAGACCAGCTGACTAAGACAGAGATACACAGCACATTCCACCTACATATACAAAAATACAAATGAGATTTTTATTTGTAGTAACATGGAATTTTTACATAGCTATTTGGATAAAAATTTGCTTTTCTTTTTCATTTTGCAACATATAATGGGCATCTCAGTTTAGTAAATGATTTTTTTTAATTTGATGCTTAATTTTCATAGCATAGTTACATATTACTTATTCTATTATTACCTTCTTAATGGAAATTTGGTTTATCCACAAAATGTTACCCTAGCAGTACCCCAGTCATACTATAATGAGCATTGTAGTACATTTTGCTTGTTTACCACCTGGTACTACTTTCTTTTGATATAATTCTCAAAGTAGGAAAAATTAAATTGTATCTATAAATATTAATAAATGTTCCCAAATACTTCTCCAAATCTGTCATAAACTAGGTGATATTTCCACCAAACACGTATGATTGCCTATGTACTTGGCAACTCCTGATTTTAAATGTCTGCCAATATGTAAATTTCTCATAACACTTTTAGTGTGAATTCTTTTAAACTCATTAAGGCCAAACATTTTTTTTTTTTTTTCATAAAAACGTGGACTTAAAAATAATTTACAGCTGTATTAGTTTCCGAGGGCTGCCATGACAAATTACCACAAACAGAATGACTTAAAACACAGAATTTTATTTCTCATAGTTTTGGAGGCCGGAAGTATAAAATTAACATGCAACAGGGCTATGCTCTCTCTAAAGGCTCTAGGAGACTATCCTCCCTTGGCACTTTCTAGCTTCATGTGCTTGCCAGCCATCCTTGACATCCTTTGGCTTGTGGACGCCAATTACCCCAATCTCTGTCTCCATCGTTTCGTGGCATTCTTCCTGTATCTGTTTCTGTGCCCAAATTTGCTTCTTCTTATGAGGACTCCAGTCATTGAATTAGAGTCCTCCCTAATTTAGAATGATCTTATTTTAATTTGATTTTATCTGCAAAGAGCCTATTTCCAAATAAGCCACATTCACAGGTACCGGGATTTAGGAGCTGAACAGATATTTTGGGGGAACACAAGTCAACCTACAATCACATATAAATATTCTTTACTCACTTATCTCTTAGTATGCTTGTCTTTTACTGATTCATGTGTGTTATTGATATATTATATGCTAATATTTTATAAAAATATTAATTATAATTATTTAATATATATTACTCTAATTGAATTTAACGAAGTTAAAAATAAATAGATTTTAAGTATATGTATATCCTCATAAAATATACTCATACAAAGCCCATCTAATAATTTCAAGACTTCAAATGTCATATATAACTAAAAGACCAACTTTTTATGATTTAAATTATTACTAAAAGATTTGTTATTGCTATGTAGGAACAGAAGGTTGAGCAAAAGTATTAGATCTTATATAATTATTTTCTTATGTTCCAATTTTCTAAGGAGAAAAGCTTATTAAAAATTGTGCACTTTCAAAAGCACTTTATTAAAAATACAGTTACATATCACTCTGTCAAAATGATGTAATTATTGTTAATATAAAATTAAAAGTGAAAGTAGCACTGACTAGTGAGTATGTAGGTTAGAATAGTTGTAAAAGGTATACAGTAAAACAATGGAAAGCTTAAACTATTGTGAATTTCAATAACTTTTCACCACATAATGTTAGACTATGAGACCTGCTTATTTTTGTAGAAGAGAACGCTAAAAGTCAGAGTAATTAAATGGCTGTGATTTCAAATCACACAGATGGGAAGCACCCCAATGTGTAGCTCAGTGCTTTTTCCTCTATAAAATGCTCAGTGAAATTTTTCTGCCCAACCCATAGTTGGCTGTTCCATATTCCATCAGGACACACTTCTTATTTACTTACACTAGCTCAGCCAAGAGGTGCTCTAATTTTGAAACTTCAACATTGATTTTACAAAATATTAAAAGCATTTCTTCGTATATCTGTCTTTGCAAATACTATTAAAGGAAAAGCAAGCAATTTAAATAAAATAGTTTAATTATAGTAATGGTGCCCATAGCTTCAAAATCATTTTCTTTCTGATAGTACATGACAAATTTATTATTTTAAAAATATATTAATAATATTGTTAATATATAGGAGTGATTGTGCTAAGCACTGGTGTTTTTAAAAATGCATCTTCTATGTACTCATCCTTTGAAGAATTATTTTCTAGTGGAAGTAACAGATTGCTCATCAATTAATAATACAATGGACTGTGCCTTTCAACAGTAGCAAAAGAGGGTAGGTATTGGAGGGATTGAATTTTTATTTAAGCTGGCCAGATATAAGACAATAATGCATTAAGATACCTTGCAAACCATTGCTTAATGGATGTCTTCCACTCTTAACTAAATAAGTTATCTAAGACAAAACTATAAAAAATAAGACATTGGCATAATATTCTGCAAATGGCATTTATTTTGTTTTCTTGCTTTGTTTTTGTGATGTATTTAAAGCACAAATACATGGATTTAAGATCTCTTGTAATAACAAGAAAATTGCCTTAGGCTTAATTAATCAATTAATTAATTTTGGTTTCAGTTGATTCAGACTGTCAGTGTCATGGATAAGGATGACCCTCCCCGAGGTCACAAATTCTTTTTTGAACCAGTGCCAGAATTTACTCTCAATCCGAATTTCACCATTGTAGATAATAAAGGTATAAGAAAATTTCTAAAACTAAAAATTATGAAACTTTAAGATACATAGGTAAAAACACGTATGAAAGTTTTTGTTTTTTTACGTTTTCTCCCCCCAGATAATACAGCAGGAATCATGACTCGGAAAGATGGCTACAGTCGCAACAAAATGAGCACCTACTTACTGCCGATTTTAATCTTTGACAACGATTATCCAATTCAAAGCAGCACTGGTACACTCACTATTCGTGTGTGTGCCTGCGATAATCAAGGAAACATGCAATCCTGCACTGCAGAAGCCCTGATCCTTTCAGCCGGCCTGAGCACGGGAGCTCTCGTTGCGATTCTACTCTGTGTCCTCATACTGCTTAGTAAGCTCTGCCCTTCTGAATGATCCTTTAATTCACAAAGCATGGTGCACTGAATAACACTTTTCTCTATAGATAAAGACAGAACATTTTCACTTTTTATTAAAATTGTTCTTTCAATTAGGAAAACATAAGAGTTTTTGTGTGTGGGGATAGACCCAGCTTTCCAGAGACCAAAAAGAAACATCTAACAAATGCTATACACATGCATATTTAAAAATATATATTTTATAACATTAGATATTATATTTTTGACTATGTTCACTGTTCTAAGGACATTTGATTTCGTTGATTTCATCTTTGCATCAACTGTATAAGGTAAATACTTTTCTTCCAGAGAAAGGCTACATAATTTACTCAGTCACTCATTTAGAAAAAGCTTAGCTAGCATTCAAACACAGATTACTCTACCATAGAGTTCTCCTTTCTATTATTCCCAAACCAAAGACTACTTTGCCCTTACAAATAACAGTTACTAACATATTCTGAATCATCTATATCAGATGTCTAACCTGCAAATGCGTTAAAGTTGTCGCAGTAGGTTAGACATTTTCCCCTATATAACTTGTTGCACATTGGTGTGACATACCAAATTAAAAAGTTAAAATTCTGTTTTAAAAAATATCACTATGTCGCTGTGGCCATACCTAGCCCTGCAATATTTTCTAAATAAAGTCATGTTCCAACAGCGAATGTTTTAGTTGAGCATGCACTAACAGGACAACGATTTAATTCAATTAAACAGTTGTTCCACTGGAAAACATTCCAAAAAAAAATTGTTTCTATCAAATATTCAGCCCAAATGCTTATGCTTAGGGCAGGAGAGCTAGCCAAATTTATGTTCTAATGCTCATATGTGCTGGCTCCTTTTCTCTGCAAATCCTTTCAAGCTATCTGGATGAAACCCCTTTGGCCAGATATCCTTGCAGGATTTCAGTAGGGGATTGATGAAAGTGAGGGAAAAACATTTGTCTCAGTTAAGATGATCCAACTATTTAGAAAAACATTTTCTTAGTGTGGTTTAGAACAAACACACTGCTACCATCACCATCAGCAGTTTCAATCCCCACCTACTGCTAGAGAGTTCAACTCCTCTGTAAAATATTTTTGTATCCCTATGGAGATAAAAATTTGGCTTAGCCTTTCAGCTGAGTGCTACTGATTTCATGTTGTTTTATTTGCTCAGGAATCTCCACTTTCCTAATTTAGAACAACATGAAAATATGTCTATTGTTAAATCATTTTTAAAATTTCTATATTAATGTAATGTACATACACACGCACAAAGACAGTCATGCACACATAGGGAACCGAAAGCATCCCCCCAAATAAGTTTAGATATTTTAACATTGTCAAATTAATTTGATACTATTTTTTTCTATGCAGAAATCCTAGAAGGTTTCCTCTTATATTCTGCAGTCAGCCACCTTTGTTCCTTGAGCAATATGGAAAGCACTAATTTATTATTTTTCACTTTCCCAGCTCATTACCTAAATGTGGAGTAATTTTTTATTATTGTAGTTAAAATTGCTTCTAATTTAGAAATTTATATTTTCAAAGTTATTAAAACACTTTATTGTTATTTTGAGTCTTTATGGTAATGGCTGGACATAGTTAACGCATTTCTATAGTTAAGAGAGTTCATTTTTCGTAAGATAGTGACATAGCACTGACAATAATATATTAAATATACCTTCATACATTTTGAAGAAATGTAACTCTTAGTTTATATCTATTTTATAAGGCAAGATGGAAGATTAAAATCTAGGGCAGGGCTTTTTAAACTTTTTGGTTGTAGGGACACTTTTGGCAGCCTGATGAAGCGAATGGACCTAGCCAGAATGACAATTTAAATTTATTAGAGTAAAACATGTAAGACAAAAAGGAAATATGCTTACACAAATGAAACAAAAAACACAAAGAAAGCCGTGCTGGCTTATCAAATCATGTATGCCGTGTCCTGGAGCAAGTTTAACTATGGTTTCATTTCTCTGTCAAACTGTAATGCAATATAAAATATCTGTCACACACACTGCCACTATCACCATAGTTTATGCCAATAATCCTATTGAAAAGAAATGCTAAATTTGAGTTACAGATGGATGGAAATAATGATGTACTTTTTTTCATTTCTTATCCTATTCTTCCTGAATTCTGTTCACGTGCCCCAGATTAATAACCTCAATCTAAGAAATGATCGGATAATTTTAATACGGTAGAAAAGGGAAAGCTCAGAACAGATTCTAAGGACCATTTGTGAGAATTAGTTAAGTTTTTATTAGCTGAGAAACCCTTAATACAATTTGACTACACAATTGTTATTTTATTGATTAAAAAGTAGCAAACTTATAAATTTATTTAATATTAAATTTAGAAAGAAATCTCTTTTTCTAGTGTGTGGCTCAAATTTGATAGATATCATATCCATATTGGACTTAATTAATCTTATGTCCATCTTTTAAAAGAAGAGTACAGAGTTCTCATTTTTACTGCAGTTTTTTTTTTTTTTTTTTTGTATCTCTAAGATGAGCCTGAATATAGCTCAGCTCCCAAAGCCCATTCTGTGAACTTCTAATTATCTTTCGTAAAATCTTACTTTCAGTTAGGAAGAGCTGAGAAAAGTGTGCTGGCCAATGTGAAAATAACATTGGACAGGGCTTTAGTGTAGTTATAGGGGCCTCACGGGCCATGCTGAAGTGTTATAGGGGCCTCACGGGCCATGTTGAAGTGTAGTCTCAATAACAATGAGTATGCTTTGTTTAATCTCAATGTAAAAATTGAGAAAAAGAATAATAGCTTCTTCAGCCAACATTTTCTTATTTTCTGTGAAGCATAAATAATACTGACAAACAGTTAAGAACCCTAAAGTAAAGGAAACCTAGTTTGTATTTTTCCTTGGTAATGCTGAAGTGTGTTTTGAAGGTATTTTCTTGATTTTATTCTCACATTTCTTATATGCAAAATTATGGGCTTGTCCAATCTTTAATGGAAAATTTATATTTTTAAAATCGTGTTTGCTTCTTTTTAAATGAATCTTATTAATTGCAACATGAGTTTATTAGAAAAAGGTTCATCTTCCAGGACACATAATTTGAATCCCAGTATTATAATGAGAAATAAGAAAATATATTATATGAGGGGAAATTCACAGTTAACTTTGTAACATAGGCATGTAAACAATAAAAATAATACAGCAAGTAGAGGGAATACAATTAACGTTTCATTCCAAAAGCTTAAATCGGACCTTGTATGTCAAGGAAGTCCTCATTAACAAGATACAGTCTGAGGTGCTTTGCAAGATAAGTTAAAGATGAGTTTGAGTATGAGTTTTACATTGTAACTTTTAGAGTTATATTTCAGCTTTCTAAGCCTCCTATAAAATTAGACCAGTAAAGGAATTTAGTTAAACCTATGAGATATGGGCAGTGGTAAAATCAGTGACTCATACACATTCATGTATGTGTGTACGTACACGCATAATATATAAATATAATGCATATACAAGTATATATGTATCTATATATGACTAATGTTTTGCATATATTCCCTTGAATCATTAAGAAATGATACTTGTGCCAAAGTGAAAGGAATGATCAATATCATCATGAGTAGAGCTTTAGCGTTTTTGTATTTGAAACAAGTGCACATTTGGAAAGACTGCTGAGGTGTCAGGCAATTGCAGTTGGATAAATATAATAGTTGTACTTGAATAAAGCGTTTTCAATGCCAGAAGTTCATAGGAGAGTATGTCTTGACAGTAAATTAATGGCATGGTAATGTCTGCTCCTTTATCAATACAGTGCCTCCAGTCATTGCCTAGAGGAACTCTCTATTTGTACAGGGTAATTAATTGTTTTTATTCGATCAATCTTAGTATCTCCTGCACCAAACAAATTTCACACTCAGAAGTGTACTCTATTTTATCCTGACTCATGAAATCTCACTATTTTCCCATTTCTTATTAATAGTTTTAGTCGTGTTGTTTGCTGCATTGAAGAGGCAAAGAAAAAAGGAACCTCTGATAATTTCAAAAGACGATGTGCGGGACAACATTGTGACCTACAACGATGAAGGCGGCGGGGAAGAAGATACCCAAGCTTTCGACATTGGCACATTGAGGAATCCAGAGGCGAGGGAAGACAGTAAACTTAGACGGGATGTAATGCCTGAAACTATTTTTCAGATAAGGAGGACTGTGCCTCTGTGGGAAAATATTGATGTACAAGATTTTATCCATCGAAGATTAAAAGAAAACGACGCAGACCCAAGTGCACCTCCGTATGATTCACTGGCAACGTATGCCTATGAAGGGAATGATTCCATAGCAGATTCGCTCAGTTCTTTAGAATCTCTCACAGCTGATTGTAAGCAAGATTATGATTACCTCAGTGACTGGGGGCCTCGTTTCAAAAAACTTGCCGATATGTATGGGGGTGATGATAGTGACCGAGACTAAGAGGATTGTTTGACTTGATCAGTATTAGTGGAAGTACTGTCCATGTTATTAGATTGAGTGGCCTGCATTCTCTTCCTAGGAGGAAATCTTTCAAAAATTGAAATTACAGACAATACGTAGGTGTTGTCAAGTAGGGATTTGCTTAATCAGTAAGTCTTTGTGAATGAATACGAATGATACAGATTTTTAAAAAAGTAATAACCAGTTCACCCTCTTTGCCTAACCGTCTCAGAAGGAAAATATATCACATCCATAATCAATAAAAATACGTAAAAGGCTTTTTGTGCCTTTTCTTAGGTATAATAATTTATAAATGTTTTCTTAACTGACTTTCAGTCACCTTTACAATTAAACTAAATATTGTGCAACTGCTTTGTAAATTAATATGAAAAAGATATATCCCTAATGAAATAGGAATGACTATTACTGCCATATTTATTTAGTTGAAGAATGTCTTTGTGTTAATTCATTCATATTTTTATAAATGTATATTTATATTTTTGTATTTTTATGAAATAAACTAGTATTTATAAAATACATTTCATTTTATTTAATTCCTAGAGGCAGATCTGATCTCATTTATAACAAAAATGTTTTACACTTTTAAATGTAAAACATGATTCACTCAGGGAATAAGCAGTTCGGAAACTACTGCATGGATTTGGACCTACAATGTAGTGAAACTATAAAATAGCTTTGGTACAAATTGTTATTTTTCCGTTTCATCATTTAAATATTGACTAATGTTTATAGAACCACTGATGTCTAACCATCAGTAGGGTATGAGACACATTTGGAATATAAAATCTTATATATATACATATATATATATAGTTGTGGATAATAAACTTTAAGTGTTTATTGCAAGTCTTTGCTACGGGATCAACCAGTGGATTATATTTGAGAGTAAATGAAGTGTGTATCAGTAATGTTATGTAGATATAGAAAAAATTTAAATCAATTTTCTCTAAAATGAGAAATCATAGTTCTATTTTTTTTCCTCATGATGAGACAATTAATGGAATATGTGCTCAGGTGTGAGTAACATGTTTAAAATGTGTATTGAAGACTAGAAAGCTTGTTTTTAAATTTATTATTTTATTGAGGAAATTCCAAGTCATTATATTTGAGAAAATTTTGAAAGAGCTAAGGGAAAAGTTGAGAAAAGAAACCTAAAAGAATGTAATACGTTTAACTAATGATTGCGATTGTCCAGAAAATAGAATATAGGCACCTCAAAGCATGGGAGAGAAGAAGAGATGGGAATCATAAACAACCATCATCTGCAAATATTTGAAAGACTGCCATGTGTAATCTGGCCCTGATATGGCCTACAGTATAAAATTTAAACCAATATATGGGAACTTCACAGAGAGATTGCATGTTATCTATTTTCTGTGCCAAAAATTAACCTTTTATTCCTCTTTAATTATTCATCCTTTAGGAAGCAAATGCCATGCTCATGGTAATTCCTAGGTGGAATTCATATAGGAGAAATTTAACTTGGTGTAGTCTGTTACCAAGAGATTTTACTGAGCAAATACAAAATTATAAACATGTACTTATTTGTTGTTATATCACTATGTTGTAAAGTTTTTGTAGACCAAGACTAACTCAAGAACTTTATCTTCAGTAGCTAACACACATTAAAGATTGAATTTAATGCGAAGAAAAAAACCATACTGGACTATTAAGAATTACTTGAAATGTTTCTCAGGACGCGATCACCCAGGAAACAGAAAGATTTTTAGTTTTAGTTTTAATTTAGATAATTTTAGTTTTATCTTAGAAAGGAATTAGTTCCCCCATTGCCAAAGCTCTTCCATCATAGATCAGACAAATACTTGAATAGGATATATAGAGTGGCTTGAGGTAATTAAAAAATAAGTTAGGCATGGAGCAAGGCCTCTTATAATCACTTTATTCTATAATCACTACAAGGTTAAATAACAATAAGTAAATCAGCTCTAAGAAGACCTATACTGACTGTACATGTAATGGCTGTTTAAGAAAAGAAGAAATTATATGGCAGGAGAGATGAGGAAATTGGTAGTTACATAGCTTGCCTGGGCTTACCATGCTTGAAATACTAAGAACACTGCAACAAACCAAGCTACCTACAAGCTGTAGATCTATGATTGATATGAGAGAATCATATTGTCATTAGATAGAATGAGACATTAAATATTTAACTTGTGAAATATTATTTGGCTGTCTTTTTTTGAGAAATAATGAAGTTAGTTTCGAAGTTCTCACTTTCCTTGATCTGTGAAATGACTGACCTATGGTAGTCTTTGTAAGAAGGACAGAGCTAGAATAATTAATATTAACTGGTATGTGATTGTTTTATATACCTGACTTAAATGCTATGAATCAGAGGATCTGATTGAATCAAGGAGATTAACAGATCTGTGTAACACTAATACTTTCTATACTTTTCCAATAATCTATGAAATGTCCATAATAGGAAAAATGCATTCAGGAGCCAGATAGACCAGATTTCATTATTTCCTTACTGGCAAACTAAATGAATCACTGAAATTCTTCAGAAAAACAGACATCATAATATTCACCCTATTGAATTTGGAATTCATTTTACTAGATGCACACAATATTCTCAGTAAGATTTGTTTCTATTACTTTATTCTCATGAACTATGGGGTTGTTAAAATTTGAAGATAATTTATGCTTAATGTGTACTTACCAAACTAAATTAATTAGCTCTGATTATTTCAAACTAAAATAGAATTAAATTAAAATCAATTGAGTAACCATTATCCTAAATATAATTAAACTTAATTTCACTGTTTTATTTAGAAAGTTCAATAATTTTTAGAATATGTCTATATTTATATCTGAATTTCTTTCAGTATGAATAACCTGTCTACACTATTTGCATTTTAATACACAGCGGAGATATTATTCCATTCAATTTTGCTCTCAGGCACATTGAATCGATTTCAATGACTTAAATACCAAACTTAGTAAAGAAAATAAAATAGAATTAACAATAAAAACAAGCAAACAAACAAGAAAAAAAGTAATAATATCTCACCTTAGTCAGTGGTGGATATTGATCATTCCTTTCAGTTTGGCACAAGTATCATAATTAGCCTCCCGGATTCTTTATTCTGTTGGTTGTTCTTTCACTTTACCCAGTCTTCTTTACTGGTTCTTTCTCTTCTTTTCTCGCTCTCTGTTTTAGAGTTGTCCAGGCTTTTTCTTTTCTAGTTAAATTCAGGTCTTCGATATTCTTACCAATTTTCCATGTGACTATACATATCTATATCTATATCTGTATCTAAGATATAGAATGAAATTTTCTGATTTTATGCCTCCCACTTTCACCTCTATCTAATAATCCAAACATACATCCGACTATTCTAAATTTCTACTTGAATAAACATGTCAAAAGTAACATGTCCAAATTTTAACTACTAATTTTCACTCCTGTCTTTTCTCAACTTGCCCCATCTCAGTTAATGTCAGCTCTATCCTTCTAATTGTCCAGGCCATAAACCAAGCAGTCAATCTTCATTTATTTCATTCTGTTATCTTCCATATCTAATACTGTAGAAAATCCTACTAATGATACCTTCAAAATTTAACTGATATACAATGTCTTTTCATCATATCTGCTGCTGCAATGCTGGTCTAATACCCTGACTTGGATTGTTGCAGTGTTCTTCTAAGTGTTTCTTCTCACTAGCTTCTGCTGCTGCCATCTATTTTCAACCCAAAAGAGAGCAGGTATGCTTCTTTTTTTTAACTAGCTAAGTTTGGACATCTCAGTTCTCTTTTCAGAACTTACCAATTGTTCATTTGCATTGAGACGCAGTCCTCACAGTGGCCTCTAAGGACACGTCAGATCAGATTCCCAGTATTTCTCTGATAAATTATTCTCATTTCTTTCACTCATTTCAATGAGATTATTCTGGGCTCCTTGTTTTTCCTCAAAACTGGCAAGCATTTTTTCCCATTCGACTGGCTAATTACTTTCTTTGGAATAATCTTTCCCTGGATATCCACAAAGTTAACTTCATAACCACCTTCAAGACCACTTTTAAATGTGACTTTCTTAGTGAGAACTACATTGAACAGTCTACTTAAAATCACCATCCTCCCCACCCATTTCTCCTTTCTCTATTTTTAAAAATAAATGTTTGCCACAGCACATATCAACAGTCAACCTGACACAGAATTTGTTTATCCTTTAACTTTTTGTCTGTCTGCTTCTGCTAGAATGCTTCATCTCTCTGGACAACAATTTTTATATATTTTATTCATTAAAATATCTCACGTGCCCAGATTGTTGTCTCATACCTTGTTGGCATGCTGCAAATACTTGCCCAATGTTGAATAAAATGCTCAATATTTATATATGAGAGCATTTTTAAAATTTTGTAGAATATTATAAATACAAGGGAAATGAAAAATAAAATGTGGCTGGGCATGGTGGCTCATGCCTGTAATCCCAGCACTTTGGGAGACTAAGGTGGCAGGATTGCTGAGGTCAGGAGAACGAGACCAGCCTGGGCAACACAGGGGAAAACCCATTTTACAGAATTTTTTTTTAAAAATTAGCTAGGTGGAGTTGTGCATGCCTGTAGTCCTAGTTAATTGGAAGGCTGAGTCAGGAGGATGGCTTGAGCCCAGTAGTTCAAGGCTGCAGCAAGCTATAATCACACCACTGCACTCCAGCCTAGGCAACAGAGCAAGACCCTGTCTCAAACATAAATAAATAAATAAATGTGAAAAAAAGAGAAAATTACAGTCAAATTTGCAACAATGCACCTGCCTTCAACACAATATTGAATATACTCTAGACTGTTAAATTGAAAGATAGTTTGCTAAATTCTGGTTGATCACAATTAAATCACTATTTGAAAGAATCTTTTCAAAATTTCTGAAAAACGAATAATTTTTCAAGTTAAAAAATAAAAACCTCACACAACTAAAATTGTATTTAATAATCTTGGTTTCTAAAAGATAGTGGTAAAGGAATTTTGCTACATTTCAGACCACCAATTCTAAATGTCAGAATCAAAACACAAGCTCACACAGAGAAGGAATAAAAATATGTACACTTCTCTTCTGCAATTGTAATTAACTTTATGACGGCCTAGTAATTGGGCAGCTTTTAGCCCACTATTATCTTGTACTCGGGTTATGGAATATAGTTTCTGGCAAACTGAACAGTTAAGCTCTAAGAAAATGTTGTCTTACTTAAATATGCTTAATTTTTTCCAAATTTCAATAAAAATACTGGCACTCTTTTTTTTTTAGAATAAATGAACTTATATAATAGTTTATAATGCAGTAGAAGTATCAGCTACTTCAATCTTTATGGTGAAAATAGCAGCCAGGCACAGTGGCTCATGCCTGTAATCCCAGAACTTTGGGAGGCGGAAGCAGGCAGATCACCTGAGGCCAGGAGTTCAAGACCAGCCTGGCTAACATGGTAAAACCCCATTTCTACTAAAAATACAAAAAATTAGCCAGGCTTGGTGTCACGCACCTGTAATCCCAGCTCCTTGGGAGGTTGAGGAAGGAGAATTGCTTGAACCCCAGAGGCAGAGGTTGCAGTGAGCCAAGATCGTGTCATTGCACTCCAGCTTGGGCACTAAGAGCAAAACTCTATCTCAAAAAAAAAAAAAAAAAAAAAAAAACACTGAAAATAGCAACCTAGAGACATTGAACCTCATCTGACTCGTAGTCAGTTTTTTGTTTTGTTTTGTTTGTTTTGGAAAATATATTGCTAGCTCATATTGTGTTTAAAACTGTAACAAGT
Source organism: Symphalangus syndactylus (assembly GCF_028878055.3). Classification (NCBI taxonomy): domain Eukaryota; kingdom Metazoa; phylum Chordata; class Mammalia; order Primates; family Hylobatidae; genus Symphalangus; species Symphalangus syndactylus. The sequence goes on from NC_072438.2 coordinate 77,054,854, forward strand.
TACCACACTATTGAGCGCATTTAAAAATCAACATATTTTACCTATAAATTATTCTCTCTAGATTTTCTTAAATAATATAACAGTTAATTTAAGCATTTATTCATTATATTTATGTCCCACTAAGGTAATTTTATAACTTGCCACTTCATGTCTATGACAGTTTTCTTTTAGATGTTTTAACATTATTATTATTTATGAACAGATAAGTACAAAACTCTTGAGAGTAATAATTTTTCAAGGATATATATTATAACTATATTTCACAAATAAGACGCTTATCTTTTTATTATATTTAATTTTAGTGTAATCAAAAATATATATGTTATGGTGTATGCTATTCCATGACATTTTCGGCTTGGTTTTCTATGTTTCCTTATTACTAATTCTGCCCCAAACTCTATGGCAGTTGTTTAAATTTCAGCTTCAGACACAAACAAGTAGGGAATCGATTTTAGATTCTTGAGGAAATCTCTACTGCAGTTTGCTGAACTGCTCCATTCTGGACAGACCAGTTCCTCACTCTACCTGTGCTGAGCCCTCATTCTGGTGTTTCGTTCTACCAGCAACTGGGGATGGCCTTGATCTCCCCTGAAGAGCTACAGTCCCGAGCCCCATATCCCATAGCAATCACATTCTGTTTGTTTTCCTTGGTCTGCCTCCTCCCAAGTATAAGATAATTTGGACTACACAGCTCCCAAATGATGTTATTGTTTATTTTTGTCTAATGTTACAGCTTTGTTATACTTTAAAAATATTCCATGGTAATCAATTGTGCTTTTTGCTCTGGCTGTATTGGGCACTTTGGGGTTGTGCTAGAAGGAAGGATGCATTTTAACTCCCTGGTCATCAGAAATCTCTCTTATGGATATTTACACACTGTTTCATTAAATTATATCATCTGTGCTCCTTGCAGGTATTGGGCATTTAAGTTGGTAACTCCTATTATGTAACATTAGCTACAATTTTTTAAATGTTATAAGTGCTGTTAATAAATACCTTATTTTTGATTTTTGATGATTTTAAGTCTAGTACGTAATCCTTATTCATATTAGCAAATAAGCACATTGTGTACATGTACCCTAAAACCCTAAAGTATAATAAAAAAAAGAAAAAAAAAAGAAATTCATATGTAGAAAATTACAAGAAAAATATCTTTTCAGGTGATTATGTTCTTGAGATGAATGTAAGTATTCAGATTTTTTATTTGTCTTCACATTCATTCAATACTACTTTTCAGTGCATTGTATTCTAGATTCATTTAATGCCTTTCAAATATTAGAAATTTATTATGCACACATTCATTTAATAGCCAATTATAACATGATCCAGAACAGCATTTATGTGGCAGCAGATGAAACCAAGTCAAGTATACAATTCCTATATATTTACTTGAATTAAGAGTTCTAATTATCAGAGCATGCCACATTTGTAAGCACTTTATAATTTAACTTGTTAAGAATGCTTCAGTTTTATGACATGGTAGTTTCAAACTTTTTTTTCATAGAAAATACATTAGACCTTTTTTATTAAATATAGGATTATTATACAAGCAATGGTTTTAATCGAAAGTATTCTTGATACTTCAAATTTTAATTTATTTTCTTCAGGATGCTATGTCAAAAAAACTCCATGGATAGAGTCTTATGTAAGTGAATAATTAATTGATTTATTAATTTTATAAATTCTTTTTAAATACCACCATTATGCAAAGCCATGTAAGAAATTTAAAATAGTACAATGTGCACTCTTATTTTCTTAAGATTTTGGAATTCAATTCAATAAACACAGTTAACTAAAATATAAAGTGGTATGTGATAAGGGCTTAGAAATAACAGAAATTAACAAAAGGTGTTTTTGGCTTCACATTTTTAGGAGTTTTCAAGTCACATTATATTGTTTAAAAATTGTTGAATGAAGATTACTATATCCAGTAAAAATCAGTCTAAGGTACTTTTGAATAACATATGTAAGACACTCTCTGGTTGATTAAACTCAGACAATTTTTCTGCTAAAATTTAATGTCACAGTTTGTTAACAAGGAGTCTGACTCAATTTTTTGATGTTTGACTGATGATAGCATTTAAGCCTCCTCCTTCCCTTTTCCCCTTGATCCCCGCTTCTGGACAAGCTGGCAAGAAAGCTCTAGTGTTGTCTCCTTTGGTGCAGGCAAGAAATTCAAATCTCATAAATCCTCCCTACATGAGCAAACTCTCACCAGCCTGTACAATAAAAACCTAGGCAAGTCTCTTTCCTTCCTCTCTCTTGCCACTTAGGATCTTCCTGAGAGGCCTTCCTGCTCTCCCCAGAGATCTCAGTTATATAAATGATCAAACTTTCCATAACCTCTTGATGTGTGGGGGGCATCATTAGTGTCAATGTCCATACCAAATTGCAAGTGAAGGTCCATCAGCCTTTGCAAAGTTACTGATGTCTAAAATGGTCGTTTGATTAGGCTAACTGCAACTTGATACACACGGAACTCTGATAAACATTTAAAGATAAATACTTTGCATTGCCTTTTTATCCCCAACTTCACAATACTTTAAAGATAATATCTCCTAAGATTTTCTTATAAAGAAATGGCTCAAAATTTTATTGTATTTATTTGTTTAATACAATATATTAGTATAGAATGTATTTGTGATTTTAACTGTAGGGTGATTTATACTGGATTATTGAAAGACTAAAGAGTTTCATAAACAGAGGCATAGAATAACAACATGCATTAACATATGTGAAGCCCAATGAACATGAATTGAATACTTGATAAATGCCAGGCATCGTACTAATCATTTTACAGGGATTACTCACTGAATTCTTAAAAGTCTTTCACTTGGTTATAATTCTTATCTCCACTCTATATAATAGGAAACTGAAACCTATATAATATCACAAGTTGGTAAAATGTGGAGGAAAGTTTTAAATTCAGACAATCTGACTCAGTAGACTTCCCTTTTAATCAGTATATTATTCCAGATCAGCATCATTGTAGAAAACTCAGAGGATGGTGGCATTGAGCTGGGAACTGTCTAATCAAATTATCTTTCTCGGATAATATTTTTCTCAGATAGTAGTATTACATTCAATTTGCTGAGAGAGAAGAAAAAATAATGAATGGTCTAATAAGAGTTTGGAGTTTTGAAAAAACAAAAAATATGACATTTTTCTTGTAAAGAAAGGATCTGAAATTATACAAACAAGTTCTTGATAAGGATAATATCTGAAACTGATGCCATTAAAAGTCTAATAATAAATAGCCAAAGCTAACTTAAAACTGCAGTATATTAAAGCAATGTCCCCTGCTGTAGTATAAAGCAAGCAGTTTAGTATAGTACCTACAATGAAGATTTACTGTGTACTTATATTATATTCATTACCATTCTTGAAAGGCTGAAAGTAAGGATAGGCTAGGTGGAAAAATGAGAAATGTCATTAAAGAACAATATAATAATATCTGCCTTATAGAAAACATCCAAATTGTTAACAAATAATTTTTAGTAACTATAAAATCAATGTCCAAAAAATCATAACAGTAAAGCTAAAATGCAGCACATCAGAAAATTTCTGTCAATTATCCCTCTCAAAGGGAAAAAATAATCTCTCATTGGAGAAATTCTCACAGAATTTTGTATAATATTATTTTACTGTGGATAAATCATGTGGTGTGTTTGTAGGGTTAGATATAAGTCCACTTTTCATTGAAAGCTGAAGTGTCTGAGACTCCTGCAAAAACAAACACTAATAGATAAATTTGTATTCACACCTTGAAGACAGATAGGAAGTACCGTGACTTGAGATTTGAGATCAGGAGTGAGATCATATGTCTGACATATCCCTATGATGCTTTAAAACTGTGAAAGATCGTTTTTGAATTAATCTGTGGAGCAATCAAATGAAGATGGGGACTAGCAGCAGTTAAGTCTAATTCCAAGAAATAATATTAAACAGCACACCTGTTATTAGCTATATCCACCATAAAGAGAACAGCCTGGAATTTAAGAACATCTTTCTGGGGAAATGAGAAACTAGATATATGAACAAAGGTGACATTAATTTCAATATTTATTTTACTCTGACCTCTGAATAAGATGCTGTGTTTTTGTTTTGTTTTGTTTATTTGTTTTGTTTTTTGTCAATGGTATTCAATTAAATATAATCTCAGAGGTGATCCAAGGAGGTATTTTAGCAGTCCTTTGCTCTGCTCCACACATATCCACCCATTTCTCCAGCATGACTTTAAATGTGTCAAAGTGCAAATATTTTCTACAGTGCTAAGACAACTTTGTAATGACAGAAAGCTCCATACACTGCCAAGGGCAAAAACCAGTATAATATTTTGTTAAACAGGAGTTAATGTATTGGTTCCCTGTCATATGCTGAGAGCTATATAACAACATATTTTGACAGTGTGGAGGGTTGTTCTTATATGTTATCTGAATATGTTTAAAAACTGATTTCCTAATTTTTATAGAAACATAATCCACACTTTGAATCACAATTCATCATTTATTGAGAAAGATCTATCTGGGAAACATCATTTTCTAAATATCCCACTTATTTTCCATTCACTACAATGGTCACATTCTGTATTGGTGGCAGCATGCTAATATACTGTGTAACTTGTTAAAATGTAGCTAACGAAATTATACTTACATTAGCTTCAGAATTGTTGATGTATTTGCTTAATAAAATAAGGCATCTTATCAAGGAATCATCACATGATGTGATCTACTTCTTACTTGGATATTATTTATTGAATTATATTAACCTATTGAACTGATGGAAATGCCTATTTAGTGCCATTAAATATGAGAATAGACATGCTCTGAATAAAGGAGTTGATTATACTGATCTAAGTATTGGTTAATAATATGGTGGGGAAGTTATTTCCATTTCATGGTCTGTAAAATTAATTCCTTAACCTTCCAGCTATGATGAAAAATCTCATTCTGCATTTTTTCATTATTAATGTACTCTCATACTTATTATCATGAAATTTTATTAAATATTCTCAACTTTTATTTATTAAATCTCCAATGCAATAACCGTTAGCTTTGCTCACTGAATAACAAGTAATTTAGGACAAATGCTGGAAGATATTTAAATATAAATCTATGGTAATTGTAAGAGTGATTGGAATTTCTAAAAATTTTTATGTTAAACTCTGCTCTAATTCAATTGAAACTAATACAACTAAACTGCTTGCTACTGGCATATGTATAACACATTAATTAATTAGCATGATACGCTTTTTTTTCAGTAGTTTAAAAATGTTTTCTATTATCCTCAAAATACAATTTTCTTCTTCCATTTAAGGATAAATATGAATGCCACCAGGCAACAGAAGCCCACAAATAAAGTAATATTTCAGAAGAAAAACAAATGTGTACTTAACAATTTTAGGCATCTATTTTTGATAAATTTCTGCATATGCAGCAAAAACAACATTTGTGAATTGGGATTAAAATATTAATTTAATATTAAGTGGAAATTCTGCTCATCTTTGATGGAAAAGCTCATTTTACAGATTTCTCCGAAGACTCCTAGAGGAAAAGTAGTAAATGTAAGTGATCATAAAGGAAAGCCCCAAGCTAAAATATATGCGACAAATCTCTAGGGTAGTTTCATTTTCAAGTACTGTAGAAGCAGAAGTCTATTCTGAGGAAAGAAGAAGAATGTTCATTCTCATTTTTCTTCAATTTATGAGGAGAAGGAAATTACTTCATTAAAATTTAATTTAAAATTAAATTCCAGATAGAGAAAAACCAACCACAGAAATGAGTTGAATTGTAACCCACTGAGAACCAAGATGACAATGATTTAAAAAAGAATATGCTCTTATGAAAGTTCTCATGTGCTCTTACAGCATTTATCATCTTTCTAGCCAAATGTACTTTATGACTACAAAGGCTAACAATCCGTGTTGACAGGAGTTAAAAATAGGTAACTGGGGGACATTAAGTAGTAAGAACAAAATGCTTGACCTTCCCTTGTTTGTCTTGCTTATCTTATTTAAACTATGTTATTTTTTTTTTTCCATTTGCACTTTTGGAGCTGCTGAAGTGCCGATCTTCTAAGTGATTAGTTTCCTTAGTACTATACTTATCCAATAGAGAAATCTTTCCTTCTGAAACTGTTTTTACAATAAGATGAATAGGCACATATAAATATGTGTAATGCGATTGTCAACTGCATGGGGCCAAAAGAATTCTGTACTCAAAATCCTGATGAAGCTTCATTGACACTGACTTCCCTGGAACGGGTATAACATTTCCATTGGGAATGAAATATATATATTATATATACATAATATATATTATATATAATTTCCACATACATATACAGAGAGTACTCTTACAGTGATTCAACTTACAATTTTTTGACTTTCCCATGGTTGCAGAAGCCATACACATTTAGTAGCTAGCAGTGGGATCCTCTCTCTCACTGTTCTGGGCAGCAGCAGTGAGCCATAGCTGTCACTCAGCCACATGATCATGAGGGTGAACAATGGATATACTACAGCGTACTGTTGTTGCCAGGTAACTTTGCCCCAGTCTAGGCTAATATAAGTGTTCTGAGCACATGTAAGGTAGGCTAAGCTAAGCTATGATGTTCAATGTGTTGTTTCTTGCAATATCGTCAGCTCACATAAGTTAACCTCTTTGTAATTCAAGGAGTGTCTGTATATAATTATGTTTTTAAGTTAAGGTTAATATGTCAAGATCATATAACTTAATTGTTTTCTGATTAGCTTCCAACAGGTAGTTTCAGGGAAAAATAAACACTTATTTACCATTGTAAGCATTACAAAAATTATTGTGAAAAACATCATGCTAAAATCTGTTCTATAATAAACTGTGACCTTTCATGTGAATACAATGTTTTAATGGGTTTGTCTTCTAAAGGTGTTTGAGACTCCAGTGTGAGCCAAGCAGTGTGTTGGAGATTAGGTAAACAAAAGTGGCAATCATGCTCCTTTAAATTTCAATGTCTGACAAAATGTATATACCCATTCCCATAGGATGGTCAAATGTTTGGGTTAATAGCATTATTTCAAATATTAAGTTTTTGATAGGACTCCTGAAGGAACATAAAGACCCAAGACAACACTTACAAAGATAACATTTAAAAAAATACTATCAAATTCTAGTAATGTCTATGAAAACATCGTCTCCTTCAGTAAGCACTGAATCAGTTTTGTATAGTACCGTTTACTAACTTGACCAATTGCCTTCATATTCACAAATCAATGTTCTCCCATTTTCTAGAGATCATTTGTGCCTTTACTTTGGGTAAACTCTCTATGTTTCTGAGAGCCTTCTCAGGGGACTACTGAAACTACAGAAGTTCCAAGATACTCTTCTTTGGCCTCTAAGACTCATGGAGAATGTGGCGAGGGGTAGCATTAAGGAGTCGGGAGACAGCCTCCCTCTTTAAAAGTGCAGCAAACTATCGCAAGGACAAAAAACCAAACACCGCATGTTCTAACTCATTGGTGGGAATTGAACAATGAGAACACATGGACACAGGAAGGGGAACGTCACACAACGGGGTTTGTTGTGGGGTGGGGGGAGGTGGGAGGGATAGCATTAGGAGATATACCTAATGTAAATGACGAGTTAATGGAGTTAATGGGTGCAGCACACCAACATGGCACATGTATACATATGTAACAAACCTGCACGTTGTGCACATGTATCCTAAAATTTAAAGTATAATAAAAAAAAAGGGCAATGTTATTCCACGTTGTTTTTACCATCATGGGCGGTTTCAATAAGTATCAAAGCTTTCAATACCTAAACATTAGTAAAAACTGCCTCCAGCATCATGTCCATAGGAAACATGTCAGATTTCCGCCCAAAATATTCTCACTACGCTCTGTTCTGCTCTGATTATAACAATAGTGCAAATCACTTATTCAAGAGCTTAGCAACGTCTAGTTAAGGGGAGAAAAGAAGCTGAATTGCATTTTCTAAAAGATATTCCTCATTGGTTTTGTGAATAATGTTTGCTTTTTTTGGAGCAATCCATCACCTGATTTTGGGATTTAGGACTGGGGTAGATTGAAAAAATGGACACAGATTCTCTGTAACCTCTCCCACCCAAAATTGTTGTCTATTCCCTCATCCCTTGAGGGAATCTCAGCTAATCTGCATTAATCCTATAGACTAGGAAAGAAGTAATCTGTGCCAGTTCTGAACCTCAACAGGACATTTAACTTCTGCCATTGCCCCAAGAAACATTCCTCCACCATGGGAACAAGCCTGACTAGCCTCCTGGAGGATAAGAATTCATATCTATGTAAAGAGAGATTCTTAGCTATTCCAGTTAATGCTCCAGAACTCTCACTAAGCCCAGAAAATAATATCTAAGTCAATATGAGAAGGGCCACCCATGAAAGCCTAGGACAAATTGCCAATCCATGGAACGTGATCCAAATGAAATGCTTGGTTTTGTGCCACTACATTTTGGAGGGACTTTTTATATAGCAACAGATAGCAGAAGAATGATTTCCTCTCCTGCACATTGAGGAAGAGGATCAAAATACCCATTTTCTATGAACAAGATATTTTTGTAACCTCTGACATTTCATGGTTAACCCCTTGCTTCTGTATAATATTAAGCACGTACAAATAGATGAAGGAAGATGCCTCAGGATTGGAAAGCAGAGACATTTTAGGGATATTTTAGTGAGTCTCAAAAAAGTTTTTAATGACACATTTTGGCCCTCATATTTAATTCATCAAAACAGAAAGATGTCATATTCAACATGTTCAATGTGTTTAACTGAAGAAAGAGATTCTATATGAAAGAGTTTACAGAATTAAGAGAACCAACAAAGAACAGTGAAGCACCCAGGGACCACTGACAGAAGACTTTCCCCAGGGTCCCGAAATATAAGGAGAGAAGCAGTGTTTCAAGAACAACACTGGAGTGTGGTCCTTAGTCAGGATCTGTGGCAGAGGAATCAGCCTAATACCTTACTCGCGAAAGCAGAGACAACAATATATTGCCCTTTCTCCCCATTTGCTCTTTTATCTACTGGTGTTTCCCATTGGTGAAACCCTATGGGAAACTTAAAGACAAAAAAGTCCAGGGATGTAGTCTATAGATTTTAGGAGACAGCAGCGTGGAGCTTATCAACAGAGCAGACTAAAGAAACATGGAAAATGGATCTAGAAAGGACAAAAAAAAAAAAAAAAAAAAAAAAAAAAAAAAAAAAAAAGAGCCAGTAGGGCTATCTCTTAGGAGATCATGGTGAAAGTCCTATCCAACTTCATCACACTCTATACATATAAAAATGTTTACTGTGTGATCTTAGGTACTGGGCATTGTGTTGGATATTTTTGTTTATATATACATTTATTCGTTTGAAAATACTTTGAGGTTGCTGTCAGTTTTATCTCTATTCCACAGTTGAGGAAACAGAAACACAGAGACGTATTTGGCCACAAAGCTAAAAGCAAGAAGATTGAGGATTTAAAAGAAAGACACTGTGGCTCCAGAATGTATGATTTGATTGATCCTTTGCATTGTGTTCAAAGGATTATGTAGAATCATTGCTGTTGAAATAAATCTAACCAACCTAAAATATATAGCACTAAGAGGCACCACTGAAGTTCAAGGGCTTATATTAAAGTAGATTGACAAAAAGAACCCGAGAGAGATACGTGCGCTACTTCCCTATTATTCTCCACAAACACTGAGCAGGCTCAGCCAGCAGCGCCCCATGGGCGCATACTTGTTCAGAGAGGAAGAGACCCCCATGCTCTTTGTGCCCTGAAGATTCTGTAACAGTTCTTCCTTAAAACCCAGAAGCAAACTCTAACATAGTGCTTTGTACTGAAACTTGTTTAATGCATACCTAATAGCTGTTCAGCCAGCTGATCATTCAATTGACCTAAATACATGAGTTCCGTCTCCTAAGTGGATTCTGAACAAGCTGAAAAATTTTTTGTCAACTCTTTCCAAAGGATCGAATTCTGGAAAACATTCTTCTAATGCAAGGTAGACAATAAAACAACCTGAATATGATATTATAGGACTGTGATTTGCTCTAAAGATTTTAAATAAAGTTGTCATGTAAGTTATAAATCAAAGGATAATCTAAAGTGAAAACAACTTCAAATTATTTTTGCAGGGTAATATTACCAAAATACTCAGTTTGTATAAATCCATATGATTTCAATTTTCATAAGAAATTTGGAAATTTAATTTATTCTCAATTCTTATTTAATTTATTCTCAATTCTAAATGTCTGGGATAGAATCACAAATCTCTCTGTTAATAGGAACACCATTCTGATTAATCAAACATATGTAGAAAAACAATTTTTCTACATGTACAGACATCTATTGTTATGAAATATTTTGTAGGTCAAACTTTTATAATTTTGCAATTATTCCATAGTTCAAAAAGTGCTGTACTTAAGACAAAAAGGGTCATTCTGGAAGTATTAGATCTTAGCACATATGGCAATCACTTTTTCCTATTAATAAGTGTAAAAAATGTAAAGGTAATTGGCTTCCTAAAATTTGAGAGTTATTAAATCCTCATGAAATGTGATTTTTTAATGATTTAGTTGAGTTTTGTACTTTATTCATCTTGGCACTCTTCCTGTAGAAAATATGAGAAAGAAAAAGCCTATATGTCTAAAATAAATGATTCCTACTTCCTGGTAATAGGTTGTCTTTCAAAATATAGTGACTGACAATAACGCAAGGAAAATTCAAGAATTTCAAAAGTCAGCTCAATTAACATCCTAAGATGTGTATATTTCCCTTCATTTTTCAGAATTTAATGCATTAAATGCACCAGCTGTGTAACTTCATTTTATTTAAATTCAACATCTCTCTCACTAGTGTGTTAGGTCCGGGAGAGTAGAAATCAAATCCTACTTGTTCATTTATCTTTAGGTCATAGCACATGCCCGCGCTCCAGAGTCAGTTAATATCATATATATATATTATCATATATAATATCATATATATGATATATATATCATATATATATTATCATATATAATATCATATATATGATATATATATCATATATATTATCATATATAATATCATATATATGATATATATATCATATATATACACCTATATATATGCACATACATAAACTGAGATATATATGTAAACTGAGATATATATATATAAATATATAAACTGAGATGTATATATATAATCTGAATAATAGATATTTAGGGTGAATAATCCTTGTTTTAAGAGTGGAGGATATTAGAAATATCTTACCAAATAAAAGTTAGAGATTGTTCCAAGTGATGCTGAAGAGAGAAAATTAAATTAGGGATAGCAGTCTTTCCAAAGGAATTGTCTGCACTACAAAGAATCATGAATAATAATAATAATGATAAAGTCAAAGCTCACCTTCTTTTCCTTTATCAGTGAGAGAATTAACAAAAGGGCAATAAATGGAAAAAAAATCTGTGAAGATCTCTCTTAGCAACTGTGCTTACAGCATCAGTGAACCAATGCCTGAGAGAAGGTTTGCTATTCTGGGACACAATGGCAAAAATATTTCATTTAAATGAAGAAGATATTGGAAGAAGATCATGTCTCTCAGAGGTTCCTGAATGGCAGCCCTGTTAAATAATATCTCTTTTTAGGAAAAAAGACATGAGTAATTGATCGTGGAGAAAATGGTTTACTTGATTTTATATCTAAAGAACACTGTTTCTCTAAATCACTAGAATGAATCACCAGTTGGCATTCATTGCAGTCATATACCAGTGAGAGCAGATGGAATATAAAATAGTATGAAACATATCTACTGAGGAAACAAGCATTTTAAAAGTTAATGAAAGACAAAACAACAAGGGAATAAAGTAGGCCTAGTGAATGTTAATGTAATGACAGCATAGAGTACCCATACACTTTTAATGAGTATTTAAGTGGTAAATAACACTAACATGCTAATAAAAGTACCTATAATGCATTTACTATTTTTCCAAGCATGAAGCTAAGCACTTCAGGTATATAATCTTACTTGATCATACATTTGAGGAGTGTACTATTTTTAAACCTACATTATTGATCAGATAAATGAGGCTCAGGGAGGTTAAATAAAACTTAGGGGCAGGTCAAGGATGCAAATTCAGAAAATCTCATCATGATACGGATATTTTAGCTCACAAATGTTAAGCTATATCAATTACATTAAATGAGCTTTGATTTCTGGATTCTTTGTATTAATGAATAGTTATATAATGAAAGAATATTTTGGAATACTTGAAATTGATTAACTCAACAAATATTTCAGTGTCTAATATATACCAGGTACTTTGGGGAGTGCAAATAAAACAATAAAAAGAGGCAGAAAGAGAATAACAATCTACCTCATTCTTTACGTTCCCTAAAGGTACTTATCATTATAGTGGATAATATTCAGTACTACTTACTGAGCATTTGCAATGGCTTTGCCACTGTTCTATGTTCCTTAAATTTATTAATTGATTTAATCTACCAATGAGGTTGGCGTTATTATTAGAGACATTTTCTGAGATGAGCAAACAGGCACAGAGAGACTAAATAACTTCTCACAGTTAATAAGTAACAAAGCTGGTTATTTTCCCTAGACAATCTGCCTCTAAGCTCTGCAGATATAATCACTATATTATAATTCGGGAATATTTTATCAGAAGACCAGTCTAGCTTTCAAACTGCAGATTTTATTCAATCCCAACATTTGCTTGCTTAAGCGTTCATTAACATGGAGTCTAAAGATGAAAATAGTGCCTGAGGGAGGTAAATACATTAGTATATAATGGGAAAATAAACAGGCCTCAAATATCAAGGAGAATAGTGAAGCTGAAGACCATACAGAAGAGAGTTTTCAGCTGTCAGTCATTGGAAAAAACTGAGATGGACATCGAGTTAATACATAAAAGAAAAAGAAATTTATATCATCTTTAAGTAACTAAGTTATTTTTGGATCTTTCTGTTAGAGACTAAATTTATCATAAACCCTCCCAAAATTATTATGACATAATTCAGATCAAGTCTTCTAATTATAAAAAGATATAATTAACAGTATCAAAGATACTGTTTTGGAAGAAAAAAATGGAGTCTAGCTTATCCATTAGCAATCCTCCAAATACTCAAAATACTGTTATGGAAGAAAAATATTGAATCTAGGTTATCCAATAGCCGTCCTCCAAATATAGAATAGAAGCAATTTTAGATTTGGGGACATCTACCAAATTTAGTCCTTAGGATCCTCATGCCATTAAGTGAAATGCTTCATACTTAGCAAATTCTATACAGAAATCTAGCCAAGATACCTAATCCCCTACTCAATCTGCTATCTCCCAGCCTGTTTATTTATTCCAATATCAGAATATAGACCAGTTTCTCTGTTGAATTCTTCATAGGACATTCTTATTTTCTCTTGTAATATGTGCTGCATCTGTGAAAATGACATGATATTCATTCAATTCTGATTTTGATCCAGACTCAGATCATTTATCAAACCCAACAAGCTAGAAAAAGGGCAGAGTTTAATTATTGCTTCCCACAGCCAGATCTTGGTTGTGCGTATTTTAAAAAAACGGGTATTTTTAATCATAAGTATTAAGTGAACTATTTATGTAAATTTTCAGCATTACATAAAAAGAGACTCAAGGATCTGAAGAGCAAGCACTATTGGTATTCACTTGACTTTGCTCTTAAATTTTGAGGCCAAAAACATAGTAAGAGCAGAAACAACAGATAGTACACACATCAAAACTCAGAACTTGTTTTATGGTCTAATACCCTCAGCTACTCCAGCCAGTCTTATGTGGATTAATCATTTGCTATAGAGGTTAGTCCATCAAATCTTTTGATCATTTTCTTCCTCACCTGCTAACGAATATTCTTGACCTTCCCAGGTGTGGATCACAAAAAAATTAACAAAGAAAGAGGAGATAAGAAAGTTGGCACCTGAAATGTAGTGCTGCAAAATAACTCAGCTCTTTGTTCTGTGTAGTCTGCATCTTGTACATGTAAACAAACACATACATTATCTTGAAACTTTTCGACTAAGGATTTCCTTCCCAAATATAGCAGATTCTTCCTATATCACAGCACTTTCAAAGAATCTCATCAGTATAACTCATATGCCATCTAAGTATCATAAGCAAAAGTTATTCCTCACTAATAAATAAGAAACAACCTTCAAGTCTCATTGATGTAATTCAAGATAAGTGAGGTTTATTTTGTGCTCATTTAACAGTTCTGTGTATTTTTACTGAAAGTGATTTTCCGCACAGCAACTCAAGAACTCAACTGATCCCTTCAATCTTGTAATTACAACATCCTTTGCATTTGGCTTGTAGGCAAGAGAGAGAGAGAGAGAGAGCGCGACAGATGGAGATTGAAATAGAGATAAGGAGAGAACAAAATAGATAATTAAAGAGTGAGAGGGAGAGAGAGAAAAATAGAGAGTTTAGTACGGGGCTTTTTTGAATAGGCTGGAAGTGTTATACCTAATTCCCTTCCACATTAAGGTGGCCAAAATGCAAACACGTAACTACATGTAAAGGAAGTTGGAAACTATAATCTAGATATAGTTTCAGGAAGAAGGATAAATGATTTTTGTGAATTAGTAGCCAGAATAATAGCTATTCTCTGACAAATCCGGACAAGTGTTTCTCCCAAACTTCAATGACTTCAGTCTCTGTCTCTAGATAGCATTTTCCATTCCATTCTTTTTGTAAGAAAAATGTCTGATAATTTCAAAATAGAGCACTCCAAATATTTCTGCAAAAATCCATGCTATTAAGTCACTTTTGAAATGTTAATATTTTAGTTTTGGTCAGAGATCTCTGACTGAAAGATTCTAGAGTCACATCAGAGTTTCTAGGGCAACAATTCTGACAATTTGTCTTTGGGGATGACCCTTCAGTTTGAGATGCAGCGTGAGTCATATCATAATGCCTTTCTGTAGAACTTCAAAAGAGAAAATTATGTTTAAGTGATGAGGACAATAAGTAAGATTGGAGAAACTGAAGATGTAGAAAGAACTGAGATGAAAGAGAATTCTTAGAAGACAAGAGTCAATGGAACACACTGCATAGTTGGAGGCATTTTTTCACGTAGGAGATGAGTGAAACAAACTGATGCAAGTATAAACAATTTTGCTGAAATTCTGATAAAAATTTTAGTGAGCTTCTATTTAATGACGTGTTGTTTACTGTTAACTGAGGAGTGCTAGAAATGGAAAATTTGAAGAAAATAATTAAGTTTGAAACAGCTGACTAGAGTTTCTCAAATTATATTTCAAGGAATATCCATCTTGCAAGTTGCATTATGAATAAAATATTCGGTGGTTAAATTTAGAAAGCATTACCTTTATTGAATCTTTATGTTCAATAAAGATTCTCAGAATAGCATCTTATAGCATCTGATTTTGGTGTCACATAACCAATTGTTTAACATACTGATTCATCTAAAACATTTAAAACTATAACTTTCTTTGGCCATATTTAAATGCCATTGAATTTAGCATTTCATGTAAGCCACATAAGAGAGCATAGGCTTTATTACATATTTCTCGTTAGCGATTGTTATGACATTCTCAAAATAAAAAGATTGATTATGTCCACTCAGTTTGTTCTCTCTCTAGACATATAACCATGAAACACAATTATCTCAAGTCTTAAAACTATCAAGCTGAACGGCATGTGTATGATTGTGAACTTTTGGTTCTGCTGTGAAACCATGTTAGCAGGAAAAAATATATATCTATAGGTTATGGCAAGGACAAGCTTATTTTCCAACACATAAGAGATGTATGCTTACTTCTGATCACCAAAAGCCATAGTCATATATTTTATAGATATGATTGGAAAACATTTACTCTTTTCCCATGTGGTGAGGTTATCAGAGGCTCACAGTGAAATGATTACACATTACATTTCAGAGTGGAAGATAATGGGGAGCAAAGGTAGGAGCCTTTAAGGTTCATAGGATTTTATGACTATTTAAGTAAATGTTCCAAATGTATAATTTAAGAAGTTAAAGGATTTCTTCAAGTCCAACTGAAAGAAAATTTTCCCCTAAAGTGTGTGTTAGTTCTACATAAAGTCAACTTAATAGCATAATTTCCAATCTCATCTAAATTCAACTTTTTTGGTATAAACTCAGCAACTATTCAATTACCCCAAAAAGGGAATAGTGCGAATTTGTAATATTTAATTTGATATCATCTTAAGTTATTATTTCTTTCTTCTAAGTTCTTAGAACCATGTAATATATCAGTTAGCACTGTAAAAATTATTGAGTTTCAAATACTTGGATAAAGTTTACAATAAAACTCTACATTTATTGTTCCAGGTGCCAGCCTGACATTATGTGTAAATCAAATAACTGTTTAAAAATAACTTAACTTTTACAGACGAAATAAGGAAAATACATATTAATCTCTCTAATCAATAATCCCAGGGCCAAAAATATGCTCCAAACTTAAAACAAAGTTGTTATTTCTCTTTAAGTGTTTATTCTATGGCAACAAACACAGTAACATTTAAGGTGATGATCTAAGCTTACTTCAATTCTATCAACATATATTCCCTTCTTAAGTCAAATTTATATTTACATTTATATTTATTGTCATATGAAATGTTATACATTTTGTGTATACATATTACATATATATGTAAACATACATATTTTCAAAACATCATGATAACATGCTAAATATGTAGTCATCCAATTTTGTCTCAAGCTATTTACTAGGGAGCTTGTAAAATGGTATATTTAAAGATGGCTTTTTAGAAATGTCTGTCTTCTTTTTGATCCATCTTCATTCGAATTGTTCTTCTGTTTCTTTATTGACTTCAGCCACTTCCTGTGTGCTTTGAAAGGGCTCTCTCTGCAATGCCTCCCTCTGAAACAAACCAATGTGTAAGAATTACTAATTCTATTAAAACTTTGTTGTACTCACTAAGAAAATTTATGTAAGTTCTCTATATCCTTTGCTGTCTTTTCCCCCACATTTTTTTTTCTTTTTTGCTCTTTGAAGATTCTATTTCTGCCATGTCAGTCTCTCTTTTCTTCTACTTCCACCTCACTTCTTGTGTTACTAACATCAATGCAAAATAGACTGTCCATTGTGTAGCGTGATCTCTTTTTAACTTCACTTTTGGGTCATCATTATTTTACCCCTTTTTGCACAGTAGGAACATTACATATTTGTTCCAGGATTCTATATTTGAATTTAAAAATGTTCTTTGACAAAATACAAAATGGATAACCACAACCTCAGCAAAAAAAAAAAAAAATTACTCCTCTGCCTATGAAGCTCCTGGTTATCTCACTCTAAAGTCCCCATTAAAGCCCCTGGCAAGGTCAAATAAGCCATTAGAGTAGGGGTAAGTAGGAACTGGAATAATAACACGTTTACTTCTAACTTTTTATGGTCTACCACATATAAATTTAATTGGTTGGTGCAGCAGAATTTTGAAATGCCATATAGCTCTACCCATCAGAATTCAATAATACTCTTTTCCGTTTTTAGGTAAATGTAGTCACAAGCATTAAACAAAAGGCTCTAGTACCGCATATATGCTAATACAATTAAGAAGGTAGAATTATTCTTGGAAAAATGTGGTTAAAGACTTTTGTGCTTTGTAACACTTGAAGAAGCAAGGAAACAGAGGCAGTTTTAAAAGTTCCTGGAGACATTTTTAGGAATATAAAAATTTAATAGATTTATTTGTTTAGCTGATATCCTTGCCTTGTTGGTGCTTAGACAAGTATTTAGTTTACTTGATGATTAAATCTGCAGAGTCTAGAATAAAGAGCATCTGGAATTCCTCTGTTAAGTATAGTTTAAAACTATGCCCTCCAATCATAGCACTTGTTTTTCTATGTAGAAATTACATGATGAGTGTTCTCTGTAGTCAATGATATCTTGTCTTTTTCATTCATTTTGTATACCTATTACTTGATGTGATGCCAAACACATGATAGGCTCATATAATCATTTATTTATATCGGAAAATACTGAATAAAATAGAACCTTGAGATTTTACAGAAGAATGTAAAGAAATTGCAATAGTTCACTGGGGGAAAAACAATAATTAGCCATTTTTTTTTCCTATACAAACTGCTATAGATGGAATACTTATATCCCCTCACAATCCACATATTAAAGCCTAATCCCCAATGTAATGGAACTTGAAGTTGGAGATGGGATCTTTGAGAGGTAATTATGTCTTTAAAGTTGAGCCCTCATAATCGAATAAGGGCCCATAATGGAATAAGGAAAGAAATGAAAGAACCTGCATGCCCTGTGTTCTCTCTCTCTTTCTTTCACACACACACACACACACACACACACACACACACACACACACACAGAGGGAGAGAGAGAGAGAGAGAAAGAGAGACCTAGTTTACATATTTGCCCTTCTTAGTTTCATGTTGGAATTTGAGCCCACCAATGTTAGAGGATGGGCATAGTGGGAAGTGTTTGGATTACAGCAACAGATTTCTTAGGACTGGCTTCCTGCCCTCCCCATGGTAATAAGGGAGTTCTCCCTCTATTTGTTTACATAAGATCTGATTGTTAAAAAGAGCTTGGCACTTTCTCCCCCTCTCTTGATCCCTCACTTTCCATCTGACACACCTGCTCCCTGTTTGCCTTCTTCCATGATTGTAAGCTCCCTGAGGCCTCATCAGAAACCGACGTGGGCACCATGCTTCTTTTACGGTTGTCAGAATCATGAGCAAAAAACTTGTTTTCTTTGTAAATTACCCCATCTCAGGTGTTTCTTTATAGCAATGCAAAACAGGCTACTACAAATACAAGCAGTTGGTACCAGGAGTGGGGTGCCTAAAATTGTGGAAGTGGCTTTGGACCTAGCTAATGGACAGAGGTTGGAGAAGTTTGGATGGCTCACAAGAAAGCAGACAGATAAAGGAAAGTTGTGACTTCTTAGAGAATGGTTAAGTAATTGTAACAAAAATGCTGATAGAAATATTGATAATGAAGTCAAGAATGATGAAGTCTCAGACAGAAATACAGATTTTTTTTTTTTGGAAATAGAGTAAAGGTCACCCTGTTACACCTTAGCAAATAACTTGGCTGTATTATATACATACTTGATGACTTCTTGGAAGCCTGAACTTCACAGTGATGACTTAGAGTATCTCGTGGAAGAAAATTCTAAGCAGCAAAGTGATAAAAAATGGTCTGGCTGCTTCTCACAGTCTATGAACAGATATGGGAGCAAAAAATGACTTAAAATTGAAACTTGTAATTGAAAGAAAAGCAAAGCATAAAAATTTGGAAAATTTACAGGCGGCCATGTGGTTGAGAAGGAAAGAGCATTTTCAGGAGAAGAATCCAAACAGCCTATGGAGCCACTACTTTCTAAAGAGATTAGCTTAACTAAAAGGCAGCCAAGTGCTAATATTCAAGACAATGAGAAAAAGGACTCAAATGTATTTTAGGAATATTTGAGGCCATCCCTCTCATCAAAGGCCCAGAGACCTAAAAGAACAGACTGACTTCAGGTGCCAGGTCTGGGGTGCCACTGCCCTGTGCTGCCTCAGAACACTGCTTCCCACATCCCACCCACCACTCTGCCTCCATCCTTAGCTCCAAAGTCCCTAGGTATAACTCAGGCCACTGTTTTGGAGGGCATAAGTCTTGACAGTTTCCATGTAGTATAGATCCTGCAGGCACTGCAGAATGCAAGAATAAAGGAGGCTTTGCAGCTCTCAGCTGGATTTCAGAGGATGTATGGGAAAGCCTGGGTGCTTAGGCAGGGGAGCCCCCACAGAGATATTCTGCTACATCAATGCCAAGGGGAAATGTGGAGTTGGAGCCCTCATACAAAGTCCGCAGCAGGGCACTGCCTAATGGAGCTATGGGAAGGGGACCACCAACCTCCAGACCCCAGAATAGTAGAAACACCATCAGTGTGCTCCTTCAGCCTGAAAAAGCCATAGGCATTCAAACCCAAACCATGAGAGCAGTCATTTGAGCTGTACTCAGCAAAGCTATAACAGTGGGGCTGCCCGATTCTTTGGAAGCCCACTCGTTACACCAGTATGTGGGGCATGTAGTCAAGGGAGATTATTTTGGAGGTTTAATATGTAATGTCTGCCCTGCTGAGTTTTAGACTTGCATGGGGTCTGTTGTCCCTTTCTTTAGGCCAATTTCCACCTTTTGAAAATGTAATTTCTCCTTTTTCATCATCATTATTTTATTTTCCTTTTTTGATACATATTTTTATTACAATAGTTTTGAGGGTCAAGTGGACTTTGCTGACATGGATGAATTGTATAGTGGTAAAGTCTGAGATTTCAGTGCACCTGTCACCCAAGTAGTATACATGGTACCCAATATGTAGTTTTTTTCCCTAATCTCCCCCAATCCTCCCTACTTCTGAGTTTCCAATGTACATTATGCCACTTTTTATGTATGCCATTGCCTACCCATAGCTTGTAGGTGAAAACATATAGTATTCGGTTTTATTCCTGAGTTATTTCACTTACAATTATGGCCTCCAACTCCATCCCTTGCTGCAAAAGACATTCTTTCATTATTTTTTTATGACTGAGTAGTATGGAATGGGAATTTCTACACAATGCTTTTACTGCCATTGAATCTTGGATATTAAAAGCATGTCTGCTCCACCTTTGTTTTCTGCCATGATTATATACTTCCTGAGGCCTCACCAGCAGGAGATGCTGGCACCATATTCCTTGTACAGTTGTCAGAACCATAAGCAAAATAAATCTATTTTCTTTATACACTGCCCAGGCTCAGGTATTTTTATAGCAATGCAAAGTGGACACACACACACACACACAGAGCCATGATGTGAGGACAACGCAAGATAATGGCTATCTGCAAATCAGGAAGATTGCCTTCAGCAGACAGCAGATCTACCACCACCTTTATCTTGGAATTCCCAGCAACCAGAACTCGTGAGAAAAAAAAAATTATTGTTTAAACTATCTAGTTTATGGTGTTGTTATGCCTTCCAAAATGACTAAAACACAAACACATCCTAACTATACTCCAGAGTCAGTTTAATGTTTGCATTTTTCTAAACACACTTGGGTGATATGATGTGACATGTTTATAAAGAACAAAACTTGGTGTCACAGACATGGATGGCTGCAGTGGAAATGGTGAGTAGTAGTAAAAAAAAATCAGGGATAAATTTTAGTGGAACAAACAATGGTATTTTCAACGTATTGAATATGAGATATGATGAAGTTTCAAAGATGATTCCTTAAATTTGTTCTGAGCAAGTGAAATAATAGAAATGCCTTTTCACTGAGGTTGGTGTACTGCAGAAGGTTTAGTTTTGATAGGGGTATACAAACAGTTTCTTTTTGTTCACATTAAGTTTGAAGTGTAATTGAGAAAGTACTTTTCTGGAGTTAAGGAGTATGATCTATACTTGAGACATAAATTTGAATCTCATCAATATATAAATTATTTTAAAATTCAAGAGACTTAATCAGATAATTATTTTTGTCAAACGCTGATGGTTGAGAAAGATGAGGAGGTCTTAATCTTTCCATTGGATTTGTCATCTGGAATCCATTAGTAATTCTGACACAAGTTGTGTCAATGGAGTAGTGGGAATTTAATCACTACTGAAGTGTGCACAAAGGACAAAGAAGGAAACCAGCACTTATTAAAATCATTTCTTTTATGTGATGAGCTAATGAAGTTTATACTAATTGGTAGGAGTTTGGAATCTAAAAAGAGTTCTTCAAGGTGGGAGATACTAAAACCAGTGTTTATGTTGATGCAAATGACTCAATAGAAAACAGACTGGTAGGGCAAATAGACTTGACAGTCATCTGCGCACAGTGGCTCATGCCTGTAATTCCAGCAATTTGGGAGGCTGAGGTGGTCAGATCACGAGGTCAGGAGTTCGAGACCAGCCTGGAGAAAATGATGAAAACCCGTCTCTACTAAAAATACAAAACTTATCTGGGCGTGGTAGCTCATGCCTGTAATGTCAGCTACTCAGAAGGCTGAGGCAGGAGAATCCCTTGAACCTGGGACGCAGAGGTTGCAGTGAGCCGAGATCACGCCATTGCACTGCAGCCTGGGGTGACAGGGAGAGACTCCGTCAAAAAAGAAAAAAAAAAAAAAGAAGAAGGAAGGGAGGGAGGGAGGGAGTCCAGAATTTATTCCTTCTGGTGGGTTCTTGGGCTCGCTGACTTCAACAATGAAGCCGCGGACCCTCACAGTGAGTGTTACAGTTCTTAAAGATGGTGTGTCCAAAGTTTGTTCCTTCAGATGTTCAGATGTGTGCAGAGTTTCTTCCTTCTGGTGTGTTCTTGGTCTTGCTGACTTCAGGAGTGAAGCCGTGACCTTCGCAGTGAGTGTTACCGTTTATAAAGGTAGCGTACCCAAAGAGTGAGCAGCAGCAAGATTTATTGTGAAGAGCGAAAGAACAAAGCATCCACAGCGTGGAAGGGGACTCCAGCAGGTTGCCTAGGCTGGCTCTGGTGGCCAGCTTTTATTCCTTTATTTGGCCCCACCCATGTCCTGCTGATTGGTCCATTTTACAGAGCACTGATTGGTCCATTTTACAGAATGCCAACTGGTCCGTTTTTACAGAGTGCTGATTGGTGCATTGACAAACCTTTAGCTAGACACAGAGTGCTGATTGGTGTGTTTACATTCTTTAGCTAGACAGTAAAGTTCTCCAAGTCCCCACACTTCCCAGAGGACCAGCCAGCTTCACGGGAAGGGAGGGAGGAAGGAAGGAATGAAGGAAGGAAGGAAGGATGGATGGATGGATGGATGGATGGATGGATGGTTGGAAGGAAGGAAGGGAGGGAGGGAGAAGACAGGACAGTTCATGAAGCAATGGTCAAAAAGGGAAGGGATACAGGGTACCAGTGGATATTTTGGCCTTAAATAAGAAAGCAAACAGTGTATTCATTGTGATAGAAAGGAAGACAACATAGATTCAGTGAGATTTAATAGACTTGATGGTAAATACTTGTAGAAATTTTCTTCTCATTCCTTCCATTTTCTTAGTGAAAAAAGCTATTTTGGAATAAGGCAGTAAAAGAAAGTTGTAGGTGGTTTAGAAGACAGGAGAAGATGTGACATAGGTCTCTAAGAAAATGCATCACTGCCATCAACTGTACTTAATCCTATCTGAAGAAAGAACACTTTCCTTTTTACTCTTTCAAGACTTTAAGCTTCACCTCCAAGTAAAATTGACCACCCTTTCCTCTGGGTTACTTGACCCTGAATCCTGTGTTCCTCCCGTAACACTATCTAGCACTTTAAATTTATAGTGGTCTCACTCTGAGAGACTGTAAGTGACTCAAAGGTAAGAATTTTTGTCTTATTATTCGTGTTATGCCTGGTGCTTATCATATAATCTCTTTATGTTAAATTGAAAGGACAAACGATACCATAGGTAATGACGAAGCCTTAGTTAAGAGATAACATTTGAAGCCTTTTTCATAAGGTTCACATATAAGGTGATTCCCACAGCACGATAAATAAGAAACATCCCAAATTACACTACTGATAGTTTCAGAAATCTAGAATATAAGGAACAATGTCTTCAACAATCTATCAAGAGTAATTAAAATATATTTTAGTGCTTTTGATACCAGAGTCTTCACTACTCAGGCAAATCAGTCAAATGTACTTGTCTTGCGTGATGAACTCTATTTTGGCATATATTTGGATCCATATGTAAAGAAAAATTTCTATTCAGATAATGTTATTTGTTGCAATTAGACTGTAGTTCAAATTTCAGTATGTCCATAAGTAGTAAATTGAAGATCAGCGCTAATTTCAGAATAAAGAAGGTTTTACTCATTTGCATAAAAGTCATATTTGTGAGTGGATTTTAGGATGTGATAGCATTAAATTAGCTTGAGATGAACACGATTTTAATAACAGTTCTAAATTGTCAGCCAAAGTTACTTCTTACAAAACAGTTACCTCTTGTCCAAACAGCTTCTATACATAACTTTCATTTAAAATACTCTTGGCTGGGCATGGTGGCTCACGCCTGTAATCTCAGCACTTTGGGAGGCCAAGGCGGGCAAATCACAAGATCAGGAGATCGAGACCATCATGGCTAACACGGTGAAACCCCGTCTCTACTAAAAATACAAAAAATTAGCGGGGCACGGTGGTGGGCGCCTGTAGTCCCAGCTACTCGGGAGGCTGAGGCAGGAGAATGGCATGAACCCCAGAGGCAGAGCCTGCAGTGAGCCGAGATGGCGCCATTGCACTCCAGCCTGGGCGACAGAGTGAGACTCCGTCTCAAAAAAAAAAAAAAAATTACTCAGCTCCAGATCTATAACAAAGATGGCTACTTGAATCACTCCTGGCAGGGGTAGATTAGACCCAACAAAACCGAATGAACTTATGATATTTCTACCCTCAAAAGTGATTATTTTCTGGCATTGCCTATCCCAGTAAATAACAACTGATTCCACCCAATTATCCAAGCAGGAAACCATGCTATCACATTCCTGCAGACTTCATGATCCAATCCATCATCACATCCTGTCAATTATTTTTCTCTTAAATTTTGTTTAAAATCGTCTATTTTCACAAGCAAAACTACATTTTCACTCTAAGATCTAGACACATAATTAACTTTGGCCCCCTTCAAACCGTTTTATTTATTCTGCATTCAGCAATATTTTTACGAAGTTCAGCTCTTATTTATGTTACTCTGTATGTTTAAAAATAAAATTAAAAACAAATCAATGTACTCCCATTTCTCTTTTTTTTTTACATTTTTTGGGGAAATTATTGAATATTTTTATTGTCTTGATTAATATAAAATAAGAGATCTGGAGTCCCATTTCTCTTAAGCTAATCAACAGAGCATAGAAGGTCTGCCCTCATAGGCCTCTCCAGCTTTGCCTTACAATGCCCTTCTCATTCTCTCCAGACATCAGCTATTCTGTCCTTTTACTGCACATGTGACACTTCTGTCCAAAATTACTTTCATTATCTCCATGTCCTGGGACATTATTGACTCTGCCTCCTCACACATCCTTCTACTTTGTTAAATTTTAATCTTCTTTCTAATATTAAGTTAAATTTCACATTTTCCGGGGAGATTTCCTTGACCTGTTTGAAAGAATAAAGTCCTCCTCTTGCACCCTTTCAAGGCGACATCATGTACTGTTTCATCAGAGCTGTGACATTTTTATATGTACTTGCATGTTTTTGTGATTATTTGATTGGTTAATGTCTATTTCATTAGAATGAAGCTTTAGGTTGTTAAGAATCTTGTGTGGTTTTGTTCACCATCATTCCACCAATGTACATGGAACCTAGTACATAAAATGTCTTCATTAAACACTTGTTGAAAGAATGACTAAGCAAAAGTACACGGAAATACGAATGTATTGGCTGCAATACTAATGTGTTGACTCGATAGACTATATTATAATTTCCCAAAGACATGGCTATTATAAATATATGGAAGCATTCTGGTTTTAAACTAACTAAAGCATATTTTCTTTTGCTGTCTTTCTTTATATTTTTAGATCCAAAGTGCCAGAGGCAACACTGGAACTAATTGTTCAGAATTGCACAACTAAAGGAGCATTCTGGATTTTTTTTATCTTTGAAAAGATTGCAGCTGCTCATATAAGAAAATACATGCTATGCAAACAAAATGAAATCAATTAAAATCAAATACATTTATGTGGATGATATATCTACTTATAGAATAGAGGAAGCATTTATATTTTTAATAATTGTTCATAAATCATTATTCATGTGTACACATGGACATAGAGAATGAAAAATTAGATAGTGAATACTTGGAAAGGTAGGGGTATGAGAGGGCAGTAGAAAATGAGAAATCACTTAATGGGTACAATGTACATTATTTAAGTGATGGATACACTAAAACCCCAGTCTTTACCACTATACAATATACTATCTAAAAAAATTGCACTTGTACCCTTTAAATTTGTGCAAATAAAATATCATTATTCAAAGTTTTTGGCTTTCATGGTATAATTTGAAATAAGACTCTTTTACAATTGTAAGCAATTTCTTATATGTAATCATTTTCTGGATGGTCTTAAAATAAGAAAATATATTTTGTGATGTTTAATGAGGGCTTTTCATTGAGGGCTTATTTAATGAAACGTTATTTACTATAATGTTTAAATTCTATATACTCTTAATCAATGTGAGTTTCACACATAATACTAGTAGAAAGGATTTATAAGGAAAATATTTTCTAGAATCAAATTTTTCTTAAAACCAGGCTGCGGCGCAGTGGCTCATGCCTGCAATCCCAGCACTTTGGGAGGCTGAAGTGGGTGAATCACCTGAGGTCAGGAGTTCGAGAACAGCCTGGCCAACATGGCAAAAGCCTGTCTCTACTAAAAATACAATAAATAAGCTGGGCATGGCGGTGTGGGCCTGTAATCCCAACTACTCAGGAGGGTAAGGCAGGAAAATCACTTGAACCCAGAGGTGGAGTTTGCAGTGAGTGGAGATCGCACCACTGCACTCCAGCCTGGGCGTCAGAGTGAGACTCCATCTCATAAATAAATAAATATTGTGTAAAGTATATTTCATTCCTAATAATGCCGATGAGTTCTTCAATTTATATTCTACATTTGCTAACAGTTAAGTAAGATAGCCCCTGACAAAGAATAAGGATAATTCTATTTCCCTGGATGTTCCACCAGTCAGTAGCTAAATGGCCCTGGGCAATGCACATTGGCATCTTGAATCTTGGTTTTCTCCTATCTAAAATGAATGTGCTACTTTTGATTATATCTGAGGGAACATTCAAGCCATGATTCTCTGCTCTGATTTTCTAATTCAAATAGAACACAGTATTAATGCAGTCTATATTTTTATCCTTGGAGTTTTCTTAATAGGGAAATTAGAGTAGCTTAAAGAAAATCACAAAAGTGTAAGTAAAAAGGATAAGTAGACCTGGGCATTATTTCCCAATTTGAACAATTTTGCTGCTGAGAGATTGTTTCCATGGTACGCATTCTGTCAAAATCTCTCAGAAAAGATGTCTATATTACCATTATCTGCTTTGATAATATCAGCTGTTAGCAATCTTACACTTTCTTTTCAAAACAAAGATTGAAGCAAGGACAAAGCATGAAATGGTGTAACCTTATTACTGTGCCAAAATTTAATTCAAATTCATTGTGATTTAGAAACTATAATTTGTGCTGTCTCAAGATGAGACAGTCACTCAGGGATACTGCATTATTATCTTCCTTAGAAACTATTTAAAAAATTCTCTGCAGGGAAGTGAAGAACAACAAAAAATCAAAACCGTGTCTATTTCAAACTAGAACATGTTTCATCTTTCTATGCATTTGATCAATTTAGAAATTAATTTCTACATCTGCAAGTAAGATAAAATCACGCTTATATTGATATATATGTGTATATACATAAGTGTATACACACACACACACACACATTTACAAGCAGGAAGATAAATATTCAGACACATATGTGCCACAAAGTCAGAGCACACATCATGGAATAAAATTATCCTCTAACATACTTTTTTCCTGCTAATAATGCATCACAGATACTCATGCAGAGAAATCAATTGTAGGGGATGGGTCAGAGTGGTGGGAAAAACTACAGGGAAAGGACGCAAACCTTCTGAATGGTCAGAAGGTTCTGCAGAGCCCTGGGGTAGAATAGCTGTAGGCAGTTGTTCTATAACCCTGAGGCAGAGGGCAAGGAGTAGGTACAAAAGAGTGTGGGGGAATTTATCTTAAACAGGCTTGTTTACTTATCTTGACCCCCGAACTGACCTTTGGTCATCGGCAGCATGACATTCCCTGAAAGGGAACAATAAAGGTCAACTACCTACAGGTTGTGTTGGCTCCTGGTTTTTGGCATTGTGCCTGCACTGAATGAAAGCAAGCAGCTCCAGCTTCTCAGTGCTGCTCTCTGGCCAGTAGAGCAGGGCAGTCACCTAGCTGCTCTTACACTGCATACCTGTGTCTGAGTACTCATTTCATCCGTCAGCCAAGGTCTGCAGGACAGACCCCGCAGGTGGTGCCCAGTGTGAGGAACTCTGCAGCGGATCGCAAGGGAATCCTAATAAACTAAAGTGAAGTGACTGTGCAGTAAGTAATTTGTGCCTGCAGGGGATTTCCAAGTTCTAGGGGATTTTAAAGTTAGGATTTCATTATGGGAAAACAGTTATCAGCTCAACAGCAACAGTATATATAAAAATATTGTAACAGCT
Source organism: Symphalangus syndactylus (assembly GCF_028878055.3). Classification (NCBI taxonomy): domain Eukaryota; kingdom Metazoa; phylum Chordata; class Mammalia; order Primates; family Hylobatidae; genus Symphalangus; species Symphalangus syndactylus. The sequence goes on from NC_072438.2 coordinate 77,083,100, forward strand.
GCCTTCAGCTATTCTCCCCCGGGGGCTCTGAAGAAATTTCCGACCTTTCAGAAGGTTTGCGTCCTTTCCCTTTGCTTTTTCCCACCACTCTGACTGATCCCCCACAATCAATCAAGATTTTAACTTATCTTTTGACTAGCTAATGGTTCTTTACATAAAAGTTTTAGAGGTTTGTGTTTGTGTGTTTTTAATGTACACTCTTTGAGCACTTTGAATTAGGTAATGTTGTATTCAATATATTTCTGTGTATTATGTCTATAGCTGCCCCTTGAACAACACGTTTGAACTGCAAGGGCCCACTCATAAGTGGATTTTCTTCTGCCTCTGCCACCGACACCTCTAAGACAGCAAGAACAACCCCTCTTCTCCCTCCTCCTCGTCAGTCTACTTAAAATGAAAACGATGAGGATTAAGACCTTTATGGTGATCCAATTCCACTCATTGAATCATAAATATATTTTCTCTTTCTTATGATAGTCTTAATATCATTCTCCCCAGCTAGCTTTATTGTAAGAATACAGTATATAATACATATCACATACAAAATATGTACTAATTGACATGTTATCATCAAGGCTTCTGGACAACTAACAGTAGGCTATAATTAATATTTAAGTTTTGAGGGAGTAAAAATCTACACACATATTTTTGACCTGTTGGGGGGATTGATACCTCTAACCCCCACATTGTTCAAGGGTCAACTGTTATCAGATTGTGGCATTCTTCTGATCTACCAATTTGATGTAATTAACCACTTTAAGGAACTTGTCATCTCTTCACTGTTTATTACCTTTTCTTTCCTGAATTTGTATTTTTAATATAGAGAGTATTGTTTTGTATATCTGATATATAACAGAGTACAGAATCTGGAATGCATCGACAATTTGCATTAAGGTAGTATTCACCTTTTATACAATAGCATTCAAACTGTACATCACACTATGTTAACATTGTTCATTCTGTTCTTTATGTGAGCTCAGTCCCCAAAGTTAATTTAGATTCCAAAGTATTTTTCAATTACAAAAGTAGTCTGTAATTTTAATGCATTTAATTTAACTTAGAATAAGATATTTTAATGCTCTACTCCAAATCTTCAAGTTTAGTAACCCGTTCGTATACAACATAGCAGCTGGAAAATATTGACTTAATTCTTTCTATAAATAACTACCTACACACCTTGGGCATATACACTTTTTTTTCATTTGAACATTGACAAAAACAACCCCTTTTAGGTATTATTTTTTAATTTTTTAGACTTGCTCTTGATCTGCTAGCTTCTGCACTTATTCCCTTGGCTTTTATATCTTGATACTCACATTTAGTTGTTATACATCTCCTGTTTCTTCTAATTTACCAAATCTTGGGCCCTTGCTCTGGTTTATATTTACTTTGTTTTCCCACTGTACTCATAGCTTTACCTGATCTTTGATTTTGACATTTTCCTACCGTCTGGGGTGGGAATTTCCCTACTTAAAATTCTGGCGTATCCTAAGGCAGTGGCTAGCCAAAGCCCCAGATTTCACAAGAAGGTAATTAATGTGACATTTTGCCTCAAATAAATGATTCTGGCTGATGCAGTTACTCAATAGGTTGCAGTAAATGGAGACATTCCTACTGTCCATTCTCACTCCCTGTACCTAGTACAAAAACCCAGATGCAAATGCTCTATTAATCGTGACTTGCCTCGAAATTCAGTTGACAGAACTACACTTCCAACCAGCACAGCCTGGAATCCAATATAAAATTTCAATAAAGTTTCTCTTCAAATGCATTCATAGGCTTTACATATATGCAATAATGGGTAGAAGAATCGAGAAAACTCTTCTGCAAAGGTAGTAAAGAAATAAAACAGTTTTATTATTGAATACAACCTAAACTAGAATGTGTGCTTCTCAAAAAAGTAGTTATTCATGTGCCACATAAGTATGTTTCAGTCAACAATGAGCCATATATATGATGGTGGTCCCGTAAGATTATAGTGGAGTTATCCTATGCAGGTGTACAGTTTTTTGTCTTTTATACCATATTTGCCTGTAGATTTTCTATGTTTAGATGCTCAAATACTTATCATTGTGTTACAGTCACCTACAGTATTCAGTACAGTAACCTGCTGTACAAGTTTATAGCCTAGGAGTCATAAGCTGTACCATCCAGCCTAGGTGGGTTTTATGCTATACAATAGAGGTTTGTGTTGTGTATGTGAAAGTACATGCTACGATCTTTGCACAGTGACAAAATTGCCTAATGATGCATTTATCAAAATGTATCCGTGTTGTTAAGCAATTCATGACTGTATATTATCTTCTGATAATGCTTCATTTTTCATGTATCCTAAGGTTATTTACAAACTGAGTTCATTTAATAAATTGCAGTAACATAAGTAATTATAAAACTCTTTGTAAACAAATACTTTTTCCCTTCAGAATAAATGTCAGTTTATAAACATGAAATTTTGAGTGGTATATTATTTTTGTGTATAATGATGGCTATGGTCTGAATGTTTGTGTCCTCCCAACATTCCTATGTTGAAATCCTAATGCTCAGAGTGATGGTATTAGGAATTTGGACATTTTTGTTGGTGATTAGGATGTGAGGGCTTTGCCCTCATGAATGGAATGAATGCTGTTATAAGAAAGGCCCAAGGGAGCTTTCTGCCATGTCCACAATATGAAAACACAATGAAAGGATCACATTTTATGAACCAGGAAGCAGGCTCTCACCAGTGAATCTGCTGGTGCCCGGATCTTGGACTTTCCAACCTTCAGAATTGTAAGAAACAATTTCTGTTGTTTATTACCTATGCAGTTTGGGGTACTTTTTTGATATCAGCCTAAATGGACTAAGATAAAAATGTAAAACATATTTATATGTAGTTTTAAAGGACTATGTTAAATTATTTGATATGATTATATTCAGTTATATTTGAAACATAAAAGACAACCTGTCATTTAGTCGTATTTGTATTACAGGACAATAAAGTGTAATTTAAAAATTTACTAATGTAAAATACTGCAATAAACTATATAGATAAAAGTATCTATGTGAGCTATTTGCTGATTTAAAAATTTCCATTTCCTACGGGACCTCAGTACCCACAACGCATGAGTATTTGGCAGGTTGCTTACATGTGGTATTTTATATTTTTCACTCTTTCATTTAAGTGAAATATACTTGAAAAAGCACAGGTGATATTGTCGGCAAAAGAATACCTTTAATTCTTAAGTTAGGATGAATCATGTAATAATAATTTTCTCCATGACTTGTATTTACCACTGATTTGAACTGTTGTGACATTTTTTATTGCCTTTAGCTCAATAGTGCTTCAGTTTCTTGAAAATACTTTTGTATAGAAATCTTAAAGTATAAACTAGCATGGACATAAAAAGACAAGACTATTTAACAATAATGAATCAATTAATCACACAATTACTTTTTCCCAGAAATAGTAGCACCCTAAATTCACCCAACCTTGATTTTCACTAAACACAAGAATCAGATTTTGAGCTCATGCTGATCTTCCGTAAGTATCAACAATAGAACCACATTTAAAAATATATATCTGTCTTCCTTGGGGCTTGCCATAATGCCATATTACAGGCAACTGAAAGCTGCAGATAAAATATTGATGTTTTCTAACTATTGTCACCTAGTAATATTGCGGCTTACATTCATTTCTGAGACTAAGAATCCTATCTCAGAGAAGAATACTACAGGAATTACAGATGAGAGAGAGAAAAGCAATAATATAATCATTGAGGAAGGTGCTTTGCTGTGATTCAGTGGTGACCTGGTAATATGATCTTAGGCAAGCTATCTCATCTTTCCTTTTCTCAGTCTCCACATTTGCAAAGAAGAGTTAACACCTGCACTCATAATACATTTGTAAGATGTAGATCATTTCTTCTCCAAATAGAACCTAGCCCTCACTCTGACCTCCACATATGAGCTAATTAACCAGAAGAAACCCGAAAGCCATAATTATACTTGCAAATACAAGGAAAGTATTATTATGCAATTTAGCTGGTTCTGGTCCACGTTACATAGAAATCCATGCAGGCAAATGTGTTTCAAATTAAATGTTTGGATTTCTTAAATCTAATTTGATTCATATACTGTGTAGTCTAGTGTATTATATAGCTAAACAAACACATCATATATATGCAATAAAACACCAATATTCATGTAAACAGAGAAAAAGAACACTACAGATACTTCATACCAATTCATCTGTTTTTGTGTTTTCAGATCAAAAAAATTATCTGGATTTTAGATTTCTTTTTTTTTTTTTTTTTGAGTCAGGGTCTCCTCTCCTGTCACCCAGGCTGAAGTGCAGCGGTGTGATCACAGCTCACTGAAGCCTCGGCCTCCCTGGGTTTAGGTTACCCTCCCTCCTCAACCTCCTGAGTGCTGGGACTATAGACATGTAGAGCTGGGGTGTCATCATGTTGCTCAAGCCGCTTTCAAACTCCTGGCCTCAAGCCATCTGCCCTCCTTGGTCTCCCAGTGTTGGGACTACAAGAGTGAACCACTGTGCCTGTCCTGGTTTAAGAAAATTTGCATTTCACAATATCAGCTAAGCAATTTAGAATTTTGCTTCATGTAGTCAACATATCACAGAGTGAAATAAAAACTTTACCATAAATTTGAAAAGTAAAGCCAGTGATTTTTAGAGAATTCTGTATTTTTGGTGACAAGTTTTGAATTTATAGGGATTCCTGTTCACTATGTATTATTATTATTATGATCAGCCAGTTTGAGAAACAATATCTCAGTGGTCAGTGTAAAAGGTCAAAATCTGTGTATGGATAGAAAGAGTACCAAGAACATACATAAGTCAGTGTAAATTACTAAATAAATATATAGATAGTTCCAAGCTGAAAAATATGGTTTGAAGGAGAGAGGAAGAGTAGGAAAATCCAGAAACAGAAATAAGATGAGTGATACAGTGAGGGGGTGGGAGTGGGGCATAAGCAAAGTCTTTAAAGGAAGAGGAGGTTGTCATAAATAGAGGAACAAAAATAAAAAAGGAATAGACGTGCCCTGGAAGCATGATTGTTGTTTGTTTTGTTTCCCTGAGTGACAATGTTGTTGGTTGTTGATTTCTGGTTAAACTATACTATGACTATTTAAACTTGATTTAGTAGTACAGTCATTCCACATGCAATACTATAAAAATATGACAATGTGTGATATACTTACGTGAATTAGCTTTCAATGGTTTCTACAGAAAGAAAAAAATAAAATAGCATCTTAAATGACTCATTAAATGAACAGAGATCATTTTAAATGTTTGACATTTTCATTGATACATAATGAATCGTGTGTAATGATTTAGAAACATAAATGCGAGGACTCCGGGTGTTTTATGGAAGTGAATGTTTTACACTTTTTAAAAATTCTATTTTGGTGATTAAATATTATGGAATAAAACCAAGATCCTTATTACAGTGGAAATATGTTTCTGCCTTTCTATTTACGTGTCATACAAAACTACAAACTAAAACAAGACATTTAAAGAGAAATAAAATAAAATTTGTTTTTAATAAAATACGGAAATGGAAAAATATTTAAAGATGTTTTCATAAATATACCGTTCTAGCCTGATAGTCTATAAGATGAAGCACTTACTTAACCTTTACATTTTATTTGTGTCATTGAAAGACACATTCTTTTGATTTATGAAATAAAATTTGACCCTAGCTCATATATCACATACATCACATCCTGAGGGTTATAGGAAACTGACTGCAAGGATCCATCATTATTCAGTGTGAATAAAAGGTAATAACACTGACATTTGTAAAGTACACAGCAAGAATCATGTCTACCTTGTAGTATTGCCAATTTTTAAATGGTTCTATATCAAAAATTATCATCCCTTTTTTATACTTCCTTTTGTATTTGTTTTTTTGTGCCTTATAATTTGCTTGCATTGTTTTATTGACCACAAATGTCATTTTGCTGGTTAATAATCTCATGCTTATGAATCATTTGAAAATTTTAATTGGTCTTCTATATTTAACTCAAACTTTCTAATTATGAGTGTATACACCAAAGGCAACTCAAAATTAAGTTAAAAAATAGTATACCAATGGCATTATGTTTACATTCTTATAAAATTTCCAGCCTGGCATGGTGACTCACGCCTATAATCCCAGCGCTTTGGGAGGCCAAGTTGGACGGACCACTTGAGCCCAGGAGTTCAAGACCAATCTGGACAACGTGGCAAAGCCCCATCTTTACAAAATAAATAAACAAATGAATAAATAAAACACAGTTTCTAAGAAGATGAACTTCAAGTATGACTTTCAACTTGATGAGGTTCAGGACACACTACCCCAATATGGCACACTGGCATTCAAGAAAATAGAAGAAGTAGGGAGTCCACTGTCCCCTTTCCCTCACCCTTCTCCCCTGAAGCAGGTCAAAACATCTTTTTCCACAGGTGGCCTCCCTATATCCAGAAGAAAGAAACATTGTCATCCTCAAAGACACACAAATGTCAACAAACATCTGAACAAACAGGCCTGCTAAGTCCCACCAGTTCATTACCATCGGAACATATCTGTTGTCCAATCATACTTCCCCACAACTGACCACTCCACATCAAATCTGAGCACAGAAATACACAGGGGCTCCTATTTCTCTGGAAGCATTTCTGGAGGCTCACATGTCATGTAAAATTTATATTAAATGAATCTGTATGCTTCTCTCTTTTAATTTCTTTTATCATAGTTTCCTCCTCCAGGAACCTGGCCAACAGTGAAGAAAATGACTTTTTCACACCTGCAAACTTTTTGATTCTATTGATTAAAAATATGAGATTATCTAAATACTGCTTACTACTACTGACAGTGTGCTTTGATGAAAGACCATTTTCAATATATCACTAGTTAATAGTTTAATCCGAGATACTTTACAACTCTGTTTTGTTAAAAAAAAAAAACACATTTTTTCATAACAAACGAAACTCTAATCCATTGACTAGGTTTTTATGAATTTAAAATTATTGAGTCCTTGTTATTGAATAATTTTTAAGGAGAAAAAATAAACTGGATGTATAGGATGAAGAATGGAAAAAACTATTCAGAAGACTTTCCAGGGATCAGTAGCTGCATTACATGTCTACTTATTTTATTTCATTTTAATAACCAAATATTAATGTCATCAATTTCAACATATGTGAGGAAATTAAACTCAAAAAGGTGAAATAATGTGTTCAACATTAAAAAGCTAAGTAACATAGTCCAAACTGGGCAGATCCATGCATGCCTTTACATTTATTAATACTTTTCCAACATGTTAACAATTTTCTCTTTTGAAAACAATTGATAAATTTTATTATGATATTGACCATACCATTTTTACAGTCTCATTATTTTTTGCAGAATTACTCATCTTTTCTGCCCTTTAAAATTCTTACAATTGATTTCCAGCCATATATTCTGTCTATAAAATCAAGTCTTAATTCCTAGTGCCATCCAAACCCTTCAATGAGCCATTGTTAGTGTACATGTGGGACCCCTAACAGACTTGTATTTCCCTTGGGGCTTCAGGACCAACCCTTTGGCAGACTCTTTTGGCTAGCTAAACACCAATAGTTCCCAACTGAGTCTTTTTTTTTTTTTGAGACGGAGTCTCGCTCTGTCGCCCTGGCTGGAGTGCAGTGGCGCGATCTCGGCTCACTGCAAGCTCCGCCTCCCAGGTTCACGCCATTCTCCTGCCTCAGCCTCTCCGAGTAGCTGGGACTACAGGCGCCCGCCACCACGCCCGGCTAATTTTTTGTATTTTTAGTAGAGACGGGATTTCACCGTGTTAGCCAGGATGGTCTCGATCTCCTGACCTCGTGATCCACCTGCCTCGGCCTCAGTGCTCTGTCCATCCTCTGCAGGTTAAAAAGGACAGTTACAAAATTCGTCACCTCTCTTATAGCTAGAGTTGGACATAAGGCCTGATTCTGGTTGATTAAATGCATTGTGTTAATTGCCTAAGCTATTAATTTTAAAATCAAGTTTTAAATACAAATCTCACATTCCAATATGCTGCATGCTCTTGATGACCCAACAATATATTTCCTGTGGCTCTGATAGGTTAGTCAGAAAGAAAATTATAGAAAACAGGAAAAGGATGTTAGAAATTACATTTTAACCAAGCAGACATTATCATGCATTTAATTATTTGCAAAAGTAAGATATTAGTAGTTAATAGCTAATATATGTTTTTAATCATATGGATAGAAGGAAACACAATGATTTTTCAAAAGCATTTAAATTTTCCAAGAAATAACAACAAACCTCAGTGAACTGGACTTTATTTAGTTTCTTATTGCTGCTCTAACAAATCATCACAAACTGAATGGCTTAAGGCAGCAAAATTGTATTACTATACAATGCTGGAGGTGGGAAGTCCAGAATTAATCTCTGTAGGCTAAATTCATTATGACTTCAGGGCTAGTCTCTTCTGGAGTCTCCAGGACACAATCCATTTCTTTTCTTTTCCAGCATCTGGAGGCCACCTTGATTTCCTAGGTCATCCGATCTTTCTTCATCTTCAAAGCCAGAGGCTTTGCATCTTCAATCTCCCCCTGTTTTCATAATCACAATAGCTTTCTACTTCTGACCATTCTACTTTTCTTTTATAAAAGCGCTTGTGATTATATTGCACCACCTCAAAAATCGAAAATATTTTACCTCTCTCAAGAATCTTAATCTCATCTGCAAAGTCGCTTTTGTCATTTAAAGTTACACTTCGAATGCCCTTGAAATTAGGAGGTAGGTATCTTTATGGAGTTATTATCCTGTCTACCAAACTGACCAATAACATATGTACTTAAGTTATGGCAGTGGTATTAATTCCTACACCAATACTCCCAGGAAGACCAGCTTTCCCTTTTTACTCAAGACTGTACCAATTTTGTTCACCAAAAGTCCAGCGTGTTGCTATACCTTCTGTTCTAGTCAAATTGGAACGGCCAGTCATCTTATCTGAGTCCGCAGGCAGCTCTAGTCTTTATTCATTCTTCAAACAAAAATATTATATCTGTGTCCAGGGCAGTGCTGACTTTTAACTACAGGATATTTGGCTAGATATAGGTTGGCCATGGTTAAGGGACTGGGTTTGGAAAAAACTAAAAAATTGTGAGGAATATGAACTCTAGCAGGGACACTAATGTATATATGATCATTCTTCCTGATGTCTTGTGGCTACTCCTATGGCTTTTATTATCAAAGGAATAACTAAAGCTAACGTATTTCACTGTTAAAATGTGTGAACCTCTAGGTCACTCAAATCAGAGATTCAAGGACCCTCAGGGAGGGCATGGCTATTGTCACAAAATTTGGAATAAGAATTTTGGATTTGTCATCTTTTTATTTTTCTTACATTTGCTGGAAATTTTTAAATTTTAGAATGATTACTGTAAATTATGCCAAAGCTATTGTTCACGAGAACCAGTTCAATTCAAAAATCTGTCTATATATATACAAATAATTTAAATTAAAGCTTGTTTCTATTTCTATATTTTGCTTAGTAGCAAGTAGAAATATTTTACATTTATTGCTAAGACAAATGATTTTAACTTTACTGGATGACCTTCTGCAACAATTATAAAATTTACTCAGAAATGACATAATAATTTTAACTCTTGGTGACAATTCTAAGATTCATGATAATTGCTCATAAATACTATCATATTTAGTTAAATTCCAAAGGTCTTTATTTCAAGTAAAATTTCTAACACTTAAAATATGTACTAGAGATAATTAAACTGATCTCCTTTAAGACTTAGGCATTAAACATATCTGAACGAAGATACTTTCAGGAAGCCCACAGCAGGTACCTTCCAGGACTACTTCCATTTTAATTTTCTTGGTGATTAACGATTTGATCACTCTCTTTCCCCAGTCTCCTTTCTCTACATCTGAGAAGATATTTTTGTCCAATACCTCATACATAAAAATCTATGAATTCTTAAGCTATATTATTCACAAACTTCTCACAAACTTCTCAGCCAAACATGACCACACTGCAAATATGATAAACATCAAACACATTAAACACACACAAATACACACACACACACACACATGCAATAACAAAATAATAATGTCAAAAAAGATACTGAAAAACATGCATAATATCAGGAAAGCAAAATCTAATATCTACTTATGAAAAAGTTTTAGAAAAAATACAGGAACAGCCATACAAAAGGGCAGAATACACTGGAATTTAAAAGACAAGCTACATTTGTGAGATGTCATAATTATTCCTTTAAAAATAATCCTGGTTTCTAGATAGTCTAATAAAAAGAAATCCAGGAAAGATTTTTGGACTGGAAAGAAAACATATAAAAAAGTAATTAAAAGTCAGGAATCACTTGGGAAAATGTTATTGTATATTACTTATAATGTTATAACATACTAAAAAGTTTTTATCATACACTAATTTGTCAATTTTGTTTTTCAGTATAAGAAGGCGAGTGGAAATGCAAGCAGTTGTAGGGATAATTCTTTACTTACAAAGTGTGAGCAGCCAAGCTCCCAAACAAGAAAGAGCATGTACTATAAATAATAATAAAAATGTCAATAACATTAATAAAATAGTAAAAACCATACCTGGAAATTCTGAAGAAATCCTTGAAATGAAACTAAACTTATAAAACATGTATTAAGCAAATTAATACAATGATAATAATCTAGAAACTAGCCCAGGAGTTAAGAGATAAATAAGAAACATTCTACAGTCTTAGGTTATTTTACCTTTAAAGTCTGAATAAAGGGTATGATTTCATTTTTTAAATTGATCTCCACACTTCGCATCAACTTGTCAATATTAATATACTATATTTTCTGTTATATACAATTTTATATTGTATCGGATTCCATTTTCCATTTGTTATTTTTGGTAATATTTTTCTGTTCATTTTATCTTAATAGGAAATTTACTCACCCTAATTACATTGTAAATAAACTATAAAAGCTGAACTGACAGTGCTTAATGTAAAAGTCAGAGAAAAAACTCAGTAGCTATTTGTAAAATTATATATTGGATACTATTATTGCTGCTATTGAAAGATAAACATTTTTGTGCCTGTAAAACACAGTAACAAATCAAATCATAAACACAAAAGGGAAAAAAAAGAGAATAGAAGCTAACAAAGCCAAAAGATAACTTCCTTAGCTAAAGTCTGTTTATCTCAGGTTCCTATTTTATAAATATATATACATATATATAATACTTTAATGTATATAAATACATATATACATAAATATAAATTTATATGTAAATACATATTAAACATGAATATGTATGTGCATATGTATATTTTTTTCTATTGAAACCCAACTATAATTTGCAAGAAAAGAGTTCTTATGATAACTTTGAAATGTGGGTGTTCTAGTAAGCTCATTATATTTAAAGGCAAGACTTTATATGGTTCTTTATACTCCAGATTACTGATTGTAAGAAAATATATTATTTTGGATGATTAGAATTAACACATAGAAGAAAGAGAAAAGAAAAGAAGAACTGGGGCTATCAATGCTCTATTGCTGTATAATAAATTTCCTCACAATTTAATGGCTTAAAATAATAAATGTGTTTTTTCTTACATTGTTTCTGGGTCAGAAAATCAGGTGCATAAAAGTTTAATTGTCCTGCTTTGGAGACTCACAGGAAGTTGCAGTTAAGATTTTAGCCAGGAGTACAGTCATAGTAAGGCTCCACTATGGCTGGGAGATTTATATCCAAGATGGCTGGCTAACATGGATGGTAAGTTGGTCTTGGCCATCAACAAAAGGTGACAGCTTCAGACCATGTGGACCTCTCCATATGGCTGTTTGAATGTCCTTACAACATGGCAGGAGGCTTCCCTCAGAGCAAAATATTAAATAAAACAAAATGAAGTCAATTTATTTTATAACCTAAACTTGAAAGCCACAGTATGCTATTAATTCTACAAATCAGTCATGTTTATGGTTTATGGTCAGAGAGGACTACATAAAAATATGAATACCTGGAGGTGAAGTTCACTGCTTATGCTCTTGTGGGCTAAGAATCCTGGGAAAGAAAAAAATATTGAAAATTAAATATATATTTTCTCTAAACTTCAGTTTTTGTTTTAATACTCTAATAGGTTTTAGACTGAATGATTAAAGGAATTCTCCTCATATTGGGCCAATGAATAAGTCTCATTTCCTAACCCACTCAAAACAAGTGTGTGTACTAGGGGCCTTGTACTAGTTCATTGTTACACATAGGATTCCTCAAATTCTTCTTTTGACTTTGCTTCTAGGGAAGATCACTCCAGTTTTCTGAAGAAGCTTGAGGATCTGAATATAATTTTTTAGAATTTAATACAGTATTCCATTTGGAATGAGATTTTATCATACAAGGTCTGGATGAATAAGCTTTTTTACCATGCTTGAAAAAATTCTCATTCAATCCTTAAGGATTCCATTACATTCAGAATCCGTGTGAGCCAGAGAACTTGCTTCTGGTTGGAAAAGCAAACTCTGGGTTCACTCTTGAGGAGTGGGTTACCACATTCAGTTATTTCTCATCAATTACAGAATAAGTCCAAAAAGTTTTAGAAAAAGGAAGCAGCTAGTGTAATGCTCTTGGTAGAAAAACTATAAAGAAGGCAGGTGAATCCCTGGTGCATTTAGGGCATGAGGTAGGGCAGCAGTTCTCAACCTTTTTGGCACCAGGGACCAGTTTTGTGGAAGAAAATTTTTCCAGGGATGGAGGGTGAAGGATGATGGATGACGGTTTCAGGGTGAAACTGTTCAACCTCAGATCATCAGGCATTAGATTCTCATATGCAGCACACAACCTAGATCCCTCACATGCACAGTTCACAATAGGGTTCATGCTCCTATGAGAATCTAATGCCACAGCTGAACTGACAGGAGGTGGAATGCTCACTCTTCCACCACTTACCATCTGCTGTGCAGCCTGGTTCCTAACAGGCCATGGACCGGTACCTGTCTGTGGCCTGGGGGTTGGGGACCCCTCAGGTAGGGTAAAGATTACACATACCATTAATCAATGTTTATGCAATTACTACTCTAGGAAAATTTACTTCGTAAAAATGTTGAGTTCTAAGAGAGATATTATTTGGAGGAACATAAAATATTCCACAGGTGATATTTTACTGAATACCTTTCACAATCTTCTCTTCCTAGTTGGACCTCCAGATGGCTGTTCTTTTTCATAAATTCCCCCATATAATGTTTCCCTTTTTGTACCCAACCAAATCTGTTATCCCCAGTAGAGGGATTTTTTTGTAGCTGTTGGCTTCCATGTAGCCGATTCCATACTACTAATTATCATTAGAAAACAGTGGGCCTGAATATGTCTCTTTCCCTGTCACATTCTTCAAGAGAAATATTTTTCAGAAGAAATTTTTTCTTCAAGAAATATGGTGGCCTACTTTTTTTCCACCATGAGAGAAATGAGTGAGGAAGATACAGTTTATATGAGGCACCTGACCCTTGTGATTGCCATACACAAATAATCATTTTCTCCTCTTCTTTTATGAAATTAAAATAAAGGTCCCTTGGGAATATTTCAGCAGCAGAGACAATTCATGAGGGTAATTTCACAATTTGGAAAGGATTATGACCTTGCATCAGGCTCCTCTCTCCAACTCAAGTTTAGTGATGAGTCATTCCCTCTGTCTCTTTGCGTTGAGGAAAGTGGTGTGTAAGTAACTGTTATTAGTGCAAACAGAAATAACAGAATTCAAACATACATGGAAAAATGGGGAGAGCTCTAAATTCAGATTCTTTGCAATTTGCATGCAACCCTCACTGAATCACACACTGGATGTGTTATTCACACTGAAGTGATTAATTTTGGGATGAGTATGGCAGAGTTATTTTCTCAGACACAGTCTTGTACAAGATGCTTATTCAAAGAGCAGCACATAAAATAGCAGAAACAATCCTCACAGAACCTAGGAAAATCTTTTACTTTGCTTTATTTCGGAATCTATCCCACATAACTTGAAATCTTCTCTATGTCAGGTAATGAATGATCATGCTTTTTGTTTAGACAAAGTGATTTAGAAATTCTCCAGCTTTTAGCTTCAAGCTTTGGGGCCTTAACTCTCATTTACTAATATCTTCAAGTATGTCAAACTCATTGTGCTAAAGATTAATACTTTATTTTCACTTTAAACAAAGTATCATTTTGCTATTGGGCTCAATCTTACTTGAAAGGAAGTAAGATATTATTAGACTTTTATTATTTGTCTCCTTTCAAATAGGAAACCTCATTTTTTCTTCCATGACCTTTTTTTTTTGTTTGTTTGCAAGCAACTAACTAGGATATCATCAATTAGAAAACCCAAGGCCCTCAAAGGAACCTCAGTTTCATTATAACTCAGGTTTCTTTTTTTTTCAATGTTTAGCCAACCTTTATGCACCAAACATACCACATTGAGAATGGGACTAGAAAGATTTAAGGTCATTAAAGAATGACCATCATTGTGGATACAAAGTTCATAATCCATATTAATGTCTAATGGCATGCCCTTAAGCACCCAACAGTTCAATAGCCTTACCTAATCCTAAACCTCATGAAAAGTTCCATCCAAATATCAACAGGAATTTCTGAGAAATTAAATAAAACCAGGGTCTTATTGTTATCACAGATGAGTCTGATAACTAGAATCACCATGCAGTGTCTACTATGCAGTTGTTCTAGCTATAGCTCCACCTTGCCTAAGTTTACTGTCTTCCACCTGTCTTTAGATACCCCAATACTGTTTACCGATTTAATTCCTTGTGCAAATGCTAATGTTGTTGTGACAGGTGCTCTAAAATCACATACTTTCTGATGGAACAGATGAAAACGTTTTTTGAATGTTACTTTAAACATTTTAAATAGCAGATCTATTATCTATTTTTTTCAAAACGCTGAACAAACAGAAACTAACAAAGCAAAATCTTATCTAAATTTCTTTAAAATTTGGAAATATATCTCTTATACTCTTGTTCATACAACCCTGCTCATCACTCAAACACATCCTGATATGTCTTTACATAAACACACACACACACACACAAAGAAATAAAAACTTGAAACATAGTGCTGGTTCAGGTAGATACCTTAATGTATATGGCTAGTGGATAGCATTTAGCTCCTCTAACCAAATATATGTCTTCACAAACAGAAAGTGGGTACGATGGGTCCTAGAGCTCCTCCAATTCATTTTAGATTTCGGGCCTCCAGAACTGTAAATTAAAAATATGTGCCATTTTAAGTCACTAACCTTGTAGTGACTTCTAAGACAGCAATAGGAAATTAACACAAATTATTATTCATTTGGTGAAGCACTATCCCTGGGGGATGACTAAAAAGTCATCAACTGTGTTAGGCTGTTTTTGCATTGGTATAAAACACCTGAGACTGGGTAATTTATAAAGAAAAGAGGTTCGATTGGCTCGTGGTTCTGCAGTCTGTACAGGAAGCATGGTGCTAACATCTGTTCAGCTTCTGGTTAAGGCCTCAGGAAGCTTACAGTCATGGTGGACAGCATAGCACTTAGCAGGAGTGGGATTGTGATCACAAAGGAGGAGCTTCCAGACTCTTTTAAACAACCACATCTTGTGTGAATTAACTGAGAGAGAACTCACTCAGCACTAAGGAAATTGTATTAAGCAATTAATGACTCCCCACCTTCAACATTGGAAATTACACTTCTTTGTATTTAAAAAAAAATTAAGTTCAGAGATACAATTGCAGGTTTGCTAGAAAGGTAAAACTTGTGTCATGGGTTTTTTTTTTACATATCACTTCATAAACCAGGTATTAAGCCTACTATCCATTAGTTATTTTTCCTTATCCTCTCTCTCCTCCCACCCTCCACCCTAGAAAAGGCCCCAATGTTTGTTGTTTCCCTCTATGTGTTCTCATCATTTAGATCCTATTTATAAGGGAGAACATGCAGTATTTGGTTTTCTGTCCCTGGCTAGCCATATGCAGAAGATTGAAACTGAATCTCTTTCTGACACCATGTACAAAAATTAACTCAAGTGAGAAGTACAGTTCAAAATGAGATTTGGAGGGGACAAACATCCAGTCCATATCTGCAACAAAGAAAACAGAGGGTTGGGCCTGGCGTGGTGGCTCACACCTGTAATCCCAGCACTTTAGGAGGACGACATGAGTGGATCACTTGAGGCCAGGAGTTCAAGAGCAGCCTGGCCAACATGATGACATTCCGTCTCTACTAAAAATACAAAAATTTGCCTGGCATGGTGGTGGGCGCCTGCAATTCCAGCTATTTGGGAGGCTGAGGCAGGAGAATCTCTTGAACTCTGGAGGCAGAGGTTGCAGTAAGCCAAGATGCAGCCATTGCACTCCAGCCTAGGTGACAAGAGTGAAACTCCATCTCCAAAAAAAAAAAAAAAACAAAAAAACAAACAGTTTTAATGTTGCTGAAGACAGAATATAACAGGTGCATGCTGGATTGCTTTTCTTTGGATATTTTTAAAGGGCTCTTCAAAGAGATGACTGTATTAGTCCATTTTTGCGCAGCTGTAAAGAACTGCATGAGGTTGGGTAACTTATAGAAGAAGAGGTTTAATTGACTCACAGTTGCACATGGGTGGTGATGCCTCAGGAAACCTACAATCATGGTACAAGGTGAAGGGAAAGCAAGGTACTTCTTACCAAGGCAGAGCGAGAGAGAGAGAGAGAGAAAAGGGGGTATTGCCTAATACTTTTAAACTATTAACTCTCTTGAGAACTCACTCACTGTAATGAGAACAGCATGGGGAAAATCACCCTCATAATCCAATTACCTCCCACCAAGTCCCTCCGTCCACATGTGGGGATTATAATTGGAGATGAGATTTGGGTGGGGACACAAAGCTAAATCATATCAGTGACAGGGTGAGACATAAAAATAGAAGGAATCGAACACTTCAGGACACAACGGAGATTAAGCTAGAGTGTATTCTTCTGGTAATAGGAAAACACATGGATAAAGTCTCCAGGGAGGAAAATAGCCTGTCACATTTACAAATTAAGAGAATACCAGTTTGACAGAACATTGAAAATTAGGTGGGGAAATATTACTTTATGAAAGAGAGACCAGAATGGTTGTAAAGTTATAACTGATCTGGCCGGGCGCGGTGGCTCACGCTTGTAATCCCAGCACTTTGGGGGGCCGAGGCGGGCGGATCACGAGGTCAGAAAATCGAGACCACGGTGAAACCCCGTCTCTACTAAAAATACAAAAAAATTAGCCGGGCGTGGTGGCGGGCGCCTGTAGTCCCAGCTACTCGGAGAGGCTGAGGCAGGAGAATGGCGTGAACCCGGGAGGCGGAGCTTGCAGTGAGCCGAGATTGCGCCACTGCACTCCAGCCTGGGCGACAGAGCAAGGCTCCATCTCAAAAAAAAAAAAAAAAAAAAAAAAAAAGGTTATAACTGATCTGTTGCGTAGGGATAGTTTGTTACACTGCATGAAAAGTGTTACAGAAAAGAGGGAATCCTTGTGGGATACAGAAATCTATCTGTGAGGTTCTTGCTAAGGAAAATGTGGTCCATGAACCAGCAGCATTATCAGCTTCTGGAAGATTGTTAGAAAAACAAAAACTATCCCCATCCCTGACCTACGAAATCAGAATCTGCGTTTTAACAAGATTCCCAGGCATTCATATGTAATTCATGAAAGTTGGAGAAATACTGAACATTCTGATTCAATTTACCTGAACTGGTTGAGCTGGGGAAATTTTGCCCTTCAACTGTACTTTACATAATAAGGGGCTAGGATTTGGTCTTGGATAAGAAAATATATGCTTTTTCTTTATAAGAGGAGAAAAAGTGGAGAATATGGTGCAACTGCAGTTCAAGTATGCACACTTATTATTTTTTGTAATTTTGAAAAATTAAAACATTGGCATCTTCCTTCCTTGATATCCTTATAATATAAATAGGAAGGGTATCAGCTGAGAACAAAGAAAAGGAAGACAATCAAGCTTTAGAAGAGAAAAAATGGGTTCAAATTTTATTTATTCATTCTCATATGAATAACAGCATTAATAAGAACAAACGTGTATTTTGTACTTAAAATATACCACACAGGAATCAAAGAGTTTTCCAGGAATTGTATCATTTTTTAAAGTTCTATTTTGGTTTTAATTGATTCATGGTTTTATATATTTGTGGATACAGTGAGATGTTTCAATACATGTATACATTGGGTAATAATCAAATCAGGGTAATTAGCGTATCCATCACGTCAAATACTTGTCATTTTTTTTGTGATGAGAACATTCAAAATCCTCTTTCTTAGCTAGGAAATAAAAATACATTATTGTCAACTGTAGTCACCCTACTGTGCAACACCAGAACTAAGTCCTCCCGTATAACTGTAACCTCCCTCTGAGTTGAGTGTTATTAGGACTCCATTTTCATATATATACAAACTGAGGCACAAAGATGTTAAGAAAATTACTCAGTATCAAAATGTGAGTAGTGCAACCATGTTTTTAAAAACAACTTTTGGGCCGGGCGCGGTGGCTCAAGCCTGTAATCCCAGCACTTTGGGAGGCCAAGGCGGGCGGATCACGAGGTCAGGAGATCGAGACCATCCTGGCTAACATGGTGAAACCCCGTCTCTACTAAAAAAAAATACAAAAAATTAGCCGGGCGTGTTGGCGGGCGCCTGTAGTCCCAGCTACTCGGGAGGCCTTTGGAGTCCTCTAACTGCACATGTATCATTTGTTTGTTGCTTAGCTACATACGTGTCTGTCCTCTCACAGTCTGTGAGCTCACTGAGAGCTCTACTTAACCCTATTTCCGTAGCTTCCCAACACATTGCCCCTTGGAGGAGATTTTCTCTAGATGTGTGCTGAATCTTAACTCTATTTTAACTTACCTCGAAAATCAATATGTATCAAGGCAAAGGCTAGATACATAAGCATCTTTTCTTTTTATTTTGTGTGTTTGACAAAATTTATTATCAGTTTCTCAGACAAATAGAAATATGTTTGAGGAGAGAAAGAAAGAGCCTGATAGTAGACACCATTTATATCTTATGATTTCAGATTGATAATTAGTGAGAAATTATACTGTAAGCCTGTTTTCCTTTCTAAGGTACTGTATTTGTATCACAGAGTATGTAAAAAGAGGTTTCTTTTAGAGTTAGAGAAATAGAGCAAGGTAAAGTTTAAACGTGATTGTGATTTTATTCTTAAAATAATCTATTTTTCCTGGAAGGATGTGAAAGAGACAGTGAGTTCTAAGTGAGGATGTGAAGTGGTGCCAAATATATGTTGACTTTTTTCTTGCTAAAAACCTTTTGGTATTGAAATACTCACTTATAGAAGTAACAGAAAAACAGACTGATTGTTTTACTTAATTAAAGGTAAATTTAATGGAACTGAAGGAGCCAAGTGCACTTTCCCTGGAAGAAAGAAAGAAAGCCAGAGAGCTGGGTGTTACATGGGTAAGAGCAGCCAGAAATAAATAAATAAATACCAAATTAGAGAAAAAACAATGACAATGGAATTGTTGAAATAAAATGTAATATTCAGTGTACAGTGCAAATTGACCCTTCTTGTAACCCCACATACCTTGAATAAAATTATAAAAAACAAATTCTACTGCTATGATTAGATGCTGTTTGGAAGCCAATGAAGGGATGAGTTTTATGTCAGAGCCATCTGGGGCCAAAAGGTCAGTCATCTATCTGGATTATCATTCTTAATTCAGTTGGATTTATTTTTCTGCTAGATATCAAACATAGGGGGAAAATACATTACATGCTTTCCTGTAAAGTTTCATAGTCTGCATAATTTTGAATGTTTGTATTTGCTTTAAGCTGTTTTTCCACCATAATCTCTCATGCTAATAATATTAGCCTCAAAAATGCTAACTTAAAGAGAAATGTTCAGTCCCACTTATATCAGTGAGAATTATCAGATAATATTTATTAAGGCACTCGTGCACAAAATGGTATACCAAGTTTTTAAGATACTGATTAAAATATACAGTTATTTGCCTTTTGGTAAGCATATATCTCCGTTGCACATGGATGTATTCTCTCACAAGACCTACTCCTCAAAAATATATCTTTTATAAAATCTACAGTTAAAATATGTTCTCATAATAACACGTGTCTTATTCTGTTCTCACAATGCTAAACAGACATACTTGAAACTGGGTAATTTATAAATAAAATAGATTTAATTGGCTTAAGATTCTGTGGGCTGTACAGAACTCAAAAATAATTCTACTTATGGGGAGACCTCAGGAAACTTGCAATCATGGCAGAAGGTGAAGGGGAAGCAAGCACATATTCACATGGCTGGCAGGAGATAGAGAGAGAGAAAAAGGGGGAAATGCTACACACTTTCAAACAATCAGATCTCATGAGAACTCATTCACTATCACAAGAACAGCAAAGGGAAAATCCTCCCCCATGATACAAGCACCTCCTACCAGGCTCCTCATCCAAAATTGGGGCCTACAATTCAACATCAAATTTTGGCAGGTACACAGAGCCAAACTATATCAACATCTATCAGAGATCAGTACAAGAAAGCAGTTGATAACATATTTTTAAAACATTCTGACATTAATATAGCAAGTTAGATGTTATTATGTTTCATTTTTTATGAAAAATAATATCATGGAGTGATAATATTTTATAAAGAGATAATATTTGTTGAACTTTAACTACACTGTGTTATTTTCCTAGAGCTGCCCTATAAATTACCACAAACTGGGTAGCTAATACAACATAAACTTATTTTCTTGAGTTCCAGAAGCAAGAATTTTAAAACAAAGGTGTCAGAAGGGCCACGACCTCTGCAAAGGCTCCAGGAAGGACTCCTTCTTTGCCTTCTCCTAGGTTCTGGTGGCTCCCGGCATTCCTTGGATGCAGCTGCATCACTCCACATTCTGCCTCCATCTTCACATAGCCTTCTACCCTATTTCTCTTTGTGTCCTGTCCTCTTGTAAGGGTACCTATTAGTGGACTGAGCGTCCACCCTATTCCTATATTATTTCATCTTAACTTTATTGTCTGTACAAAGACTATCTCAAAAAAGCTCATATTCACAGGTGCAAGAGGACCAGAGGTTAGAACTTGAACATGTCTTTTGGGGAGACACAACTCAGCCCACAGTAGATGACAAATATTTTTATTCTATTACCTCATTAAATCTTCAGGTTAAACCAAGGAGGTAAGTATTTAATAATTTTACCTTCGCCTTTTATTTGAAAACCCTGTGGACAAGAAATAAAATCTTTTATACACAGCCATTCAACAAGTTGCAGTTAGAATTGGACTTCTGACCCAAACTGTTTTAATTCAGAGTTCAGAAACAAGCTAGATGTCACAAACATGTAAAAATCTCTCTTCAAACCCCATAGTTTGTGTTCTTTTCATTACATAAGAGCCACCTCCTAAATATCAATGCTTACCTCATAATTATGTTTATTCTGGTTGCTCAATAACTAGATATTAAAAAGATAGCCAATTCTATTTTTTCTCCCTTTTTTTTTCATTCTTCACTTCAATTGATGTTTATTAACTATTCAAAGCCAGGCATTTATCTAGGCACTGGACATATGGCACTGAACAAAACTGACAAAAAATATACACTCATAAAGACTGTAGTCTAGTGATGGGTTTATAGTCTATGTAGGCTTCACTGTCGTATCTTGGATACTACGTATGTATGTATGCGAAAATAGATTATATTTTTTAAGCAATATTATTACTATAGAATTCAGTTCATTTTTAAGGATATTATCTCAAAATATTATTGTAAGAAAGCATTAAAAGAAGAATTCCAAATCAGGACCTCAAAAGAGAAATAATGATTGAAATTCTGACCATTTTCTACAACCTGTAGTTTGAGAATTTCTCTGGAGACAGAAATAGAATTGTTTATGTACAGCTGAACATAAGCTGATTTGAAAATACCAGGGGGATTTTCTGAAATGTATGCAGAATATTTCTGTAAGAAGTGCTTGGTGTCTTTCTGTAGTGCTTTAGCTAATTCTGCAGAGTGTTTAACTGTCAGTGGTACTCCCTTGTTCAGTAATTGACTAGCGCTGAGAAGCCAGATGACCTTTACAAATGCCAGCTTCTGATCAAGACCTGATGTTAAAGTCTTTAAGAGACTACAGATGGCTGTATAGGATGTAGCTGCTCCTGTAGCTATCATTCTTTTACTCAAAATGCCAAATTAGTATCAACTTTCAGTTGACGCAAAAGGGTGATGACTGTTGTTTCTCATTATAATAACATTCGGAGTTAAAAACCTATAAGGTCATCATGAAAGCAAAAATTAAAATAAAATAACATAAAATATTTGAAAGACATTTTCCGGCATTTTTTGCATATGGCTTTTATACAGCTGAACAGTAAAAATATGTGGAAATAAGCTATAAGCTTTTGTTATGCTCTTGTATTATACTCAAAATTAAAAAAAATACAGTTCAGACATCTTTTTATTTTTCCAGTGTATGGCAGCATCATTGGGTGAATAAAAGGTGATAATTTTAATAGTAAAATCAACCCCAATGTTATCCTAGACCCTTTGTGGAATGTATTTGAACAAATATGGCATCCAGAATAATATTAAATAGCTCTAGTAGAGTAGTGGAAGTTAATAAGTTATAGTCAATTTAATAGAACACAATTTATTATTTTTTAGTTATATTTAATATTTGAACTAGTGAAATAATATCATTGGATCGAACCTGAAAATCATAAAATATCATACAAGAAGAACACTGTATTAATCTCTCAGATATTCTATTAGTTCAATCTTGATATCTAAGGTTATATTTTGAGTATTATAAAAGATAGTCATGAGACTTTTAATATGGAACATATTTTAGAGATCTTGTTGATATTTTCTTTTTCATGAGATTCTGTAAAAAAAATTTTATTCTCAACTTCCATTGTCTTGAAAATATGGGCTTCTCAAGGCATTTTGTATTTAACTAATTTTTCTTATCGTAACTAATTCTGATTATTTTTCTGTGTCTGAAAAATTCTTGTAGCTGACTTAGTAGAACAAGTCTAAAAATTATACAAGATCTAAGAGCATATGTTTTCATGTATTAATTTTTTAGTTATTAATTTCCACTTTTATCTGCCATTTAGCCTAGCATTTTCCTTTGTTATTGAAAGCACTATAAGTAACTTATAAATTGAGTACAATGCAAAGAAATGGACAGATAATGAACAAACAAATAAGAAAAAGAGAAAATCAGAGTAAGTTCAGTTTTTAAAAAAGATATTATATCCTTTCTATGTATTGGTGTATGAAACGTTGGAATTTATATACCTCTGTAACATCCTAGTCTTAATGAAGTCAAACTCTGTCAATAATACTTAGTTGAAACATCTAGAAAGGAATTAAATGTTTACTGTTTTAAGCTAGTCCTAGTGCAAAGCTTGTATCAAATCTTTAGGGCAATGTATAGAAACACCAAAATAAGGGAAGAGGTAGGGAAGGAGGCCAATGTCTAAAATAATCTATTGATTTATTTTCTCTGATGTGTTTTATAAACATATGTCTATACTGATGCTTTCTCAGGGCTTCTGTTTATTTGAGGTACCATCCTTAGGAGGGAAACACATACATTGCTTTCCAGCCTTTGTTGAGGGGATCGTGAAATGTACAAATCAACTGAAACTCACTGAGAAATGCCTGGTACCATTTTTTGTCAGACCCCTGACTGATCAAAACCAATTTATTTTTGGTCCTGATGAAGAAAAGGCAATGAATAATTAAGTCTTGGAAGATACTATCTTTCAGAATTGTTAGCTTCATTTAAATAATTACATTTTGATATAATATTGGATTTTCTTTTCTTTTTGCCAGCAAGTCTATATGCAACTAGCCTTTCTATAAAGATTGGGGTTTCTTGGCCTGGTGCGGTGCCTCACGCCTGTAATCCTAGCACTTTGGGAGGCTGAGGCGGGAAGATCACGAGGTCAGGAGATTGAGACCATCCTGGCTGACAGTGAAACCCCATCTCTACTAAAAGTACAAAAAATTAGCCGGGTGTGGTAGCGGGCTTCTGTAGTCCCAGCTACTCGGGAGGCTGAGAGGAGAATGGCGTGAACCCAGGAGGAGGAGTTTTCAGTGAGCCGAGATTGCGCCACCGCACTCCACCCTGGGCGACAGTGCAACACTCCTTCTCAAAAATAAATAAATAAAATAAAAAAGATTGGGGTTTGTTAATTTAACCTGAAATTTAATCTTGTAATGTATTATATAGCTACTCAAGAAAAATGTATCAATGAGACGAATACAAGTAATGCAATGTCTTCAAGTAAATTTTGCTTATACTTTCTGTCCTATGTTTGTAATGTCTTTGCCATTAGAATAAGTTATTTTTATAAGTTTACTGTTGAATAAAATCTTAAAGTACAAGAAACATTTCTCTAAGACACTTGTCACTTTTAATAAATATTGGTTTTATACTTAATGTTAACTTTTGTATTAAAACTCTTTCCCACAAGAAAAATACAAAAAAAAAAATTGGCACCATCAAACCCTGAATTTTAGGTTGTATTTAGAAACACACACACAAATTACTCTAAATGTGCACTAACAACACCTAACACAGATTTTGCACATGTCCATGTTTGTAGTTTGATTGTTGGTTTATAATTTATTTAATTTTTTTCAAAAATATGCGAATGACTCAGCTTGTTGAATATAACCCAATCCTAAAATTTGAAAATAGTAATTTTCCTTTAAATCCAGTATATCTTCTAATTTATTTAAGTTAGCTTAACCTCATACTATCAAATTTAGGATAATTTTGTTTTCTGTTTAATATGGATTAATAGTTGACCTTCTTTACAATTGGTAATACCTACAACTGCATTATATTCTCATCCGGACCCCTAATATTTATTTAGTGATATTAAATCTTGTCATTTCATTGTGTAACTGAACAATAAATCTTGGTTAGATAACTTTGGCTCAGTTGCAATAGATAATCTAAGCAATAAGGAAACCTTCATTTAAACCCACAACATTTTAAAAAGCAGGATTTTAAAAATTCAAGTTAGACTAATTTATATTGCATTTTGTTAAATACAAAACAAGATGGCTTTAAAATAGGAATTGTATGCAATTTCCTATATATAAGCATAACTGAAGCAATCATAGCATCTAATAATATGGGCGTATATATTTTGAATGCATAGTAAATAAATCAAGACTAATTTCTATTTAATAAATTGAAAATAATTTAACACCAATTAAGACAATTCTGAGAAATGTTTCTGTTTTAGTTTTTTTAATTTTTGAACTTCTAATGATAGTATGTTTTTAGAGATAGAGTCCAAACTTGATTTTCTAAGTTTAAAACAGATTATGAATTTAAAAATATCTTTGGCTTTCTTCTCCAAATAACCAAAACTAAATGAAACATATTCGATATTACCATTTCCTTAATCTAATTTAAATGTATACATGTATATATTCATAAAAGTTGCGTTTCTTTGTATCTAGTACAGCTATAACAAAATATTTTAACAAAAAGTTATAACTGAGTTGTCAGGAAAATTCTTAAGCAAAACATATTCCAAATAATTTTGTCTGTATCTTGTAAGCCTTTGCTTTGTAAATAATTATATGGAAGCAATGAAACAATTAACCCATAAAATTTCCTGAAGAAAGAGGATGTTTAATGGGAGTCAGCAAAACAAATTTGTAGAAAATCGAATCTGCCCCTCTTCAACTTGAATTGAGCCTGGAAGATGTTACTCTCATTTTCCAGAGCCTTCCAATCCCATTATAAAGGACTTGCCAGTCCTACTTCGTAAAGAGGCATTTGCAGAATTGAGCTTACAGCGGAGAATGAAATGAAAGATTAAAGCTGAGAGCTAGAATAAGGCACAAATGAGGAGAAGCTATTGCAAAATAACCACAAAATGCCTTTTATTTATTATGATATACTAGGTACTTTTCTAAGCACTTTACATACATTAACTCATTAATCCTCTCAACCAGCCTAAAAGGGAGTTCCACTCATTGTTTCTCTCTCACCCTGTGTTTTTTTAACACAGGATAAAATTCAATATACTAAAGGCCACAGTTTATTGAGATATATTTTCTGTAAATTAAAACATTTCTGAAGTAATGTCTAAATATCTTACAAAGAATGATATCTTAGATTCATGGGAGAATAAGTTATCCAAAATTATGCAAATAATAATTTACTGAAATTTAGATTCAGCCCCAGACAGTCTGCTCTTGTTCTCTTAACTACATTAAGCAAAGAAACACAGTACCAATAAGTAGAAATCAATGGAATAAATGGTTTTTGACTAAACACATCCTTTGAAGACCATTTAAAGTTTAAATTTCAGGCAATTACTCACAAAAATAAATTGAGCTATATTAAGTAGGCAATAAATGCTCAAGTTCTAGAAAACAAGCCACTCAAATGCACACTGGCCTGAGAAAAAGACCTGCTATAAAAGGATTAAGCCAAAAACGAAATGGTTATCAGAACAACAACAAACCGTCATTATTCATCCCTGAGCCTATCACTTAATTTGTAAAGTTATTCAAGTTAATATTAGCAACACGCTCAATTGAATTTGTGATCTGCTATATATGCAAATGTGCTTAATTCTAAAAGAACATTAAATATATTTAGCCATCTGCATTGTATTAATAGTAAATGATTTCTCAATATATTTTTGTTAATTACATGCATTTTAAATAAAAGTATATTTAGCTACTTTAACATAATGGCTATGGAGTTGGAAGATCCATGAATACCAACTGCAGCTACAAATCCAATATCAAGAAAGAGCAGATTAGAAAAACAGCAATATTTATTAAAAACTGTATGAATAAGCTTTTCTACTGGTGTGTTTTCACATTATAACTATGTACCATGTTTCCTTCTTTCTTTAAATTCAAAGTTCTATCACTATATCTTCCTTAATAGTGTTTCCTCATGCTCACAACATTACCAATCTATTCATACTATTTACTCCAGTTTTTTAATTTTTTTTCAATAAACTGGTTTTGAAACTTAAATGGTCTGAACTTCATAATCTCTATGGCTACCTTTTTCTTTTCTCTGGAGTCCGAAACTTTGCTAATTTATTCAATGTTGTATGTTGTGTCTTCACACAAGCTATTGCTTAAGAATTCTTCAGTTGATTTAAAATCTGAAAATACTTTAAATTTGTCAGATATCTTACCTATTTCAAGCATGTTTATTTGGCAGATGATATTCAAAATGTGATAGACATTTGGCCAACACTGAACCAGGACATCACATTTTGTCCAAAAAAATAATTTTTTTTGCTCACTTGTCAACATGCCATAATTCTTCCAACAATTACTAACTATGACTTTGAGAAAGTTATTTAACTCTTTTTGTTTCTACTTATTCATCTGTCAAGAAGATATAGTACCTACTTCATATTTTTCTGGTGTGAATTAACTGGATAAATATAGGCACAATATAATATTGCCTGGGGATCATTATGGAATTATTGTTATTACTGATATAAATTGATAATAAGAACTTCAAAAAATTTAGAAGACAAAGAAATAGCTACTCCTCAAATCATAAGACGTGGAATCATTAAATATTTAATGAAGCTAAGATACTAGCATGCTTTTAACAAACTATTGGAAATGATATAAAAGGCATATCTAAATAAATCCATGGTATCTATTCCCATTCATACTCGTTTAAAACAATGATGTTTTTACATAAGTTCATTTAAAATTCATAATTGTAAACCTCAAATGGACACTAAGCAATGTCTAGCATTCTGTTATTTGATGTATCAAATTCTGAAGTGATTATTGAGCTTCTATAACTTTTCTCAATTTCCACACACCTTCTTCCTCACACATAGTAGATTGTCTTGCCTTATACTGTTGTCAAGAAAATATACTATTTAGATGAATTTAATGCATCTTCCCAATACACAATCTGAAGTTCTACCTATAGCCTTCCCATTGCTCTTCAATCCTTTTATGCTGGAAGGTATTTTATTTCTCTTGCCTATGATTAGTTTCTTCTTGCAGTTTGGATCCATAGCTGTCTTCCATCCTAAAGATGTCTTTTGCTAACTCATGATTTTAACTTGATGTTAGATTATTTTATCCACATCCAAACAGATTATAATATCTCACTTCTTAAAACACACACACTAACCTTTTTAATTCAGACTGGCTTAAATATCTGAATCACTTTTTAAATTTTATTTTATTTTATTTTACATTCCTGAGTACATGTGTAGGATGTGCAGGTTTGTTATGTGGGAAAACGTGTGCCATGATGCTTTGCTGCACCTGTCACTCCATCACCTAAGTATTAAACTGATCATGCATTAGCTATTTTTCCTGATGCTCTTCCTCCCCACAACACACCCCCAACAGGCCTCAGTGTGTGTTGTTACCCTCCCTGTGTCCATGTGTTCTTATTGTTGCACCACCACTTATAAGTGAGAAACATGCGATGTTTGGTTTTCTGGTCCTGCATTAGTTTGCTGAGAACAATGACTTTCAGTTCCATCAATGTCTCTGCAAAGGACATGATCTCTTTCCTTTTTATGGCTGCATAGTATGCCATGGTGTATATGTGCCACATTTTCTTTATGTACTCTATCATTGATGGGCATTTGGGTTGATTCCATGTCTTTGCTATTGTGAATAGTGCTGCAATAAACATATGCATTCATGTATCTTTAAAATTCAATAATTTATATTTCTTTGAGTATATACCCAGTAATGGAATTGCTCAGTCAAATAGTATTCCTGGTTTGAGGTCTTTGAGGAATCACCACACTGCCTTCCAGAATGGTTGAACTAATTTACATTCCCACTGACAGTGTAAAAGCATTTCTATTTCTTTGCAGCCTCACCAACATTTGTTGTTTTTTTGACATTTTAATAATTGTCATTCTAACTGGTGTGAAATTGTATCTCATTGTGGTTTTGGTATGCATTTCTCTGATGATCAGTGATGATGAGCATTTTTTTTCTTTGTTTTCAGCATTTCTTTGTTTTTAGCATAAATGTCTTCTTTTAATAAGTGTCTGTCCGTATCCTTTACCCACTTTTTAATGGAGTCAGGTTTTTTTTTCGTGTAAATCTGTTTAAGTTTCTTGTAGACTCTGTATTTAGACCTTCGTCAGATGGATAGATTGCAAAAAAATTCTCCCATTTTTTAGGTTATCTATTTACTCTGATGATAGTTTCTTTTGCTGTGCAGAAGTTCTTTAGTTTAATTCAATTTGTCAATTTTTGCCTTTGTTGCCATTGCTTTTGCTGTTTTCATCCACAAATCTTTGTGTGTTCCTATGTCCTGAATGACATTGCCTAGATGTTCTTCTATGGTTTTTATAGTTCTGGGTTTTACATTTAAGTATTTAATCCATGTTGAGTTAATTTTTGTATAAGGTGTAAGGAAGAGGTCCAGTTTCAGTTTTCTGCATGTGGCCAGCCAGTTTTCCCATTACCATTTACTAAATAGGAAATTGTTTCCCCCTTGCTTGTTTTTGTCAGGTTTGTCTAAGATCACATGGTTATTGATGTGCAGTCTTATTTCTGAGTTCTCTATTCTGTTCTATTGGTCTATGAGTCAGTTTTGGTACCAGTACCATGCTGTTTTGATTACTGTAGCCTTGTACTGTAGTTACAAGACAGGTAGCATGATGCCTCTAGATTTGTTCTTTTTGCTTAGGCTCTTAGGCTTGTTTGGCTACACAGCCTCTTTTTTGGTGCCATATAAGTTTTAAAGTAGTTTTATCTAATTCTGTGAAGAATGTCAATAGCAGTTTGATGACAATAGCACTGAATTTATAAATTACTTTGGGCATTGTGGCCATTTTCAGAATGTTGATTCTTTCTATCCATGAGAATGGAATGTTTTTCCATGTTTTTGTGTCGTCTCTGATTTCCTTGAGCAGTGGTTTGTAGTCCTCCTTAAAGTTGTCCTTCATTTCCCTTGCTAGCTGTATTCCTAGGTGTTTTATTCTCTTTGTAGCAATTGTGAACGGGAGTTCATTCATAATTTGGCTCTCTGCTTGCCTCCTGTTTGTGTGTAGGAATACCTGTTATTTTTGCACATTGATTTTGTATCCTGAGACTTTGCTGCAGTTGCTTACCAGCTTAAGGAGTTTTTGGGCTTAGATGATGGAGTTTTCTATATATAGGATCATGTCATCTGCAAAGGAAAGACAATCTGTCTTCCTCTCTTCCTATTTGAATACCCTTTGTTTCTTCCTCTTGCCTGATTGCCTTTGCTAGAACTTCCAATACTGTTTTGAATAGGAGCTGTGAGAGAGGACATCCTTATTTTGTGCTGATTTTCAAGGTAATGCTTTCATCTTTTACTCATTCAGTATGATATTAGCTGTGGGTTTTACAAAAATGGCTTTTATTATTTTAGATATGTTCCTTCAATACCTCGTTTATTGAAGGTTGTTAACATGAAAGGATGTTGAATTTTATTGAAGGTCTTTTCCACATCTATTGAGATAATTATGTGGTTTTTGTCTTTAGTTCTGTTTATGTGATGAATTATGTTTATTTATTTTGAGTATATTGAACCAGCCTAGCATCTTGGGGATGAAGCCAACTTAATCGTAGTGGATGAGCTTTTTGATGTGCTGCTGGATTAGGTTTGCCAGTATTTTATTGAGAATTTTGCATTGATGTTCATCAGGGGTATTAACTTGAAGTGGGTTTTTTTGTTTGTTTGTTTGTTTTTATTGTTTTGTTTTTTTGCTGTTGTTGTTATATCTCTGCCAGGCGTTGGTATCAGAATAATGCTGACCTCATAAAATGAGTTAGAGAGGAGTCCCTCCTTTTCAATTGTTTGAAATAGTTTCAGAAAAAAATGGTACCAGCTCCTCTTTGTACCTCTGGTAGAATTCAGCTGTAAATCCATCTGTTCCTAGGCTTTCTTTGATTGGTAGATTATTACTGCCTTAATTTCAGAATTAGTTAATTGTCTATTCAGGAATTGAACTTCTTCCTGGTTCAGTCTTAGGAGGGTGTATGTTTCCAGGAATATATCCATTTCTTCTAGATTTCCTAGTTTACATGCATAGAGGTGTTTATAATATTATCTGATTTTTGTTGGTATTTCTGTGTGGTCAGTGGTGATACCCTCTTTATCAATTTTTATTGTGTCTATTTAATTCTTCTTTGTTTGCTTCTTTATTAGTCTAGCTAGCAGTCCATTTTTTAATTAATTTTTTCAAAAAAACAGCTCCTGGATTTGTTGACTTTTTGAAGGGTTTTTTTTTTTTTTGTGTGTGTGTGTGTGTGTCTATTTCTTTCAGTTCTGCTCTGATCTCGGTTATTTCTTGTCTTCTCCTAGCTGTGGGGTTTATTTGCTCTTGGTTCTCTAGTTCTTTCAGTTGTGAAGTTAGGATGTCAACTTGAGATCTTTCTAGCTTCTTGATGTGGGTACTTAGTGCTATACAATTCCCTCTTAATACTGCTTTAGCTGCATCCCTGAGATTCCGGTACATTGTCTCTTTCTTCTTATTGGTTTCAAAGAACTTATTGAATTATTCCTTAGTTTCATTACTTATCGAGGAGTCATTCAGATGCAAGTTGTTCAATTTCCATGTAGTTGTGTAGTTTTGAGTGAGTTTCTTGATCTTTCATTCTAATTTGATTACACTGTGGTCTGAGAGACTCTTTTTTATGATTTCAGTTTTTTGCATTTGCTGAGGAGCAATTTACTTCCAATTATTGAATCAGTTTGAGAGTAAATGCTACATGGTGCCAAGAAGAATGTATATTTTGTTGCTTTTGGGTAGACAGTTCTGTAGATATCTATCAGTTCCACTTGATCCAGAGAAGAGTTCAAGCCTAAATTTTTTTTTAATTTTTTTCCAATGATCTGTCAAATACTGACAGTTGGGTATTAAAGTCTGGGAGAGTAAGTCTCTTTGTAGGTCTCTAAGAACTCGTTTTATGGATTTTGGTGTTCCTGTATTGGGTGCATATATATTTAGGATAGTTAACTCTTCTTGTTGAATTCAACCCTTTACTATTATGCAATTCCCTTCTTTGTGTTTTTGGATCTTTGTTAGTTTAAAGTCTGTTTTGTCAGAAACAAGGATTGCAACCCCTGATTTTATCTGCTTTCAATTTACTTGGTTAAACTTTCCTCTATCCCTTTATTTTGAGCCTATATGTATCTTTGCACATGAGATGGGTCTTTTGAATGCAGCACGCTGATGAGTCTTTTCTTTCTATCCTGCTTGCCATTCTGTGTTTTTTTAACTGGGACATTTAGCCCAGTTACATTTAAGGTTAAACTTGTTATGTGTGAATTTGATCCCATCTTCGTCATGGTGGCTAGTTATTTTACAGACTTGTTAATGTAGTGGCTTAATAGTGTCAATGGTCTGTGTAGTTCAGTGTGTTTTTATAGTGGCTGGTAATAGATTTGCTTTCCATATTTAGTGCTTCCTTTAGGAGCTCTTGCAAGGCAGGCCTGGTAGTAAAAAATTCCCTTAGCATTTGCTTGTCTGAAAGGATTTTATTTCTCCTTTGCTTATGAAGCTTAGTTAAGCTGGATATGAAACTCTAGGTTGAAAATTTTTGTTTCTAAGAATGTTGAATATTGGCCGCCAATCTCTTCTGGCTTCTAGGGTGTCCAATGAGATGTTCACTGTTAGTCTGATGGGCTTCTCTTTGTAGGTGGCTTAGCCCTTCTCTCTGTCTGCCCTTAACATTTTTTCCTTCTGTTTGACTTTGGAGAATCTGCTGATAATGTGTCTTGACATTGTTCTCCTCATGGAGTATCTTACTGAGGTTCTCTGGGTTTCCTAAATTTGAATGTTAGCCTGTCTTGCTAGGTTGGGGAAGTTCTCCTGGATAATATTGTGAAGTATGTTTTCCAACTTGGTTCCATTCTCCCCATCTCTTTCCGGTACCCCTATCAGTTATAGGTTAGGTCTTTTTACATAATTCCATAGTTCTCAGGGTTTTTTTTTTCATTCCTTTTCATTCTTTTTTTCTCTAATTTTGTCTGCCTGTCTTATTTTCACAAGATAGTCTATAATCCTTTTCTCCACTTGGCCTATTTGGCTATTGATATTTGTGGTTGCATTGTGAATTTCTCTTGTTGTGTTTTTCAGCTCCATCAGGTCATTTTTATTCCTTTCTAAACTGAATATTCTGGTTAACAGCTACTGTAATATTTTATCATGGTTCTTAGCTTCTTTACGTTGGGTTAGAACATGCTCCTCAAGCTCAGTGAAGCTCATTATTACCCACCTTCGGAGGCCTACTTCTGTCAGTTCATCCATCTCAGCCTCACCCCTGTTCTGTGCACTTGCTAGAGAGGTGTTGCAATCATTTGAAACTGAAGAGGCACTCTCATATTTTGAGTTTTCAGAAGTTTTGCATTGATTCTTTCTCTTCTTCGTGGGTTTATCTATATTTGATCTTTGAGGCTGCTGACCTTTGGATGGGGTTTCTGTGGGGTCTTTTGTGTTGATGTTGTTACTTTCTGTTGGTTTGTTTTTCTTTTACCAGTTAGGTCCCTTTTCCTTAGGGTTTATGCAGGCCACTGGGGTACCATTCCAGACCCTATTCCCCTGGGTTCCTGCTGCACCTGGAGGTATCACTAGTAGAGGCTGCAGAACAGCAAAGATGGTTGCCTGCTCTTTCCTCAGGGAGCTCCATCCCAGTGGGGCGTGAGCTGATGCTGGCCAGAATGCTCCTGTATGATGTGTCTGGTGACCCCTGTTGGCAGTTCTCACCTAGTCAGGAGGCATGAGATCAGGGACCTGCTTTAAAAACAGGTCCTTTGCTGAGTAGGTTCAGCTGCTCTAGGGAGAATCTCCCTCATCCAGACTGCTGGCTGGCAGGAAAGACTAAGTCTGCTGAACCACAAGACTGTGTCTTCCTCTCCCCCAGGGTGTTCCTTCCCAGGAATATCAGAGTTCTGTCCATAAACCCCTGGCTGGAGTTGCTGTAGTTCTTGGAGGGAGGCCCTGCCTGGTGAGGAGGGATAAATCGGGTCCCACCTATAGAAACAGTCTGGCCACGATCTGCCACAGCCGCTGTGCTGTGCTGTGGAAAATTCCTCTCAGTCCAAACTGCCCAGTGTCCCTGACACCAGCAGTGGTAAATGGCTGACTGGAGCCACAGTGATGGTGGCCAACCCTCCCAGTCATCTTAGGCAGTGTCCTACCTGCTGCCACTGGCCATAACCTGAGTGGATTGTACAGCTCTTTGCTTGAGACCCAAGGCCCTGGTGGCGTGGGCTCATGAGGGGATCTCCTTATCTGCAGGATGCAAAGATCCATGGAAAAAGTTTGGTTTCCCAAGTAGGGTAATACATTCACTCATCACCTCCTTTGGCTGAGTGTGGGAGTTCCCTTTATCCCAGGTGGCTCCTGGGTCATTGCTCCACCCTGCTTTTCCTTGCTCTGCGTGGGTTATGACAACTGACTAGTCATTCCCAGTGAGAGGACCTGGATACCTCAGTTGATGGAGCAGGATTCACTTGCTGTTGTCTTTCTTCTCAGTGGGAGCCACACATTGGAGTTGTGTCTAACTGGTTGTCTTGGCTCCTCCCCTCTGAATTATTTACTGATATTCCTCAAAGTTGTGTTGCTGGAAAAGAACACCAAAACTGACCACTGTTAAGTTGTATAAAATGCAATCTTAGTTTTGCCTGTTTCACCAGTGTACCACCCCTTTTATGCCCTTCCCCCTTCAAAAATCATGGAATACTTTATTTTTTGAGATAATCAAACCATATCAATCAGTATTTCCTTTTCACCATTTCTTGGAATCTGCATTTTTCAGGAATCACAACTTCTCTGTCAATTAAATTTTCTACTCATCTTAATTTGACTTCATTCTTATAGCACAATTATTCCTCTGTTTCTACAACAATCTTTTGTGCTGTCGCATTTTTCAAGGTGATAACGGTCCGTTATCCCTAGTTGCTTTTGCCTCTTTCCAAAAAAGCTCCTAGAATAGCTCAAGGCCCAATCCTAGGAAAATTTACTCCTGTATGCTCTCCCTGGTGATGTCATCCTATGTAACGATTACCTTGAATTTGCTTTTGTACCTTACAATTTTTTTTTGAGTTCAGATTCTTCAAAATTCTAAATGACTTTTTAACATTTAAATTGGATGTTTCAAAATATCTCAATAAAATATGCTTAAGATAGAATTCTCATTCTTTCCCCTAAAAACTTATTCTTACCTCTTTTTTTTTATTCAGCTTCATGATATGGCAACATCTTCTAGGAACTAACTTAAATGACAATAAGAAAAAAGGTATTTTTTATATCTTCTCTCTTTTCATCACTACAATATGCAATCTCTGTGAATGTCTGCTCTATGTTTATCTTACCACAATTTTAATACAAGCTTTGTCTTTAATCGTTAGAGGGCATATATAGCTTTTATTATAGTATCTTAATAAAGGATCTCACTTTAAAATACTCTTTCTTTTTTAGTTTTGTTCTTCTTCAATGTACAGTTTCCAAATTAACTATATTATATATACACACACACACAAGTAAATATGCAAACACACACATACATGTATACATAATTATATACATACATACCTGTCTGTATTCATTAAAACAAGTTATTTTTCTAAATAAAAGACTAGATTGCAAAAGATACTAGATGTATTATACATCATTTTTACTAAATTCATAAAATACATAGTTACAAAAGGTAGAATTTTTGTACCTCACATAACCTTACTTTGCCAATTTTCTCCTCTGTAAAATACAGATAAAAGAATTTACTTCCCAGAATTATCATGAGATTCAATTAGATGAAGTACATAAAATGTTTGGTAAGAAGTGGGCCCATTAAAATTCATCTATAGGTGTTTATTTTAATCACTCTCTTCATTTGAGTTTTGAAGGATCTAATGTAATATTTTATATAAAATATCATTACTCTTTATGTTATGGTGGTTTTTAAACATTTTAATCGAAAATTGTAAGAACCTATTACATTTTACATTAGTCTATAAAATTAGTATCCTCAATTGTCAAATTTAATTGTAATTTTAGCTTAGAAATAATCATTGATGAAGGCACAATAGAAATTATCCATAGACTATGTGATTAACTTAATGATTTTACATTTCTTTGCTTTATTATTTCCCTTGGCTGTGCTGGTTTATTGTTAAAACATGACAAAGATTAACCAGGCAAGGACAATGTAACAACCCATCACAACAGTGATCTGAGGGCCAATTAAGCAGAATCATTGATGTCATCCATTAAAGTTCCTTGGAACAGAAAACAGGATGAAAAATAAGTTACCAGGCATTTCTGAAGGAACTAAAAACATTATAGTGTTGTGATTCAAGATACAAAATAGATATTTTCATATTAAGGCTATCCCTAAGACACAGTAATCACGTGAGCCTTATGTTTTTGTAGGTTGTTGTATTATAATTATCATACGGAATACTTTGATGCACTGCTTGATATATGTTTATATTTTAAAAATTTGAAAATTCTGAAATAACATGTTGTTTTTGTTTTGAGACAGTATCTTGCTCTGTTACCCAGGCTGGAGTGCAGTGGCCTGATCTCAGCTCATTGCAGCCTCAACTTCCTGGGCTCAACTGATTCTACCATCTCAACGTCTTGAACAGCTAGGATCACAGACATGAGTCACCATACCTGACTAATTTTTGTACTTCTGTTTTAGTGTGTGTGTGTGTGTGTGTGTGTAAAAGGGTTTTTGCCATGTTGCCCAAGCTGGTCTTGAATTCTTGAGCTCAAGTGAACCATCTGTCTCAGCCTCCCAAAATGCTGTGATTGCAGACATGAGCCACTGCACCTGGTCTGAATTTATTTTCTTGGAGCATACTGGAAAACTTCTTCATTGTGCAGTTAATTCTTGTGTTTTAAAAATGTGCACAGAAAGGCATATTTAATAAATTTTTACATAAAAATATTTTTGACTCATGTGCCAAATATATTCCAAAAACTACATCTGATTAAATATTAACTACCCATTTAAATACAAAAAAACACTATTTTTGGTTACCTATGCAGTTTAGAGGATGAAATAAATGATTTTAAACACCATAGATTATTATTATTATTTTTTTTTGAGACGGAGTTTCACTCTTGTTGCCCAGGCTGGAGTGCAATGGCTCGATCTCGACTCACCGCAACTTCTGCCTCCCAGGTTCAAGCAATTCTCCTGCCTCAGCCTCCCAAGTAGCTGAGATTACAGGCATGCACCACTACGCCCGGCTAATTTTGTGTTTTTAGTAGAGACGGGGTTTCCCCATGTTGAGGCTGGTCTCAAACTCCTGACCTCAGGTGATCCGCCCTCCTCAGCCTCTTAAAGTGCTGGGATTACAGGCGTGAGCCACCGTGCCCGCCCCATAAATTATTCATTATTGTACATTTTAATATTGAGGTGGTTTCTTTTATAAAAAAATAAGACACGTAGTAGATTATTTATTTACAGTATTTACAATTAAGACCAATGTTATTCTAGTAAAGACATATTTTAGATAGTTAAACTGGCTGGGAGCGGTGGCTCATGCCTGTAATCCCAGCACTTTGGGAGGCTGAGGCGGATGGATCACAAGGTCAGGAGACCGAGACCATCCTGGCTATCACGGTGAAACCCTGTCTCTACTAAAAATACAAAAAATTAGCCGGGTGTGGTGGCAGGAGCCTGTAGTCCCAGCTACTTTGGAGGCTGAAGCAGGAGAATGGCGTGAACTCAGGAGGCGGAGCTTGCAGTGAGAGGAGATCGCGCCACCGCACTCCAGCCTGGGCGACAGAGCGAGACTCTGTCTCAAAGAGTTAAACTTAAAAATTAGATACGAGACCACGGTGAAACCCCGTCTCTACTAAAAATACAAAAAAATTAGCCGGGCGTGGTGGCGGGCGCCTGTAGTCCCAGCTACTCGGAGAGGCTGAGGCAGGAGAATGGCGTGAACCCGGGAGGCGGAGCTTGCAGTGAGCCGAGATTGCGCCACTGCACTCCAGCCTGGGCGACAGAGCAAGACTCTGTCTCAAGAAAAAAAAAAAAAAAAAAAAAAAAATTAGATACGTGTTTTTTTCTGCACAAACAAACAATAGTTCCAAATTTTCTGACCATCTCTAATGACAGATCAGTGTGAGTATACTGCCTAGTAGCTATTTTCTGGCCAACCACTGACTAAAAATAACTGCTTTATGTTCTTATAAATTTTATTATATTATTATTATCATTATTATTATTATTATTACTTGAGATAGAGTCTTGCTCTGTCGCCAGGCTGGAGTGCAGGGGGCTCAATCGCGGCTCACTGCAACCTCCGACTCCCTGGTTCAAGAAATTCTCCTGTCTCAGCCTCTGGAGTAGCTGAGATTACAGAGATGCTCTTGATTGACTTGATTCATTATTTGAATTGACTTTTTATTAATTTAATTTGCAATCTATTGATTTTTGTGCTATCAAAATCATTTTCTTCCTTCTATTTGCTTTGAGTTCATTTTGCTTTTCTGCCTCTTGGCTCTTCAGATGGAAGCAGAGGGTGGTGATTTTAAATATTTCTTTTTCTAATATAAGCCTTTAATGTTATAAGGTTTTTACTAGGCACTGCTTTAATTTTAGTTCACAAATTGTGATGTTTTATTCTTTATTTTCAATTTTTAAAAATATACGTATTTAAGAAATTTTATATTTTTCTTGAATCTTGCTTTTGGATTCCGTGTTTAGCTGTGTGTTTAATTTCCATGTATTAAGTAATTTCCAGATATATTTAGGTTATTGATTTCTAATTACATTTTCTTGTTTTTAGAGCATACTATATAGGATTTCAATGTGTGTATTTGTTATATTAAGGTTTATTTAATGACCCCAAGTATAATCTGTTGTGGTGAATCATCAATCTTCTCTTGAGAGGAATGTGTTTCTTTATTCTCATTGTGTTCTAAAATGTCAATTAGATCAAGCTGATTTTTCATGTCATAGAAATTGTTGCTTATTTTCTGCTGGCTCATCTATAGTTTACTGAAAAATAAGTAAAAGATTCCACTGTAATTGTGCACATATCTACTACTCCTTTCAGATCTAGCATTTTCTTGGCCTCACAAATCTTGAACGTCTGTTGTTAGTTACATACACGCACAGGATTGGTGTATCTTCTTAGATAATTGTTATCTTTACAATTATCTAATGTCACTCTGTCTCTTATAAGTGTTCTTGTTTTGAAATCTACTTTGTCTGAAATTAATATAGCCAGTTTAGCTTTATTTTGAATTAGTATTTAAATGGAATATCTTTCTTCATCCTTTTAAGAAAAAATCTGTATCTTTTTATTTACATGGGAATGTTTGTAGTAAGAATATAGCTGAGTTCTACATTTCTTTATCCGATTTAACAGTCTATCCCTTAACAACTGAGTTTAGACCATTCACATTTAATCTGATTATCAAAAAATTTTGATTAAAATATATCATCTCTCTAGCAGTATTCTATTTGTTTATTTTGTTATTTGTTTCTTTCCCACTTTTCCAATCATCTCAGCTTTTAATTAAGTATATTATAGTTTTGTGGCTTTTATATGTCTATTTTCATACTTTTTATCTTTTTTTCAGCAGTATCTCTATGGTTTACAATATACATTTGTAAATAATCAGAGGCTATATTAACATAATATTATGCCACTCACATACAGTTTATGGACCTTATGTTTCCAATATCTTTCTCTGATTCCTTATTCCATTGCAGTTATTTTAATTTTATACATGTATATTATTATATATGCATAAGTACACATGTATATTTTCACCATTTTGCATTAAAGAATCAAGTATCATTTATTCCATGGGCAAATCTCTATTCAGTATAGATCCAAGTTTCTGACTATATCACATTTTTTTTTTCTGCTTGAAGAACTTTCTTAAACATTGTCTGTAGTGTAGTTCTACTGGCAACGAATATGGGAATAAAAACAAATCATTC
Source organism: Symphalangus syndactylus (assembly GCF_028878055.3). Taxonomy (NCBI): domain Eukaryota; kingdom Metazoa; phylum Chordata; class Mammalia; order Primates; family Hylobatidae; genus Symphalangus; species Symphalangus syndactylus. Next base: position 77,123,077 of record NC_072438.2, read on the forward strand.
AGGAATAAACAAATCATTCAGGTTTTGTTTGTCACAGTATGTCTTTTTATTGTAATTTGGAAAGATTCTTTCACTGGTATTGAGTTTGAGGTTGACAGGTGTTTCATTAAACATATCAGAGATGTCACTCCATTGTCTTCTTATTCACACGGCTTTTGATGATAAGTCTGCTGTATTTCTTATCATTGGCTCTCTGAAAGCAAAATGCCTTTTTATCTGTCTTAAAAATTTTCACATAGCCTTCATCAGTCAACAGTTTGACTATAAAATGCTTAGAGCTGTGTGTTTGTGTGTGTGTGTGTGTGCACATTCACATGTGTGTATATGCAAGCCTGTTTGTATATTTTGGGTTTTTATCCAGCTTGATAGTAAGTTACCTTAGAACAACAGTTTGCAGCTTGGCATTACTTCTGAAAATGTGTCACCCGTTATTTCATTAAACATTTCTTCATTAAAAATTCCAATTATGCATAAATTAGAATATTTGATATTGTCCAAAGATCTAGAATTTTTTTTGTTTCTCTTTTTTCTTTGCATTTTAATTGGGCTGTTTAATCGTTGTTTATTCAACATTACTGATTTTGTCCTCAGCGAGTCTACTTATAAGTTTATTGAAGATCTTCATTTCTACGCATTGTTGTGATTTCTGTATTTTCTACTTGATTTTTTTCTTATGGTTTCCATTTTGTGGCTGGAATTATCTCTCTGGGGCTGTCTTTTCTATTAGAGGCTTTAATATATTAAGCATAGTTATTTTAATTACCATGTCAGTCCTATATCTATGTCATGTCTGACCCTGTTTCTCATAATTGATTTTTGCTATCTTTTTGTGTGCTTCATAATTTTTGTTGTTATCATTCAGAATAAGTCCTGGCATATAGGGCATGGTCATGCTTATTTCAAACACTTTTTAAAAGAATGTTTTTCGTTGTTTTAGTTCTACATTTATATTGTTTTATTTTTTATTTATTATTTTATTTATGCAGTTTTCTGAAGTATCTTCTAGTTCACAAATTATGCTATTTTGACTAACTTACTGTTATCAATTTAATTTTCACATTATAGCTTAGAAAGATGTGTATGATTTTGTTATTTGGCATTTGCTAAGACTTCTTTTGTTGTAAATACATGGTCAACTTTAATTCTATCTGTACTTGAAAAGAATGAAAAAGAATTACTATTTTCCCAAGTAACCTTTTAAATGTAATCTTTATTAAAATTTATTTCAAAAATAAGCTTTATGCTGTATATCAACTCTTGGCCATATCAGATCTCAGTATTTTTTAAACAAATTCTAGGTTAAGATTTTTAATACTACTCATAACTCATGCATCTATACATTCACATTTTGAAAGCTCCTATTTTATTTTAAAACTGCCACTTTAGGACCATAAATGTGAAAAGATATACATTTTCTCTCAAGGACACTGTATGTAGAAACTAACCAAAAATTTCTACCTTAATAAAATTTATACCATAAATGATTAATCTATGTTTGTGTGTATATGTGTGTGCATACACATATGTATATGCATGGAGGAAACTTAGAGACATTGTGATTATTTCATCAGTTTTATGAACAAGAAGGTCAGGGGATGGAATATGTGTATTATTTTAAAGATCCCTTCAACTTCTTCAGAGTAAGAGTAGAGCTATGGTATTTCAGAATTCCTCTCAACTTGTTTTTCTAATTAATTAATTCAATTTCATAATTAGCAAAGAAAGAATTAGGCATATAAATGAATATGATCATACACAATAGTTCCTTAAATTATAATGAAGACTTTTAAAAGTATATATATTTTCAGCATGGTATGTCTTAACATGTTAGCAAAAAAAGAAAAATATATTTTACTTATTCCTTATCTAATCGTGAGTTTTATTTTTTCTGTTTTTGAACATGACATTCTGAATTATTACAGTGTATTCTATAGCTGAACACTGGCTTTTCAGTTAAAATACTTTATTCAAGTGTTTTCTAGTGTTTGAAAATGCACATTGGTTACCACCTTTACCCTTTCTATTGTAAATCTTGAACTCCTGATCTCATCTTAATCCAATCTTCTTTTTTGTTTTTCTCTTGGATCGGATAACATAAATGGATTTCTTATAATACCCTTTGTGTTTTATGATACCTTGTTTTCTGAGATTGCAGTAATCAAGGAGCAGAATGAAAAACAAAGTCACTGAGAAAAAAGTGCATCAATCTCCTTTTGAGTCAACCATGAATGTGACAGTGAGACTATGAACAGCCAGTAGCCAAAGTTGTATCAGCATCTATGCAGCAGCAGCAGCATCTTCTGGACAAAAAGAAAATATGTAAACTAACAGCAATGAGACTGTAATTAGTGGAAAATAGGCACTTGACAATAAACCTCAATTTTTTTTCAAATTGTTATTAGAAATGTAAATAAATAAAACAGAAAATAGAAATTAAATGAGCTACGGCAAGGGTTTATATATCTCTAAGTAAATCTTTCACTTAAATTTTGGACTCTGAGTATGATATAAAATTTCTAATTTCTTAAAGAAGTAAATTGTTTCAAATAATTGTGAAATATAGTTAGATTATTCTATTAAAAATAATTATGTGTACATTTTGCTTAATATTTACCTTGTGACAACTACATCATCATTTTTGAGCTGGTATTTTATCCTTCCAATTTGTACTAAATTTTGTAAATTAACACTGTAATAGATCATATGCAATTAACAATGTCATGAACACATGGTTATTTTATATATAATGAGTTGGCTTATTTGTTAATAGGTTTTCTCAATAATGTAATAAGCAAGTCGAGAGATATTAAAAAATCTCAATTTTTGACTTTAGAAACTTGAAATAAAACTGTTATTTTTGTCTTTTAAAGATACTGGTAGAACCTTCTGCAAAGACAGTTAGGTAGGAGGAGAAGAAAAAGTAATAATTATATTTGAATGAGTTTCTTTTGTTTTTCCAGGTGGAAATGTTATACGAATATACTTCAGCATTTTTATGAAGAAGGTACTTAGCTTAGGCATACAGAGCACACAGTGGCACATAATAATTGCACCACAGCTTTACCAGTACCAGAATCAGGCATTCACCGGAACAATTTTATGATTTTGTAACAACATAACCAGTTTTCTCAAGTTCTGCTTTTTTTGGCCAAAGATGCTTTCTTTTCATTAATCCAAAATCTACTTGTGTGAAGAATCTTAAATTTTTTCTAGCTTATCAGGGAGAAATAACACATGACAACATTGATGAACAATGTGGACTTTACTATATGATTTTGTAAGACTTGAATTTAGGAAGATAGGTATGCCCCAGAAAAACTTTAAAATTGTAGTAAGCATTAGATATCTTAATTGTCTTCTGCCTGGAGTACTGTGGCAAACTGCCTGCTCACTCTGCAAAAACTTTATATTTTTATCTCCCTTGTTTTTCAGCGTTGCTTCTTTGTTTATGAGCAAGCAATCAGGTTCTAGATGTTGAGATCCTCAAAATATTTTCTCAATGAAGACCAGCCTCTAATTGAAAACAGTTTTGTATTAGCTGCTAAGAGAATGAAGTAGTGTTCACATAATTACATACAATAACTGTAGCCTCTCCAAACACACACATATACATGTACACATTCACAATCTTTTTCTATTTTCTGCTCCAAAAAAATCTTTTTATTTGGAGATCCTAGAAATTAATTTTTTGAAAACAGACAATTTCCCAAGTGCTTACATATTAAATATGCCAAGCTTCAGGTGTGAGAGAATTAGATGATTCCTGGAGCAAAGCCTGAAATGTCTTACATTTTCAAAATGATTTTTAAAGTTCATGTGAAAAATTCAAACCTGTGTATTTTTTGCACAGTGTCTGTTACGTTATACGACGATATTTTATGTTTTTAATGTAAGAAGTATTCTGTGAAAATACGAGCTAATACAAAAAGATTTCTTTTCCATTTTTATTTATTTGTTTATTGAGATAGAGTTTCACTCTTCTTGCCCAGGCTGGAGTGTAATGGCATGATCTTGGCTCACTGCAACCTCTGCCTCCTGGGTTCAAGCAATTCTCCTGCCTCAGCCTCCCAAGTAGCTGGGATTACAGGCGTCCACCACCATGCCTGGCTTTTTTTTTTTTTTTTTTTTTTTTTGAGTTTTTTGTAGACAGAGTTTCACCATGTTGGCCAGGCTGGTCTTGAACTCCTGAACTCAGGTGATCCACCCCACCTTGACCTCCCAAAGTGTTGAGATTACAGGTGTGAGCCACTTTACCCAGCCAAAAATATTTATTTTCTATAAATATATCTCTGGGCTTGGACTGTGCTAACTCTTTGTAGGCATATACTTCAAAAATATTTTGTGATGTGATAATTTTCATGAAGCTTCCTTGTGTAATATAACAGGTTTTCGCTATAGAAAATATTACTTTCCAAATATACATCACTGAAGAGATAGAAATCAGATAGGAGGGGACTCTTTTACTGTCTATTGCAGCCACTTCCTGACGCCTGCATTTTGCCTATTTGCATGTGTGCTGTCTGATTTGTTACAGGGTGCTAGTCCCTAGGTGCACTGTCCTCATTCTACCTGTAGATCTCTCCTTTGTTCTTTGCACGTTGACAACTAACTTTCCTTTCTTGGAACCACTCACTTCAATGGTCATGGAGGGTGGGATCCAAAAGCATAGTTTTTAGGCACTTTAACAACTCAGAACCTTTACATATACTACAGCCTTCTTTTTCCCACAATGGAAGGATATTCTTCTGGATGAGAAGGATGAAGATTTGGGAGTATTGTGCAGAAGACCCTCAGACCTGTCTTGGTACAATGGCTGTATAGAGTCCTACTGAAAGCAACACATAACTCAGAATTTTTGAAAGTGTTTTTAAACATTCCATGAATGTCAAGTGTTTTCTCCTCTGAACACAAAAAGGACCTAAAGAGGGGTTGATAGTGACAAAACTGGGTCTTGATGGAAAAAAAAGTGCCCTAACTGGGTTTATCTAGGTTAACCACCATATAATAATTAAAATATTAACAGTTATTGAAAATATATTCTAGTAAAGTAGAAATCTCACCCTTCTCTCTTACAGGATGCCTTCAAAAATGCCTGGAAAAAAATCTGAAATCATTGATATCAGATTAATTCATAGTGAGTCTATATATCATAGCTAAATGGAATGTTCATTTTTATATTTCAAATAATATGGTATTTAATAGTGTTGTCCAAGAAGTATCAGCGTTGGAATAATATGAAGTGAAACACACACACAAAAAAACAGAGACTTTTAATCATTACCTTTAGAAAGAAATTATAACTTTTAAGCTTATAAAAGGTTTGGAGGCAAGGAAACTCCAGCAATTCAGATAGGCCTTGGCCTCAGTCTGAAGGAGAATCGAGCCAGTCACTTAATAACCTTGTATAGTCAGCACACAACGCTCTGCCTCTGAATAAGATAGCCTGTGCTGTAGCTTTCAGCTTAATCACACGAATGAAAGAAACAAGTGTGTACGCCACCAAGTAATTTAATAAATCTTCTAAGTAAACATTTCGAAGCCAAATCTATGCTACGTCATTCATCTGAGCCAGGCAGGGGTATGGTTTCATTTTCCTGTCTCTCTCTTTCTCTTTCTCTCTCTCTCGCTCTCACTCTCTAGAGTTTTCAGATTAAAAGTATTTTTATTTTTTAACTTATTCTTAAATATTTTTGAAACTATTATAAACAAATATGTTTTAATAACATTTTCACTGTGCCTATAGATGGTATCTATATATACAACTGATTTTTCTACGTTGATCTTGAATTCTGTCAATTTTATAAACTTGTAGGTTAGTTATAAAAGTTTTGTCTGTGATGTGTGTGTGTGTGTGTGTATTCCTTAGGAGTTTTCCACGTATTAGATCATGGCATATGTGAAGAGAGATAGTTTTATTTATTTCCAGTCCATCAGGATACATATTATCTCTTTTTTCTGTATTAATGGCCCAGTCTAGAACCTCTAGTACGATGTTGAGTATAAGTAGCAAGAGCAGACATTCTGTTTTCGTTTGAAATCTTAGAGGGGAAGCATTTAAGTCTCATCATTATGTATGATGTTAATTGTTATTTTTCAGAAAAGCCAACTGGTTTCAGATTGAGAGTTATTTTCTACACTCAGTTTGGTAGTACATTTTAATAAAGAAAGCATGGTGAAATTTATCAAAAGATTTTCTTTATTTCTATTGAGATTATCATTATTTACTTTTGTCTTTTATTCAATTACTCTCATGTATTACACTGAATGATTTTACAGGTTGAACCACTTTTATTCCTGGAATAAATTTGTCTTGGTCGTTCTGTATAATCCTTTTTATATAGTGCTGGTTCTGGTTTGGTAGTATGTTCAAAATTTTTGTGTCTTTATTTATAAGGCATATTGATATGTAGTCAGCTATTTTTTTCAAATAAAGTTTTTATAATATTTCTTTTTAATATGTCTTTTTAATTTCTGTAAGTTTCATAATAATGATGCTCTTTTATTTAAGATTTTATTAATTATAATCTTGCTTTGTCCTGGATAGATAGTTTAAGTTTGTCAATTTTTGTTTTTTTTTTTTTTTTAATATAAGAAACTTGTTTTCTTGATACTTTGTATTGCTTTCCATTCTCTATTTCATTTATTGGTGTACTAATCCTCATTATTGCCTTCCCTTTTATTACTTTAGTTTTTTTTAGAAATTAGGAATTCTGGCCGGGCGCGGTGGCTCACGCTTGTAATCCTAGCACTTTGGGAGGCCGAGGCGGGCGGATCACGAGGTCAGGAGATCAAGACCACGATGAAACCCCGTCTCTACTAAAAATACAAAAAATTAGCCGGGTGTGGTGGCGGGCGCCTGTAGTCCCAGCTACTCGGGAGGCTGAGGCAGAAGAATGGCGTGAACCCAGGAGGCAGAGGTTGCAGTGAGCTGAGATCGCGCCACTGCACTCCAGCCTGGGCGACAGAGCGAGACTCCGTCTCAAAAAAAAAAAAAAAAAAAAAAAAAGAAATCAGGAATTCTAATTTCCTACAGGAGAAGTTTAATTTATTAAATTTGTTGCTTTTTTCTTCAATTTGGGCATTTACTGCTACAAATTTTCCTTCAGCACTGCTTGGCTGCATCCCATAAGTTTTGGTTTGTTATGGTTTTGTTCTTATCTCAAAAAGTATTTTTTATCTACCTTGAGATTTCTTCCTTGATAAATTAATAAATTCTTATGAGCTTAAAATAATCTGCTACAACTATAAAATAATTTTTGTAAGACATAACTACAAATCAAAAAGCTGTAGTAAATACACAAAATACAAATAGCAAGTAATCAAAACATGCCCCTGGAGAAAATCACTTGACCATAAAAGAAGACAACAAAGTAGGAAGAAAGGAGGAAAAGAATCTACCAAACAACTCTAAAGGAAGAAAATAACAGTAGTAAGTCCTTGGCTCTTAATAATAATCTTAAATATAAATGAATTAAATTCTCCAGACTCCACAGAAACTGAAAGTGTAGGGATGGATAAAGATATTCCATGGAAATGAAAAACAAAAGAGAGCTATATACATATAGCCACTTCTGTTATATGTATACGTATATCATATAGCAGATCTGTTGTGTGTATATAATATTGCTCTCTTATATTTGTACCTATATGTATGTAGACTTATACATATAGCAGTATACATACAATATAGTATATATGCAGACATATACATATAATATACATATATACTGTATAGTATATATGCATATATACTTATATACTACATATACTATACTATACTATGGTGTATACTGTATAGTATAGTATATATGTATGTACACATATAGTGGGTGCTGTATAGTACAGTATATATGTATATATACTATACTATATACATATATACTATATACATAGTATAACTATGTATATAGTATATATATATCATATACAATATGTATATACTCTATAGTATAACTATATATATACTGTGTAGTATAGTATACCATATATACATATACTATATACTGTATAGTACAGTGTACTATATATACATATACTATATACTGTATAGTATGGTATACTATATATACATATACTATATACTGTATAGTATAGTGTGTATATATATATATATATAGACACACATATACACATAGCAGATCTGCTATATGCTATATAGTCATGGACTTTCCAGGTGTTGGTGAACTGCCTGTGACTTCCTCCCGCCCCCACTCCTCATGAATAATGAGATGATTGCTGGGCTAGATGTTTTAGCCATGGTTCTGCCTCTATTTTACATAAAACATGCACATGTCATTTACCTTGTTATGTACGAAAAATCTGTATCACGGGTATATTGAAAGAAATAAAGGTGGGAGCATTCAAAAAAAGCAGAAGTAGCTATATGTATATCACATAAAATAGATTTTTAAGTAAAAAACTGACGAGAGACAAAATGGTCATTACTAATGATAATGGGGTCAATTCAGCAAGAGGGTATAACAACTACAAATATGCATGCATCCAATATTGGAATACCTAAATATATGAAGCAAATATTAAATTATTTGAAAGAAGAGTTAGAATGCAGTACAATACAAGTAGGAAACTTCAACACACCCCTTTCAGTAAATGGACTGATCATTCAAAAAGAAAAATTAATAAAGAAACTTCAGACTTGCCCGGGAGTGATGGCTCACACCTGTAATCTCAGCACTTTGGGAGGCTGAGGCGAGTGGATCACCTGAGGTCATTTTATGTGTTTGAAGGGGCTCAACTTTAAAGGACAAACAATACTCAATTATTAATTATATTCTAAAATCAACTATTGTCATGGTGTGAAGAAAATTTTCAATAATTTTCTCCAGCATCCAATGTCCCCTGTACTATCATATTCCTCCCGGCAACCATTTTTCCTACTTCTCTTAAATCTATTAATTTTGTCCTATTGGTGACATTTAGGCTCTTCCAAGAAATGTATTCATTATGTTATTTGTTTAACTTTTCACAAAAATAATGGGTTGTTTTGATTTTTAGATCGGATAATCAAGAATGCAAGTTTCATTTTATTTTTAATTATTTATATATTTTAAATTGAAAAAAATTGCAAGCATTTATTGTATAAAACAATAAATTTTGAAGTTTATAAACGTTGTGGAGTATCTAGCTAATTAGCATATGCATTACCTCACACAGTTATTATTTTATTGGTAAGAACACTTGGCATTCACTCTCTTAGCATTTTTCAAGAATACAACGTATCATCAGTAACTCTAGTCACCATGCTGCACAATAGATCTCTTGAATTTCTTCCTCCCATGTGACTATAAGTTTATATTCTTTGGCTTAGTATAATTAAGCACTGAAGACATCAGTTTCTAGGCTTTTATTTAATGGGAGACTCTTTATTACTGATTCAGTATCCTTACTCAGTAATTGTTAGTTCAGATTTTCTGTTTTCTCATGACTTAATCTCAATAGCCACTTACGATTCTCTGCATTTCTGTGGCATCAGTCTTAATGTTTTCTCACCTTTCATCTCTGATTTTGAGTCTTTTCTCCTTTTTTTCATTATCTAAAGATTTATTGTTTTTGTTTATCTTTTAAAAATTCTAACTGTTTATGTTACTCTTTGTTTTGTAACCTTTTTGTCACAATTCTTTGAAGTCTATATCCTATATCAGGAACAGCCCCCAAAGCTTTTGCCCATTAGCTTTATAATCAGCTAAGTACTAAGTGGGAATTCTCTTAAATATTTTGAATTTAAGTCTTCCAGACATTGCTGAATGGTTCTGTGTGTGTGTGTTGGTGCATCCCTTTGATGTTCCAGGAACTTATAATTCTTCCTTAACCTTCATTTCCTGCTAGTGCAAAGGTTCAAAATTAGTCAGAGGTAAGATATTAATGCTGTTTCAAATCTTTCCTGGGCATGCCAATAACTCTGCTCTTGTGTGCACCTTTTTGGATTCCAAGAGATGTGTCGGAATTTCAAAGCCCCCCAGTTCTCTGTTTAATTTTTTGTCCAGGTTTGTGTTTGTCCCAACCAATGTCACTCTTTCAGGCGTTTTCAGTGTTCAGCTATTACTACTGTTTTTCTTTTTCTTTTGGTTTGTTAGGTTGTTTTTTTGTTTGTTTGTTTTGGTGAGAGAATCATGGCAAGGCTTTTCACATTGAGTGAGTTCTGAGTTAAGTCAAATAATAAAATCCCTGTGACAAGGCTTTTTCTGGAGTTTCCAGACAGCTTAAGTGATGAAAATTCTTTGGCAATGGGTCTGTCCTATCCAGTAGCCACTAGCCTGCTCTTTTTCTCAGCTACATAAGAGCTAAAGAGAGCGGGAAGGGAACAAGTCAAGTTAAAATGCAAAAAAAAACTTGAAATTTTTTTTGAGATCCAGCCACTTTTCTTCAAGGCCCACATTCGATTTTTGAGTCTTAGGTTAATTTTCAGAGTTTTGATAAGCTTAATTTTGAAAATGTTATCCTATTTTCTCATTGCTGTAATGAAGTAACAGATTTTCACAGTCTTTACATGAAGATCCTGAAACTCTGTCTTCAGAAGTGATTACTCTGTGAACGCTGATGAATGTGAAGGGTCTTTGAAGATCTTGAATGATAAATAATGTTTGATGCCTTGTTTTGAGTGGTAGGTATATAGGAGTACACTATGAAAAAACTATATGATCTGTATATTTAAGATTTATTCTTTTGTTGTATAAATTATAATTTATTAATTTTTAAAAAATCAATTTTCTATGTATTTGCCTCTAGACACTGAAAATAAGTGGGCGTGTACAATATTTAATTCATGAAATCAAACTAAATTAATAGGGAATGAAATTGCAACAGAGTATCAACAAATATAAATGCTGTATTTTAAAATTTAATAAAATGGATAATTCAGTGGATAACTGAAAAAGAAAAAAGGGAGACAGAGAGAAAATAATAAGTGTATGTTATTTCTAGCTGTGTGAAAATAATTTTTTAAATTTTTAGAAAATATGTGGATTCCTAGAAAAACATAAAAGGAAAAATAATGCTTTCAGCAAGTTTTCCATTAAAATTCTGAAAATCATACGCTTAACCTGAGAATGCAAATTTGAATAAGTAGTATAACTACAAAAAGAAAGTTTTGCACTCAGAATTCCTCAAGAATAGAAGTAGAACTTAAAGGGTAAGTTATGGACTGAAAAAAAAGATTGCTCTGTTTCGTTAGTGGAATGCATTTTGTTTAAAATAGGAGCATCATGTTGTGGATAAGATCAGAGATATTTTAGAGGGTGTCATAAAAGTGCAAGTAAATAAAATACTGGCCAACCGAATCCAGCAGCACATCAAAAAGCTTATCCACCACGATCAAGTGGGCTTCATGCCTGGGATGCAAGGCTGGTTCAACATATGAAAATCAGTAAATGTAATCCAGCATATAAACAGAACCAACTACCAAAAACACATGATTATCTCAATAGATGCAGAAAAGGCCTTTGACAAAATTCAACAACCCTTCGTGCTAAAAACTCTCAATAAATTAGGTATTGATGGGACGTATCTCAAAATAATAAGAGCTATCTATGACAAACCCACAGCCAATATCATACTGAATGGACAAAAACTGGAAGCATTCCCTTTGAAAACTGGCAAAAGACAGGGATGCCCTCTCTCACCACTCCTATTCAACATAGTGCTGGAAGTTCTGGCCAGGGCAATCAGGCAGGAGAAGGAAATAAAGGGTATTCAGTTAGGAAAAGAGGAAGTCAAATTGTCCCTGTTTGCAGATGACATGATTGTATATCTAGAAAACCCCATCGTCTCAGCCCAAAATCTCCTTAAGCTGATAGGCAACTTCAGCAAAGTCTCAGGATACAAAATCAATGTGCAAAAATCACAAGCATTCTTATACACCAATGACAAACAGAGCCAAATCATGAGTGAACTCCCATTCACTATTGCTTCAAAGATAATAAAATACCAAGGACTCCAACTTACAAGGGATGTGAAGGACCTCTTCAAGGAGAACTACAAACCACTGCTCAGTGAAATAAAAGAGGATACAAACAAATGGAAGAACATTCCATGCTCGTGGGTAGGAAGAATCAATATTGTGAAAATGGCCATATCACCCAAGGTAATTTATAGATTCAATGCCATCCCCATCAAGCTACCAATGACTTTCTTCACAGAATTGGAAAAAACTACTTTAAAGTTCATGTGGAACCAAAAAAGAGCCTGCATTGCCAAGTCAATCCTAAGCCAAAAGAACAAAGCTGGAGGCATCACGCTACCTGACTTCAAACTATACTACAAGGCTACAGTAACCAAAACAGCATGGTACTGGTACCAAAACAGAGATATAGACCAATGGAACAGAATACAGCCCACAGAAATAATGCCACGTATCTACAACTATCTGATCTTTGACAAACCTCACAAAAACAAGCAATGGGGAAAGGATTCCATATTTAATAAATGGTGCTGGGAAAACTGGCTATCCATCTGTAGAAAGCTGAAACTGGATCCCTTCCTTATATCTTATACCAAAATTAATTCAAGATGGATTAAAGACTTACATGTTAGACCTAAAACCATAAAAACCCTAGAAGAAAACCTAGGCAATACCATTCAGGACATAGGCATGGGCAAGGACTTCATGTCTAAAAGACCAAAAGCAATGGCAACAGAAGCCAAAATTGACAAATGGGATCTAATTAAACTAAAGAGCTTCTGCACAGCAAAAGAAACTACCATCAGAGTGAACAGGCAACCTACAGAAGGGGAGAAAATTTTTGCAATCTACTCATCTGACAAAGGGCTAATATCCAGAATCTACAAAGAATTCAAACAAATTTACAAGAAAAAAAAAACAACTCCATCAAGAAGTGGGCAAAGGATATGAACAGACACTTCTCAAAAGAAGACATTTGTGCAGCCAAAAGACACATGAGAAAATGCTCATCATCACTGGTCACCAGAGAAATGCAAATCAAAACCACAGTGAGATACCATCTCACGCCAGTCAGAATGGCCATCATTAAAAAGTCAGGAAACAACAGGTGCTGGAGAGGATGTGGAGAAATAGGAACACTTTTATACTGTTAGTCGGACTGTAAACTAGTTCAACCATTGTGTAAGTCAGTGTGGCGATTCCTCAGGGATCTAGAACTAGAATTACCATTTGATCCAGCCATCTCATTACTGGGTATATACCCAAAGGATTATAAGTCATGCTGCTATAAAGACACATGCACACGTATGTTTATTGCGACACTATTCACAATAACAAAGACTTGGAACCAACCCAAATGTCCAACAATGATAGACTGGATTAAGAAAATGCAGCAGATATACTCCATGGAATACTATGCAGCCATAAAAAATGATGAGTTCATGTCCTTTGTAGGGACATGGATAAAGTTGGAAACCATCATCCTCAGGAAACTATCGCAAGGACAAAAAACCAAACACCGCATGTTCTCACTCATAGGTGGGAATTGAACAATGAGAACACATGGACACAGGAAGGGGAACATCACACACTGGGGCCTGTTTTCGGGTGGGGGGAAGGGGGACGGACAGCATTAGGAGATATACCTAATGCTAAATTATGAGTTAATGGGTGCAGCACACCAGCATGGCACATGTATACATATGTAACAAACCTGCACACTGTGCACATGTACCCTAAAACTTAAAGTATAATAATAAAAAAGTGCAAGTAAATTAATGAAACATTTACAGAATTATTAATAATCAGTAAATCTAATCTAGGCATTTTCAACATAAGTAAATTCGTTCATCAACACATTGATACTACGTTTGGCAAACTTTTTTTTTATATTACAAATTGTCTTCAATTTGCAAAGAATAGATGATATTGTCTAAAATAATGCATATAAAAGAGACCCATGACATTCTGAATTTGAAATTTTTTTCACAGTGAAACAAAAATTTCATTTATGAACTCAATTTTTTAGCACTCTAGTGCTAAACAGAAGTATATGTGTATTTAAAAAGTTTATTCATGGATTGATCTGCTAAGAATGTTCTATTACATTTCATATATATATATATATATATATATATATATATATATATAAGCACTGCATTTTACACTGCTCAGTCACATCATGAAACCACTTTAAGAAGTTCTAATTTCATAATTAACTATGAATCAGGTTTAAGCAAAATACACGCACATGTTCTGTCTGCTGGTTTCATCTCTCTATGAATGGCTTACAGAATAATTAATGAATGGACACATCCTTCTTAGTGGAGTAAAAACAATTCTATTCTCATATAAAGATAAGGCTACAGACTAGTGTTTACAAAACTTCTGTACTCTTGTGAACCACACAATATCAAAATCAATGTCCACCCTTGCTTTCCTCAGCTAAAGGTGGATTATAGTACAGATTATAAGTACGGAAAAAGTAGATAATATAAAGAAAAATGCTATTTGAATATTTTTATTTATTTTTAAAATATTTTTATTTATTTTTAAAATATTACTGAAAATATTTTATTTTCAGTAATATCAGAAGCTATTACTGATGGTTGGCATATCTTAGAGACTATTATGAGGTGCCAGTAATGAGTTGTGTAAAAAGTTGAATTATTTAGAAATATTCCTCTTATTTAAAAGGTGACAATTATAATTGTTAATGCTAAAGAGAAAACATCGAAGAGAAGACATTCGGGTATGATTCATGTCCAATACTGTCACTCAGCATTGGACACTCATATCCCATGAATTCAACAGGAAACATCATTCAAGACATTATCTATTGAAAATATATTAGAACTCTCAAATCTTTAGCTTTAATTCTGGAAAGAGAAATTCTTAACCAGGATAATATTTGCATGGTCACAGGTGCTTTCACTCATTATACTCATGAATATGACTATCATGTCCAAAAATCTCTTTGACACCAGAAGATCTTTTATGTTTAATGATTACTCAACTGGATTGATACTAATGCTGGTATAAGATAATAAAGATAACTGCAAGTAATAGTCTTAAGGAATAGAGATCTAGAATTGATTCTGATCAATAATTCATATCTTCTTCTCTTTTCTGTCTAAGCTCAGTCATCTCCATCCATCTGGTTTTCAATTGTGAAACCAGATGGAGTTTAACTTCACACAACTCTCTGATGCAGACCTATTATCCAATCCATCATGATGTTAATCCATTTTACATGAGAAATATCCCTCAAATTGGATCACTTATCTTCATGTGCAATGTTTCCACTGTATCAATCAAGATAATATATGTCAGTAACAACGACTGCAAAATGTCAGTGGCTTAAAATTTAACTCTCCTGTACTATATGGTAATTTCAGGTTGGCTTCAGCCTTGCTCTATGTTGTCCTAATTCAGAGACACAGTTGATAGAGTATTCTCTAACTGGAATATTGCTGGTCTCCTGGCAGTGAGAAAAGAGAAGATACTGGCCCTTTTAGCTGCTTCTTCTATTAAGTGACATTTTCACATATAATTCCATGGTCAAAATTTGTCACAGGTATAAACCAGGCTGTAAAAAGAAGTTTAATTATCCCCCACAAATTAAACAACTATTATTGGTCAACAATAACTTAGTCAATCATAACACTTCGATTAGGACATAATTATATTTTCTAAAATAATTACCTAAATTTCCAAGTGAACTACTACCATTCAGTCTTATCTCACCTCCCCCATACTAATCAGTTCTTGAAATTGCAGAACACTTCCTAACATGCAAATCTGAGCAACTCATCTTCCTTCAAATATTACTTGCATTGTCCTGAAAGATCTTGAAATTAGCCCTTTCCTCTCTCTCTCTTCTCTTTCTCTCTTCCTCCCTGTCTTATCCATTGATTTTTCCATTTCAGTCATGCTGGCCTTTTTCCCATTCTCTTCTACTTATCATCATTCTTCTGTTAGCGAGATTTTTCCTGTAAGAAGAATTCCTTATATTCTCCTCTACACATGGTTTACTCTTTCCCATTCTTCACATGTCAGAACAAGCCTTCCCTTCTCAAGAAATTAATCTCTAAATCCCCCGTGATATATCCTCTTTTAGGGAGGGTCTCCTAATTCAGTGTACCTCTTCACTTTTGCACAGCACATGTTTCTTTTTTTTCTTTTCTTTTCTTTCTTTTTTTTTTTTTTTTTTTTTTTTTTTTGAGAAAGAGTCTTGCTCTGTCGCCCAGGAGGCTGGAGTGCAGTGGTGCAATCTCGGCTCACTGCAAGCTCCGCCTCCCAGGTTCACACCATTCTCCTCCCTCAGCCTCCGGAGTAGCTGGGACTACAGGCGCCCTCCACCACACCCGGCTAATTTTTGTATATTTTTAGTAGAGACAGGGTTTCACCATGTTAGCCAGCATGGTTTCAATCTCCTGACCTTGTGATCCGCCCGCTTCGGCCTCCCAAAGTGCTGGGGGTTTACAGGCGTGAGCCACCGCACCCGGCCGCACAGGGCATGTTTCAATGGGATAATTTACTAAAGTCTGTGTCTTCCACTAACATAAGACTGAAAGACTTAAAAAGACTAAAATTTGCAAAACAGACTCTGCCTATGTGATTAGCTACTATGGGTAAAGATGAATAGGAAAAATACCTGTTCTCTCTGATACTGTTGTATCTTTCCTCGAAGTCTTCAGAAGCTGAATTGTATTTTCCTTGTAATTCTCTCTTCCATCATCTGTAACATATTTCTTTAGGAATTATTGAACAGGAGATTAAAATTTCCTAAAATTTTCAATTAATAGACTTCTGATACTTTAACGTGTTACTTTATGTAATCATCTGAGCAGCTCAATAAGGTGAATGTTGTCTGTATTTTACTGATGATGCAATTGAAGCCCAGTATTATACACTAGCAGCTTTTGGCTCTGCAGTTATAATCAGATTTGTCTGACCCTAATACTGAAACTCTCCTGACAAATCACAGAAAGTGAGAATCTTTTCCCTTTGTGGCAATAGAGATTATTTAGAACATCTTCATGATGTGTTTCCTCCAGCAATTCATTGTTCTGCTCCTTATTTTCTGCCAATTACATACTATTTGTTTTTTTATCTATTTTTGGGTTCTATTTCATAATACTGAAGAATTTGATTCTTTTAAAATTCTTCATTCTTTAATGCATATTTTATAATTTTATAAATTATGTTTTCATAACTGTTTGTCAATATAGATATCTTTTCAAGAAAATTGTAAGATCCTTTCAACCAGATTTGTGCTTTTTGTGTTTAACAGTTTTAAATATAGCATTACCTTAAATATGTATTAATAAATAAATGAGTAAATTAAATTGTTCAGCAATTTAGGGATACATATTTAACTCAGGAAAATATCGAAAATGAGCATATTTTTAGTATACAAAAGTTTCAGTGGGCAAGAATAATATTTAGCAATATTTCTTTCAAATTAATAATTTTGAATAACTTTTCTACCGATAATATGTCTCATGTTTCATGCTACTGTTGACTTCCTATTTTAAAAAGTAATAAATATGCTCAGTTGAGAAAAGCCAATTTTATTACTATGGTTACTTATGTATTATTGTTATTATTTACGTTTTATTGTATGAGAGATTCTTTTCAGTATCACATACAACCTCTGCTGGTTATTAAATCAAATTTTCTGTTGTGATTTAATGGGAAAGAAGTAACTAAATAACCTCATATTTAAGATTAAGTATATTATAATATACGGCCTTTGCAACCTAAAGCACAAAATACCTAAGTAAAAAGTTCAGTCCTATTATAGGACTTAAGAATGATAACTGGTGCTTAGAATGATAAAACTAAGGCATTACAAGAACCTGAAAGAATGTTTATTTGGAAAAATAAAAAAGCCCTCAAATATCGAATGCTTATTCTTATATTAAATCACACGCAATAGAAAAATAGACTTTTTTCTTTGGGGTTTGCTTTTCCTACTTGACAAGTAAGGGGTGACTCAATGTCCCTGGACTTAATTTTCTTTCATCATAAAATAAAGATTAGTACTGTATTTTAAAATTATTATGTTAACATCAAAAGATTTAAATGAATTTCAATAATGCTAATATTAACCTACTACTATCACTAAGAGAAACATATATTATGGATCATTTATTAGTTATTTTCACTTATTGCCTCATTTGCTCTTCACACTTACCCTATTAGCCATGCCCTTAATTTTTACTTGTCATAAAGGCTGAAGAATCTGAATCCTGTAGAGATCAGGTAAGTTGCCCTTGAACTTGCCCATGATTTCGCCTTTTGAGCAAGATTTGAATCCAAATAGTTTAAAGCCTTTGCTTTGAACTACAATGTATAATATATGTTAATACTCTTCATTAGTAACCTGATACAGTGGTTATCACTTATCCTAGATAAAAAGAAGCTATGGTATAATTGTAAATATACAAATATGAAACAGAGTCAGTAAGCACTTATGTAGCTCCTAAAAGCCTGGTGAGTTTCAGCTGCAGTAATACAAATCAATGTGGAGTATCACTCTCATGGCACTATGGCAACAAAGATCTTCAAGTGAATGGGAAATTACAAGGGTTGAATTTATTCCATTCATTAAATGAAAACTGCAATCCTGTCTTCTTCTTAGTATAGAAATATCCAATAAAAATACTTCATTTAACAACTGCCACGCACTGCTTTTTGGACAATTACAGTAAAGACTCTTCCTTTCCTAACTGTACATTTGTGGGTTTTATGTACCGACCAATCAAGACTATCTACTTCACTTAGAACTTCTGCGAAAAAGGCAATTTTGTGTATAAATGGCTCCAATCTGGGAAGCTATCCAAAAGAAGCTGTTCAGGTGAATAACAGTGTGATTTACATGCAGGTGCAAATAATAAACTTAGAAATAGTTTGAAAATGCTAACTAAAGAAATGGAGTAGAATTGAGTTAACTGGACAGTTATATTGCTGCTTTTCTCGTATTTTTAAAATCCTAGAAATGTTATATATATATATATATATATATATATTTAGAAGAATGCATCTTGCTTTGAGTTTTGCCTATGCATTTGATTTTTAGGAAAATAAACCTTATAGGTAATGACTCATAGCTACACAGAATCTAATGGTTAAACATGTTAGTGGAATGGAAAAGAGCTTTTTTTCTACAAAGAGGATCATTCCAAAGGGATACCTGAAAAAATAATGCACTTTTTCTCTACTTTTGTCTTCTTAGACAAAAATAAATGAATACATCTATTATTTATTTATTTATTTTAGATATTATACTACATAAAGCAACCATGTAAATGATCAAAAAACCAGAAGTATAAAAAGAAGGCCACAGGTTGTACAAGAAGTTCGAAATGTATCTATCTACAAGACTACTTCTGGATAATTTGAAAAATTAAAATCAATAAAACTCTGAAATAAAGGATTGAATCATACGTGAGTCATAGAGGTTCAACATGTTTCTTTCCTTTGTCTACCCAAGACAAACTAAAATTTGTCTTGGGTAGTCTTTTTTTTTTTTAAGTTATCAGTATCTTATGTCTTGCATTTATTGGGATAATCAAACAATTTAATTTTCTTATTTAGTCTGCTAATATGGTGAACGACATGGATTGATTTTTTATTGTAGAACAATCTTGTATTCCTGAGATGAACTCCATGGTCGTATGGTATTATCATTTTATATATTGCTATTATAGGTTAAATTTGCTAATATATTATTGAGAATATTCACATCTATTTCCATGAGAGATATTAGTCTGGAAACATTACCTTCATTTCAATGTTTTCTTTTGTTTTGGTATGTGACAGTCACTCTCTAAGGGGGTCCCTAATGATTGCCATGTACTGATATTTATTGTCTAGGGCGAGCCCCTCCCCTTAAGTAATGTGCTTCTAATAGAACAGAGCAACACTGAGGGACTTCATATCTGTTATTAGGTTACAAAAAATATGACATCCATAGTACCAATAGAGTCTATTTAACACTGGTTCTAATGAAGCAAACTCTCATGTTTGAGCCCCATTTGGCAAGAAACTGTAGGTGTCCTCTGGCAATTTTAATGAAAATGTTATTACAACTTTTATAAGTTGACAATAAAGTGTAACAGGAAAATAAGTAATAATAGTTAATAAAATCCTGTAAAATAAGACATGGAGAATCACGAAAAACAAGTTTCAAAAAATATTAAGGAAACAAATATTATGAGATGTATACATTTAAAATATGGCAAATTTAGTATTTTGATCACTGGTGGAGAGGCTGTAACATACAGTGCTTTTTATTTAATGGATTGCCTTATAATTTAAACAAGTACATTTAATTTTACTTTATATACAATGCAACTTATAGATCAAAAACCTAAAATAAACATAAAATATTAAAAAAGTATTGGGGACATTTTTCTTGGTATGAAACCAAGTAATAATTTTGAGATTATGAACTACCACTGTGGAGAACAGTTTCTATTAAGAAAAAGCTACATGTTACATTTGAAATAGCATTTGCGACACATATTAAATCAAAAATACATCCAAAAGCAACATGGCAACCACAAAGAGATAATAGTATGTGTTCAAATAATACATAAAGGCAATTTATACCAGAAAAAAAGGGAAATAAACATAGGTAAAGAGGTAAAATGTGATAAAAATAAGGACATTGAAATCAATTCATTCACTTTATTTTAATTTTTGACTTTCCTTTTAGAAAACAGTAAAAATATTTTGTTAAATGTTAATAATGACTACTTTTGCAAAAATACACCCTATAACAGACCTAATGAGCTTTACAATTTCTAACCCATACCTCAAGGGGAATTTGGCAATACTTACTTATTTGTAATATGCACATAACTTTGACAATATGAATATGAATAGATATGCAATAATATTAGATTAAAATTATTTGTAGATGAGGAAATAATAAATTTACATGGCAATTTCCACCATATAATGATTTTCTTGATTCCCTTCATCAACTAGGACAAAGGGATATTATTAAACAAGTTTTTATAAACCAATGGCTTAAGGATTTGTTTAGGTTTAATTTCTAGCTCCCTCATTTATTTCTAAAATATCCTCTAATTCCTGCCCCCCATTCTCCTCTCTCTTACATTTAACTCTTAAGTCCTTTTATACTATTATAAATGAAGAAAAGGAGAGTCAAGGAGTTATGAGTCATTCACCATATTAGCAGACTAAATAAGAAAATTAAATTGTATGATTATCCCAATAGATGCAGAAAATACACTCATTCAAATTCAGAACCCATCCGTGATAAAAATCTCTCAGTAAAATAGAAATGTTAGTTCCTTGCCCTTACCTAGTAATGGGTATTTACTACAATCTACAGCTACCATCTCACTTAATAGTGACAGTGAATACTCTCACACTGTTATGGACTGAGTTGTCTCCCCTCAAAATTCGTATGTTGAAGCCCGAAACCCCAGTGTGACTGCGTTTGAAGATAAATCTTTAAAGGTCATAAGGCTGGGGTCTTCATCCAACATGACTGATGTTCTTATAAGGGAGAAACACCAGCAATGCCCGTGCAAAAAAAAAAAAAAAAAAGGCCATGTGAGGACATAGCAAGAAAGTAGTCTTCTGCAAGACATAGTGAAAGGCCTTGAGAGAAACCAAACCTGTCACTATCTTGATCTTGGAATTCCAGGCTCCAGAACTATGCAGAAATAAATTTTTGTTGTTTAAGCCTCCTAGTCTCTGGTCTTTTGTTATGGCGGCTCTAGCAGACTAACACACCCCGTAAGTTTCTGAAAAAATGAAAGACGTTAATTCTCCTTACTCCTCTTCAAAATCATACTGTATAAAAGTTACAGCTGTGAAGATAAAGTCACTAGTCAGAGCCAGAAAAAATACGGTCAGAAAGGCATGAAGGAGGGGGACTCATGCTTACGCATCTGAAATAACTGTTTCCAAGGACTCTCTCAAAGCCTCACACGAAATCCCTTCATGTCCTTCACATATCTCCTGCTTGCACGTTTCACAGTTATGGACGTGTGTCTATGGCAAGAGTTTTCTATAAAGATTTAGTAGGGCACAGCAATTCAGATTAGATGTTCTCAAAATAATACTTGCCCAATAGCAGCATCTCCACTAATAAGCTGACAACTGTGACTCTGAGCCTATGAAACCAGTCAACTTTGATTCCGAACCTCTTATGTGAACTTCTCCCTTAAGCCCATACAAGCTTCCCTTGACTTTTCTCTCTCTAGATGCACCAGTGGCTTGCCGTGGCCAGGCATCCAAGATCATAATCCTCTTTGCTTATTCCCAGATAAATTCAACATATTTGGAGATGATTTTCTCTGATGACTTTTTTTTTTTTGAGACGGAATTTCACCCCGTCGCCCAGGCTGGAGTGCAGTGGCACGATTGTGGCTCATTGCAACCTCCACCTCAACGGGTTCAAGCGATTCTCCTGCCTCAGGCTCCCGAGTAGCTGGGATTACAGGCGTACAGCACCATGCCCATCTAACTTTTGTATTTTTAGCAGACGGTGACAGTGTTTCACCATGTTGGCAAGGCTGGTCTCGAACTCCTGACCTCAAGTGATCCACCCACCTCTGCTTCCCAAAGTGCTGGGATTACAGGCGAGAGCCACCGCATGGGGCCCTTTTTTTTTTTTTTAAATTTAACAAGTGGAAGTCCTAGACAGTGCAAAAAGGCTGGAAAAAGAATAGAAATAAAGAAACAAAATTGTCTGTGTTTGCAGATGACATAATGTTTTTGTAGAAAATTCCACAAAATACATAAAACTTTTCTAGAATTTATAAATGAGTTTAGAAATGTTGTGGTGTAAAACATCTACATATAAAAGTTAATTGTAATAGGCTAGCACTGCTCACTAGTTATTGGAATTTTCAAAACTCAATAGTCCCCCCCAAAATAAAAGTTTTGCCTAAATCTAACAGAATATGTGCAATACACATTTTTTACAAGCTGTAAAGCCTTGATGGTAGAATCAAAGATGATCTAAATAAATCGAGAGATATACTATGTTCATGCACTGGAAGACTCGATATTGTTATGATGTTAATTACCTATTATTTGATTTATAGATCTAATGCAATTCAATATCCAAAAAAGATGAATTCAAAATTTATTCGTAGCAAAAAAGAAACTGTAATAGCCCAAACAATTATAAAAAGAACAAAGTTAAAAGTTACCCAATTTGAAAATTTAGTAATTAAGTAATTTAGGCAGTAATCAAGATAGCTAGTAATTAAGAGAGTATAGTATTGGTGAAAGTGTAGAGATGCATATATCAATAAAACAGAATAGAGAGTCTGAAATACCCACACAAATACAGTGATTTATAAAAAAGGTGCAAAGGCAATTCAGTGAAGAAACTTGTTTATTCAACTGATGGTGGTGAAACAAATATCCACAAACAAAAAGATTAATTTATGACTTTCTTTATACAAAAATTAATTCAAAATGAATTTTAGACTTAAATATAAAATTTAACACCATATATATGAGAAAATCTATGAAATGAATTTTGCCATGAGTTTTCATATATACACTCATTATCATAGTCTATGTTTATATAAGATATTGATTTCATTCAAAAACATGATGACTAACATTAACAATAACATAAATTATCTAGATCTAATTAATTCAACCAGTATAAACTGTTCATTTGTTTTTAAAATTAGGGACACACACAGTGTCTAATCGCTCTTTTGCATAATAACATTCATCCACAGAGAAATGCATATGGTGCTGTCTACTCATAAAATCGAATAGAATTCAACAGTGATTATCAATGCATTAGCACTGCATTATTAACAAGGATCAACCTAACAACAATAAATTTAGTGAAAAGGAAGGCTTGTGTAAGAATATAGAGAATTTTGCAATTAATATATTCAATATTGACAATTTTGTACAGAGATATAATAGGATATGCACATTCTATACATATATGAAGACATGAATGAGAATAACAAATCTCAAAATTGGTGTAATGATATCTCTTATGAGGGAGACGTATTCAGTGAAACAGCCGCCTCCTTTTTATTTTATTCACAATATTTTCTTAGGCTGAAAGAGAAGTACATAGTTGTCAATTAAAATATTCCCTATAACTTTTACCTATTAAAAATACTTTACACTAAATATAATAAATTTCATGTCCCATCATATTTAACATTGCACATCACTATTATTTATCAGAGAATATAACTGTACTTTAATAACTATGTGCTTTAGCAGAGAACATAGTTGTACATTGTTCAGAACCTGAAATAAGTTTTGGAAAGCAGGCCTTTGATGTCCTCTTAGGGGAGTACACTTTTATTCAAATTGAGGGAAGAGGGTACACAAGAGGACTTTCAAACAAGACAGATCACACGTGTTAGAATACTAGTACAGCCATAAGTTGTTCCTCTCTCTGATCCTATGGCCTTTGGTAATACCCTCCTACGCTGACTCGGAGGTTGGCCATGAAACGTATTTTGCTGTATTTGGGACCTTTCCACAGTTGTATAATCCAGCCTGGGAAAGCTTGCTTCATCAATTGATGATGCCTTGCTGGTAGATGGTTGGCAGCTAAGCACAAATGCATGAATGAGCTCAGTCCAGATCACCAGAAGCACTTCTCAGCTGACTACAGCCAAATTGACAGCCACAGAATCATGAGCTGAATAAATGGTTGTTGTTTGAAGACATTAGATTCAGAGCAAAATATATGAGTCCAGTAACTGTTATGCACTAAAAGCTAATTAATAGAATATGAAACAATATATGTGATATATTAATGAAAGGATTTATGTTGTCTATTTCCATACACTGGTTCTAATCAAGAAAATATTTTTAAATTATGCTCTATGTTTAGAAATAAGATACAGAAATATTTTATGTCTTAATATTTCAGTGCCCAGTTCATGTCTTAGTAATTTTTAAATAGCACTGTTAGGTTAATTTAAGTCAAATTCTTTTGTTTGCTAATATATACATCAAAATAACATGTTTACTGGCCTATTAAATTTTGTGTATGACGTGGGTACTAAAGCTACCTGATTCTCAAGATTTCAGTGATTTGGTGACAGGTATTGTAATAATTAATAATTTACTTTTTTTCTGATTCTATATAGAACGATTATGCCTGAAGAAGCTAAATAAACTTATTGATGAAGAGTTGGACAATGGATGTAACTTTAACTTTGACACTGATTTTGATATTTCAGCTTGATAATCTATACGGGAAATGACAAAGAGCAATTTACATAAAAATCCTATAAAAATACAAATATTGTTATTTAAAGTTCACTAAAACATTGATTTAATAGATTTCTATTTATTTTACTTGTATTTTTGATTGGCATATAACTTAATACATAATAACATATTTTCCTAAGTAGTAGTCATTGACCCCAGAGCTTGAAATTATAAATGATTTATAAAATTTGCATAAAGATACATGCAAATATCTTCTTCTTTGTCTTTATTCTGTATATAGGCTTAAGGTGAGACTTAAATTTCTGATTGTACTAGTATATTTTAATTTGAAATTTGTCTTACAATTTCCTTCTTTCTTTTCCCTCTTTTTTCTGTACTCCCTTACTACTCATCTCTTTTTTCTCCTTCCTTTTCTCTTTCTTCCTCCCTTTCTCTTTCGTTCTTTCTATTAACTTAAACTAATAGTTGCTAGATAATGATCTTTCTTTACTCTCAGAGATGGACTATTATGTAGTTTTCTGAGAATTGCTGCTATTTATAGCCTCAATACTAAATTCATTGAAAATCAGTTATTATTTATTTTTTTGCAGTTGAACAATGTGTGCTACAGGTTGAATTTATAAATAAAAAGTATTTATTGTCTGAAGTCTCCAATGTTCCATTAGATTTACATGACATGTTTTTAGTACCCTAAGACCCATTCATTGTCTAGGATCTTTGGGTGGAGGGATCACAGAGTATGAACGATAAATACATATCTGTAATGAAGAGAGAATGCAAATAAGAAAGAATTAAAGTAGGTAAAACAGGCATTAAATCTTGGGAATTAGATTACCTCTTGTAGTACTAGAAATTGAAGTTGCATTCTGAGGTGAGAGTAAGCCGTTAATGCAGTATGTTGTTGCAGGATCCTCACCACTTTCCTCAGTCAATTATTTTTCACTGAAATTTATTTTGTCTAGCGCAGTATTTTTCTTCTCTCCAAGAAGCCCTGTTTGTAAGAGTAAAATTAACGTTAGCCTGCTTTTAGAATAATTATATGCTATTTGCATTTCTTCCAATCTCAAATATTTGACCTATAAGACTGGAATTTTGAGTAATAGTAAAGAAAGATACTTTTTGCAGTATCACATTACATTTTAAATTTCATCTGCATAATTTAAAACATCTAAGCATAGAATAATGGAAATTTATACCTTGTGGTAACAAATAAAAATAATATAAGTTCTTCTCAATTTTAAATTGTAATTATTAAATGTGTATACATATCAGTTTAATATAAAGAAACACCTGCTTAGTAATAGCTGGAGTTAATTTGTCTTAATTTCATGTCATGAAAAAGTTAATGTAACTCTAATGAAATGTATAGCTAAACAACCATAGTACTAACATAAATATGGTGAACTATCTAGTTAAAATAAGTAAAATATATAATTTGCCATTATAATATTTTATGCATTAATACATTAAAACAATTAATAAATAATTGTTGATTTCAAATTATTAAGCTATTGATTAATCTCATTATGTTCACATTATGTGTACAAACACACACACACACACACACACATAAACACTGCAATTGTTTTACATTAGCTAGAAAATAAGTCATGAACTATGTACATCTACTCCAGTTTAAAATGTGGAAAGAATTTCCTGAACTCAGATAGAAAAGAGGAATAAAGAGAATGCATATGTGTATATATTCCTGAATATAATAATGATAAGTAAAAAATAAGTCTCAAAAATATGACCAAGGAAACATTTAACATTATGAAAATTAGTGACAAAAACATACAGAGAAAATTACAGAAAATATCTTTATTGCACAAGTTAGAGAAACATGTTAGAAAGAATCAGATTACAAATTAAACGTGTTCTACAAGCTAGTGAGCCATGGGAAAAAATAAACTCACAAATAAATATAAATATCAAATGAAAGTATAATATCATAAAAATGACAGAGTAAATAAAATTATTAAAATTTCCATGTCATAAAAAATATATAGGGGGATATAGATAATACACAAAATCTGAAATATACTTAAAAATGCAGAGAAATTGAAAAATAAAGATAATAAGAGAGGCAATTAAGCTATATATAATAAAAGCATAGACATAACTCTATGGATAACTAGAAGACCCAGAGAGTAGTACAAATACCAGTAAAATTAAACTATGCTTTTTTGAACTTAAAAAAAATCAGATAAAAAATTTTAGAGGACCCATTATATTCTGGGAGTGGGTAGTGGATGAAAAATTTATATTGCATTTTTTAAAAATCAGTAGTAAAAGAAATGTCTGAGAACTTTAGCAACATATGAAATAGATTTTTATAAGTGAAATCTGTAATAAAGATCATATAATGTGTTATAATGTATCCTAAATATTACAAACTACATATTCAATATTTTTACAACTGACTTATTTTTAATTCTACTACCATCAAGTAGCTTATAGTCAAATAATTACCTCAATGAGAATTAGAAAAGCAGATTGTATTAGTTAGGGTTCTCTAGAGGGACAGAACTAATAAGATAGATGATAGATGACAGATATAGATAGATGATAGATAGATAGATAGATAGATAGATAGAGGAGTTATTACGTATTAACTCACATGATCACAAGGTCCCATAATAAGCTTTCTGCAAGCTGCAGAGACAGTCCCAAAACTGAAGAACTTGGAGTCCAATGTTCGAGGGCAGAAAGCAACCAGCATGGGAGAAAGATGTAGGCTGGCAGGCTAGGCCAGTCTAGTCTTTCATATTTCTCTCCCTGCTTTATATTCTAGCTGCTCTAGCAGTTGATCTGATTGTGCTCACCCAGATTAAGGATAAGTCTACCTTTCTTAGCCCCTGACTCAAATGTTAATCTCCGTTGGCAGCACTGTCACAGGTACATCCAGGATCACTACTTTGCATCCTTCAATCCAATCAAGTTCACACTCAGTATTAACCATCATGAGTCCACACCTTGACAACTAGAACACATACGCGTCTCCTGAGATGATGCATAATCTTCAAATAAAGACAAAAATAAGGTCGTAATTATGCCTAACATATTACAACTATCGTTCCTACAACCAGAAATGCACCAATCCCAAACTCAAATGCTATTACACAGTTTACGATACTTAAACGCTGATACGAAGTCAGTAAATCTTATGTCACATGATAAAGGAAAAAAGAAATTAAGTGAAAATATTTTCTCAGTACAAGTGTATACATGCACAAACATGTTTTTAACAAAAGAAGTTATGACAATAACTGTCCTAGTTTCTGCAGCTGGTCATGTGGTCATAGCTGGTATTGATGACTAGCTTCTTCTACTATCCATTCTGTATTCCCTTTGCCTTCAGCAAGCACCTCATCAGATCATGGTTTTTTTCCTGGTGGAGTAACCCAAACCTTCATTCCTCAAGGGTCTGGGCCATTTGTAGTCTTTCCTAGATTGGGATGGTGTAGGTATGTTAATCACAGGGCATGGAAACATTAAGAGACACCCTAATGGATCTCCTGTATTTCACGAATACTGTTCCTTACCTCCATTGTGGAGTAGAAGACTGATTTCACCTTGATAGTTTTGGTCAATCACCCCAGCCCACACTGTAAGTCCCTCCTTAGTCTCTTGACTTAAAGGTAGGAGGAACCCAAAGGTACCAACTGGCAATTTTAACTTCCAGTTTAATGGAATCGTTGTTGTGTCTCCTGGTGGCAGCGTTCCTCCCTCTGGAACTAAGACCTCTAGGCCAGCAGAATGTAATGTCATGGGAACAGGAAGCAAAAATTTCGCTAGTGAGTCACTAGGGGTGATGGTGAGTGGTGCCACTTCCACTTCCAACCCTTGATTCCTAAACCCAGGAATTCTGCCTATGGGAGAAAATTTGCCCCAGCCCTGCAAAGTATTGTCACCTAGTTTGTGTTGTAATTGTGACTTCAAAAGGCAATTCCACTCTTCTATCAATCCAGCTGCTTCAGGATGATAGGGAACATGGTAAGACCAGTGAATTTCATGAGTATGAGCCCACTGCCATAATCCTTTAGCTGTAAAGTGAACGTCTTGGTCAGAGGCAATGCTGTGTGAAATATCATGATAGTGGATAAGGCATTCTGTGATTCCAGCGATGGTAGTCTTGGCAGAAGGATTGCATGCAGGATAGGCACATTCATATTCATAGTAAGTGTCTATTCTAGCGAGGAAAAACCTCTGCCCTTTCTATGATGGGAAGAGGCCCAATATAATCAACCTGCCACCAGGTAGCTGGCTGATCACCCTGAGAAATGACTCCATATCGAGGGCTTATTATTGGTCTCTGCTGATGGAAAATTGGGCACTCAGCAGTGGCCGCAGCCAGATTAGACTTGGTGAGTGGAAGTTCATATTGCTGAGCCTATGCATAACCTCCATTCCTGCCACCATGGCCACTTTGTTCGTGGGTCCACTGGGCGATGACAGGGATGGCTGGGGGAAAGAGGCTGAATGGTGTCCACAGAAGGGGTCATCCTATCCACTTGATTATGAAGTCTCTCCTCTGCTGAGGTCACACATTGGTGAGCACTCGCATACAAATATCTTCATGGTTTTTGACCACTCAGAGAGGTCCATCCACATAACTCTTCCCCAAATTTCTTTGTCACCAGTTTTCCAATCATGCTTCTTCCAAGTCCCTGAACATCCAGCCTAACCATTGGCTACAGCTCATGAATCAGTATATAATCTCACGTCTGGCCATTTCTCCTTCCATGCAAAGTGCACAACCAGTGCACTACTTGAAGTTCTGTCCACTAGGAATATTTCCCTTCACCACTGTCCTTTAGGGATGTCCTACAATGGAGCTGTAGTGCTGCATCTGTCCACTTTTGGGCGGTGCCTGCATATCGTGCAGAACCATCTGTGAACCAGGCCCTAGTTAACTTCCTCTGTTAACTGATCATAGGGAACTCCCCATGAAGCCATTGTTGCAGGCTGGGGGAGAGAAAGCAGGGTGATAGGAGTGTAGATCATGGGCATTTGAACCACTTCCTCATTTAATTTACTTGTGCTTTCAGGACCTGCTCGAGTCGGATCACATATGTAACACTTCCATTTGATGATATAATGCTGCTGTGCGTGACCCATTTTATAGCTAGGTGTATAAGAAAACACCCAGTTCATGATAGGTAGTTCAGGTCACATGGTGACTTAATGACCCATAGTCAGACGTTCAGTTTCCACCAAAGCCCAGCAAAAGGCCAAGAGCTGTCTCTCAAAAGGAGAGTAGTTATCTGCAGAAGATGGCAGGACCTTGCTCCAAAATCCTAGAGGCTTCCATTGTAATTCACCTATGGGGGCCTGCCAGAGGCTCCAAACAGCATCCCTATCTGCTACTGACACATCAAGCACCATTGGATCTGCTGGGTCATATGGTCCAACTGGCAGAGCAGTTTGCACAGCAGCCTGTACCTGTTACAGAACCTTCTCCTGTTTTGGACCCCACTCAAAACTGGCAGCCTTTCAGGTCACTCGATAATTGGGCTGGGGTAACACACCCAAAAGAGGAATGTGTTGCCTCCAGAATTCACATAGGTCCACTAGGCACTGTTCTTCTTCCTTGGTTGTAGGAGGGGCTAAATGCAGGAAATTATCTTTCACCTTACAAGAAATATCTCAACAGGCCCCACACCCCTGGAGCCTTAGAAATTTTACTGAAGATGGAAGTTCCCTGAATTTTAGTTGGATTTCCCATCCTCTGGAATACAAATGTCTCACCAATAAATCCAGTGTGTTTGCTATTTTGCACTCACTGGATCCAGTCAGCATAATGTCATCAATGTAATGGACCAGTGTGATATCTTGTGGAAGCGCAAAGTGATCAAGGTCCCTCCCAATAAGATTACGACACAAAGCCGGAGAGTTAATATTCCCCTTGAGGTAGGACAGTAAAGATATATTGCTGGTCTTGCCAGTTGAAGGCAAATTGCTTCTGGTGGACCTTATGGACAGGAATGGAGATAAAAACATTAGCCAAGTCAATGGCTGCATACCAGGTACCAGGAGATGCGTTAACTTGCTCAAACAATGAAACCACATCTGGTACAGCAGCTGCAATTGGAGTCACTACTTGGTTAAGCTTGTGATAATCCACTGTCATTCTCCAAGTTCTCTCTGTCCTCTGCATAGGCCAAATGGGAGAGTTGAATGGGGATATTGTGGTGGGAATCATCTCCCCTGTGTCTTTCAAGTCCTTGATGGTGGCACAAATCTCTGCAATCCCTCCAGGGATGCAATATTTTTTTGAGTTACTGTTTTTCTAGATAGAGGTGGCTGTAATTGCTTCCATTTGCCCTTCACCACCATAATAGCCCTAACCCTACCAGCTAGGGAGCTAATGTGGGGGTTCTGCCCACTGTTAAGTATGCCTGTGCCAATAATGCATTCTAGCACTGGGGAAATGACCACAGGATGAGTTTGGGGACTCACTGTACCCGCTGTAAGTTGGACTTAAGGTAAAACTCCATTAATTATCTTACCTCTGTAAACCCCTACTTTAAGTGGAGGACTACAATGATGCTTTGGGTCCCTTGAAATCCATGTCAACTCAGAGCCAGTGTGCAGTAGTCCCAGAAATGTCGGATCATTTCCCTTTCCCCAGTGCACAGTTACCCTGGAAAAAGGCCAGAGGTCTCCTTGTGGAAGGATGGGAGAAAGATTCACTGCATAAATTGTCAGTAGTGTAGTGGGTCCTTCCTTAGGAGGACACTGCCGGTCTTTCATTCAAGGTGTTCTGGGTCTGTAAACTGGCTCAAGTCTGGAAATTGCTTGAGGGGCCATGGGTCTCTGCTTCTATAATTCAAATTAGTTTTTTGTCCATTTGATTGAGAAGTTTTCCGCTTATATAAATTAAGTGTTGATTCTGAAAGGCTTTCTATGAATTTGACTTCTAGGAACACTTTGGTTAATTAGCCAATGACAGAGCTCTACACAAGTCAGACTATTCTGATTGCTGCTTTGCCTCTGCTGTCCATTAAAGTAGCCACACACACTTTGCCCTTGATGGTTGAGTGCCGCCACTTGGCCTCTGACACTTCAGGATCCAGTTATTCCCACTGAATTTAAATTTTGTAGTGGAGTGACTGTGGTTCCCACTGTTAGATGTGACATACAGAGAAGAGCAATTACAGGTCTCTTCAAAGATGCAGGTGTTGCTCTCACAAATCTATTTCACCAGTCATTGGTTAAGAGTATATTTTCTGGACACTCCCAGCTGGAATGAATAGGTCTAAAGTGACTAATCCACTCTACCATTCCAATATCCCTAAGCCTTTGGATCCCTTCCTCTACATTACACCAAGAAAGATCAGGCATTGTCCCCAGTGGGCCATCTTTTAATCTATATTTCAGCTAGCCAAGCACATAAACTATTAGCACCTTTTTTTTTAACTTTCCAAACTGCAGCATTAAATGCAGAGTCCCTAGTGGGCCCAAATCAATAAATTCAGCCTGATCCAGCGCTATGCTCCTTCCAACATTATCCCACACCCTTAATATCCACTCCCATGTGTGTTCTCCAGATTTTTTCTTCCATAAATTAGAAAACTCAAGCAGTTCTTTGCAAGTCTAGTTCACCTCCTCATGGGTCACACTCTGAATGTCACCTCTAGGGGCCCACTAGGACTTTAGTTATTGGTCTAGAAGCAAAAAGTGGTGTTAGGGATGTGTCCTGAGGAGAATCAACATTATCTTGCCTGGTAACTGCCTCAGGCATTACTGTTGCCTCAGGTAGTGCAAGGTTTATCTTCTCAGACAAGGGTGGAAAGCCTGATGGCAGCATGGGTCAGAGAGGGGATGTTGTCACTACTGGGGATGGGGAAGCTATTTCTTCTGGCAAACAAGGTTTATCAGAGTTTACAAACCCAGTGTTTTCAGCTTCATAAGGGTCCTCCCACACATCCCCATTCCAAGTTGCAGGTTCCCATTCTTTTCAAATCAATGCCCTCACATGGACAGCAGACACCTGGCAAGGCTGAGCATGAACCTTTTGTTGCAGGTCAGCCACTTGCACGATAAGAGCTTGTGTCCGCTTTTCCACAATTTCAGCTATTCTCTACAGAAGATAAGATTTCTCACTCAGGGCAATCTTAGCAGATGTGAGGCTCAATATCTGCTTCTGAAGCTGGGAGTTAGAAGCCCTGAGTTCATCATTTTTTTCACCACTTTGTTCAGTGAACTTAGGAGCCACCAACTAGTTTCACTATGTTCTGTGGATCTCCACATATGATCAAAGGTATTACGTAAAGAGCACCTAAACTCCTTGCCTCTCATGAACAGTGAATCAGGAGTGTCAAATGCATTTATTTTGCATAAATCTCTAAACAGTTCATGCCAAGGATTATCAGTGCTTTCCATACTATTAGAAGTAGAGTCATTAGCATTTTGGGGTCTAATCATATAAAGCAGCCACCTCCAGAAACCCCCAGAACAATGAAAGAACTCCATCCTTAATATTCTCTTCCTCTAGAACAACTACTGGTACCAAAATCTATATTATCAGGGTTCTCTAGAGGGACAGAAATATTAACTCACACAATCACAAGGTCCCAAAATAGACTCTGCAAGCTGAGGAGCAAGGAGAGCCAGTCCAAGACCCAAAATTGAAGAACTTGGAGTCTGATGTTTGAGCACAGAAAACATGCAGCACCGGACAAAGGTGTAGCTTGAGAGGCTAGGCCAGTCTAGTATTTTCACATTTTTCTGCCTGCTTTATATTCTAGCTATGTTGGCAGCTGATTAGATTGTGCCCACTCAGAATAAGGGTAGGTCTGCCTTTCCCAGTCCACTGATTCAATTATTAATCTCCTTTGACAACACCCTCACAGACACACCCAAGATCAATACTTTGCATCCTTCAATCCAATCAAGTTGTTACTCAGTATTAACCATCTGACAAGTGATACAAAAGCAAACGACAATAACAAAATCATCTGTTTCATGATATGTGAGATCCACTGATGCAGGCAAGTCTTGAGAGGCTAGATGCAAAGAGTATGGTTAATTTATGTTAGTCAATCTCAACTTCCTGCACCTGCAATTCCTACCTATTTCTGAATGCTTGGCTTAGAGCAAAAGTTTAATAATCCTGGCACAGGAGAGTAGTATGATAAGTAAAAGCAGTTCTTTGGACAGTCTCACAGACTTGAGGTCATAACAATTATATATAAGGGTTACAAACATCGAATATTAGGGTCCAAAATTCCAGAGAGAAAGGAGACATACAAATATGTGAGCTCCACGGTCAGCCCTTGATTCTCATGTAGAAGTTTTAACTCTCATTGAAGATTTTCTCCCACCCTTTTGGAACTGAGGCATCCTACAATGTAAGTGTAGCATCACTTGAGGGTGAGCTATCAATATCACACTAGGATCCAATTTCAGAGTCCAGAGGACATTGTTTAAGGACTATGGTAAACTAGAAGATGACTGTATTAGTCCGTTTTTGCACTGTTGTAGTGAAATACTTGAGACTTGGTAATTTATGAAGAAAAGAGGTTTAATTATCCCACTATTCTGCAGGTTGTACAAGAAGCATGGCAGCATCTGTTTGGCATCAGGAAGCTTCCAATTATGGCGGAAGTTGAAGGGGAAGCAAGCACTTCACATGGCCAGAGCAAGAGGTAAAAACAGAGAGGAGATACCCTACACTTTCAAACACCCAGATCTCACAAGAACTCACTATCACGATGGCAGCATCAAGTCTGGATGGTGTTAAACCATGAGAAATTGCAAAACTGCCCCTATGATTCAATTCACCTCCAATCAGGCCCCACCTGCAACATTGGGGATTACAATTCGACATGAGATTTTGGCAGGGACACAGATCCAAACCATATCAATGACTGTAGTGTATTTAGTCTACATATCTGCCTTGATTTGGTACAGATCCAAATTGACTGGAAGTGATCTATACCCATGTTAATAACCATCTTCAGTAGATGCAAATCAATAAATGGACTCACCACACAAACAGAATTAAAAACAATGAAAATATTATCATCTCAATAGACACAGTAAAAACTTTCAAGAAAATCTCACACCCTTACATAACAAACTCTTAATGGACGAAGAAACATACCTCAAAATAATAAGAGTCATCTATGACAAATCCGCAGCCAATATCATACTGAACGGGGAAAATCTGAAACCACTCCTCTTGAGAATCAGAACAAGACAAAGATGTCCACTCTCACCGTTCCTACTCAACACAGTACTGCAAGTCCTAGCCAGAGCAATCAGACAAGAGAAAAAAATAAGGCATCCAAAAAAAAAAAAAAAAAAGAAATCAAACTATCTGTCTTCACTGACAATATGATTCTATACCTAGACAAATCTTAAGACCCCACCAAAAGGCTACTAGAACTGATAAACAATTTTAGTAAGATTTCAGGATAAAAAATCAGTGTACAAAATTTAGTAGCACTTCTATACCCCAAAAGCATCCAGATTGAGAGTCAAATCAAGAACACAAACCCATTTTCAATAGCTCTGAAGAAAATGAAACAACTAGGAATACAGCTAACCATGGAGATAAAAGATCTCTACAAGGAGAACTGTAAAACACTACTGAAAAAATCAGAGATGACACAAATAAATGGAAAAAACATTCGGAGCTCATGGATTGGAAAAATCAATATCATTGAAATGGTCATACTGCAAAAAACAACTCACAGATTCAATGATCTTCCTATCAAACTACCAATGTCATTCTTTCCAGAATTAGGGGAAAAA
This sequence comes from Symphalangus syndactylus, assembly GCF_028878055.3. Lineage (NCBI taxonomy): Eukaryota > Metazoa > Chordata > Mammalia > Primates > Hylobatidae > Symphalangus > Symphalangus syndactylus. The sequence continues at coordinate 77,158,985 of NC_072438.2, forward strand.
AAGCTATTCTAAAATTTATGTGAAACCAAAAAAGAGCCTGAATAGCCAGTCATTCTAAGCAAAGAGAACAAAGACAGAACCATCACATTATCTAACTTCAAACTATACCACAAGGCTACAGTAATTAAAAGAGAATGTTACTGGTACAAAAATAAGCACATAGACAAATGGAATAGAATAGAGAACTGAAAAATAAAACTACACACCTACAACCATCTGATATTAAATTAGACCAACAAAAAATAGGAAAAGTACTTACTATTCAGTAAATGGTGCCGGGACCACTAGCTAGCAATATGCAGAAGACTAAAACTGGATGCTTACCTTTCACCATACATAAACATCAACTCAGGATGGAGTGAAGATTTAAAGACTAAAGATTTAAATGTAAGACCTCAAAGTATAAGAATATTAGAAGATAATTTAGGATATACACTTCTTGACATCAGCCTTGGCAAATAATTTCTTACTAAGTCCCTAAAAGCTATTGCAACAAACATACAAGTAGGACCTAATTAAACTAAAGAGTTTCTGGACAACAAAATAAACTATGAACAGAGTAAACAGATCACCTAAATAATGGAGAAAATATTTTCAAGCTATGCATCTGACAATGGTCTAATTGGTCTAATATCCAGAATCCATAAGATTGAACATGCAAAAAACAAATAACACCACTGAAGAATGGGCAAAGGGCATGAACAGACACTTTTCAAAAGAAGACATGCAAGTGACCAACAAATATGTGAAAACAATGATGTACATCACTAAGCATCAGAGAAATGTAAATCAAAACCACAATGAGGTATCATCTCACACAAGCCAGAATGATTATTATTAGAAAGTCAAAATACAACAGATCCTGGCAAGGGTATGGAGAAAAAGGAAATCTTATACACTGATGGTGGAAATGTAAATTAGTTCAGACCCTGCAAAAAGCAGTTTGGAGATTTCTTAAAGAACTTACAACGGAACTACCATTCAACCCAGCAATCCCATTACTGCATCTATACCCAAAAGAAAATAGATTATTATACCAAAAAGAGAGATGGAGCTCCTAAGTTCATTGCAGCATTGTTCACAATAGCATAGACATGTTTTCAACCTAGATACTCATCAATAGTAGATTCAATAAAGAAAATGTGATGCATATACACCATGGAATACCATGCAGCCATAAAAAAGATGAAATTATGTTATTTGCAGCAACATGGAGGCAGCTGGAGGCCATTGTCCTAAGCAAATTAACACAGGAACAGAAAGCCAATAACACATACTCTCACTTAGAAATGGGAACTAAACATCAATTACACATAGATGTAAACATGGGAACAATAGTCACTGTGGACTACTAGATGGGGGAGATAGGGAGGGGATAACGGGCTGAAAAACTGCCCAATGAGTACTATGCTCATTACCTGGGTGCAATATACCTATGTAATATACCTGAATACATACCATCTCTATCTAAAATAAAAGTTGAAATAAAAAAATAGGAATTGAGAAACTTATTAAAATTTCATAGAAATCAAAGGTATTAAAATTTCATAGAAATCAAACAGTATTCACTGGAGTACCTAAACTACAAGATGTCAAGAATTAGTATAAAGCTCCAATAATAAAGATACTTTGGTATTAGTCGTAGACAAGACTATACATGAAAGAAGTAATATATGCTTTTAAATTCCAAAACAGACCCACACCTGTCAGTATTATCACTGATATTACAAAATGACCTTAAAAGACAGTGAGTAAATAAAGACACTTTAAATAAACAGTGCTGGATAAATAACCATATAAAAATGTTGTTATCCAGTTTGTCCTCAATAAGAAAAACTACATAAATTGAAAACACATGTAGATACTACCTATACCTACCAAAATGGCCAAATTGGAAGACAGATGATACTGAGTTTTGATAAAGGTATAAAGCAGCTGGAATCCTCATACATGTTGGTGAGAGTATAAATTGGGACAAATACTTTGGAAAATTATTTGACAGTATCTTTTAAAAAATTGAACATAGACATAATTTATAATTTATCTACATATTGTCCCTAAAGGAATGTGTATATGTTTGCCAACAGACATGCACAAACATGTTTATAGCAGCATAATTCATAAGGGGCAAATGTTAAAAGTAACCTAAATGTTTATTAATTACAGTAAATTCATATATGGAATCAAATCACAAACTGCAACTACTCACAATAAGTGGATGAATCTTTAAAAAAATAATAATGTCAAAAGAATCCAGGCATGAAAATGGAGTGTGATTTCATTTATATAAATTTAAAAATATATCTGTAGGCTTAGAAGCTAGAATATCACTTATTCTCAGATGCAGTACTAATTAGCATGGGTCCCAAAAGAGGTTTTGAATGTTGATATTGTATGTCATGAATAACAAGTGGTGTCAAAGATAAGCTCATTGTGGAAAAAAATTAATGGAACTGTACATTTAACATTTGTTCAAATTTAGTTTTTAAATTGTAAAGTCTACCTAAATTAGCAATGGTTGTCTGCATATGGTGATAGATATTACTGATGCCTTTAAGGTTTTATTGCTTTTTTGTTTGTTTGTTTGTTTTCCGTTTTGATAGTCTTTGATATTTTTCAAATTTTCAATTAAGAGGATAAATTGCTATTAACCTGAAACTAAAACTCTATATTGTATAAAATAAAAATCTGCAACAATAGAAACAAAAATGGAGCAGTAGGGGGAAGAAGAATGTAAATTACATTGTTCGAGTAAGGAGCCATACACTTCTATGAACATATCTTGTTAAGTGGCTATTTCCACAGTATAACAGAATAAGGATTGTTGTATCAAAAAAATGTTAGGTAAACATACATGTGTAGTCATTTTTTTCTCCTTGCCCTTGGGCTTAAGGAAAGCACAACCTACTGTTTCATTGTAATACTTTCATTAGCAAAATACGCTTTTTAAATTTGCTTTACTAGGTAATCGGTGAATTCAATCCAGACAAAACTAAAAATACCAGAAAATGTAATGTAAATGTTCTATGATTCCAAGAGGTACTTTTTTGGTTGAATAAAAATAAAATTGTTTAAATGCAATATAAATAAGATGGAGTTGGGGATAAATGTGACCAGTTATGCACATAAACTAGTAAAATACATAAAAGCTACATAACATTTTTCCTCAAGCCAAAAATTAAAAACACATGGATTTTGATATTAGCTTATTTTCTGACTCTAGTAGATTTCAGGGAGGGAAAATTTTGGAACAACCCTGGAAGACAGAAACAGACATAAAGGGTTATTATTCGGACTAAGCCTGTGCTTTAGATAAAATACTTTCAGGCAATTACAATAAATTAATTCTTGTGTTATTCATTTAAATGTGTTTCTCCTGTCTTTGTAAACATGGAGTGTACATGTGAAAAATTAAGAAAATGTTCCATGCTAATTGCAAGAGATATAAATTGTGTTCCACAATTCCGATTATCCTTTCTCTAGACGCCAATGTCCCCCATCTGCCCTTTGGCTGTTACTGTGTGGAACATTTATTCTTGTTTCCATAAACCTTTTAAATAAAAAGCCATTTAACCCAGTCATCTGAATCATAACATATGCTTTTTTAGGGTTATCAAAATATCTTACTTTTCTTTTAAAGACTCTTAACTATGCAATTTCAGTTTTGGGCTTTCTTCCAAACATGACTAAAATAGAATTCCAGTTGCACAATAAACAAGAGTTGCTAATTGCCAATTTTGTAGAATTTCTTACAAAAAAAGGAATATCACTTCAAAATGTGTTTTGATGGAACTTTTTCCTCTCTATTCATCTTGTTTCTGATAACTCAGGACTATTTCTTTGCACTTGTGCATTTGAATTTTGCCTATGTTTTGAAAGAGAAGTTTCTTTTGTTTAATTTTCTCTTCACTAACTACATTTTCTGCCTTTCTATTCTAGAGTTAGAACTGTCGCAATTTTCAAACTTTGTAATTTATCTTCACAACATTATGCTTACATGTTCATCTTCAAGTAGAAATTGAGTAAAATTCTGAAAAGTTATGATTAAACAAATGGCATTAACAATGCAATCAATAGAGTTTATGCTTCCAGCTGTTTATCAGTAGGTTGACATTATCTTCTGTTTTATTTTTATTTATGTTAACTCCTCTGGAATTTTATGTGCTCAAATTTGCGATGAAGAGTTATCGCTGAGAATGACTGTTGGTGATTAAAATAAATCTAAACATGCATTTCTGTTATTAAATATGGTTTTCATATTAGAGATTAGTTCACCTCTGCAGCCCATATGAAAAATTAGAAGAAATAAGAATAGACATGCAATTAACTATATATTAAGAACATAGGGAGAAATAGTTATTAATAAGATCACTTAAATGCAACTCTGATATCTACTCAAATTAATTTGTTTCTTAAGAACATTGTGAAATTATTTTATACTATATACATGTTAGATGCTTAATGTAAAAAGCTCCTAAACTAATTTCCCCATTAGCTTTCTCAGAATACAGAATTATTTGCAGATTTGGTGACTGCAAAGGAATCAGTTAACTCAGAAAGTCTTTGTACATTGTTTTTTACTGGGTACAATTTCACTTCAACCTCTGATCTTTCTTCCACTTGTATTTCAGATATAATATTATAAATCACTTTAAAAATCATGGATTCCTTTAAGTAAAATTCCTTATATGTCTCCTTAACTGTCTTGTATTTTCTGATTAGCAAGGTGAAACGATGAAACTTGTAAAAATGTTTTAATTTCAGGCTCTTCTTAATGGGCTGTAATCTTGTTCAGGCAGGATATTTGTCCATATTCCCAGGAGCTAGACACTTTGATGTTCTCTCTCTCTCGTCTATCCGTTTCTATCTGTGGATCTATCTTATGTCATCTATTATTGACGTGTGGATAGATAATAGCTAAATATAGATATGAATCAATGTATTAAGTGATAGGCAAATACTTTACGTGAGCTGTTGAGTGATGGAGGGATTCTGGACGGCAAAACTAAAGTGAGAATGATTATAACTGGGAGTTTGTGACTCCTATCAGAGCATAAATATCTAAAAGAACTAAATTCTAAGAGAAGGAAGCAAAATTCTGAGGCAATTCAGGTCAAAAGTGGCTTAAGACATATTTGGATAAAATATGTTTTGGAGCCAGAGATGGATCCATATAGACAGGCCAGAAAAAGGAGCCACTACTGATGATGTGGAGGCCAGGTCAGCTCCACTAGTTCCAGAAAGCAAAGAGGAAAACTAGTTTTTGAGCATTACATGACTAGTACCTACTTCTGTTCCAAGCTAGAGAGGCAAAGCCAGATACTGACTTACAGTTTTAGTCAAAAAGAGAACATGTTGGAAGTTGGAACTGTGGGGTCTGCCAATATCTCTTCCTGCCTTTAAGCAACGTCTATGGCACAGTTCCTGATTACGCAAAACTGAGCCAGTACTTATTCCAATTTCAGAGGCTATTTTCCTGGGACAGTACAGGCCACTCTACTAATACAAACCATGAAGTGAGGCAGTGAAGTGACGGTCAATATAAATAAAAATAATTGTTATAAAATATAAAGAGCTAGACTTTTAAACGGGGTAGTGAGAAAATGTTTGGAACATGTAATAGGAAGAAAGAAGGCAATTACCACGCTTTAACACAGCCCTTAACACAGGTGACATGAAATAATATAAACAGCTTCCAGTTGGGAAGCCTGCCAAATAGACCGTGTCTTCAGGGACCTGTCAGATGTGTCAGTTCAGGCAAGATTAAGGGGAATGTTCACAGGACAGGTGAGGATATATAGAGGGACATTGCTAATGGCAGCTTGTCAGTTAGAGACAGTGCACAAATAATGGTTTTAAAGGGTGGGAAAAAATAGAGAATTCAGGTAGATTAAGTGTGCAGAATAGAATCTCAGTGTATCAACAACCTGAGGTGTTGGGATTTCTAGTATTATCCGTGGTGAGTAGAATGCTTTTCATAATGGCCTGGGCTCTGGCTCTGGGTCTTTTGAAGGAGTGGTTTGAAAACAAAAGAAATGACACTTGGGTTATGCAAAAAGTGTTCAAGGGAAACATGGATGTGGATAATTTTAATTACATCAACTTCATGTGTGTATTCTTTTAAAATCAATCTTCATGAAATTGCTGTTTTAAGAAGGTACAGTGTTCTCTTTCCTACCTTTTCTTTCAAAATTGCCATGTTTCTGTTTCAAAAAAGAAAGGCAGGCTCCTCACACATCCTTAATCTTAGCGTTGTGCTGTATTCTGCAGTGAAAACGAAGCAACAAACAAATATACAAAAAAGCAAAAAAAAAAAAAAAAAAAGAGAATCCTTTTAAGATACCAAACTATAATGACACTTTGATATTGATATTGATGTTACAATAGTAAGTAATTGTAAAGACAGTAATTCTAAAGACCTCATAACAATTTGTCTTATGCCTTCAGGCTGCTATAACAAAATGCACTAAAATGAGTAGCTTTTAAACAGCAGAAATTTCTTTCTCACAGTTCTAGAACCTGCAAATCCAAGATTAGAGTGCCAAGTCAGGGTATATCGTCACCTTCTGGCTGGGGACCTCTTTTGGTTGCAAACTACTGACTTCTCCCCGTGTCCTCACGTGGTGAAAGAGTCAAATAAGCTTCCTCAGGCCTCAGTATAAGGGCACTAACCCATTTATGAGTGCCCTGTTCTCTGGACCTAATTACCTCCCAAAGGCACCAACTCCAACAAGTTTTCATCTTGGGGATTAGGACTTTAACATATCAGTTTTGGAGAGAATTACAAGTGGAAAACACAATTCCACTTTTAAGATAGGTAGTTTTCAATTCTTTGTTTTCTACACATTTAAAGAGAGCATCAAGCCTATTGTCAGCTAATGGATCATTAAAAATAGATGTAGATAAAATAAATGGTGTGATTTTTTTGCTTACAACTCAAGTTATTCCAGGAAATGAATGGCATTCTACATGTCCTTATTTATATGAATAAAATTACTAAGTTTTAGTGTCTATAGAAACAGAAAAAAGACGTAGAACTGAAGTTTATAATAAATGCTGTCTCAGCAACACATGAAATTTATTCAAGTATATATGTATTAATTGTAAGCAAGGCAATTAACCTTAGCTCATTAAGGTATTGCTTTTAAGAGTTTTTAAAATGATTAATATCTATTTATCTAACTTTGAAGAAGATTTATATTATCTTAACAAATCACTTAATTATAAAGGTCAAGCTATCAAGAAGAAAGTTTCTAGTGGTTTGACTCATGTCACTAGAACAAATAATAAAATTGACTTTGTTCAGAGAATTATGATTATTTAAATAATTCGAAGCATTTAATAGAAACTGGTGGTATATAATTTTAAGAAAAGTATAATAAAATAGGATTTTGGGAAACAATAAACTAGGTACATTAAAATTGCTCTAAAATTTTTGAGTTGTTTGAATCAGAATCCAATTAAAACTCGTAAAAGCCATGTCTTGTATTTGAATGATATACCTCATGTTTCATTTAATCTATAACAATATTCTTCTTTTTGTTTTTGGTAGAGTTCGTCATATCCTGCCTATGGTTGAATGCATCCTGTTTCAATTTTATGAATAATATATTTACCGGTACAATTGCCCACTTTACAGCATTAGGAGATATACCTAATGCTAAATGACGAGTTAATGGGTGCAGCAAACCAACACGGCATATGGATACATATGTAACAAACCTGCACATTGTGCACATGTACCCTAAAACCTAAAGTATAATAATAATAATAATAATAAAACAATTGCCCACTTTATCTGAATATCTAGAAAGTATCTCAAAATTAATATGGCTAATAAAGAATTTATGATGTACTGGAACCCCAATACTGTTTCTACCATTAACTAACTGTTCTATCTCTGTTAATGGTACAATCCACATTTTTGTACAAGGAAAAAACTTTAGAATTATCATGAATGCTCACTGTCTTTATCCCCACTGTTTCAAACCTAGAAGATCTGTCATTTGTACCTCGAAAACATACCTCATCCTGTTCTCCACCTGCCAAAACTCAAATTTAATCAACAACTGTTTAGGGCCCACACTTGTTTATATCAACTTTCCTGTGCCATTATTTATTTCTGATAATATATATTATCCACAGAATATGGAGTTTTCTTATAGAAATTAAAATAAAATGATGTATTTCCTGTACTTAATACCTTCTGCTAGATTCTCATTTTCTTTAGAATTAATACCATCTTTAATGATTTCCCTTCTACTATCTTCTCTAATAACTTCTATCCACCCCACCATTTGACAGTTTCTATCACATCCATTTCATTTTCTCATCTTTATTGTAAAGGTTGATCATAGATATATTCAGTTACATGAATGCCTTGTCACTCCCAAACCACGACATCATCCCCATGACAGCTGAAGCTTTGACTATCTTGTTAAAAATTGTACTTTAAGTTTCTTTAAAAGTAGTTAGCAGAAAATGAGAATTTGTTTAATAGCCTTTTTGAGATATGTCACATAACATAAAATTCACCTTTTTAAAGTGTACAACTTAGTTGATTATTGCATATTCGGAGTGAGGAACTGTTCCCATTGTGTAAGTTTAGAATATTTTCATCACAACAAAAAGAAACCTCATACAAATTATCATCACTTTCCACTAATTTACTTTCTGTTTCTGTGAATTTGTCCATTTCATGCACATACAATAACTCAATATATACCCCCTTTCAAAATGTCAATGTTCATCCATGTAATAGCATGTATCAACACTTTATTTTTTAATTGGTACATAATAGTCCAGAATATAAATATACAACATTATGTTTATCCATTGACCAGCTGATGAAGTGACATTTCCAATTTTATGTTATTATGAATAATGCTGCTATGAAAGGCTGTATACAAAATTTTCATAGACTGGTTTTAATTCTCTTAGGCATATAAGTAGGAGTAAAATTCCTGAATCATACAATGACTAACATTTTGAGGAATTGCTGAATTGTTTGTGAAAGTGCCTGTGCCATTTTTACATTCTCAGCAGCAATGCAGGAGAGTTACAATTTCTCCACACCCTTACCATCCTTGCCAGACTAGGTTTTTTTTTGTTTGATTGTTTGTTTTTTGTTGCTTAGTTTTTTTGTTTGTTTTTTTTTGAGACACAGTCTCACTCTATCACCAAGGCTCAAGTGCAGTGGTGCTATCTCAGCTCACTGCAACTTCTGCACCCCTGACTCATGAGTTTAAGTGATTCTCCTGCCTCAGCCTCCAGAGTAGCTGGGATTACAAGCACTCACAATTATGCCCAGCTAATTTTTGTATTTTTAGTAGAAACAGGGTTTCACCATGTTTGCCAAGCTGGTCTTTAACTCCTAGCTCGTGATCCGCCTACCTTGACCTCCCAAATTGCTGGAATTACAGGCATGAGCCACCATGCCCGGCTTTGCCAGACTAATTTTTGTCTGTCTCTTTGATTACAGTCATTTTGATGGTTACTAAATAATATCTAATGGTGGTTTGGTTTGTATGTTACTAATAACTAATGATGTTGAGCATTTTGCATGTGCATATTGGCCATTACTCTTTCTTCTTTAAAAAAAAAGTGACAATTTAAATCATTTTTAAATTAAGCTGAATGTATTATTAAAATTTTTGAGTTTAAAGAGTTCTCCATATTTTTTGGACGCCAGATCATTAGATAGATTATTTGCAAAAGATAGATTATTTGCAAATATGTTTTTCATTCCAATCCTGTCTTTTCATTTTCAAGTGATGATCTTTGAAGCACGTAAGTTTTTAATTTTGTGAAATATATGTGTATATATATTTTTTTCTTTTGTCACTTGTGCTTTTTAGTGCCACATCTAAAATCCCATTGCGTCATTCAAGGTCTAAACATTTACTCTTATGTTTTCTTCTAAAAGTTTTATAGCTTTAGCTCCTGCATTTATGTTTATGTTGCATTTTAAATTCATTTTTGTATATGGGGTGAGAGGGGCTCAACTTCATTTTTGCATTTGGAGATCCAATTATTTTAGCACATTTTGTTGAAAAAAAACTATTTTATTATCATTAAATTATTTTAGCACCATTATAAAAATTAATTAATCATAAAGGTAAGGAATTTATTTCTAGGCTTTCAATGATATTCTACTGATAAATAAGATCAACAGATTTGATATGTTTGATGACATTCTGTTGTGTTTATCTTTAAAACAATACCACCCAGTCTTGATTACTTTACTTTGTAGTAACTTTTAAAACTGGGATATGTGAGTTTTTAAATTTTTTTTATTATGAATGTTTTGAGTATTTTGGATCTAGCACAGTGTCATATAAATTTTTAAATTGTTATGGTTATTTTTGAACATAAAGCCAGCTAAAATTTTGATAGAGATCTTGTTCAGTCTGTAGATAAATTCTTGCAGCCATCTTATCAATGTTAAGTCTTCCAGTTCACAAACATGACATGTATTTCCAATTATTTACTTATTTTTTATATAAAAACATAAACATCTTTAAACAATATTCTTTAAGTGTTATATTGGCTTTGTTAGTGAACTCTTAATTATTTTATTCTTTATGATATTTTAAATGGAAATGCCTTCTTAATTTAATTTCCAGATTGTTCCTTGCTGGTGTATAGAAATACATTTTATTTCTGTAATATGTTGAGTTAGTATCCTGCAAATTCTGAAATGATTTGTTAATTATGTTGGTTATTATAAATAAGATTCTACAGGAAAATTGATATAATCTGAACAGAGGTAGTTTTACTTCTTCCAACCCAATCTAAATGTTTCTATTTATTTTTCTGGCCTAATTGTCCTGCCTATAATATCTAATAAAATGTTGATTTAAAAAGATGAGAGATGATATTCTCGGCCTCTTCCCATTCTGAGGAAGAAAGTGTTCAGTCTTTTGCCATAGGTTGTTAGCTGTACATTTTTCATAGGTGCCCTATTATAGGTTGAGGAATTTCCCTTCTATTTTTATTTGATTGAGTGTTTGGACAATTAATGGTTGTTGCATTTTGTCAAACGATATTTTTCATCAATAAAATGATCATATTGTTTTGTCCTTTATGTTATTAATGTGATGTTTTACATTGATTTGTTTAAATTAAGCCAAACATGCATTAATAATATAAATCCCACTTGGTTATGGTGTATGATGCGTTTAAAAACAATTTGGTTTTCTAGAATTTTTCTAATGAATTTACACTTACATTCATAAGGGACATTGATCTTTACTTGGCTTATCCTCTTTTTCAAATCTTGATCTTCCACATAATGCACACTGATACGGAAAATTCACTGGAATGTATTAATAGTAGAGTTTATTTGGCAGAAAAAAAGATAATGACAAAATTTGAAGATAATTTATGTGAGAACGTCCAGTCTGAGAAACAGAAATAAAAAATAATGATAAAAAGTGAACAGAGACTCAGAGACATGTTGTGTTATTACCAAACATAGCAGGGGGGCCTATGTTATCAGAGTCCCAGGAGGAGCTGAAAGAAAGATGAAGAAACAATTTTTGAAGAATAGCCAACAGCTTCCCAAATTTGATGAAGAATATTACACTCCACATCCAAGCAAGGGCTTCTTGAAAAGCCTCACACCCGCTCTTCCTCTTCCAGTGGCTAAGACATCCAGTGGCCTGGGACTAGATTGCTGAATTTCACAGCGATTGTGGATGTGTACTTTGGTTTCAAAAATGAATATAGAGCTGAAAAGAGGAGATGTTGGTAGGTGAAGTTAAAATAAACACTACTGTCACTGAAATTTACCCATTTTTATTGAGTAAATGTTCCTTGGATTGTCTCAAATCCTTCAGATTCAATGCTACTTCTATCAAACTACCAACATGATTTTTCACAGAAATCGAAAAAAACAACTCTAAAATTCATATGGAACCATAAAAGACCCCGAATGGCCAAAGCAAATCTAAGCAAACACAAAGCTAGACTTATCACACTAACTTAATTCATACAATATTATAAGGTTACAGTATGTAAAACAGCATGGTACTAGTACAAAACAGACACAGAGACAAATCAAACAGAACTGAGAATCCAGAAGTGAGGCCACACATCTAGGGCCATTTGATACTCGACAAAGTAGACAAAAACAAGCAATGGGGAAAGGACTGCACACTTAATTAATGGTACTGGAATGGCAGGATAGCCATATGCAGAAGGATAATACTGTACTCTTACCTTTCAACATATACCAAAGTTAACTCAAGATGGAATAAAGGTCTAAATGCAAGACCTTAAGCTATAAGAATCCTAGAAGAAAACCTAGGAAGCACCATTCTGGACATTGGCCTTGAGTAAGAATTTATGACTAAGTCTGCAAAAGCAGTTGTAACACAACCAAAAATTGACAAGTAGGACCTAATTACGTTAAAGAGCTTCTACACAGCAAAATAAACTATCAACAGAGTAAACATACAACCTACAAATGGGATAAAATATTCACAAACTATGCATCCAGCAAGATCTAATATCTAGAATCTATAAGGAACTTAAACAATTGAAAATACAAAAAAAAAGCCCAATTAAAAAATTAGCAAAGGACATGAACAGATGCTTCTCAAAAGAAGACATACAAGAGGTCAACAAACATATGACAAAAAGTCCCACATCACTAATCATCAGAGAAATGCAAATTAAAACCACGATGAGATAACATTTCATACAGTCAGAATGGCCATCATTAACAAGTCAAAAAAAAAAAAATTCAACAGATGCTTGTGAGGTTGCAGAAAAAAAAGGGAATGATTATACACTGTTGGTGGGAATGAACATTAGTACAAATGCTATGGAAAGTAGTTTGGAGAATTATGAAAGAGCTCAAAACAGAAGTACCATCTGACTTAACAATCTCATTGCTGGGTATACATCCAAAAGAAAACAAATCATTCTACCAAAAAAAAAAAAAAAATACAGCCACATGTATATCACAGCAGTATTCACAATAGCAAAGACATGGAATCAACCCAAGGTGCCCATCAGTGATAGACTAAAAAAGAAAATGTGGTACATATCCACAATGGAATACTATGCAGCAATAAAAAAGTACAAAATAATTTCTTTGCAGAAGCATGGACACAGCTGGAGGCCATTACCATAAATCAATTAATACAGAAACAGAAAACCAAATACACATTTTCCCTTATAAGTGGGAGCTAAACATTGGGTACTCATGGATATAAAAATGGCAGCAATAGGCCGGGCGCGGTGGCTCATGCTTGTAATCCCAGCACGTTGGGAGGCCAAGGCGGGCGGATCACGAGGTCAGGAGATCGAGACCACGGTGAAACCCCGTCTCTACTAAAAAACACACAAAAAAATTAGCCGGGCGTGGTGGCGGGCGCCTGTAGTCCCAGCTACTCGGAGAGGCTGAGGCAGGAGAATGGCGTGAACCCGGGAGGCGGAGCTTGCAGTGAGCCGAGATTGCGCCACTGCACTCCAGCCTGGGTGACAGAGAAAGACTCCGTCTCAAAAAAAAAAAAAAAAAAAAAAAAAAAAAAAAAAAAAATGGCAGCAATAGACACGGAACTACTAGAAGAGTGACTGGGGGACGGGGACAAGGGTTGAAAAAGTATTGGGTACCATGTTCAGTACCTGGGTAAACATCACACAATATGCCTAGGAAATGAAACTGCACATGTATCCCCAGAATCTAAAATAAAAGTCTGAAAAAGAGTTCTGAAAACATTGACACTGACTTTTTTTTTTTTTGCCAATGTTACTACTTTTGTGAAAGAGCAGGTTTTCAGATGTTATTATCCTACCCTTCTAAAGATGGTTCCCCTTACAATTATTACATTTTGTTCTTGTTTTTAAAGGCATGACTATTGGCCAGACACAGTGGCTCATGCCAGTACTCCCAGCACTTTGGGAGGCTGAGGCAGGATGACTGCTTGAGCCCAGGAGTTTGAGACTAGCTTGGGCAATATGGTAAGACCTTGTCTCTCCTAAAGGTAAAAATTAAAAGAAAAAAAAAAGCTGGGCTTGGTGCTGTGTTCCTATAGTCTCAGCTACTCAGGGAGCTGACATGAGAGGATCCCTTGAGCTTAGGAGTTCGAGGCTGCAGTGAGCCAAGATTGCACCACTGCACTCCAGTCAGGGTGGCTGAGTGAGATCTTACTTCAAAAAATAAAAATAAAAAGGCATAAATATTATTTGGTAGCAATATTTCACTTACACTAGTGAAAGACATTTAAGAAGTTTGTGTAGTTATTGCAGAAATATTAAAAATTTAATTAAAATATTAATACTTTAAGTAAAAAATATTATCTCAAAAATAAAATGATATTGCAATACACTTGTGTGTCTCCATACACAGTGGCATATACATACTCCAATATATGTATTTATCTTTTGGAGACAAGTTTACTCCATGTAATTTTTCCCTATTACAAAGTCAACTTATTTTTATATCAAGTTGTTTTTCCAGAAAGTGATATGTGTTTTATTTCCAGGAAGTAAGAAGATAAATATAAAATAGTTTAAAATCAGTGTAATTTCTTTTATATACTTTATTCAATTCTATATTTGTTTTTTCTCATATTTCTTCCTCCACTTTTCTACTTAGGTTTACAGAATGCTAACAGTTAATTCTACTCATATGGTTTTGAAAAACATGTATCTTCAACTAGATTTCTTGTAAGTGGGGCTGGACACTAAGAATTAGCTCCATGACTTGCACAAATGACACACCACTATATTAAGAAAGATTTCAAATCTACGGCAATATTTAAAATGCATCTAATTCAGTTTCTTATTTTCCCTCTCTAGTTTCTATCAGCTGTGTGCTTCAGTCCCTTACCCTAGGGAATGGACATAATATAGATACAGGTTGATTGGTAGATATAGATGGAAATGTCTTATTTTTATGGTGTCTAGAGTTTTTTAAATTAGATATATAGAAAAACTATCAGTAGAAAGTGAAGAAAATAAAGATCCTTTGACCAAGAGGAGAAATTTGCAATAGTCTTTTTGATGCATGAGATAGTACATTAGGGCTCTCCAGAGGAAACAATATATATATATATATAAACATATACACACATATGTATATTTAGAAAGAGAAAATTTTTGTAAGGAACTGGCTCATGTGATTATGGAGGCTGACAAGGCCCAATATGTGCAGAATAAGGCAGCAGGCTGAAGACCCAGGAAAGTTGATGTTGATGGTATAGTTCCAGTCAGAAGGTAGGCAAGCTCAAGATCCCAGAAGAGCCAATGTTTCTATATTTCTGTTCCAAACTGAAGGCAGGAACAAAGCCTATGTCCCAGTTTGAAGGCCACGAAGCAGAAGGAATTCTTACTGCAGGGAGGCTCAGCCTTTTTGTTTTAGGCAGGCCTTCGATGGATTGGAAGAGGCCCACCTACATTAGGGAAAGCAATCTGCTTTACTCTGTCTACTCATTTAAATGTTAATCTCATACAAAAATGCCTTTGCAGAAACATCCAGAATAATGTTGGACCAAGCATCTGTGTACCCTGTGACTCAGTCAAGATGAAATGGAAAATTAATCATCACAGATGGAAATTGTTTACTAAAATGTAGCAAGTTTTCTAGACACTATAGTCCTATTTAATGGCAGCAGTCACAAATTTAAAGTGAGAATAATTGTCTTTCATCCAGCCACCCTCAACATTTATAGTTCAGACCGAAGGCAGAGATTGTGATTCAACCGAGTTGGGATTTTCCTAGATAATATAATGGCAAGACTGGTATGATTTTTTTCTGTAAAAAGCCACATAGTAAATACTTTATGCACGTGGCCCATATTGTGTATGTGACAACTACTCACATCTGCCATTGTTGCATGCAGCAATATAAGAAATAACTAAGCAAATGTGGAGTGTGGTTGTGCTCCAATAAAGCTTTATTTATAAAAACATGTGATTAGCTGATTTGGGTCCATAGGCTGTATTGCCGAAACTATGATATAATGGATGAGAAGAAATGCTGTTGAGTGGGTGCTTCCAAAGTTACGTTTGCCCTGGAAAATTTTGGAAACATCAATTTCAATATAATGCATGAATAAATTGTTGTATTTTTGATAATTGAATGTATTTTAACATTAAAGTAGTTTATGTTCAGTAATATGAAAGTGAAAGAAATTTCTGACACAAAAGAACAACAATATAGACTTTCTCTATTAAGAGAGAATATTTTCCTCCCTGAGACTGATTGATTGAAAATTTTTCAGTGCCTATATATGTATCAGGCAGAGTTCTCCAGAGAAGAGTAGGCTATATATATACATATGCATCTAAACACACATACAGTATCTATGTGCATGGTTTGGCTTTGTTTTTCCTTTTCTTCTTTCTTTATTTCTTTTTTTTTTTTAAGACAAGGTCTGACTCTGTCACCCAGGCTGGAGTCTAGTGGTGACATCACCCCTCACTGCATCTTCAGCCTCCCAGGCTCAGTTGATCCTCTCACCTCAGCCTCCTGAGTAGCTGGGACTAGAGGCACACACCACCACGCCCAGCTCACTTTTGTATATTTTTTGTAGAGACAGGGGTTCGCCATGTTGCTCAGGCTGGTCTGAAAAGCTCAAGCGACCTCGGCCTCCCAAAAGTGCTGGGATGACAGGCATAAGCCACTGTACCCAGCCTGCAGTTTCTACCTTCAGAAACAAAGCATCTACTTTCCCATCTAACTTTAAAACAAAATTTCTAATACATACGAAACTGAATTCTAATATATTCCTAAACTATACATTAATACATCAACATTGTATTCAAGTGTTAACAAGAAGGTGAAGTTATTTGTATATAGAGACAACATCACAGTAATTGTTTTAAATAATTTTTGCTAAGGGTGAAAATGCAATTTCCTCTCGCCAATAATCCCAAATGATTCTCTGTGATATAATAAACATTGACTTTGTTTCTTTATTTAAAATTATAATTTTGCATAGCCTCAATAATAAGAATTAAAATCCTACAGCCTTGATTACTCTTTCTGATTTCTAGACAATCTGGACTACTTCAAGAACATTAAGACAAACGATGTACGAACAAAGCAAAATAATCAAGACAACTAATTTAAAATAGCAGGAGGTTGGAAAAATATTTGCTGAATCCAACCACATTTAATCTTTTGTAAAGACAAGCTGACAAATTTGATTTATACAGAAGTCTAAGACATAAAATAAGATTTACCTTTGGATGCTACATAATGATATTTACCACATAAATAAGATATATAGATGGTTATAAGAAGAAGAAAAAAGAGGAGGGGGAGAAAGGTGAAGAGGCAGAGAAGGAAGGGGAAGAGAAAGAGAAGAAGAAAAGGAGGACAAGAGAAAAAGACGAATGGGAGGGGACAAAGAAGAAAGGAGAAGGAGAGAGTGAAAAGGGGAGAAGGGAAAGAGCAATGTGAAAGAGGAGAAGCTAAAACAGCAGCAGCAAGCAAAATGCAGCAGTAGTAATAGAAGAAGGAGAGTGAGAAGAGGAGAGTGAAGATAAACAGGAAAACGAAGGGAGAGGAGGAAGATAAAAACAAGGAAAAAAAGCCGGAGCAGTGTGAGTAACAGATTTGCAAATTTTCTCTATTATCTTACATGTAAATTAGATTCAGGAAAAAAAGTCATTAACACTGCGTTTTCATAATCATATCAAAAATACTGACAATTAGTCTTATGATAGATATAAATATTAGATCTCTTTTACAAAGTAAAAAATGAGAGCTTTGTGAAAAAAGCAACATAATTTTATAAATATCTAATCAATAAAATGGTTTATTCATCCATTTTTCAAAATTACATTGTATAGATTGTCGAACACAAGAAATCAATTACTTGCAAATAATAGTATACGTATTTGTATGTATATCTGTATATAGGTATCACATGGTTTGCAAATGTTTGTGTATATATTTACACACATATTTAAAATGTATGTATATTAAAATATCCATTTAAAAAATATATGGATATAAAATATCTATATATATATCATATATATGATCTATATTTTATATCAGAGGTCTTTGAAATGAAGTGATTTCTTTAGTGCAACATTAACTTTCAATAATCTGAGGGATCTAAAAAAATCTTTCTTACTTTGCTTTTTAAATAATAGATATCTGAGTTGAAGGTAGTAAAAATAACATAAATCTGTCTTTTTCTTGGGAGAATTATCACAGTTTATAGTTCAGTATCTATGTTTGAATTGAGTTATTTGAGGAGAGTTTAATAAATATACTCAATACATTAGCTAGAATGGGATAAGGAAGCCACAAAGGAAAGTGCAGCCCTGCTTGGCTAGTCACAACAGGATGGTCCCACCAACGTCAGGACTGAAGGGAGAGGGGCCCAGAAAAGAGACAGGTACAAAATAGCCCAGGAGCCTTTAGAGACCAGCACATATTTTTTTCGCAACCCACATTCTGGTACATTGACTTTACTTTTGTAATTTCCAGTGTGAAATAAATACCAAAGTTTTTATTTCTTGTTATATAGTATGTATTTTAAATTTAGCATACACATGCATACCTGCAAACTCCATATGCATATGCACACACACACACACACACACAAGACTCCTAAAGAATAGCAATGCTTCTCATAGAAATTAAAGCCTCCATTCTTATTGCAAAAGAATACTAGTTTATAATAAATATAAAATATTTACTACTAAATGACTGCTACTTTTACCTAAATATAAATTAATATAATCAAGGTTGTGTACACAAAACAAGGAAGTCGTTTTTATTTTTCTATTTTAGTAAAAGTGTCTGTCCAGTTTTTTTCATCTCTTGCCTTTCTAAAGGACCTTTTCTTTAATGTATCTCAAAATGGCTTTCTCTGGTATATAGGAAAATAACTGTTACAGAAACACAGACCATTTGAATACTGCATCCTAGATAATACAGTCCTGAGCCAGAATTTGCATCCAAAGTCGAAGGGCCGGATGAGGTGGCATGCAGGTTGGTCTGCATGTCACATGTTCCCCTAGAGAATGTTTGCTCTTTTTGTAGAGCTGTGCTGTGGCTCTTGGAACCATCTATCTCCTAGGCTTCTTCTGGAAATGCCGACCCCACACACTAAACAATCTAGTTTTGAAGCAAACAACATCCTTGTATTTAGCAGGCTTAATTATGCATTCTGAAATTATGACAACACCTTATAAACACACTACACACAACTACATGTGTAGAGCATACACACAAATAAACACATCAATGTACTCTTAGACCAACTATGTTCTCCCACACAATGATAATTCATTTTCTAGAAGTGTGATTTCTGATTCCTCAATCATGTTTTTATTTTTAATTTTCATTTAATTTTAATTGACAAATAACAATTGTATATATTTATGTGGTACAATGTGATGCTTCAATATATGTATCCATTGTATCATGATCAAATCAGACTGAGTGATCCATCACCTCAAATATTCATGATTCCTTTGTGGTGAGAATATTTAAAGTATACATTTTTGCAATTTTGAAATATACATTGTTATTAGTAATAGTCATTGTGTTGTATAATAAAACACCAGAACTTATTTTTATTACCAAAAGGAAACTTTGTACCTATTGACCAACATCTCTCATTTCTGCATCTACCCCCTTCCCCCAGCTCTTGGTAACCACCATCCTACTCAACGCTTTCATAAGCTTGTCTCTTTTCCATTCTACATATAAGTGAGGTAATACGCTATTTGTTTCTCTGTTCCTTGTTTTTTTCACTTAATATAATGTCCTCTAAGTTCATCCACGTTGTTGCAAATGACAGAATTTTCCTTACTT
This sequence comes from Symphalangus syndactylus, assembly GCF_028878055.3. NCBI lineage: Eukaryota > Metazoa > Chordata > Mammalia > Primates > Hylobatidae > Symphalangus > Symphalangus syndactylus. The sequence continues at coordinate 77,178,780 of NC_072438.2, forward strand.
AAAGGGTGAATAGTATTTCATTGTGCGTACATACCACAGTGTTAAAATCCGTTCATTCATTCGTGAACACTTAGGCTGTTTCCGTATCATGACTCTTGGGAATAATGTGGCAAGGAACATGGAGTGCAGCATCTCTTCGACATACTGATTTCAATTTCTTTGGGTATATACCCAGAAGTGGGATTACTGAATCATATGATAATTCTAATTTCAATGTTTTGAGGAACCTTCACACTGTGTTCCAAAATGGCTGTGCTAATTTACAATACTGTTAACAGTGTATAAAACTTCCCTTTTCTCCATATCCTCAGCAATACTTATCTTTTATTTTTTTGAAAATAGCCAATTTAACAGGTGTGAGGTGATATTGCATTGTGATTTTAATTTACATGTCTCTGAGGATTAGAGATGTTGAGTATTTTTAATATATCCGTTGGCCATTTATATGTCTTCTTTTGAGAAATGTCTATTCCTGTCCTTTGCCCATTTTTAAGTAGGATTAGTTGCTTTCTTAATTAAGCAGTTTGATTTTCTTGGTTTCTTTCTGGATATTAGTCCCTTATCAGATATATGTATTGCAAATATTTACCCTTTAATTTGTGTAACCCACAAATTCTTTTTATTCTTTTGTTTCCTTTGTTTTGAAGAAGCTTTTATGTTTGATATAATCCCATTTATGTATTTTTCTTCTTGTTGCCTGCACCTGAGCAGTCACATCCAAGAAATCACTGCCCAGATCAATGTCTTGGAGCTTCTAGTTTTCTTGGAGCTTTTTTTTGTTTTCATGTATTTTTTTTTATAGTTTCATGTCTTTTTTTAAGGCTTTAATTCATTTGAGTTGATTTTTACATAAGGGATAAATGTCCATTTTCATTCTTTTGTTTGTGAATATCCAGTTTTCCCAGCGCCATTTATTAAGAGACTATTCTTTACCCAGGACTGTATATGTGTGTATGTTTATTTCTGGGTTCTCTGTCCTGTTCCATTGGTCGATGTGTCTGCTTGTATGCCAGTAAGATGCTCTTTTGATTACAATAGCCTTGAAATATGTTTGAAATTCACAGTGTGATGTCTTCATATTTATTCTTTTTGCTCAAGATTGATTTGGCTATGCAGGGGTTTTTTTGTATCTGTATGATTACATACAAATTTTAGGATTTTTTTTATTTCTGTGTGGAATGAGATTGCAATGTTGACAGAGATTGCACTGAATCTCTACATCACTTTGAGCATTATGTTTTTAGTAGTAGTGCTTCCATGTACTAAAAACATCATGTAAAAACAATGATTATCTACTGCTAACCATTAAAAATATGTGTTATTTTAATAATGTAAAATGTGCCATAAATGAAATAGCTCCTTCCTATTTTTTATGTTTTAAAACTCTAGATATTTCACTCTTCCTCTAGTTCTTCCTCTTAATCCTATTGCCCCTGCTTTGCTGATTAATTAAGCAAATGCTTAGTTTGATAAATTTGTAACCACTGAATGGGTATATAGAGAGGTTCAGAGGACAATTCATTTGGCTAGAAGCGTGAGAAGATAAGAAGCTTTAACAATCTTCTAAGTTTAAGCAACTTCATCTTCCTCCTCTAATACAATGTCCACTTCTCTATACCTTTTTACTTATTATATGGGACCAGTAGCCTTTTTGCACTCTTTGGGGAAATTGCTTTTTAGTATGTTATTTAGTTAATTAAATTAAATAAGCATATGAATGCAGACTTCCAACCTATATCTCTTGAGGTCAGTAAATTATTTTAATACTTCCTTTTAATTTGTTCTATTACAATTTCTCTGTGTAGACATTTAGAGTCTTCCTAATACTGTACTATGAATTATGAGCTGATATTACATTGAAGAATTTATCAGAAATTCTGAAGTTACACAAAAACAGCCAATTCGCTCTTCTCAGTTCCTGGCTATCCTGCAGTGTTTTGGTTATCGTGCCAGACTTTAACACAGATCAATCAGAATATCAGCAAAAGTTATTTTTTCACTTGAGACTGGGCCAAATTTTAAGAAATAAATGATAAAGGAGACTTGGTCTTTGTAAATTAGAAACTTTATTCATACAAGTAATAAATCAAATGTTGACATACAGAATGGAATTAGTGCTTTCTCTTTTTCTTTGGAATATCTAGATAAAATACCTGATACAACCTCTCCTGTTCTATATCAACTATTCCTCAATTTGTTCTACATTGATTTAGAGAACAGAGGAACATTTGGTAAATACATAGTTTATATTAATATCTAGAACTAATTTGTCATCACTTTCAGTTCTTAAAACCATTACAAGTAATACTAAGATCATGGATTACTATAGAAACACAAACAAATCAAAGCGACCTGTATCAATTAGGTATTGGATAAAAAACAAATGCTAAGCAACAATTCAGCTCCCAAACTGAGCAACATTCAACAATATGCATTTCTTCTCATGCTTATGAGTTTATACACGTACTGCAGATCAGCTGATCTAACCAAGGCTCAGCTTGGAGACTTTGCTTCTATTCAGGCATCCAGTTTGCCTTTTCACTGAAGGCTAATCTATCTGTTGCAACTGTGTTTGTTCCTGGATCAGGCTGAAGGAGCAGCAGAAAGCCAGGAAACACCCTCTCAGTGATAATAGAAGTATAAGTGGATGAGTTTAACCAGGGAAACACGAGAGAAAACTCTGCTTATATTACATCAGATAATACTCCATATGTCAAAGCTATGCCCTAGGCAAACTATAAGGACAAACAATTTGTCCACTAGGCAGCCAAAACCCCATGAAAAAGGAGTTGAGTATTATTTTCCCAAGGAAATACGGGGTAGAAGTATTTGATAAATAACAATCTAATCTATCTCAGAACTTAAGTTATAGTTTCTGTGACACATTCTGGTATATACTGGTTTAGAACACAGTAAATAAAATTCTTATTATGACATAAAATTATACATGTATAATTTATATTATATTTATATGATGCCTACATTATAACAATCATATGTTGATAGATAATATTTTTTAACGTTATGAACTTTATAATTTTCTATACTAAGACAGCTTTTTTGCTTTAATTACTCTAAGATTTAGGTATTTTATTAGTTACCATTAAAAGATAAAATATAAGGACACAAAGTTGAGTGTTTAATAAATGTGAATATAATTGTTATTTGAATATGAGCTATTCATATATTTTGAAGGCTTTTATATGTAAACGTTTTTAAATGTCACAATTTTACTAGTTGAAGAATGATTACAAATAATTACCAAAAACTTTGTATTGTTTAATATAAAAGTCAAAGTAAGTCTTATGTAAAAGTATCAGAGCAAATTACAACTAATGTTAACTTAGTTTTTAATTCAGTAATGACAATCAGTAATTTATATTCATAATGTTATCACAAGAAGTAATAATAATATAAAATATTTTTTAAAATAAACTTAATTTAAAAAAATTATTAAATTTAATTACCTCTATAAGGACTAAATTGTGTCCTACATTAAAAGAAAAAAGTTTTTAAAGAGCAGTTGTCATTGAACACAGTAATAGTGAATTTGGTAGTATTAGATATACAGAATAAATAAAAGTTGAAACAAGTTTTAATTTAAACTGAAAAAGAAGCTAAGATCTAGTTCTGCAAATTATGTTATTATAATACAATTTTGTTATTTTAAAACTTGTAGTCCTTTCAATTAAAAAATACCCTGTTAATAATCCAGATGTTTCACTTTAATTATACCAAGCAATTAAATATTTTGAAACATCTGTTTGGCTTTCCGATTTACAACACTCAATTTCGACTTTTAAATTTAAATATAGAATTTTCTAATGAGAAATATGGGGGATAAACATGCATATTCATAAGCTTATAAGCTCATAGTTTCATGTATAAGGTCTCCTTAAAATCCTAACCTCCAAATAAATTAATAAATGCCTGCAGTAGGCCTTTTAAAGCTACATGTAATAACAGATTTTTTTCTCAGTCTAATATCTATCTGTATATATGTAGGTATGCATATATGCCCACACATATATACTTATATACCTGTATGTATAGATTATTTATACATACCTACATATATACACATAGATGTATATATATGTACATATCTATGTATATATGTATATATACATGTATGTAGATATGTAGATATGTATTTATATTATATTTATATTTAGATACATTCCTACATATATCCATAGATTATATATAAATAAATACATACATATATGCACATATACACACACATACATACCTATATAGAAGATTAGGGAAAAAATGGCTATCTACAGGACAAAGAAAACCAAAACAATGGTGTCCCATAGTTAGCAACACTGAAATCTATGTCATATGTTTAAAAAATCCATTTTGCTTTGGGATGCTGAGGGGGGCAGATCACGAGATCAGGAGATCGAGACCATCCTGGCTAACACAGTGATACCCCATCTCTACTAAAAATACAAAATATTAGCCGGGTGTGGTGGCAGGCGCCTGTAGTCCCAGCTACTCGGGAGGCTGAGGCAGGAGAATGGCGTGAACCCAGCAGGCGGAGCTTGCAGTGAGCCGAGATTGCGCCACTGCACTCCAGCCTGGGCGACAGAGCAAAACTCCATCTCAAAAGAAAAAAAAAAAAAAATTCCATTTTGCTTTAAATGTCATTCTCAGATTGTTTCCAACATACCTGAAACCTGTTAATAAAGTTTAAATGTTAAAAGTTTAAAGTCTGATAAATATTTGTATTGTTTTCTAGCACAGAGATACACATTCAAGTCCCTAAAGAACGGACGTTGCTTTAGCTATGAGCAAATCAGGATGCAAGTTGTTAACCTGCAAAAAATTCCTAGTCATACTGAATGCTTAATTTCCATGTTTTTTTTTTTTTTTGGAATAAAGCTGTTGTAATTATAAAATGATACCATCACTTTACTTGCAAAACTTTGATTTTTTTCTAAATAAGTTAAAATATTCTTATCTTTCATTTACAACCTAACCTGCTTTGATAATAACACCATTATTTTAGTAATACAGAGAATTATTAATAGTCACCTAAAATATGCAGCATTCGTTTTGGAAATAAAAAAAGACCCTAATAGTTTTACAAATACTTGAATTTTTAACTATGTAACTATGTTACGCTTATATGACATTGCCAAATGTGCATTTTCAACAAATTATAATTACTTGCAATATATGTATCCTTATCTGGAAAAATTCTGACTAATATTTTAAATTGAAATATTATCTAAATGAATATACAACTTTTAATTTTTTGTAAATGGATAATTAATTAATTTATGGCCCTATTCAAAATAGAATAATGATACATCAGTGCCTTTTAGCAGTTTTCTGACATTTCAATGTTCTTTAAATAAACATGATTTCATTTTGTTTCTGTGTGAAATAATCTATCAGAAACTCAGTTGCTAATACAATTACATATACGTATATATAATCACTATGCTCACATATGTAAACTATATCTGGCAGTCATTTGTTATACAAATGATTCTGAATCTCTTCAGATATTAAAAAAATGTCCTCAAGAAATATAATGGTGACATAATAAATTCAATAATTATATGTAGAAATATGTGCAGAATATAATGGGGCACAGATTAAAGTTGGAACCATTTTATATTGAAGTTAGAATTTTTTTAATAAACATTCGTGGTTAGTTATTTGGTGTCTTATGATATTAATATATTCACTCAAACATGTAAATTATTTTTATTTTCACGTATGATGCATATAGTTGCTTTGGTCCTTTTTGCAGAAAACACATGCTGACCAATGGATTAATAGGTGCAGACTGACACAGAAGTATTTCCAGGAACAGTACACAACAGAAAGTGCACTCATTCGGTGTTTAGGTAAACTAATCAATAAGGCAAGAAAACATTCCATCTCTGTTTATCAAAACATTGAGTCAGAGACATAGAGAATTTAAGAAGAACAAATAGAGATGAATCATCAGTAATGAGAAACTGAAAGTTTTGATAAAATGTATTTTTCTCCAGATAAAAATAAACAGATAACAGTATCAACAAAATTGGGCAAACAAAATGATAAAAAAAAAATTCATCACAGAGCTGCAGGCATTTGGAAATGAATTATTACGAGAGGCAATATATTTTAAGGAAATCATTAGGCATTTGTTCATAGTGGTTAAAATCATGGATTCTACTCATAGAGCCTAGTTTGAATTGACTCTATAATTTTGCAGTGTAACCTTAGATAATTTACTAAATCTTTTGGTCCTATCTATGAAATATGGCATGTCATGATACCTTATAGGGCTGATGTGCAGATAAGATGCAGCCTTGCTCAGCATAATAGCTGGTAAATAATACTTTCTAAATAAACATTAGACATTATTTCTAGTGTTATCAAGAGAGTAGATGATTTATCTATAAAACAAGAGCTAAGAATCAAAGGAGGCAAATAGCTAAGCTATTTTTTAAAAGATCAAGTGTAGAGGGAGATGAGTGAGACAAAAAAATGACTTAAACTGTAAATGCAAAAGCAAGGTTTAAATAGCTTTTAGCATACTGAAGAGTAGAATTGACACTAGGGATACTTGTATTTGTGATGTTTATCCAATAAGGAAAAAAAAAGGATAGAGATAAAAATAATGAGAAATGCAAGCACTGTGTCTAGTAATGGAAAAGGGAAAATTAAGAGTGCTTAATATATCCAGGTCATACCTCACAGTGTTTATCTGTGCAATTCCAGTATATTTTTCTCCCCTTTTCTTTTTTTTTCTTTCTTTCTTTCTTTTTTTTTTTTTTTTTTTTTGAGACGGAGTCTCGCTCTGTCGCCCAGGCAGGAGTGCAGTGGCGCAATCTCGGCTCACTGCAAACTCTGCTTCCATTTTTTCCCCCTCTACTCATTTGAAAGGTCTATGCACAGTAGAGTTACTGAAACTCTTGGTGTCTCAGTTTCCAACACTAGAAAAATGGGTTGGAAGTTATTATGCCTACCTGAAAGTAAAATTATAAAACTTAAATTATTTTAATGCAAATAAAGCACATGTAAAAAATAATATCAGTCATTATTATCATTCTTTTATCTATGGTCAAATTTGTTTTAAAAAATATTATATAAATTGATGCTTTTAACTAGCATATGGAAAAATGATTGCCTTATATATATAATAAAATGATAGATTTAGTATAATGACGATATAAGTATATGTTTGTATGGAACAGATGAAACAAACTGGCTTTTAATTTCAATTTATTACACACAATGTGTTACTTGGAATGTTGACTTACTAAATAACAATTATTTTCATACAGAAATGTCAATATTGATATCTATATTTGTATTTTCATATCTAGAAATTATATGTGTGTGTATGCATAGATCTACATATATTGTAAGTGTAATAGGCTGCAATAGTGTGAGATGTAATGGACGTATATTATTTTGGTGTGTAAATTTACAAGAGAGTTTATTATTAAATAGGAAATAATATTGGTACATAGTTTATGCTAACTAATAGGAGTGGATATAGTAATAATGGCTACTGAATTATTTTCCGTTGCCAAGTTTATTTTGGTGGTAATTTTTACACATAGAAAACTAAACTGCTTTTAGTGGGGCACTGAGGCCTTCTTTAACCCACTGCAAAAGAAATATGTTAAATAGTACCCTAGAGTCCTAGTGATTAACACCTAACTACAGTCAGTAAAATTTCATTTAGAATTCTACTCCCCTCAATTATCTTAGCCTTCTCAAACTCATACATGCTAAATAGTGATAATTCTTTTTCATAATGATAACTCCAAGGAACTCTAAGATTCCAGTATATTTTCCGGTTCTTTGAGGAAATAATATGTTTAACAGAGTTTAGCACTGAACTAATTTTATTATGCTCCAAGACTGTTCAAACGGCTAATCCTCATATTCTCTAGGAAATATAGTAATTAACCAAGATTTCTCATACCCCTTATAGCATTCTATGCAATTGAATTTACTGTATGGAGGATTAATTTGAACTCTTCAGAAAGTAAGACACAATGTTCTTTAATTTTTAAAACATGCTTTGGGCAGGTTCACTTCTGTTCTGATTTTCTTTTTCATTTATGAAGTTATAATACTGATATGCAAGCCGCTGTGTTAAGGTGTCTGACACACAACAGGAATCTATAAATGAGTTTTATTATTATAGTTGTTGTTACACCTGCCACTCTACAATACTAGTTCATTTTGTAACACTTATTAGTAAAGGAAAGCAAGATTAAATTATTTTTTCAGGTAGTCTGTATTCAAATCTTGCTTTCACGTTTCTTAATTGTGTACCTGGGTCTCAAGTTTTATTTTCTTCATAACTAAAATAAGGTTAGAGAAATGCTATGAACTATAAACATGACAAATGTATATATGCTAGAAGTTGGTAATTTATAACACTCAATGTGCTTATTGATATAGCTTAAAACACTTCATACAAACTAGTCTTAAGTAATTGAACAATTTTTGAATGTGTATAATGAAAGTACATTATAAAGTTTAAGTTCTATATGCTATGTGAATATTAATAGCCTCAAAAGTAAACTCAGAAGTTTGTTGAACTAAAATGATGAAGTATGCATGTAAAGAAAGGATCCCCACTTCTTTTGTACAGACAATTTCATATCTATAATGAAAATCAGAAGGCATTATTTTTGTTGTCAGGGAAAAATAAAGTTTATTATCTGTTGAAATGCCATTTCTCCTTATTATATCTGAAACAATGTAATCACTTTATGAAAAGTTGCTTATATGCTCAACAATTAATATACTCACAATTTTGAGGAAGATAGTCATAAACTGGTTTGCAATTACAATTGTTGGATTTTAAGGAAACAAAATGATTTTATTTTGTGAAGAGAGTCAAGAAAGCACAAAATGATAGTTTGTTTAGTTGAATATTCAATATGCAAAATGTTTCTGTTTTGAATATTGTTGACTTGTGGAAAAATAATAAATTATCCAGACGCAGATGTTACCACAATTGGAGAATTCTCAATGAAAGATAGTGAAGATTAAGCCAAAGCATATGTTAAAAATAGTCAAATTGTTTTCTTCTTCAAATATACCTTCTTAAACTTTAAAGTCCTATAATTGTGAATAGAATACTTATGGCTTTTTATAATTACTCTATTACAATTTAGTGAAGGGAAAGTAGAGTAAAAATGGGATAATATATGTATTTGTCTTCCAATAACAGGTGAAGGCATCAGTAAAATTCAATCATTCATCATTCTATATATTTGCTGGAAAAATAGCTTTTGTCCTTTAAGTATACTTCAAGGTCAGCAAATGACATGTCCCACCATTCTGTGTACAATCTTTTATCCCCCTTAAAGCTAACAAGTCAGAAACCCAATTTCTACATGGGAAATAGGAAAAGAGAGGTTGACCTCTGCATTTAAAACAAATCTTTCATTATAAAAGGCACAGTTGTCATAAAATGGAAGAATATTAAGTGGATTTGTTATTACATCAAATCTAGAACATAAAAGCAATTAGCAACAGAACAGTAAAATATTTTCCTTTCAATAATGGCTCATTATTGCAAATCAGGTAACTATATAATCAGTTTAATAGTGTAAGTTGAAATACTTGGGCTTAGTATTGCTCATTAAAGACAAAAATCAAGTATTTGAAGCCATAGCATACTATTTTTAGACCAACTATTACTGTTGTGGTATGTCATAGGTTAAAGATTAGGGAGAAAATCATGATAGTTCCAAAAAGGCATGTTATTGAATTAAAGATAGCAATAAAAAAGAATCAAGACTGACACACAGTGAGTGGTCAATATCCATTAAGCAGTGAAACATTAAAAGGAAGTAGGTAACTGCCTGTCTTAATTCAGGCTACCGTAACAAATTATCATAGACTGGGGGGTGGGGGCTTATAACAAAAAACACTAATTTCTCACAGCTCTGGAGACCGGGAAGTCCAAGATCATGGTAGCAGCAGACGCAGTGTCAGCGGAGAATCTGCTTCCTGGCTTGCAGAAGGCCATCTTCATTTTTGTAACCTCACCTGGTGGAGATCTGAGATACAGAGAAGGCAAGAGCTTGTGTCAGTTGTTATGAGGCGAGTAATTCCATTTATCAGAGATGTACCTAATTTTTCCCAAAGGCTCCACCTCCCAATACCATCACTATGAGAATTAGGATTTCAACATATAAATTTTGGAGGTATACAAACATTCAGTTCACAACATTGTCCTAATAACATAAGCTTTTCTTTCATTTTACTTTCTTGGGGTTTTCTGTTTCTCTTTCTTCTCTTCCTTTTCTGATGTGAGAAATATCAGAAGGAAATGAAATAGAAATCTAGATATTAACAGTAACTGAACATCTGGAAGACTTGAGGAAAATTGTTTGTGTTTGTTCTGCTTTGTGTTTATTAATGAATTGTTTTACCACTAGCAAAAATAACTCCAAAGCATTGGCACCCCAAAATGGATGAATATTTAGAATAATCTAGGAAATAGTAAAAAAAAAAAAAAAAAAAAAAAAACACACACAGCATATGTGGAAGAATATATTGATAAAGATTTATTGGTAGAATTTGGCTAGGAATCCATCTGGACCAGCGATTTTTTTTTTAAGTTGGTAGGTTTTTTCACGACTGATTCAATTTCAGAACTTGCTATTGCTCTATACAAGTTTTCACATTCTTCCTGATTCAATCTTGGGGGGTTGCATTTCCAAAAATTGATCCATTTCCTCTAGATTTTCTAAGTTGTGAGCATAGAGGTGTTCAGAATGCATCTACAAAGACCTGGTACCAATTCTCCTAAAAGGATTCCAAAAAATCTAAGAGAAGCTTCTCTCTAATTCATTCTAGGAAGCCATCATCAGCCTAACACTAAAATCTGGCATAAACACAATGGAAACAAAACACACACTCACGCATCAGGCCAATATCTCTGATGAACATACACACAAAAATCTTCAAAAAAATATTAGCAAACAGAATCCAGCAGCACACAAAAATTTAATTCACCACAACCAAGTAGGCTTTATACCTAGGATATAAGATTGGCTTGGCTTTATGCAAATCAATAAATGTGAGTCCCCCACATAAAGATAATTAAAAACAAAAACCATATGATCATCTTAGCAGACAGAAAGATCTTTTGTTAAAATCCAATATCTTTTTGTGATTAAAAACCCTCAACACACAAGGCATTGAAGGAACATACATCAAAATAGTAAGAGCCATCTATGACAAACACACAGCCAACAACATACTGAACAGGCAAAAGCTGGCACCATTCCCCTTAAGAATGGGAACAAGACAAGGATGCCCACTCTCACCACTCCTATTCAACATAGTACTGGAAGTCCTAGCCAGAGCAATCAGGCAAGAGGCAGAAAAACAAATGTATTCAAATGAGAAAATAATTTCAATTTAAATAGGAAAATATAGCAAATTTTCACTCTTCACTAAAGACATGATATTATATCTAGAAAACCCTAAAAACTCTTCCAAAGGCTACTAGAACTGATAAATGATTTTAGTAAGGTTTCAGGTTACAAAATCAATATACAAAATCAGTAACATTTCTATATGCCAGCAACATCTAGGCTCAGAGCCAAATTAAGAACACAATCTCATTTAAAATAGGCATAAAGAAAATGAAATTCCTAGGAATACAACTAACCAAGGACATAAAGAGAACTACAAAACACTTCTGAAAGAAATCAGAGATGACACAAATAAGTGGCAAAACATCCCAAGCTCATGGGTTGGAAGAATCAATATCATAAAAATGGCCATAGTGCCCACAGCAATTTAGATTCAATACCATTACTATCAAACCACCAACATCATTCTTCACAGAATTAGAAAAAAGGCTATTCCAAAATTCATGCAGAAACAAGAAAGAGCCTGAATAGGCAAAGCAATCCTAAACAAAATGAAATAAGCCAGAGGCAGCACATTACTCAACTTCAAACTATATTATAAGGCTGCAGTAACCCAAACAGGATGGTACTGGTACAAAAACAGACTAATAGATTAATAAATAGAACCAGAAATAAAGCCATGCATCTATGATCATCTGATCTTCAACAAAGTTGATAAAGACAAACAATGGGAAAAAGACTCTCTAGTCAATAAATAGTGCTGGAACAGCTGGCTAACCATATATGGAAGAATGAAACTGGACCGTTACCTTTCAGCGTGTACACAAATTAACTGAAGATGGATTAAAGATTTAGATGGAAGTTCTCAAACTATAAAATTCCTAGAAGAAAACTTAGTAAATACCCTACGTGACACTGGCCTTCCCAAAGAATAAATGTCTAAAGCCTCAAAAGCAATTGTAACAAAAATACAAACAGATAAGTTGGACCTAACTAAATTAAAGAACATCCGCACAGAAAAGGGAACTATCAACAACGTAAACAATCTACACAAAGAAAAAAAAAGTTGCAGACTATGTCACCCACAAAGGTCTAATATTCAGAATCTATGAGAAACTTAAACAAAACAGCAAGCAAAAAACAAATTACCCCATTAAAAATGGGCAAAGAACATCGTGATGGTTAATACTGTCAACTTGACTGGATTGAAGGATACAAAGTATTGACCCTAGGTGTGTCTGTGAGGGTGTTGCCAAAAGAGATTAAGATTTGAGTCAGTGGGCTGGGAAAGGCAGATCCACCCTTAATCTAGAGGGCACAATCTAATCATCTGCTAGCAAATACAAAGCAGGCAGAAAAACACAAAAAGGAGAGACTGGCCTAGTCTCCCAGCCTACATCTTTCTCCCATGCTGGATGCTTCCTGCCCTTGAACATTGGACTCCAAGTTCTTCAGTTTTGGGACCTGGACTGGCTTTCCTTGCTCCTTATGTTTCAGACAGCCTATTGTGGGACCTTATGATCATGTAAATTAATACTTAACTCATATATATATATATTTATATACCCCCTTAATAATATTTAATAAACTCCCCTATATATATACACATATATATATACACATTTTACATATATGTGTATATATATAAAACATATATATACACATTTTACATATATGTGTATATATATAAAACATATATATACACATTTTACATATATGTGTATATATATAAAACATATATATACACATTTTACATATATGTGTATATATATAAAACATATATATACACATATATATATAAAACACACACACACACACACACACCCCGATTCATGGGCTATATGTACCCAATGGTATACATATATAGATATAGATATAGATATAGATATAGATATAGATATATTCCTTTAGTTCTGTCCCTCTAGGGAACCCTGACTAATACAAACATGAACTAACAATTCCCAGTGAAGCTGGAAACCATCATCCTCAGCAAACTAACACAGGAATAGAAAACCAAACACCACACGTTCTCACTCATAAGTGGGTGTTGAAGAATGAAAATACGTGGGCACATGGAGGGGAACAACACACACCAGGGCCTGTTGGGGTGTAGGGGGCTAGGGAGAGAACTTAGAGGACAGGTCAATAGATGCAGCAGCCCATGGTGCACGTATACCTGTGTAACAGAACTGCACCTTCTGCACATGTATCCTTTTTTTTTAAGAAGAAATATAGAAAAACAAAACAAAAACAAAAACAAAAGTTCCTTTAAATCAATTTTTAAAGAAAAGACATAGAAGCAGCCAACAAACGTGAAAAAATGCTCATCACTAATCATTAGAGAAATGCAAATCAAAACTGCAATGAGATACCGTCTCACACAAGTAAGTTGGTAATTATTAAAAAGTCAAAAAACAACTGATGCTGATGAGACTGAAGAGAAAAGGGAATGGTTATACACTGTGGCGGGAATGCAAATTAGTACAGCCACTGTGGAAAGATGTTTGGTGATTTCTCAAAGAACTTAAAACGGAACTACCATTTGATCCAGCAGTCTTATTACTGGGTATATATCCAAAAGAAAAAAAATCATTCTGCCAGAAGAACATGCAGTCATTGTTTATCACAGTTCTATTCACAATAGCAAAGACATGGAATAAACTAAGGTGTCCATCCATGGTGGGCTACACAAAGAAAATGTTGCATATATGCACGGTGGAATACTATGCAGCCATCAAAAAGGACAAAATCATGTCCCTTGCAGCAACATAGATGCAGCTGGAGGCCATTATACTAAGCAAATTAATGCAGGAACAGAATACCAAATAACACATATTTTCACTTATAAGTGGAAGCTAAGCATTGTATACATATGAACATAAAGATGGTACAATAGATACCAGATACTACTAGAGAAGGGAGGAGGGGCGAAGGGGCATATTATCTATTGGATAATATGCTCACTACCTGGGTGACAGGATCAATTGTTCTCCAAACCTAAGCATTATGCAATATACTAATGTAACAATCCTGCATATGTACCCCTGAATCTAAAATAAAAAAATAAAATTTCTTTTTTAAAAAAGATTGACTGGATACTAATAATCTGAGGAAAAAAACTGGGGAAATTACTATTGCACCCCATGTTCAGTTAAGGCAGATTCTCTGGGGAAGCCAAAGTTACTAATAAAATAAGCTCTAGAATAGCAAACTATAGAATGTTTTCTTACAATATCAATGTTAGAAAACTTACAAGAAAGAGGGTTACAATCAGGATAGTGATTTATCAATGCAGAAATAAGAGCAGAAGACTGGAAATCAAGAATTGCAAGGAAATTAACTTAGAATAGATAGTCGTTCTTATAGCATATAATATATATACCAAAGAGAGTGGATTGCGTGTTTTAATAGAACCCAAATTAAATTTAAAAGTAAGATGCCAGTAATATATAAATTTTAGTCACAATGAAAATATAAAATTTTAATTTACAAGAGATAGCTAGGGGAGAGCTAAAGAAATTAAGAAAAATCCAGAGTGAAGACATTTTATTATTTAATGTTTCTCATATTTATAAAATATTCTAAATTACTGGAGAGCATTAAATATTATTCTCCTTGGGAGAAGTCAAGGCCTTTTTTTTGTGTGTAAACTGGAGTACATTTAGTGGTGTATATGGGAAAAAAAAAAAGCAAAAAAAACCTATGCTCCCATGAATGACAGGCAGGGAATGACTTCAAATTGAGTTTTAATTCTCCCACATGGATTTTAGACAGTGAAAGAATCATGGTAAAGTAGAAACCACTAAGCCTCTGCTTTTTAAATTTTTAATCACGTACATTAATTTCTAGTCTAATCTCTTCCACAGTAAATATTTATATTATCATATGGTTTCTGCTCTAGTAAGAAAACTTGCTTCTAGATTGCAATATAAATATGTTGATTCATGCTACTACGTTTGTAGCTGATGCTAGATAGCCTTATCAATTCTATTGAACATTTAAAACTTTGAAGAATTGGGTTCACAAGAACACACCTAGACTTAGTGGAAGAATACATCCATTTCATCAAGTCTGACGATGCTCTACCACTAACTTTGGCTGTCTTCACAAGATACACCTGTTGAATAAGGAAATAAAGCTCCACTCAGCCAGCTTTTAAGTGTGCTCTGTCATGCAGAGGACCCAAAACATACAGAAGTAGGGGGATGCCTACCTCACATAGTATATGGGTAAAGGCAATGTCAATAGCTCTTTTTTTGAGTCAAGATTTTTCCTCAATTTCTCTGGGATCAGTATAGAGTAACAGATTTGGGGAGTCCATGTTCAACAATATGTTTACAAAACTGCAATGTTGAAACACAAATGATATGCGAGTTCTTTGTCGTTGACAAAAAGCAGTTTCTAACCACATTATCAGTTTCCTTAACAATGTCCATCTTACCTTCAAAGGAGGAATTGTGCCTGCTTTACTACGGTCTTTACTCACTTATCTTCCTCACACTTACGCACGTACACAAAGAAATGTACCTGCAGAAGGGAAGGTATTATTAAAAGCTAATAAGAAAATGAAGATAAAAGTATACTATACAACTTGCCTAAATTGCCTCTTTTTGTATAATGAAGATTAAACCAAAATCTTTAAGCTCTAACTTCAATCTCTCCCTCTAAAAGAGATATTTATATTACACACAAGCTGTAAGCATTTAGATTCTATTTATCATGACAATCTTTTTGCAAATTTTAGTGAATCTTAACATTTCTTTACATACTACACTGATTGGATTGCAGTTTTGCTGACTTATGTTGCACTACATTATCCAGAATAATTTGCTTAAGCTGCCTGTACACCCTAAATACCATTTAACAATATTCTTAAACATGTATTGCCATTGTTAGAATAAAACCAAGGGCATAGCTAAATATATGCAATTACTTGCTCTTAAAGCTGGAGAAAAATATAGATGTTTAAAATTGAATACACTGTGCTATAAGACACCGTAAATTCAGTTAAACAAATTTAATGGGTTTTCTTATGTTCAAAGGAGTATGTGGAATACAATAAAATAACATATCAAAGTCTTTGACCTCAAATAACTTATGGTTAGTAAGAAATCTTATTGGAATATGTATCAGTCAGGTATTACTAGAATACAAAACAAATCAAAACAAAACACATCTGCATATTGACTAGAGTTCAGGCAAACCTGATTGCTGTCTGCTGATTCTAGCTGGGCTTGCTCAAGGGTCTGTGGGTTAATGGGCTGACACATGTAGCTGTTCATTGACTGGTTCTGCACTGTAAGTTAGGCTTATCTGCGGAGCTTACTTGCACCAGTTTGGTGATATGTATGCCTCCCCACCTAGTCGAAAACAGTGGACTAACACAGGTACATCCTACTAATGGTGATGTCCTTAGAAGGACAAAAAACCAAGCATATATATGTAAGTAATTGTTAAACATATTGTGTTATGTCTGCTAACAACCTATTAATCAAAAAGACAAATGGAGTCAAATTGAGAAGATGTTATATTCTAGTTTTCACTACTGCATAACAAATTGGTCCCAATAATGGCATAAAACAACCAACATTTTATTATACATCATAGATTCTGAATATCTGAACTATAGGTCAGACTGGCTGGATGATTCTTCTACTTTCCCTAGTGTTAACTGGGTGCACTGAGTGCAGCTCAGCTGGTGAGTTGCCTCACCTTGAAGATCCATGTGGGCTGGATGAAACTGTCAGACATTTGCACTAAGATGGCAGCAAGTTTGCTCTCAGCTAGCACTATTAACCAGAATGCCTAGATATGACCAGCTCTGCACGATATGTTTCCAGAGGCATCAGATTTCTACGTAGGTATTTCTTGCTCCAAAGAAAAAATCCAGTGAGAATCAGTCAGAAGCTGCATGCACTTTTCTGTCCTAGCCCTGGAAGTCATGATGTGTATAATCTGCCACATTCTATTGATTCCAAGATGGCTATTAGGCCAGACTTGATTCAATGCGAGAAGTAGAATTCACCTCTTGATGAAAGGTGGCAAAATCATTTTGTATCAGTGCAAGGAAGGTGAAACATGTTATTGTGGAAAGACAACTTTGAAAAATAAAATATGCCATATACAGCAAAGTCATATGGCAAAGGTCATGGATATAGAGAGGAATAAAGAGCTAAGACCACTAAGATAATCCACTAGAGAAATACATACTGATGGGTATGAAGATAATTTTAATATTTGTAAATAAAGCATAAAATAATATTAACATAATTTATTTACCCTAATAAATATTTATGTATATATTTGTATATGGTGTCTTTTTGGTATTCTGTGCCACTTAAGTTGACAGAATACTAAATTACCTATAAAAATACATTAAAAATTTAAAAACTGGGATAAAAACAGCTGCAGTTTTTAAGATAAAGAATTAATATTATTTTATATAAATATAAACATAAAGAGCACTTAAAAATGGTGACCTTCCAGCAAAGGAAAATGTGATAAAACATCAATTCATAAGAGAAAAATTATAATGATTACTTAGGGGAAATTAATGAATTAATTAATGTCAGTGGCATTAAGTATAGATAAAAATAAGAAGATATAATATTTCCCCAGTCAAATGATCAAATATAAAATCTTAAAAATTATTATATGTAGTTTCAGTAAGGACGTACTTAAAGAAGAGCGCTCTTGCTTTGAGACCATACTTCAGCGAAATGTAAAATAAATGTGTACAGGGCATTGCCCCACAAAGTCACATTTATAAACTTTATTCCAAAAGGATTTTATGAATGTATTCAAAGGTTTAGCTGTAGGGATACCTACTGCAGCACTCTTAGTATAGTAAATTCAGAAAAATATAAAAGACCAACAGTAGGAATACAATGAAATAATATAGAGATTTTTAAAATAATAAAACTATCAAAAGATTAAAATTATTGTAAATATATTTATTTGTGAATATGGGGAGATGTTAATAATATATGATTAAGTTAAGTAACAAGTTTCAAGTCAATATGTATAAAAGTAGTTTAAATTACTAGCTGTTAATATTCACCTCTGCTCCCTACTCTATGCCTATAGCTAAACGACAGTTCTCTGATTCCTGCAGTTAAACAGGGTCACACCACAAATTTTTGTCTGAAAAAAATAGTTGCAGTGTTATGTGTTTTGACTGGTGCATAAAAATTTCATATCCACACAGACACTCCTCCATGGACTTTGCCCCATCTAGGTGACCGGAGAGGTAACAACATGGGTGACCTTAAAATGAACATCCCTTGCCCTGAACAGTGACATAGGAAAGACACTTTTTGTTCTTTAAATCACTGTGTTTTGTAGGGTTTTTTTTTTGTTGTTGTTGTTCCCTCAGTTTATCTGAACTTCACTTTTCAATTAGGATTACTTACTGCAAAATTATGTTAGCATCCTATCGTTATTAAGAGCAATGCCTCTGGAACCACATTTCTGCATTCAAACCTTGGCTCTGACCTTTATTCATAAGTGATCTTGGGCAAGTGATCCAGTCTTTCCATTCCTCAGTTTCCACAACCTTAAAGTGTGCATTAAAAGTGTATTCATTGTTAAGAAATATTTCAATAACTTGAAAATAATGTAAAAGGGTGGTCGAGTAACATTTAAAGTATCCAACTAGAGCCTTGACTTATTGATGAACTTCAGGATTATTAAATTCTCTAGAGGATGTACTTTGTTAACTACTTACTCTGCAAAGGTGTATTAAAATGTGTTCACTAGAGATGCAAGCTATTCAGTTAAAAAATAAACTTCAAATGATTTTAAGATTATTAGTGCCTTACAGTATACTAAATATCTTTGGATCTGACCATGTGATCTTACGCCAACATTCTTTCTTCAATGCTCATACTATTCTATTTGAATAACTTTTACTATCCTGGTGGTTTTCTCCTTAGTGAATTAAATAAATCTCTATTCCTTGAAAAATATGAACTAGGTGCATAACAGGTACATATTAAAAGTGTTTAAAAGGTGTATGACATGTAATAACTCAGAAGTGTTACATACATATTTATTTATTCAGATGATATTTTTGTGTGTTCTTACTATGTTCACAAATGAACAAGGAGGCCAATACAGCTGAAATACAGCCAGGAAATTGGACAGTATTAGGTTTTGAGATTGTTGAGGAAGAAGGGGATAATTTGTATGGCCCCTTATAGATCATTTCAAGGAAGTTAGTGACATATAAAATCATTTGAAGTTTTATGAGCAGAAGATTGACTTGAATTATGCCTAAACTTGACCCATCTGGGAATTATATTGAGAAAAAATTTTAGGCAAACAATGATGTAATCTGTTTATATCAGGAAGGAGGCAAGAGACAATGGTAGTCTCAGAGGAGATGTAAAAAGCAATTGGTTTTTGTACATATAGCTAGAACAAACCACACTTGCAGATTGATGGATATTAGGGTCAAGGAGAAGAGTTAAAGCTCTTTGTGAGCGGTGACAGCATGCTGGCAGTCCTCACAGCGCTCGCTTGCTCTCGGCGCCTCCTCTGTCTGGGCTCCCACTTTTGCGGCACTTGAGCCCTTCAGCCCACCGCTGCACTGTGGGAGTCCCTTTCTGGGCTGGCCAAGGCAGGAGCCGGCTCCCTCAGCTTGCAGGGAGGTGTGGAGGGAGAGGCGTGAGCGGAACCGGGGCTGCGCGCGGCGCTTGCGGGCCGGCTGGAGTTCAGGGTGGGCGTGGGCTTGGCGGCCCCCCCACTCGGAGCAGCCGGCCCCGCCCTGCCGGCCCCGGGCAATGAGGGGCTTAGCACCTAGGCCAGCGGCTGCGGAGGATGTACTGGGTCCCACAGCAGTGCCGACCCACCGGCGCTGCGCTCAATTTCTCACCGGACCTTAGCTGCCTTCCCGCGGGGCAGGGCTCGAGACCTGCAGCCCGCCATGCCTGAGCCTCCCACCCCCTCCTTGGGCTCCTGTGGGGCCCGAACCTCCCAGATGAGCGCCACCCCCTGCTCCCCGGCGCCCAGTCCCATCAACCACCCAGTGGCTGAGGAGTGCGAGCACGCGGCACGGGACTGGCGGGCAGCTCTACCTGCGGCCCCGGTGCGGGATCCACCGGGTGAAGCCAGCTGGGCTCCTGAGTCTGGTGGAGATGTGGAGAGCCTTTATGTCTAGCTCAGGGATGGTAAACGCACCAATCAGCACCCTGTGTCTAGCTCAGGGTCTGTGAATGCAACAATCGACACTCTGTATCTGGCTGCTCTGGTGGGGCCTTGGAGAACCTTTGTGTCCATACTCTATATCTAACTGATCTGATGGGGACGTGGAGAACCTTTGTGTCTAGCTCAGGGATGGTAAATGCACCAATCAGCACCCTGTCAGAACAGACCACTGGGCTCTACCAATGAGCAGGACGTGGGTGGGGCCAGATAAGAGAATAAAAGCAGGCTGCCCGAGCCAGCAGTGGCAACCCGCTCGGGTCCCCTTCCACACTGTGGAAACTTTGTTCTTTTGCTCTTTGCAATAAATCTTGCTACTTCTCACTCTTTGTGTCCGCACTGCTTTTATGAGCTGTCATACTCACCTCAAAGATCTGCAGCTTCACTCCTGAAGCCAGCGATACCACGAGCCCACCAGGTGGAAGGAACAACTCCAGACGTGCCGCCTTAAGAGCTGTAACAGTCACTGCGAAGGTCTGCAGCTTCACTCCTGAGCCAGCGAGACCATGAACCCACCAGAAGGAAGAAAGTCTGAACACATCCGAACATCAGAAGGAACAAACTCCGGACACGCCGCCTTTAGAACTGTAACACTCACCACGAGGGTCCACGGCTTCATTCTTGAAGTGAGTGAGATCAAGAACCCACCAATTCCGTACACATTTGGAATTAGAGACTGGAAGGGCAGAATTTCCCATAATAGAAGTGAAGACTGGGGTGTAGTTGGTTTTGGAAGATCTATCACGAGTTCAGTTTTGAACTCATATGCTTTGAAGCATGTATTAGCATCCAAAAATATGTCACGCAGATAGTCAGATACAAGTTCAGTTCAGGTGGGAAAGATCAGAAATGGAGATGTAAGAATCAACATCTTCAACATACATAATTGTTTGAAGCCAAGAGATTTCAGGATATCACAAGGATACACAAACACAAAGGAGCGAATAATATATGGAGCCATCGTGTTCCCCATCTCGAAGATATGCGGAAAACAGATGGAACAAGAAAATGAAAGTGAGAAGGAGTGGTCTACAAGGTAACAGAAACAACAATGACAGCAATTAAAATAAGGGAGCCAAGAGAAGAATGTTTTCACAAGATAAGGTGATTATGTCAAATACTGAAGATAGGTAGTATTAGAAGTGGCCTAATATTGAACCATAGTAAATAGCACATGCAAATCATTGGAGATTCAGGCAAAGGCACATTTAGTGATTTGGAGGAGTAAAAACCAGTTAGGAGTTGGTTTAAAATGGAATAGGAGATCTAGGGAAGAAGGTGATAAGAGCCACATGGCCTCCCATTGTCTTTCCATTTCTCCCCAAATTCTCACATAAAATTAAATTGAACAACCATGACCATGACAGCAAAACTGATAATTCATTGACAACATCTCTAAAAAGTTTAGGTGACAAAGTATCCCAAACAACTCCCTATATATGAAGGGGTGATTGTTAAAAACCATCAGTAACTACAGATACATGTGATAGCGGTAACTTTGTGGAAGGAATACACACCAAAGGACCCTAGAGTTGACAAATCTATTGACAAGAAAGGATGCTGGGCCCACTGGAGGTGAGACAACTAAATCTTAAGTGGTTTTACAAACAACAACGTGAGTGTAAATGGAGTGTAGAAGGTGGCAGAGAGATGAAGTTGTTTGCAGCCTGTGAAACTGCAAAATTAACAAAATCTATATTTCTTCTGGATAAAATCATTTTTTCAGCCCCACATTGAGTTAAAACAGATAGAAATAGGATACAAATTACACAAGAATGGAACAATCGGGAGACAGAAGAAGTGCAGCTAAAAGTGTGGGAAGCCACAGAAGAGGTGACTGATCTAAGAGTATAATTGCCATGTTATATAACTTCACAATAGTAACAGAAGAGAGAGCTCTAGAAACATGAAACTCAACATAATTTTCTGGTCTGCTCCTCCTATGGGAAAATTATGTACTATAAATGTAAATAACAGAAAGTATTAGTTCAAATCAAAGGCTATGGCCTGAATGTTTGTGTCCCCACAGAATTCATATGTTAAAAACGAATCACCAATGTGATAATATGAGGAGGCAGGACCTTGGAAGGTTATTAGGACATGAGAGTGATTAGGTTTACAAATCTCGTGAATTGGATTAGTGCCCTTATAAAAGAGGATGCAGAGAGTTGTCTTGTGGCTTCCACCATGTGAGGTTACAGTGAAAAGATGGCCAGCTATGAATCAGAAAGCAAGCTCTCACCAGACAGGGAATCTGTTGGTACCTTGGTAATACACTTCTCAGCTTCCAGAAATGTGAGAAATAAATTTCTGTTGTTTGTAAGATATCCATTTTATGGTCTTTTGTCACAAAAGCCTAAAGAGACCAAGACAATAATTAACAATTATCATTGTAAAAAAGTTAAGAAAAAAATACCTATGAATAACAAGGAATTGACAGAAAGACATTTGAACAAAAAAGCCTAAAAAACTCTAAAAAATATTTCAAAACTAGATAAAAAAATAAAGAAAAAGAAGAAAACTTTGAACAAAACAGCAGTAATCAGAATAAGATGATTGAAGAACAGGGAGAATTATAAAATAAAGTGACAAAACTCTAAAATAACTAAAACAATAATAAAATCAGTTTGGATATAAATACAAAAGTGAAAGGGACAAAAATTTAATAATCACAATCAACTATGATAAGAAAGATAGATGAAAAAGATAAAAATTTTTTTAAAGAAAGATAAGAGTAGACAAAGGACAACAGATAAAATAGAACAAAACAAATATTAAAAATTATAATTAAATAAAAATTTCCAAAAATTTAAAAATAAGTAAATCATATAAAACACAGGACAGTTGAAGAACTATTTCAGAATGAATAGAAGCAGTGGCAAGGCAATTAAATTTCATGCATGATCCTGTATTAAATTCTAGGCCAAAACAACCAACACTGTACCCCTACTTTGAAAGACAGAGAGAGAAAGCAGAAAAGACAGAAAAAAAGAAAGAGAGAGATGAATCTGCATTTCAAAGAACACATTACTTGTCAGCTGGGCAAATCAACCAAGAATGGCCGGTACAATAATATACACTGCAGACAAACTATTCTTAATATTATATAAAAACTTAGGAAATCCTTAGCTCAGAAGACCAGTAAAAACTAGAGCACACTGGTTTCTTCTTCCTAAAACATAGAAGGTTTCTTATTAAATACATGGTTTATGGAACTGAATAGTGAATAATAATAATTGATATTGGTTATTCCACAGATGCTTGAAGAAGAACAAATTCTAAGAATGTGATTATTTCTGCTCTGCTACTTCAGCACAAGCTTCACGACCCAAAATAAGTACCCAACTCCACCACGAAAAAAAAACGTACAAAGACATCTTGGTCACTGTCTTTTATTTGGGGGCTTTGCTTCTTTTCACTGAATATATACTTTTCAAAAACACAGTAAGATGGCCTTAGGGGCTCCTCATTTTCCCCAAAGTGTTATTGGAGATGAGTCATCAGCTGTAAAATCTTAATAGTAAGGAATAATAAGGACATGGAATTTTGTTTACTGCCTTGGTTCAACCTCCGGAAAAGATAATTTTTATCTAAAAAGAAATTACAAAGTTAAAAACTGAATAGATACTGGATTCCACATTTCATCAACTGGATTTCATCAACCCTTCTTTCTAATACAAATCTGAGACATAGATGTTTCTAACACGATAAGGAAACCAAGTTTCTGCTTATTGCTTATTTGATCTGTTTTGCTTTGCTTTGCATTCCACTGGTAATTTTTTTTTCATAATACAAATACACTGCTATAAAGATATAGAGAGCTCATACAATTCCCCCTAAGGGTAACATTTTTACTGACATTTACAAAATATTACCTATTTTACTTGCAGTTGTACCTAAAATACTCATTTGATTATAAGCACTGTGTAAAAATAAACATTGGTTCTATGATTATCTATAGAGACAATTAATATTTTGTGTAAATAGTATATTGTATATTTGCCACTATAGCCCCTGACACCTGTCAATTCTGTACAGGTTATAAAAAATTAATGCCTGGTACTTGACAGGTTCATTAAACATGTCAGAGGCATGTGAAGATAGACTTCTCACAATATCAAAAATATTAAATGAATGCCAGATTTTCAAATGTCTGACACATATCCATGAAGTTTCATCACACACAAGCCATGTTTGGCTGACAGCCTGCTCTTAAAAGAGTCGGTAAAGAAGCATCTGTAGTGGGAATTCAAGACAACTGCTGCCTGAAATACTCTATTTAGAGAGTGACCTTTCAGTTGTTAAGATGATTACTCTAATTCCACAGTAGATATCACAAAGAGGCACTGGGCATAAATTTAGATACCACAGGGCTCAAGGGTGAAACTCAAAGTGAGAATCAGTCCAAGAGCCTAGACTAATACTGACAAGATATCTAAAACACAAAAAGCAAATAACAAACTACTTACAGTAGCCTTAGTGAGAGACGTTTTAAAAAAAAATACAAAACGAAACACTTAGAATGTCAGTTAAAAATGTAAAACAAAATTGGAATTTTTCAGTATTACAGAGTGGTACAAATCTACTTGGAGGAAGATAGGATGGCGAGGCAATTTTTAAATATGTAACAACACAATTGCCACAAGATTCTTGAATTCCCTTTCATATTCAGAAATTAATAGATCTATATTTCATGCAATAACAGCAATGCACATTACCATAGCACTGAAGACCAAGATTAACTAGAACGCAGTAAGAGAATTAAGACTTAAAGACTTGGAAATTTTACTTTCCAATTGTCTTAGTCCATTTAGCTGCAATAACAAAATACCATAGACTGAGTAACTTATGAACAACAGAAATTTATTTCTCACAGTTCTGAAGGCTGGGAAGTCCGTGAACAAGGAGCCCACAGATTTTATGTCCAGAGAAGGCGCTCTCTTGGTTCATGATGGCACCTTCTTGCCACCAGGAAAGTTAATGGTGTGTTATTCTGTCTGTCTCTAAAGGCCGGAGAATCCAAAGGGCCAATGGTGTAACTCTCTGTCCAAAGCTGAAGGTCTGAGAACGTGGAGGGGCCACTGATGCAAGTCCTAACATATGAAGGCCCAAGAACTTGGAGTTCTGATTTTCAAGGGCAAGAGAAGATGGATGTCCCAGTTCCAGAAGAGAAAGCAAATTCACTCTTCCTCTTTCATTTTGTTCTAAGTTCTCAACGGATTGGAAGATGCTCATCTACATAAGTGAGGGTGGAGCTTCTTTATTCAGTTTATTGATCCAAATGCTGATTTCTTCCCCAGAGACCCTCACAGACACATTCAGAAATAGTTTTACCAGCTGTCTAGGTATCCTTAAACCCAGTCCTGTCAACACATAAAATTATTCATCACACCAATAATTGAAAGAGATCTTGTCAATAAGTGCTTTCTTTTTTTTACAAAGAAGAGTGTGGGTTAAGCAAACTTTTGAAGTCATTGTTATCTAAAATAGCTTGATAATTAAAATCTGAGCATTCCTCTCAAAATATCTTAAAATTGGGGCTTTCACTTTAATGCTGAAGATATAAAGAATGTTCATGTCTTCAAACAACTGTAGATCATGTTGAAATATACAGTTAAGGAAGTATTCATATTTTTCTAAAAGTCTTATATCAGTAGATGCCGACATAAATAAATGTCAATAATATTTCTTATTATTGTGGTTCTAAACAGTTTATTGTGTATCAGAATCACTTGAAGTTCTTTTGTTAAATGTAGATCATTGGTTCTCACCTCCAATGTTCTGTAGATGTTTTCCTTTTTTCCTACATGAATTTGCATTTGCCAGCACCCCAAGAGAATCATGAAAGTCATTAACCAGCCACAATTTAAAATATATTGGTATACAGGGATGATATTATAAACTAATTGAGGAGGTGGCTACATGCTTAGCATACTTTTAGGTTCATAAGTTGATATACAAAAAAATAGCTATCAATTATTTATATGCTAAAAGTCATCCTATTTGTTTGTCAAAGTGTTTAAACTTTTCCAGAAGTTTTAAACTTTAAATAATGCAAACATAGTTTATATTTATAGTTTAAACAAACTTTTCAAGGCCACCATAGAGAACTATATGACAGCAAGGTAAGCATTTTTGAGTCAAAGGTACCACTGAAAAGAGCAATGGAAGGCCGGGCACAGTGGCTCACACTTGTAATCTCAGCAGTTTGGGAGGCCAATGCAGATGGATCACTTGAGGTCAGGAGTTCAAGACCAGGCTGGCTAACATGGTGAAACCCCATCTCTACTAAAAATACAAAATTAGCCTTGTGTGGTGGCACATGCCTGTAATCCCAGCTACTCGGGAGGCTGAGGCAGAAGAATCGCTTGAACCTGGGAGGTGGAGTTTGCAGTGAGTTGAGATCGTGCCACTGCACTCCAGCCTAGGTGACAGAGAAAGACTAGATCTCAAAGAAAAATAATAGAGAGAGAGCAGTGAGACAGTCTTTGGAAATGAGAACCAATGATCTACTTTTAACAAAAGAACTGAAAATGAGTCCATGATTTTTAGACTCAGTTGAAGTTCCTCACTGCAAGGTGTGAGATGTGATGTCTCCAATTGCTTCCAAGGGAGTAGGCAGTGCAATCTAGAAGTTTGTAAGTTGATTGGTATGGATTAAACATTGATTATTGGGCATAAGACAGATGGGAACCACAGGTAAACTTCCTTTCCGTCTCCTCTCCTGTACAGCTTCTCTAAAGATTTCCAGGGAGATGAAGCAACTGGCCATTCTTGCTATAGTTGTGTCCTGCTTGCTAATGCATGTTGTTAGTTTTCAATCCTGCCTTGTCTTCTTCAGTCCTATTTCAACAGAATTAAACATCTCTACCTAAGCTCACAACATATTTTTGCCTCAAGTTCTGCCTTCTTGAGAACCTTGGCTAAAACACTGCTTTGATTAGAGTTGTGACTGGCTTCCAGATGACTGAATCAGCCAATGTGTATTACCATAGCAGAAAAAGGGGGAGGAATGAGTACCCTGATCCCATTCTCCTCCTGTCTTTATCTCCTGGCCATGCCTTCTATTGAAAACAATCAGAAAACAAGGGCAAGAGACTTCTCAAGTCACAGAGTAGGGTGGAGAATGGAGAAGCATAAATCTCAAGGGGCAAGTTGGAAACATTAAGCCAGAAGGTCTGGAGACAGCCCTGAAGCCATACTGTACCTTGGTTTTCTCATGCTTAAAACAACAAAAAGTATTTGAATATTAACATGGCCTTGCATCAGAAAGTATTTACATCACAGGTTTGTTGTAAGAATTAAGAGTCATTGACTCAAGACAGAATCAGTACAAGAGTGTCTGGCACATGGTAGGTACTCACCAAATATTAGTCATTATTATCACAATTAACCATCATCAGCTTTAATAAAATGGACACCTTAGATTTTGAAGAGGTGCCAGAAGCATTAGGATTATTTAAATGTATTTTCACTTCTTTAGAAAAATTATGTTTTTAGGGCAATAAAAATTAAGCAATTTACATTTTGGCTTCTATTTTTAATGTTTGTTCCTAAGTTCAAATGTTGAATTGTTCAAAATATTCAAACATTTTTTCAAAATATGTTTTACAGAATTTACCAACCTCTTCAAGATCTCCATATCAAGCATTTTGCCAACCACGTTGTTAGGTACTAATTGTTTTCCTTTATTCACAGTATTTTAATAATCAATGGTAACACAAGAAAAGCACAGTGAAATCGTTTTATATTGAGGTATTATAGACAGTTGTAGTTTGGAGTGCTCTAACAAATTTTTCCTATCTAAATATTTATTCTGTAAAGTACACAGAATAAATATACTTGTAATTAATGGAAAATTATTTTAATACTTAAACGAAGTAAAAAGTGTAACAATTCTTGATGAAAAAGTTCATACACTGGGAAGCAATAAAAAGTAGAAAATATTTGTTCATAAAATATTAGATACTTATTAAAATGAATTTTCTATTTTTCCATGAATTTTAAAAACCATAATACATAGTTAAAGATGTGTGTTTTATTTATGTTTCTCCTAACAGTAAATATTTTCATTCGTTCATTCAAATTCATCAGTATCTTGATACTTTTTAAAACTTGACAATATATCTTGAAGTCATTTCATTACTAATTATGAATCCACATTAATGATTTTATCTCTGGAAAACAGAAATGCATTTTAATAGAAGAATAGTAACAAGGTTATTTTTAAATAACAAAAAGTAGAACATTCTTAAATATTCCCAGGAATCACACCACTGTCTTCAACTTAGAACAATAGCCGTTTCCCTAGGTACTGAATGTGGCCTTCTTCAGGGATTTTAAATACATTATTGAGATAGCACTTTCCTACAGGGCACAACACATGCTGACACTAAATACATAAATATCATAAGCATTTCACATCAGATTATTTATGAATCTTAGTTAATGCTACATGAGTAGATGAAGAACAGTGATGATTTAGAGAACTCTAATATGTAAGTTTTTTTAAAAAATGTGTTTTTCTTAATTTGTCTCTAGCTTAGAAGTTATCTATGGTTCTTGCCAATTACTTCCTTGAACTCGAAACTCCATTTTGTGAACTAGAAATTGAAATAATTTGATATAAAACATGTTGGCATAGTTTTTGTGTTTATGACAACATATACAATGCCTTTTATCTAAATTTAAAATATAACCAAGAAACACAGTATTTAAAAATAATGGAGCTGGGTTTGGTGCCTTATGCTTGTAATCCCAGCACTTTGAGATGCTGAGGTGGGAGGTCACGTGAGCCCTGGAAGTCAAGGCTGCCGTGACCTGTCTTTGCACAATTGCACTCAATCCTGGGTAACAGAGAGAGATCCTGTCTCAAAGAAAACAAAGAAAAAAAAAGAACGGACTAAACAAATGATACTTAAACTATTTACACATGGCATTGACTATCCAGTTTTTTAACAGTGTCATCTTATACAGGATCAAAATATTTTATGAATTAGTCTTTTTGAAACATCAAATCATATAAAAGAAGTGATCGAATAGGTTTTCTTATCTCCAAATTCTTTATCATAGTAAATAAAATATGTTTAGTGCCTACTTAGTACCATGCTAACTTCTACTTAGCAGTGTGTTAGTACTGTTTTAAAACAAACACACACATACACACAACTGCATGCAAACACAAAAATCTAAGAAAATGTAGAAAATAAAGTTAGACTTGCTAAAGCACTATGATAAAGGGCAAAACAAACAAAAATAACTGCCATATTTTATATTTGACATATTGTTAATTTTGGAGAAGTTAGTCTGGAAAGAAAATTGAAAATACTATTTTAAAGAAAATTAAAAGCAATATTTCTGGCAAAAAATATGATACAATTTTATAAATGTTTTATCCTACAGTAATTCCTTTTGGACAATTAGTCTTGTATAGTATTTTTCTCTCCTATAATTGTTGAGTTATATTAAGGGTGTATCTTTTATTCATTGTTGGAAATTTATTTTGTAGGTATAAAATGTGGTTTTTCTAACATACTGGCTTATGTATCGAATGACTGTCTTGCTTTGAAAGGCTTTATGTGAAAAGCATTTGAGTCTTTGATAAAAGAAGTCAGTTTGGTGTAACAAAGAACTGAGATTGAGTTTGACAGGAAATGGAGGAAAAGGCACAGCCTGAGAGGCTAGTCACAGAAAATGGCAAACCAAATCCAGCAAGCTAGATATCAATCTAAGGTGTAATTTATAAATCCATTCAGAAACAGGGACATGATTTGATGTCATGGGGGAAAGTCTCAGAGTATTCAAGTAACAAACAAAACATTTAGGTGGCAAGCACAAGAGGCAAACTGGAAACCGATAAAATTTCATGACAAATAAACGCATATGAAAATCAGCAGCCTGGTTCAACTCTCCTGGAAGGAGACCTAATGATATCTCCTGGGAGTTTTAAGATACCAGTCAGGGATCAAAACTTGAGATCTACAGTATCAAAAAGGTCAATTGGTGAAATAATAATGTTAAGTAAGTCAGTAATTGCAAAGAACCGCAGCAGAAGCCCCATCTCTAATTGAACTAATGAAAGGGTACACGTCCCAGATCTGTTTTACAATAATGGGGAAGCAAAGGGGAAACACAGTGATCTGGCCTGTTTAGGATTAGGTTTGAAGAACTTGACTTAGCATTAAAACCCATTAAAATTGTGAGCTAACGGGTAACTTCCAACCTTAGCCACGTATTCCTCAGGATGTACAGAGTAATTTACCATAGGAGTTATGGTCAGTTCGGGAAGTTTTACAAATCCTCAAATGACCTCTTTGTCCCTAGAATCCTCTATTTCTTCCAGTCAACCACCTCCATGTTTATTATCTTGCGTATCCTACTAAACATAACACTTGTAATACTTTTAAATGAATGTGATAAAGTTTCTTCCATTGTAATCTTTCCTTTGCAGTAGCCCAGGGGAAAAATATCATTTGCATTAATTTACAATCCTTCCTCAAGATAATTCTAAATGAATGCTTTTTCATTTTTCCACCAAGCTGTTACGCAGTAATGGAAACTACAATCCGATTATGAAGACAAGTGTCCCTATATATCCATATTAGGTGGTGGGTGTTGCCTGCTCCAACATAACTTTTTCCGCATTAGTTCTTTCATTCTCTGTAACAGTTACTCTGAAATTCTGAGTTTCTTGTTTGTGGTAGTCATTACCATCGTTAGTAAAATATTTCTGGTTGTCCGCTGCTCTTGGTCCAGAATAGGGTTAACTCCGGGGTGGAACTAGATAACCATTCTTGTCAGTAAAGTCTGAATAAGGTGTTCTTTCTGGGCCAGCAGGTTTTATTGGTGGTTTGAGACCATCCAGATATCTCTCTCTGTGCACAGGAATGAACAGCACTCCAGATGGTGCAGCTCTGTCAGCCTTGATGCCCAATTGTACACAATGAATGGACTTCCCACCTGGCTATATGCTATATGCTCAAACAAGAATGACCATATAGCATTAATGACACAGATAATTGCTACTTACAGACAATGAGATTTGTGCTTTGTTTTTTATGGATATGTAAACTTACCCAGGCTGTCTGATCCACCCCCTTCTCACATTTAGTTTAATAAAAAAAATTAGAAGCCATCATCTAAGAAACCCATGCAATCCTTGTTTGTCTCTGAAGCATCCATGTATCTTCCATTCTGTGTGAATTTAATGTCACTTGTACTCCTGATTTTACTTACTCAATTCTCATAGCACCCTTATTTTATCATCGTCTATCTTATCTATGTAACCCATCCCTTCTATTATATTTAGATGACTAAAAGTTTGTTTCTGGAACTCTATTCTGTTTCATTGTTCTATTGGTTTATCTTTGCACCAATCCCACATTGTTTCAATTATTCTAGATTTTTGACAAGTCTTTCAGTATAGTAGTATGTTTAAGTAAATTTTCAAGCTTAGGGTTCTTTTTCAAGATTTTTTTTTTTTTTTTTTGGCTATTTTTGGCCCTGGGTATTTTCATATGTATCTTAGAACCAGTATGTTGATTTTGGCAAATATTATTATTCTGGGTGTGGCCTATAGTTTAATTTAAAATAAACATCTTTATGTCATTGCATTTTCTGGTATATGAATGTAAGATACATTCTTATGTTTACTTTGCTCCTCTTTAATTTCTCTCATCAATGTTGTGTAATTTTCAGGTACTGAACTTTCATTTTATTTTGGTTGTTTAAGGCTTTGTTGTTTTTTGTATAATTGTAAATTGTATTATTTAAATTTTTAACATTTAAATAACATATTATATAAATATAAAATTAAATATAAATAATATTTAAATAATATTGTTTGTTTTCAAAATATAGCTTAATAATCTTTTTGTGGTTTTGAGGATAAAGGTTTGTTAAATATTGTATGAGATTTATTATGTCTTCTTCCTGTCTGTGTGTATGGTTTCTTGATGCTACTGTAATAGTAATCTCTTTAGATTTAAATTTCCTATAGCCACTGATATATAAAAATACAACTGGCCAGGCTCGGTGGCTCATGTCTATAATCTCAACACTTTTGGAGGCTGAGGCAAGAGTGCTTGAACCTAGGAGTTTGAGACCAATGTGAGCAACAGGGTAAAATCCTGCATCTGCCAAAAATAACAAATAAAAGAACAGCTGGGCTTGATGGCACATGCCTGTAGTCTCAGCTACTCGGGAGGCTGAGGTAGGAGGATCACTTCAGCCCAGGAGGTTAAGGCTGTGGTGAGCCATTATTGCACCACTGAACTCTAGCCTGGATGACAGAGCAAGGTCCTGTTTAAAGAAAAAAAAAAAAGAAAACTTAAGAAAAGTAGCACAGGGTGTGATATTCCCCCTGGGGCATACCATAGACTCCATAAAGGTGGAGTGTCAGTGATGAGATAGCTGAGGAGCACTTTTCTGCTCTAGGTCTTTCTCAGAGTTGACAGCCTTTCATATCGCCTGTGATATGGGCCTAAGCAGCATTCTCAGGTGTAGATTATGGTGTCTCCAGAAGCCAAAAAAAAAACTAGCTAGCGTTTTCAGATGTTTTTATTTTGTTTTGTTTTGTTTTTGCATGATGAGCAGTGCAAAACAAAACAAAAAGATAGCTACCACTGAAATTCTTAATGATGCTGCTGCCCTTTCATTAGCACATTCTTTTATGACAGTGATAAAGATATTTTCTGAATCTTCCTTTGGAACATTGCCATGATATGTTTATACATTATTTATTCACTTTTCTGAATATTTTATTGTCTTCCTTCACCAACAGAAAATTTGTACATCAATCTCACTTAGCAGGTGGGCATCAGTTTTTTTCATGCTTCTGGAAACATCTTGGTAGTAAGTTTGCAAAATCTCTTGGAGTCCTTACCAGGATTTTCAGTTCTATATTTTGGATGCTTCAAACCAATCATTAACATTTGCCTTTCCAATCTCATATTTTATCTGCCTTATCAAAATTAATTTTTGATATGGTTTGGATCTGTGTCCCCACCAAATCTCATATTGAATTGTAATTTCTAGTGTTGGAAGTGAGGCCTGGTGGGAGGTAATTGGGGTGAAGTTTTCATGAATGGTTTAGTACCATCCCCTCAGTGCTTTTATAGTTCTTGATTTCATTACCTTTAAATACCCACCCAGATGTGAGATTGTTAGATCATATATGATAGTGTTATTTTTTAATATTTTAAGAACTTCTATACTATTTTTCATAATGGCTGTATAAATTTAATCCTCGCCAATAGTGTAGAAGGGTCCCTTTACTCCACAGCCTCACCAACACTTGTTAACCTTTGAGTTTTTAGTAAGAACCTTCCTAACAGGTTTAAGATATATCTCATTGAGGTTTTTTTATCTGCATTTCCTTGATATTAGTGATATTGTGCTTCTTTAGACATTTACATATCTTCTTTGGAAAAAATGTATATTCAAGGCCATTGCCCTTTTTTTAAGTGAGTGATTTTTTTCTGATATTGAGTTGTATGAGTTCTTTATATATTTGGATATTAACACTTTATTAGCTAAATGGCTTGCAGAAACATTCTCCCATTTCATAGGTTGCCTTTTCATGTTCTTGAATGTTTTCTTTTCTTGTCAGGAACTTTTTAGTTTGACGTAGTCCCACCTGTCTATTTTTGCTTTTGTTGCCTGTACTTCGGAGTCTTATTCAGGAAATAATTGCTAAGGCCAATGTCAGAAAACTTTCTCCCAAAGTTTCTTTCAAGGAGTTTTATGGTTTTGGATCTTACATTTAATATTATTTTGAGTAAAATTTTGTGTGTATCACGTAAGGCAAGCATCAAATTTCATTCTTTTCCACATAGATAGCCAGTTTATCCAACACCATTTATTGAAGACACAATCCTTTCCCCGTTGTGTATTCTTGGTGCCATTGTTGGAAATTAGTTGGCTGTAAATGTGTGGGTTTATTTATGGGCTCTCTATTCTGGCCCATAGGTATATGCTTCTGTTTTTATTCCAATACCATGATCTTTTGATTACTACAGCTTTATAACATAATCTGAAATCAGGAAGTGTGATGCCTCCAAATTTGTACATCTTCCTCAAGATTGCTGTGGCTATTCTAGTTTTCGGAGGCTCTATAAAAATTTTAGAATTTTTTTTTCTGTGAAAAATACCTTTGGAATTTTAATAGGGATTACATTTTAACAGGGTTTGAATACATAAATCAACTTGGGTAGTAGGACATTTTGGGTAGTACGACAACAGTCCACCAAAGTAGGACTTCCTTCTGGCTGCTCTCACAGGCTGGCATTGTTTGCAGCTTTTCCAAGTGCACAGCACAAGCTGTTGGTGGATCTACCATTCTGGAGTCTGGAGGATGATGGACCTCCTCCCACAACTCCACTAGGTAGTGCCCTGTGTTGGGGCTTCCACCCCACATTTCTCTTTTGCACTGCCCTAGCAGAGGTCTCCATGAGTGCCCTGCCCCTGCAGCAAAATTCTGCCTGGACATCCAGGCATTTCCATACATCCTCTAAAATCTAGGTGGAAGTTCACAAACCTCAATTCTTAACTACTGTGCACTCCCAGCCTCAACACCTCTTGGATGCTGCCAAGGTCTGGGGCCTGCACCCTCTGAAGCAATGGCCCCAGATTTACCTTGGCCCCTTTTAATCATGGCTAGAGCAGCTAGGATGCAGGGTACCAAGTCCCTAGGCTGCACACAGCACGGGGACCCTGGGCCCAACCCATAAAACCATTTTTCCTCCTAGGCCTTTAGGCCTGTGATGGGAGGGGTTTCCTCAAAGATCTCTTAACATGCCCTGGAGAAATTTTGCCTGTTGGTTTGGTAATTAACATTTGGCTTCTCATTACATATGCAGATTTTTGTAGCTGGCTTGAATTCCTCCTCAGAAAATGGGTTTTTCTTTTCTGTGGCATAATCAGGCTGCAAATCTTCCAAATATTTATGCTGTTTCCCTTTTTAAAGTGAATAGTTTTGACAACACCCAAGACAACTCTTGAATGCTTTGCTGCTTAAAAATTTCTTCTGCCAGATACCCTAAATCATCTCTGTCAAGTTCAAAGTTCTACAGGTCTCTAGGGAACGGTCAAAATGCCACCAGTCTTTTTGCTAAAACATAACAAGAGTCTTCTTAACTCCAGTTCCTAAAAAGTTCCTCATCTCCATCTGAGATCACCTCAGCCTGGATTTCATTGTCCATATCATTATCAGCATTGTGGTCAAAGCCATTTAACAAGTTTCTAGGAGTTTCCAAACTTTTCCACATTTTTCTATCTTCTTCTGAGCCCTCCAAACTGCTCCAACCTCTACCTGTTACTCAGTTCCAAAGTCACTTCCACATTTTTGGGTATCTTTACAGTAGCACCCCACTCCCTGTACCAATTTACTGTATTGGTCTGTTCTAATGCTGCTAATAAAGACATACCCAAGACTGGGTAATTTATAAAGGAAAAGAGGTTTAATGGACTCACAGTTCCACGTAGCTGAGGAGGCCTCACAATCATGGCAGAAGGTGAAAGACACACCTTACATGGAGGCAGGCATGAGAGACAAGAGAAAGGGATTACTCCTTACAAAACCAGCAGATCTCATCAAACTTATTCTCTACCATGGGAATAATAAGGGGAAATCTGCCTCCATAATTCTGTTATCTCCCAGGGTGTCCCTCTCACAAAATGTAGAAAGTATGGGAGTTACAATTCAATATGAGATTTGGGTGGGAACACAGCCAAACCACGTAAGTTAGTATATAGAAACACTATTTACTTGGCATATTTTTTATTCTGCAACTTTACTGAATTTGCTTATTAGTTCTAATAGTTTTTTAATGTGGTGTTTATAATGTTCTCTATATAAGATCATGTTGTTAGAACATGGACAATTTTGCTTCTTCCTTTCCTGTTTGAATGCCTTTTATTTATTTCTCTTGCCTAATTTTTGTGTTTGTATTGAATAGAAGTGTTCAGAGAGGTTATCCTTGCCTTATTTCTCATCTTAGAGATAAAGCTTTCACCTTTTTGCCATAGAGTATGATATTAGCTGTGGGCTTGTCATGCATAGCCTTTATTTTGTTGAGGTGCATTCCTTCTATGCCTAATGTTTGAGAGGTTTTACTATGAAAGGATGTTAGATTTTGTCAAATAATTTTCCTGAATTGATAATGATGACCATATGCTTTTTGTTTTTCATTCTGCTAATTTGATGTACGATGTTTATAGATTTGTATATGTTAAAACATCCTTGCATCCCATGGTATATCCCACTTTGTGGTGGTGATTGAACTTTTAAATGTGCTGTTGAATTCAGTTTGCTACTATTTTGTTGAGGATTTTTGCATCTGTGGTCATTAGGAAAATTGGTCTCATTTTACTTTTTTATTTACAGTGTCCTTGTATGGCTTTTGTGTCAGGATAAAAAAGTAAAACTTTACAATGATTGAAGTAATTTTATGAAAACATTTTAAAAGGCTTTAAAAATAATTTTGTACTTGATTTTGAAAAAAATAAAAAATGGCTAAGTTGTTGGAAATATTTCATTAATCAATTATGTTCAGTGCAATCCTTATGATATTATTTAAGTCATATTTTGATTATTTGTATGTATTTCACCTTCATGCTGAAAAAGAAACTGTGGCATCCTTTGCATTCTTTACCTTTTTTCCAAAGTCCCTAAAGACTGATATTATTTCCTCACTTATTTGTGTCTATTATATGAACAGAACTATTTACTAAATTTGTTTTTCTGATACTGAATTGTAAAGAACAAGGAAAATATAGTATAACTACTTTTAATATCACCATCCTACTGTATCAAAGATTTTAGAATAGTATAACCTGTTGTTTTTACTGTGGTTAGCCAGTCTCTCACAACCTTGCCAAATGGAATTTGGTGCTATTTATCTAAATGATACATTTTTAACCTTTATTTCCACAGAGAAATCAAAAGCATACATTGCATATTAAATTTCTGATATAATGAGAATTATTTTGTAATTTTTCAAAATGGAAATATTTATTCTATAAAAGTTTCATAATATAAGTGTGCATTCTCTCTCCCTCCCTCTAGTCATACATCTTAACAGCAGTGATACATTCTAATAAATGGATTGTTAGGTGATTTTGTCATTGTGTGAACATCACAGAATGATGATGGTATAGCCTAGCTGGTATAGTCCACTACACACCTAAGGTATATGGTATGGACTATTGCTCCTAAGCTACAAACCTGTATAGCATGCTACTGTAATAAATTGTGAAACAATTGTAAGCATGTGTGAATCCAAGCATATCTAAATATTGAAAAGGTACAGTCAAATATGGTATGAAAGATAAAAAATAGTACATTTATATAGGAAACTTACCACTAATGGAGCTTGCAGTACAGGCAGTTGCTCTGGCTAAGAGGTTAGTGAATGTGAAGTCCTAGGAAATTATTGTAACTATTGTAGACTTTATAAACTCAATACACTTAAGTTACACTCAATTTTAGAAAAAAAATATTTTTCGTCAATAATAAATTAACCTTTACTTACTGTGAAATTTTACTCTATAAATTTTTCAATTTTATTTTAACTTCTTTTTTTTTTGAGACAGAGTCTCACTCTATCCCCCAGGCTGAGAGTGCAGTGGTGCATCTGGGGTCACGTGACCTCTGCCTCCTGGGGTCAAGTGATTCTCCTGCCTCAGCCTCCTCAGTAGCTGGGATTACAGGAGCCTGTCACTGTGCCCAGCTAATTTTAATTGTTTTATGTTTAGTAGAGACAGGGTTTCTCCATGTTGGCCAGGCTGGTCTCGAACTCCTGACTTCAGGTAATATGCCTGCCTCGGCCTCTCAAAGTGCTGAGATTATAGGCGTGTGCCACCATGCTCGGACTATTTTAACTTTTTAACTCTTGTAATAACACAGTTTAAAACACAAACATATTTTACAACCGTACAAAAACATTTTTATATCCTTATTCTCTAAGCTTTTTGTCTATTTTTAATTTTTTAAAGAAATTTTTACTTTGTAAACTTTTTGGTTAAAAGCTAAGATACAAACACACACATTAGCTTAAGCCTATATGGAATTAGAACGATGAATATCGCCGCCTTTCCCCTCTCCCACTTGTCCCATTTCAAGGTCTTCAGCAGCAATAATAAATATGGCACCGTCATCATCAATGATAACAATGCATTGGCCAGGCGTGGTGGCGCACACCTGTGATCCCAGCACTTTGTGAGGCCAGAGCGGGCAGATCACGAGGTCAGGAGATCAAGACCATCCTGCCTAACACGGTGAAATCCCATCTCTACTAAAAATACAAAAAATTAGCTGGGCATGGTGGTGGGCGCCTATAGTCCCAGCTACTTGGGAGGCTGAGGCAGGAGAATGGCGTGAACCCGGGAGGTGGAGCTTGCAGTGAGCAGAGATTGCCCCACTGCACTCCAGCCTGGGCGACAGAGCGAGACTTCATCTCAAAAACAAACAAACAAACAAAAACAATGCCTTATTCTGGAATACCTCCTCAAGGACCTACCTGAGGCTGTTTTAGAGTTGACTTTTTTTAATTTTATAAGTAGAAGGAATACACTATAAAATAATTGTGAAAGTATGGTAATAACAAATACATAACCCAGTAATATCTTTGTTTATTATTATGATGAAGCGTCATTACTATGCATAATTGTATTGTTAGCCTTTTATACCACTGGTGGTACAGTAGGTTTGCTTGCAACAGCGTCACCAGAAACACATCAGAAATATGTTGTGCTATGATGTTATGACAGCTACGACATCACTAGGGGATATGGAATATTTTTTAGCTCCATTATAATCTTGTAAGACCACTGTCCCATTTATGTGGTCTTCCATTGACCAAAACATTGTTATGCAGTGCATGACCAAGTATCTATGTATGTGTAGTATCTGGTAGTTTCTTACAAAGCGGTAGCACCATTATTTTTTCTAACACAATTAACAATCATCCTAAAATGTAATGTGATACACAGTTCATATTCAAAAGTCTCAAAAAATATTTCCTAGCTATTTTGTTTTACAAACTGCAATCTAATCAAGCCTTTCTTGTTACAATTTTTGCTATGTTTTTAGTGTCAATTTTTGTCACTTATAACATTGAACAGTATACCCAGCTGTTGTTGTCGATGTTTCAAAACACTGATTTTTGAAAAAAACTAAGTCACTTTTCATGTTGAAAGTAATAGGCCCTGGATTTGTTTGATTGCGTTCTTACATTATTTCCTGTGTTCTTCTGCCCCTGAAAAATTCAAGTCTAGAGACTTGGCTACATTCCAGATATATTGACTGGTAAGTACTCTTCATAAGTGAAGATGTCTACTTCATACCATGTTATGTTCAGGAGGCACTAAATGTTCTTTTGTCTTACCCTCAGAGATGTTTTTTTTTTGTATCACTTGGTTAATGACTACTAGGTCTACCCATTATAAATATCTGTTATTCATTTTTAATTGCTAATTAATACATCAGGTCAAAATTTGAAAACATAAAATGACTTATTCCTTAATACTTTTTCTACTGTTAATTGTTAGCTTCATAGATGAGTCTCATCTTAATTTATGATGACACTGAGGGCTGTAAAACGATGATTTCTAAGTTTTCCTGCTGTATTTATTAGCAGCTACTACTCTGTAAATCATGTCACTATGGATTCATGAACTTCTTTATTTCAATGTGTTAATTACATCATTATTCTCTTGATGCTAAAAGTATCCCAGATGTGTACTGTGAGAACCACTTTAAACTTGCCCCTGTGTGCTTTTGACATTACCGTTACTTTTTGTTTGTTTTGTTTATTTGTTTACATCCTGGAAGAATAAGAGATCCAGATTAATGTTGTGCTTTTTCTGCTCGGATTTGGCATCAACCATTTCTCTGGAGGTATGTGATTCTTCTTAGTAGGTAATGACATTTAAATACAAATGAAGTTTAAACACATGATATTTAAAGACAATGGCATCTAAACACAATGATCTGGATGCTGGCTCTGTAATTATTGCTGAATTGGCATTGCTTTTAGAGCTAAAGGTATGATTTTATAATGTGCAATTCAAATTATAGGACTTTGTCCTAAATGAAAATAATTCCTTTTATTTTGCATTTGTCTCTACATTCTATAAGAACAATGAAAAGAGTGAGTCCTATTTACAGTAACATATTACATATACATTCTAGAATATAAATGTTTATTTTCATATAAGGAAATACATATAAATTTGTATGTTTCTATATATAATAGTTTAAACATTGCAATATGAACGTCACTACTATAAATAAGCCTGTACTATAAACTTATACTATAAATAACATATAAGACATTTTTATATTTTAAAAATATTTTATAAAAAAGGAAAAATATTATATGAAGAAAATAAGTCAAAACACTATGTTCCAAATTACTTGAAACATTTCTTTCCTCTATGTATTAGTCAGGGTTCTCTAGAGGGACAGAACAAACAGTGTAGATGGATATATGATGGGAGGTTTCTTAAGAAGTAATGACTCACATGATCACAAGGTGATGTTCCACAATAGGCCATCTGCAGGCTGAGGAGCAAGGAAGCCAGTCCCAGTCCCAAAACCTCAAAAGCAGGGAAGCCAATGGTGCAGCCTTCTGTCTGTGGTCGAAGGCCTGAGACCCCCTGGCAAACCACTGGTGTAAGTCCCAGAGTCCAAAACCTGAAGAACTCTGAGTCGGCTGTCAGAGGGCAGGAAGCATCCAACACAGGAAAGATGAAGGCCGGAAGACTCAGCGAGTCGGCTTCTCCCACTTCTTCTGCCTTCTTTATTCTATCCGCGCTGGGAGTTGATTAGATGGCGTCCACCCAAGTTGAGGGTACGTCTGTCTTTCCCAGTCCACTGACTCAAATGTTAATCTCCTTTGGTAATCTCACAGACACACCCAGGATCAATACTTTGCATCCTTAAATCCAATCAAGTTGACACTTAATATTAACCCTCACACTCTATGTGTGTAGTTAGACCATAGCTCCATCACTCATAGCATGCACAGATGTTGGATAATAAGATAAGGAAATCTTCCAGTGATGTTTACTTACTCAGTAAGAATGGCAGATCTAGGCTGGACGCGGTGGCTAACACCTGTAATGTCAGAACTCTGGAAGGCTGAGGCAGGGAGATGCTCTGAGGTCAGGAGTTCGAGACCTCCCTGGCCAACATAGCGAAACCTCATCTCTACTAAAAATACAAAAATTAGCCAGGCGTGGTGGCAGACGCTTGTAACCCCAGCTACTTGGGATGCTGAGGCAGGAGAATCGCTTGAACCAGGGAGGCGGAGGTTGCCATGAGCCAATATCACGCCATCGCACTCCAGCCTGGGTGAGAAGAACGAAACTCAGTTAAAAAAAAAAAAGAGTAGCAGCTTTAATCAATCACATTATAACTACACGTTATATTCAAAATAAAATTGTGATATAGAATTGGAAATAAGGAAAATATAAGTCTATGCTAGTTATATAATCTGCAGAGGATCAATCATTGAGTGATAAACATGTGATTAGATCTCATCTGTTTTAATTCCAATCTTCTTTCTCAAAGTTACAGTTGTGGGCACATAGATGCTGGCAAATTCAGAATGACAAGATGTTGATCTTCCCTTTTAACTTTCCCATGGAATAAAAAATAGATAACAAATTATAAATGATTCCCAACTTTGCCCTTTTAATACAGGACTTAAAGAAGCACTAAACAAGCTAAGACAGTAATAAGAAATTATATAATGAAATAATTCTTCATGACTATAAAGCAGGATTGAGCGGTACAGTTATTTTCTATGCCCAAGAGGCATTGGCATCATCAATCTCCAATCAGGCACTTGGGGGCAGTAGTGTTCCTCTTATTCTGTGTTGTCCTGTGGTTTGAGTACTGCTGTCTTTTCAAGGTTTTTCTACATTGATAGCTCGATATTGTATATTATAATAAAGGATTTTTTAATGTCATTTTCTATTATAGATGATTTTTACATAATTATGTTGTAATCAAATAAGTAAACACATCATTTCAATAGTTTTACCAAAATAATTTTACTACATTACAAATACAGGAATTTTTTTTTTCAAAGTAACCTAAAAGCAAACAGTAAAAATGTTCCATGCATATCGGAGAAAAAAGAGAAAACTCCAAAAAATGTATAATAAAACATAAGGCATCAGATCATGAACTAAAGAAATTTAATTAGCCATAAAAACATAAGATTGTTAGAACACACAGTTTTAATTACATAACAAGGATAATGGTGCTAGTTAATACTTAGCAACAAGTCATTGAAATTCAGAAACTGTACTAATTTTCGTTCTGTTTGGCAACTACAGATTATGCACCTTCTCAATTTTAAATAATTTTTAAGGTAATTTATAAAGTAATATATAAATTATTTTAAAAGTATGATATTTTATTTAATATTCTTGCAAATTATTAAGTAGAAAAGTAGAATTATTAAGAATTATTTAATGTAAATTCTATCCAACATAACTTTTGTTTGGTATTTGTTCTTCTTGTTTCATTTCTATTTTGTTTTTTATTTTTACTTCCCCTATTCACTTCTTGATAAATAAAAATAAGTTAACATTTGAGAGGAAAATAAATAAATCTATAATAAAACAATACAGTGGATCTCATTTTATATATATATGTATATCACCTGTAACACACCCCAACAGATAGAAACAATAATGTGTCTTGGCTACCTCAAAGGTACTGTCATTATATTTAAAATTGTATTCTTCTACTTAATATATTGGCTTCTGGCTTACAAATTGAGAAAGCAGACTTTTTCTGCTATTTTTTTGTAATGTCGTTAGTAGTACTAGTAACCTTAGCATAAAAATATACATGTTATTATCATTAAAAATCAAAATGTTGAGTGGTTAAAGAAATATAAATGACAAACCATTCTATAAAAGTCCCGAGCCTCATCTTGAGCTGGTATATGTCTAAAAACTCCAGCTTCAAGCTATTTTCAGGTACTTCCCGGATGCAATTTATTCTCTTACTTTCTTTAGCTTTAAAAGACTGAAAATCTCTTATAAAAGTACAGAGGAAATGCATAATAGTAGTGGTTTCAATTGCTGCAAATGGATTGCATACAACCAGATCAAACAATAGTTTAACAGCTATCCAGGTATCCAGAAGAGCAGCTCTACTCTACCTTTGTAAATGGAGAAAGGGCCCTTGTTGTGAAGTCAGAGAAAGCCTGGAAAACATCTCAGTAAAGATAAAATTGGTCATCCTATATATCTCACTGTCTGATTTTCCAAACACAGTTCAATTTTCCACATACTTTGCTTACTGAAATAGAAGAAATGTTAGCCTTTGTTTGATGATGGGCTTCTACAAAAATAATCTGTGAAACTGAAACAAACAAAATGAGGGCATTAACTATGAATCTCTAATTACCTTTCTAATCAGAGTACTGGTTCCTGAAATCGCTTGTCCTGGTAACACTGGAGAAATCAACATTGGACTCACAAATGGACATCCATGGCAAATGAAAGACATGAAATAAATGTTGTATACAATACAATATTGTTAAGCACAGTTACCTGAATGTACAATAGAGCACCAGACCTTGTTCATCAGATCTAACTGTAACTCTTTACCTGTTGACCAATCTCTTTATTCCCCAGTCCTCCCTACCCTCCTC
Source organism: Symphalangus syndactylus (assembly GCF_028878055.3). NCBI lineage: Eukaryota > Metazoa > Chordata > Mammalia > Primates > Hylobatidae > Symphalangus > Symphalangus syndactylus. The sequence continues at coordinate 77,223,031 of NC_072438.2, forward strand.
ACTCTCTGGTAACCACTATTACTTCTATGAGACCAGCTTTTTTAGATATAACCTATGAGTGAGATTATGTGTTTGTCTTTCTGCACCTCGCTTATTTCACTTTACATAATGTCCTCCAGGCTCATTCATGTTACTGCAGATAACAGAATTTCATTTGTTTTTATCTCTGAATAGTATTCTGTTGTGTATATACCACGTTTTCTTTATCTAATAAACAGGTCGATTCCATAACTTGGCTATCATAACCAGTGCTGCAATAAATGTGGGAGTGAAAATTTCTCTTTGACATATTAATTGCATTTCTTTTGGATATGTACCCAACAGTAGGATTGTTCCTGTATTATTTGGTAGTTCTATTTGTAATTTTTCAGGAATATCCCTACTGTTTTCTATAATGGCTATATTAATTTACTTTCCCATCAAAAATGTGTAAGAGTTCCTCTTTCTCCACATCTACACCAACATTTGTTATTTTTTGTCTTTTGGTAATAGACATTCTGATTGGGGTGTGACTGTGGTTTTGATTTGTATTTCCTTGCTGATTAGCGACATTGAGCATTTTTTCGTACACCTGTTGGTCATTTTTTAGACATTTTTTGAGACATATTTTTGAGACATATTTGTTTATATCTCTTGCTTATTTTTTAATTGTTTTTGTTTTGCTCTTGAGGTGTTTGAGTTTTATTTTGAAAATAAAACCCCTGTCAGAAGTATAGTTTGTAAATATTTTCTCCCATTTGCAAATTTTCTCTTCATGCTGTTTCTTCTTTTGTTGTGCAGGAACTTGTTAGTTTGATGCAGTTTCATTTTCCTATTTTTGCTTTTGTTGTCTGTGCTTTTGGCATGTCTAAATTCTTTTCCAACACCAATATTATGAAGTGTTTTCTTTTTCTAGTGTTTTATTGCTTTGGGTCTTACATTTAAGTATTTAATCGATTTTTAGTTGATTTTCGTATATGGCAAGAGATAGAGGTCAAGCTTTACTCTTTTGCATACAGATACCCAGTTTTCCCAGCACTATTTAGTGAAGGGACTACACTTTCCCTAATGTATGTTCTTGATATCTTTGTCAAAAGTCAGTTTGGGTATTATTGAGTGCATTTACTTCTGTGTTCTCTACTCTGTGTCATAGATCTATGTGCCTATTTTTATGCCATTATCATGCTGTTTTGTTCACCATAGCTTCGTAGTATATTTTGAAGTCAGGCAGTGTAATGCTTTCAGGTTTTTTGTTTGTTTGCTTGGCTCTCAAAATTGCTTTGGTTGTTCAGGGAATAGTATTCTGAGTCTATAGAATTTTAAAATTGTGTTTTCATTTCTGTAAAAAATTACCAATAATCTTTAAATAGTAATTTTCATTGCATCTATAGATTGCTTTGGGTAGTATGGACATTTTAATAATGTTAATTCTTCCAATTAATGAACATGAGATATATTTCCATTAATTTGTGTCCTCTTCAAATTTTTCATCAACAGTGTATAGTTTTTGTTGTAGAGATTTTTTACCTCCTTGGTTAAATTTAAACCTAGGTAACTCATTTTATTTTGCAGCTATTGTAAGTAGAATTGTTTTCTTGACTATTTTTTTTTCAGATAGTTAGGTATTAGCATATAAAAATGCTACTAAATTTTGTGTGTTGCTATTGTATCCTGCAACTTTATTGAATTAGTTTATTAGTTGCAACAGTTTTTTTAGTAGAGTCTTTAGGGTTTTCTCTGTATAAAATCATGTTGTCTGCAAAGAGGTAAAATTTGACTTTCTCCTTTTTTAACTTAGATGCCTTTTATTTTTTTATCTTGCCTTTTTTCTCTGGCTTGGACTTCCAGTGCTGTGTTGAATAAAACTGCTGAAACTAGGCCTTGTTTCAGGTCTTACAGGAAAAGATTACTGCTGTTCCCTCTTCAGTAGGCTGTTAGCTGTGGATTTGTCACCTGTGAATTTTAATATCTTGAGGTATGTTTCTTCTCTACCTAGTTTGTTGAGGGTTTTTATGAAGAAAGAATGTTAAATTTTATCAAATACTTTATGTCTATTAAAATGATCATTTCGTTTTTATTCTTCATTTTGTTAATATGATGTATCACATTTATTGATTTGTGTATGTTGAACCATTTTTGCCCTTCTGGGATGAATCCTACCTTTTCACAGTGAATGAACTTTTTAATGTGCTATTAAATTTGATTTGCTAATATTTTGTTAAAGATTTTTTCATCTATGTTTATCAGAGAGATTAGCCTGTAGGCATTTTGTTTTGTTTTGTTTTGTTCCTTCTCTGGTTTTATTATAACACTGATCTCCTAGAATAAATTTGGAAAAATTTCCACCTCTTCAATTTCTTGGAAAAGTTTAGAAAGAATTAATATTAGCTCCTCTTAAATATCTGGTAGAATTCAGTAGTGAAGCCTTTAGGTCCTGGGCTTTTCTTTGAGAGGAGACATTTTGTCACTAATTTAAACTCATTACTCATTACTGGTATGCTTAGATTTTATTTCTTCGTGATTCAACTTTGGTAGGTTGTATGTGTCCATGAATTCACTTATTTCTTCTAGGTTTTCCAGTTTGGTAGAGTATAGTTGTTCATAATAGTCTTTCTTGATTTTCTGTATTTCTGTGGTATCAGTTGTAATAGAGTCTTTTTTATCTTTAATTTCATTTATTTGGGACTTCTCATTATTTAAAATTAGTCCAGATACAGTTTGTTAATTTTATTTACCTTTTTAAAAAGAAACAACCCTTATTACTCTTTGATATTTTTTATTCTCTATTTATTTTATTTTCTGATTTCTATTTTTTTCCCTTTTACTAACTTCAGGTTTAGTTTGTTCCTCTTTTTCTAGTTATTCGACCTGCAATGTTAGGGTTTTTTATTTGATACCTCTCCTTTTTCAATGTAGGTATTTATTGCTATAAACTTTCCTAAAAGAATGGCTTTTGCTGTATCTCATAGGTTTTGGTATCCCGTGTGTTTATCTTTATTTGTCTTTTTTTTAAATTTTCCTTTCAATTTCTTCATTTACACATTAGTTGTTCAGCAGTCTGTATTTTAATTTTCATATATTTGTAATGTTTCTGAGGTTACCCTGTTAATTTCCAGTATTAAACAATTGTGATCAGAAAAGAAAGTATATCTTATTTTGATCTTAAATTTATTAAAACTTGTTTTGTAGCTTAACATTTGATCTCTCCTACAGGATGTTCTCTGTGCAGTTGAGAAAATTATGTATTTTGTAGCTGTTGAATAATATGTTCTGTCAATGTCTATTAGGTCCTTTTGGTCTGGAGTGTAACTTAAATCTATCTTTTATGTTGTTGATTTCCTGTCTGGATGATGTGTCCATTGATGAAAGTGAGTTGTAGAAATTTGCTACTCTTATTGTATTGCACTCTATCTCTCTTTTTAGATATATTAATATTTGCCTTTTATATTTACATGCTCGATATTGGGGGCATATATAATTGTAATTGTTATATTATCTTGCTAAATTGATCCCCTTATCATTATTTAATGACCTTCTCTGTCACTTTTTACAATTTTTATATCAAAGTCTATTTTGTCTCATGTTAGTATAGCCATTCCTTCTCTTTTTGGTTACATTGCATGGAATATCTTTCTCCATCAACTTCATTTCAGTCTGTGTCCTTACAGGTAAAGTGAGTCTCTTGTAGTCAGAATATAGTTGAGCTATGTTTTTAAATTTCATTCAGCCACACTATATACTTTATTGGATAATATAATCTATTTACACTCAAGGTAATTATTGCCAGGTAAAGTCTTACTATTGCCATTTTGTTAATTGTTTTCTAGGTCATTTATTCTTCTCTTACTACCTTCTTTTATGGTCAAATGACTTTCTCTAGGAATATGTTTCATTCCTTGCTTTTTCATTTTGATTGTATCTATTACAGGTTTTTGCTTCATGTTTATAATGAGGCTTACATAATCATCTTATGGTTGTATTAAGGTTATATTAAGCAGATAACAATTTAATTTTGATCACACAAACAAAATGAAAGAAAAATAAGAGGAAATATATACTACTCATTACTCTGAGGCCTGAACTCCAAACTTCTGTTTTGTTCTTTCCCAAGTTCCTATCTAAGACAACAGGGGAGTCACGTCCTACAAATCATACAATCTATTGAAATACATATTTTTTTATTAATCTAGTATAATGTGGCTTACTATTTTTTTTTTTTTTTTTTTTTTTTGAGACAGAGTCTCACTCTGTTACCCAGGCTGGAGTGCAATGGCTCGATCTCAGCTCAATGCAACCTCTGTCTCGCGGGTTCAAGCGATTCTTCTGCCTCAGCCTCCTGAGTAGCTGGGACTACAGGCATGCACCACCACGCCTGGCTAATTTTTGTATTTTTAGTAGAGACAGGGTTTCACCATATTGGCCAGGCTGGTCTTGACCTCCTGACCTTGTGATCTGCCTGCCTTGGCCTCCCAAAGTGCTAGGATTTCAGGTGTGAGCCACCATATCCGGCCTTGGCTTACTTTTTAACCTGACCCAGGTATAACAACATCACATGGAAGATAGCAGACCCCTTGATCTTAACTCAAGCATTTCTTTCTACTGACTTTGAGTCTTTAAACAATAGCTTAACTCTCTCAACTGACTGTCAACTAAAGAATTTTTAAAACCCACCTATGACTTGCAAGCCCTCACTTCAAGGTATCTCACCTTTACAGGCAAAACCAATGTATGCTTTCCATATTTTCATTTACGATTTTACCTGTAATTCCTGTCTCTCTAAAATGTGTAAAACCAAACTCTAACTAGACCACTTTGGGTGCACTTTCTCAGTACCTCTTGAGACTCTGTAATGCCAGGCTTCTGTCACTCAATAAATATCTTAAAATATTTTGGGATAATTTGGTTTACCAACATCACTTCCTCCCATTTGCAAATTTGAATACGTGATATAATAACTTACATTTGTTTATAGTGCATATTCCTTAAAAAATTATTGCAGTTTATCTTTTAACCTTCATACTAAAGATATTAGTGATTTATACCCTTATCATTAGATTATTAGAGTATTCAGAATTTCACTGTGTACTTCCTTTTACTAGTGAGTTGTACATAGGCATACCTCATTTTATTGCACTTTGCTTTATTTTGCTTCACAGATATTGCATTTTTTTTCAAATTGAAGATTTGTGGCAACACTGTAATAAGAAAGCCTATGAACACTGTTTTCTCAACAGCATGTGCTCACTTTGTGTCTTTTTGGTAAATTTGCAATATTTCAAACTTTTTCATTAGTGTTATATCTGTTCTGTTAATATGTGATCAGTGATCTTGTGTGTCACTTTTATAATTGCTTTGGATCACTATGAATTTCACCTATCTGGAATAGTCAACTATTTCTGACTCCTCCACTGACCAGTTGTTCCCCATCTTTCTTCCAGTCATCAGGCCTCGTTATTTCCTGAGACATGACAACATTGAAATTAAGCCAATTAATAACCCTACAATGGCTTTTAAGTACTCAAGTGAAAAGAAGAGTTGCATGTCTTTCGCTTTAAAGCAAGAGCTAGAAATGAGTAAGCTTAGTGATGAAGACGTGTCAGAAGCCAAGATAGGCTGAGATAGGGCTTCTTCCACCGAAGTTGTTAGCCACGTTGTGAATGAACAGGAAAAATTCTTCTAAGCTTGGTGCAGTGGCATTATCATAGCCAATATTATTACCAAATACTCACAAGGAAATTTAAATACATATATACATTTTTATGTCACATTCTGTCACAGTGACTTCCATATTACTTTACTATCATTTAATTTCAGAGCCCTGTGCACTCTCAATTTCAATAGGGAAAATTATTTTCTATGCTCACATAGAATTTGGTGGTTGACGTCATGTAATTGGGAAGAATGAAGTGATGAGAATGACCACCATCCTGCCGTAAACAGATAGAGATTATGATTGCATCATGTTCTGATAAACATTTAAGCCTTGGATAACTAAAGGAAGATTATAGGTGTCAAATATAAGTTGAGAAAATTAAGTGAGGTGTTTGATGTTGATGTCATGACAAAGAAGAGAAGAGAAAACCTGGATACACACACTAAGGGCTCACTAAGGGCTTAGAACTAAAATTCTAATGCCCATGCAAGGGCAGGGCACTAATAATGTAGCTAAAACTTCAAAGTGTTAAATACAAAATAAGAAAAGGGACAAACTATACTAAGACGGAGGAAAAATATAGACTGAATTGAAGTATAATACATCATATGAGAATAAAAAAACATATATTTTAAAATTCAATTCACTATATCTGACTTGGCAAACTTAAATTTGAAAGCTCTGTGATGCCTTCAGTTACTTTAAAAATTCTCCCAATGATTTCAGTGATTTCCAGTTTTCTTGTCATTGTGAGGATAAGAATTAATGAATACTGTTTTATTTCCAAATATACAATCTGGCAAGGAATTTTGTTAGCTGCCATTGGTCTGGGTATGTCTCATAAATGATTAAATAATTTAAATGACCATTTCCAAGGATACATTCAATCTAAAGGTGGAGCTCTTAAGTATTGGTTGTATAAGCATTTTGCATGTAATTTACACATATAAATGTGATGGCCAATGGAGTTGTACATGCAACTTACACATCACCTTCTTATATCCAGTGATATTTCAAGGAGTACACCGTTAAATTTTCTTTTGAACTGCTCCCAATTACATCATCTCTTTAATAAATGTCAGTAAGGACACATTTTGACTCATTTCAAGGGTCAAGACTTAATCCAAGATAAAGCTGAGGACCACATATCTGAAATCACATCTTGTAACTTCAGCTTACAATATAAATATGATTTTTAATCCATAACTGGGTCCATGCCGCTAATTTAAAACATTATATATAGCAATTATACAACTCCAATGTTATTAACAATTAGTGCACATTTTATGTATGTTTAACTTTTTGGTACTCATTGAAGGTGGAATTATGTTGTACAATGTCAGCTTTATGTATTAATACGATTATGTTCAATTGTAAGAGGAAGGCACATAATTAAAATTAGCTCTACATAAAGGATTAATTGCTACTCCTATTGGAACAGGTAGCATGATTAATTTTATAATGACTGATTTTAGAAATTTACGATGGAGCTCTGTTTCTCTACTTTTTGGCTTTGCTATCCTGTACCTTGTTACTTTATTCTACAGAAATTTTATCTATGACTGCCAGCATTTCCAGATGTACATGATTTCCCTTATACAATTTGCAGTATCTTAGAAATGAGATTTTCTCTTTGTCATCTTCAGAGTGTAGAGGAAGAGGTCTGATCATTCATGTTACTTTGCTCATATCCACACAGACCACAAAGACAAAGGCTTGAACCACAGTTTGAGTCTTGGCAGAATGCTGTGTAATCCTGCCAGAAAAGGAGAAGGTGAAGTCTGTAAAGGCTCCTTCAAGGCCTGTTACATGCATCTCTGTATCTACCTGATGAGGCTGTCAGGAGAGAGTCTTCATTGCCTCTTGGCTTCTAATCAAGTGTGGGGTGGTCTGTCCCATACTCCTTGAAATAGAGCTGTGGAATATAAGACCACTTAGCTGCAGTGTAGAATGGACTCCTCATCAATGGAATATCTTTCCTACAACTCACATGACAGTTTTGGCCCCTTTTGTTTGTGTCATCCCTTTTAGTTTATGTGACAAGGATAATGAGGAGGTAGCACCTTAGGTTTATTCTTCTTTTCATTGTCCATGTAAGCAGTAAACTGCCTAATGTAAAAATGGCTGTCTCATTAAACCTTTACCAGTCAAATCAGTCAGGCCTTGGCCTTGCTTTGTTGTATGCGTTATTGACACAAAAATAAAATGCCCATGCAGGTTGTCATGGAAAGAGAGAGAGAGAAGAGAGAAAATTTTTTTCATAATGTGGAGAAGAAATTCAAAAACTATGGAAGACAGAAATATTAAATTGCATCTAATATATAACTCAACAAAAGATACTTTTTAAAACTTTTAGAAAAATCTTATATATTTTATATTTGTTTTCTATGGCCACTGTAACAAATTACTAGAAATTTAATGGTTTAAAACAATACAAATTTATTATCTTCCAATTTTGGGTTGCTCTAGGGAAGAATCCATTTCCTTGCCTTTTCTGGCAACTAGAGGCTGCTCACATTTATTGGCTCATAGTTCTCTTCTCCCATATTCAATACCAACAGGATTGCATCTCTCTGACCATTCTTCTGTCATCAAATCTGTCTCTCACTACCGCTGAAAGATGTTCTCTGCTTTTAAGACTCATGTAATTAGATTGGGCTCACACAGATAACAATAATCCAGGATAATCTCCTTATCTCAAGGTCCTTAGTGTAATGACATCTTCAAAGTCCCTTTTGCCATGTAAGGTAATATAGTCACAGTTTCTAAAGATTAGGATGTGGCCATCTTGCAGGGTTGGGAGGGGAGTTATTCTGCCTATCACATTTTACTCTTGCCGTGAGAAATCACTGAGAGAAGTGCTCAGCTGTCTTTAAAAAAAAAAAAAAAAATGTGGTTGTGCTTACTAAATTTGCAATGCTAGTGGGAGAGGATAAAATTAAAATTGAGTCCACAGTTCTAAAATGCATGGAAGAAAACTAGAGTTAGCATAAACAATTGCTAGCAGAAAAAAAAACAAAGTGAGAATCAAAGTATCATGGTTATTGTGAAAAGCAGAAGAACAGATGGACCATTCAGCACTCAAAGTGGTCTGACGTGCAGAACCCTGACTGAAAATGTATGACTTTCATGAATGAAATCAACAGGCAGCTAAGCAACCAAACAACAGGGAACTAAGTAATGGGTAAAGGTGAGATGTCATAATTGAAAACATCTGTGTCACCACATGAACAGCAGTGCTCTAAGAATCATGGCCCTATCATGTCTCCAAACCTATGCAACAAATTCAAGTGTTGTTACAAAACGCCTGGGTGAGCCTCCCAAGGAATTTTGCTATTGCATCAGATATACTTACAGGAAACAATGACCTGACCCTTCCCCAAATGCCATTGCCACTCACCGTCTAACCAAGTAATTAACTCCAAATTAATCCAAGTGTCAGCATATAACTTTAGTCCTCTAGAATGAATGCAGCCATACCAGGTGATAAATGGAGTCATCTCCGAAGACCTCTTTGTTGTAATCCAGAGTTACCCTAAATGAACCTGTGTATATTTACTCATTCCCTGAGGATGGCAGAATGTTAATTTTTTTAGTGTTATGATATGCACAGAAAAATGAGAATTCTTAAAGCTATAGGTAACAGGCCGGGGGTTGTGGCTTCCAAAGTCTCTTTGCTGGTGCTCCATGGGCTAAGAGGATCAATATACTGCAGGACATTAGATCCCAGCCTTAGTAAACCATTGTGTTATGACAATCTAACTGGAAGATTCTGCATCAGGAAGTAGCTGGAATTGATACACTCAGCAGCCCAGAGAACGCCACATTGGCAACCTTAAATCATGTTGTAAGAAACCTCAAAGCAGAAATGTCTAAACACCTGTTCTCATACATCATACCTGTAACACACAACCACACCTTTTTAGATGAAATGTCACTAGCAGAGTTGATACTCACTTAGTATTGGTCATACAGTATTTTGTTGCCAGAATCCGTTCTGATCTTTCAACATCAATTTGATTGTTTAGTGTCCTTGCTTAGCCCAGTGTTGAATATTTTAAGTATAATTCTAGCTGCAATGAAAGATGTCTACTATATAGATGTTTTGATTCTTACACATTTTATTTTAATTCTTTCTTTTGTTTAAATAAATATGTAAAATGAAAATTAAAAAATGACAAGGCTCGACAATGACACCACAAGTGTTAACCTTAATCAATTCCTGTCCTCCACTGGAGATGTAGTTTTGAACACATTCCCTTTTCTAGAGCATAGGAAGAGCCCTTAGAATTTGGAATAATACTATTAATCTGGTAAAGTTATGTTCCTTGGTATCACAGGTCTGCAAACTAAAACAGGGGTAGTGAGGGCAAGCTGGCCTGCTATCCGTTTTCGGCTTTATTAGAACCCAGCAATATGCATACATTTACATATTATCTATGGTTGCTTTTGCATTGTAATGGCAGACGAGTATTTTCAACGAAGTCTTCATGGCTCACAAAGGTTAAAATGCTCTCTGTTCCTTTACAGAAAGAGTTAACACAGTAACAAGAGAGAAGCATAGGAAATGAAGAGTTCTTTAGAGATAGGCAAGCATGAGTTAAGAAAGCATGAGATAGGCAAGCTGGCTGGCTTCCTGTGTTGATGTGGCCTGGAGAAAGAAAGAACAAAAGCCCAGTACTCAGGCTGTAACCAGAGCCAATCGACATCAAAGGCCCAAGAAGCTATTAAACATGTTTCTGCTTTAGGGGACTAGGGACTTGAAGCTAGGCTTAACTTTCAACTCTTAGTGACCTTTTCCTTATTTTAATGCTAAAAATCACTACCAGGGGTGGAGATGTAAGATCCTAATGATACATGTTTTGTATCAAGAAGCATGTTAAACCACCACATATGCACCAGAAAAAATCCCACCTCTACATGCCTCATGTAAGAAGTTCCCCTTACTTTTTTTTGTTTGTTTGTTTGGTTTGTTTTTTTTTGTTTTTGTTTTTTTGAGACAGAGTCTCTCTCTGTCGCCCAGGCTGGAGTATAGCATCACCATCTTCCCCACTGCAACCTCCTCCTCCAGGTTCAAGAGATTCTCCTGCCTCAACCTCCTGAGTAGCTGGGATTACAGGTGCCTGCCAGCAAGCCTGGCTAATTTTTGTATTTTTAGTGGAGACAGAGTTTCGCCATGTTGGCCAGGCTGGTCTTGCACTCCTAACCTCAGATGATCCACCCACCTCAGCCTCTCAAAATGCCCTTACTTTTCCTTACTGTAGAGCCCCATGAAACAGGTGTCCCTAACCATGGGGCCACAGACCAGTACCAGGAACCAGTCCATGGCTCGTTAGGAACCAGGACACCCAGCTGATTAATCAAACATTTGAGAGACTGAGAGGCTATATATTTTCAGCAATATGTTATTTTGATTATTTTACTAATCAGCCTAACTACAAATATTGGATTACTCTGTCTTGGTGAATATTAGAACAGATATTATGGAGAAATAGGAGTAAATTAACAATTACATAGAAGTTGTGGAGGGCTTAGAAGGAAATTAAAAACTTCCAATATCAATGAATTTCAAACAAATTTTTTCCATAAAGTAACACTGGAAAATTGTTGTTAAAACCATATAATTAATACAGATATTGTGTACTCATGCTAACTATTACTGACACATAAAATCCCAACACTTTTCTATTACTCTACTCTGTTTGAGTGTGTTTGCAACCCCAAATTTAGGTCTGCTGGATATTCATGCACTGGAGTGAATCGAAACCGACTGTGAATGAATATTAGGCCAGAGGCATTTTGAAGAAAAATAATGGAATATGATTCCAGTTAAGTTATCAACAAAAAACATCCATTGATTTTGACTTATGCTTCAATAACTATAACATTTTATGTTACAGCATATATTTGATTTGACAAATTCGGTATCAATGGCTTTTACTACTGGCAATTGATCATAGATATCATGATATGAACTATTTCGGTTGTGCAAAACAAACCAGTTTTCTGTTGAAGAAAGATGATAACTAAACCCTGAGCATCGCCTTTTCATCTTAATACGGCATTGATGTCCTTGACTCGTCAACTATATTCTTTTATTACAAAACTGTAGGATATTACATGAGAGTAATTAAATTCACTAAGAAACAACAAAGTTTTGGTTTTGAGTATCTCAATTATTAAAAATTTGCAATAAACATGAGTAGAAAGCAATCAGAGCTCCATGTATGAACTGCCAAAATTTTAGGTATATTTCTATTTAAATATTGTAACATCTTGTTTCTTCTATTCTGGTATCAAGTGTTTCTAGATACCCTCAAATCCATAAAAAGTCATTTTGGGACTAGCACGATGGCTCACGCCTGTAATCCCAGCACTTTGGGGGGCTGAGGAGTGCAGATCACCTGAGGTCAGGAGTTCAAGACCAGCCTAGTCAACATGGTGAAACCCCACGTCTACTAAAAATACAAAATTAGCCAGTTGTGATGGCAGATGCCTGTAATCTCAGCTACTTGGGAGGCTGAGACAGGAGAATCATTTGAACCTGGGAAGTGGAGGCTGCAGTGAACCGAGATTACACACTGCACTCCAGCCTGGGCAACAGAGCAACACTCCATTTAAAATAAAAAATAAAAATAAAAAATACAATAAAAGTCATTTTGCTTTACCAAACTTATCTCTGTTTACCCATATTCTTGTCTCAGTTTCCTGATGACTCAACTAAGCTTCCTTCTGGCAATGGAAAATAAAGGAAATTGTGTTAGGAGCTTGAAAACATTCCTACTTTTGACAGGAATGTTTTTTTCTTTAGGATTTAAGAATCAAAATTTTTGCCTTTAGCTTTTGACTGGTTTCTTATTTAAAAATGGGCTGATCATAGAACCAACCAGAAATACAGATCACAGATTAGTTTTGCCTCCAAGGCCAAAATTCAATCCCTTTTTTTTTTCTCCTCATCAGATTTCTCCTCTACATAACTGCTCCCAACATGTATCAACTCATCTTCCTCTCAGATGCTATCTCAGTAGCCTTGTCATCAGGTAATCTTATGTAACATACGATATAATTGCTTAAAATTAACAAAACATCTTTAGCAAAGCTTTCATAATCTGCTCCAAGCTGAATTTCCCAGCTTAAACTTTATGTTGTCCTCTTTGCCCTTTTCTTCTGCCATTTTCTTTTTAGGCAATAAGACTCATCAAACCTTCAGAACATCATTCAAATGTTGCCCCTACTGAAAGGTTTTCCCTGTTGATTGTTGATTTCAACACTGGGATCATCAGCAGTCAGGCATTCTCAGTGAACTCATCTCTGTGTAATAATCAAGATTTTCTGTAAAGGCCCTTTTATTATTCTGTGCTTGTGTTACTTCTAAATACACATAAACATACACAAAATAAAACAGTGGGAATTTTTAAGAAAAATTATCATTCCTAACGTGGTATGTAGATAAAGTTTACTGAGCATTTTTTTTTCTTGACTTGGACAATATATTTTTGACCATTTTACAAAGAAATATACTGATATAAAGCTATTTTCTGCTGTTTGTAAGTAATCCCAGTTCAGTTGGTAAGTCCACATTAAAAATACTTCTCTGGAAGTAAAGGCCTCATAGCAATGTGCTGGCCGGATTCTTATTTAGATCTCTTTTTCTATAGCGATCTGAAATATTTCTACTTCAAATCAAAGTTTTATAACTTTTTTGTCTCTGGTTTGAGTTGTAAATCTCATTTCTTCTCCTACACTTTACACTTGCCGATGTTGCTGAGGCCAGTATCTAAAGGAAGCCTTTCATCATCATTTAAATGTGTTCACATGTGAGATCTAGCGATTCCCTGTCTCAGTTGAGTCTCACTAACTCATGAGAACTAAAGCCATGAAATGCAAGTTAAATCAACAAAAAGATTTTCAACAGCGAAGTCAATATATCATTTATGTGTAATTTTTAGTTAAAAATTCAGAAAACAAGTATTTATTTTTCATAGCTTGGTTAGCATTAAAAGATGTACAATTCTTTAAAAAATGTAACAGCTTAAAACAATGCAAATTTATATCAACTGTTCCCCTGGCCGAGTAGTTGGGCATAACCTAACTGAGTCCTCTGCTCAAGGTCACACTAGGCCTTTGTTCAGTGTGCTCTATTCCTATCTGCAAGCTTGTTCAGAGAATATTCTGCCTACAGCATGATGTAGGTGGTTAGCAACTTTCATTTGCCTGCAGCCCTGTAGCTGAGGGCCCTGGCTTCTTACTGGTTATTGGCTGGAGACTGCTCAGCTTCTAGAGGCTGACACACTTTGTCTGAAGTTGTCTGAAGTTCTCTGAAGCTTTGCAACATGACGGCTCACGTTTTCAAAATGAGTAGGAGAAACTTCCTATCTTTAGGAAGACCCTATCCCTCCTTAAAAGGTTTTATACTCCAGGATACTATCCTATTTTTTATCCTGTGCATCAGTTGACGTAAGTGAACTGATTTGGGATTTTCATTATATCTGCAAAATCCTTTCAACTTTATCACATAAAGTAACCTTATCACCAGAAGTTCATTTCATTGTATTTGTAGGTCTTACCACACTCCAGGGGCAAGTAGATATCCTAGGGGTCATCTTAGAATTCTGCCTAGAACAGATGATTTAAAATATTTAAACTAATTAACATTATTGAAATTTAATGGTATGAGACCTGGGTTTTACTAGCTTTGCAAAAGTATTCATGTAGACCTACAGGCAGGACAGCAAACCTTTCTGAAACTCACTTTCCTAATTTCAGACATTAGGAATCTAGGTCAAATAAACACGAAGGTCACTACTGGTAACTTACATGCATAAGTTGACACTTATAAGTAACTTGGAACAAGTGATTCATTAGGTTGGTGCAAAAGTAATTGCGGTTTTTGCCATTGAAAAAGTCTCAATCTGAACTGAATTGATGAATATTAAGACATCAGCAATGGAGGAATTTTTTTCAAGAGTTGGAAATCACAGCAGTTGAACTTTTCTAATCTATAACTGACTTAGCATGCTATCAGGAATCAATTATTATCTACATAATGCTGAAAGTTTTCCCTATATTACAATGTTTTTACACCAGATTGCATGACTATTAGATTTGAGAACATTTGAAAAGCTAAGCTCTATTTTCCTAGATGTTTCTAGGACATTTTATGTTTCTTAATTATTTTAGCTTCAATCATGCAGATATTACCTATATCTACATTTCTATAACTCTCTCTCTCTCTCATATATATCTACATGTTATATTGGAAGCACTTAAAACAATAAACCTATCAAATCCAAAGGAATGTTTTCAGCATTTGCAGAATTAATATATTTTACAGTTGAAACAATATATCTAAGGGGTGTTTGTGTTATGTGTGTGTTTAAGTGAAGTATAGCTGGTAACTTAATGAATGTTTTATCATACCAAAATAATAGAAACAACAGCAAATTAAAAGGAATTTTGAGTGACAGCTAGGCAAATCCAGCCTCTATCTATGCCTCTCACATGACTTCTGCCCCTGAGTCAAAGGAAGGGCCCTCTCGTAACTCAGGGTCATTACTGCAGCAATTATCCCTTTTCCTCCTGCAGTAGTTTTTCTAGTTCATTCTCATTAGCATACAAGCATTCTCTTATATTTCCCGTATTTAAAACATCATTTTTCTACTTCCCTTTCTTCCACCAGCTACACCCTAATTCTCAGCTTCTTTTTACAGCAAAATGCTTTGCATAACTACTCTTTTCTCAGCTGTTAATTTTCTCCCTATTTTCCACTTAAGTCATTTCAGTCAAGTCTTCTCCACAGGTCTTCAAGTCATTCAATGCAATCAGCAATTTTCAATTCCCGTATTCCTTGATTTATCAATAGTTGATGGGGTAGATGGAAATTCTCCATCTTATATTTTCTTCCCTTTATTTCCAGGGCAACACAAGCTCTTGGTTTTCATTTTATCTGAATGGCTCTTCTTTCTCTGTCTTCTTTTCTGTTTTTCTCTTCTTTGACAAACACCTATATGCTGGCATACCAAAAAATCAAATATTGGGCCTCTTCACTGCTGAAACAAATGTTAACCATTGTCCTTATGAATGTAAATGCCCTATATTATGATGATTATCAAATGTATTGCTTCCTCAGATCCTTCTAACTCCAATGGCCTATTGCATATAAACCATGGCTGAATAGCACCTCAAATTTAGCATTTCCAAAACTAACCCTATAATCTTTACTTTTACAAGTGTATCTCCTTTTCTTTTCATTTGTCCTAGTCTGAATAACCTGGAAAGTGTATCCCAAGACAGATACCTGCATGGAGATAGCTTATTTAGAAGGTGTGATCCCACAGTAGATGAGTGCAGAACAGGGGAATTGCAATGGATAAGCTAAGTTTTTGGTGGAAGCAGTACCTAGGGCAGTACTGGGAGAGGGAGCCTGCCATACTACTGGGTCCATGCAGAGCGTCCATCTTGCACCATGTTCTCATGGTGCAAGATTAAGGATTGGTTGCTCTCCATAGCTTAAATCATCCTCTTACTTGATTGTGGGATATCGTCTCTGAGGCAAATGTGCTCTGATAGGTAATAATCTGTAACATAAAAATACACAAAAAAAATATTCTCACTTATGTGATCCTTTTGAAATGCTTCTCCTCCAGTCTTCCTTATCTTATATCATCCAGTCATAATCCTTCTGTGTTTGTCAACCCTAAGTTTCTGTGTCTATCCTTGTCACAGGCATTTTCTCATTCTACACAAATAGAATATTGCAGTCCATTGATCACAACAGAAGTTTTATGTCACACCTTTAAGATTCTTTTTAAAGCAATGACATTTTAAGGTTAATCTTAATATATTGTTTATTAAACAGGATTACAGTTTTTCCTCCTCCTTTAGTTGGTCTTGCAGAACCCCTGTGAAGCTACAGGGTTTAGTAGAAGCAGAGATATCAGGACAGCATAAATGTCAGATAAATGCCATGGAGGGTGGAATACTTGATCATGTCATTTAAGTGAGTCATATGACCTGGTTAGGTGTGACCTTGATAGTGTCACTTTATAAGGTGGATGGCTGCGGTGCTTTCCTGACCTTATGGCCCAATGGATCTGTTAATAAATTGCTTATAATGGGCAGCTTCAGGTGTCCTTTGGTCAAGCACTCTATTTTTATGAGTGTCCAGAGACAAACCAGGGAATATTTTGGAAAAGGGAATTATTCCTCTGCGAAAATAAAAACATGACCTTTCTCACCCTAGCATTGTTCCTGAAACTCTTCTATTGTGTCATACCAGAGATTTTGACATGCCATTCTGATTCAACAGAGATATACTTGGCACAAATGGCTCAGCAATTTCATCTGCCTGAGCAGTAGGGCAGATTACATCTAGTTGGTACTTGTAATATAGCACTTTTTGCTTTGAGACTCACTCAAAATTGGCAGCCTTCCATCTGGAAAATATCATACACAGTATTCCCAAGGAGAACACGTGCTTATTCACCAGTGGTAAGCCAATTTGTTAACGAAGGGATGTATAAGGCACACAGGTCAAACTTTCTCTTAAAGGAAATGTTACAGAATGCTCCAAATCTTTGAAACTTTTATCATTTCAGCAGGGAGTTTGTCTTTCGTCCTTGACAAGCATGTGTCTTACTAAGAATCTCTTATACTTGTCACATTCTGTTTGCTAATTTCAATTAGCTTGATGGCATCATTACAGTAAGGAGTGTGGATATTGTGCAGAACTTCAAGATTTCAAGACCTATTTTATGTGGTGACAGAGAGCGGGAGAATTAATACAGCCCTGTAGCATGATCGTAAATGTGAACTGCTGTCTTTTACACATAAAACTGAATTATTTTTAATGTTCAGTATTGATGGGAATTTAAAAAATGCATTTCTCAGATAAATAACCACATACTAAGTAGATTTGTTCCAGGAAGATACCACATCCAGAACCAGATGCCCAAGTAAAGCTATCATCTGGCTTGGTTGATGTCACTCCACCCTTATCTACCACAGTCCATTTTGCGTGCAAAGCCTTGACACATGAAGGGAACACGATATTATAGGGTTGGCTATCATGAAATTGTAATGTTTAAGACTGCTGTCTAATATGATTTCTGAGATCTTATTTTGAAAAGGAACTAAAATCACCACCTCTTAAAGATATTGATGCTCTCATTTGACGCATTACTCACAATAGCCAAGATATGAACACAACCTAGGTATCTATCAATAGGCAA
Source organism: Symphalangus syndactylus (assembly GCF_028878055.3). Classification (NCBI taxonomy): domain Eukaryota; kingdom Metazoa; phylum Chordata; class Mammalia; order Primates; family Hylobatidae; genus Symphalangus; species Symphalangus syndactylus. The sequence continues at coordinate 77,240,893 of NC_072438.2, forward strand.
ATGAATAAAACAAACCTGTGAGATACAGTTATGTCTCTCAATATGTATATATACATATAGAATCGATCCCTACATAATTTTATATATAATCTCTATCTAATTCATGTATATAGAAAATATAATTCAGCCTCATAAAGGAGGACATCCTGCCATTTGCCACAACACTGATGGACCTAAAAGATGTTATGCTAAGTGAATAAGCCAGGCATAGAAAGAAAAATATTGCATGATCTCACCTATATGAGAAATCTAAAAAAAACCCTCAGATTTATGAAAATAGAGAATAAAACACAGTAACCAGCATTGGGGTGAGGGAAGAGGAAATGGGGAGATGTAGCTTAAAGGATACAAATTAGCAAATATGTAGGATCAACAAGTAGAAAGATCTAATGTATAATAAGAGATTTGTAGCCAATAATATATTTTTGCTAAATGAGTAGAGTATAGCTGCTCTTGTCACAAGGGGAATAAAAATGGGTAATGTGAGATGATGGATTTATTAATGTGTTTCCCTACAGTAATCTGCCAAGTCCAACCTGCAGACCATGACCAAGCGACAGATGAAAAAAAAATGCTCTCAGACACAGATATCCAGTGAAAGAGCAGGCGAGGGGACAGGGGCTGCCCACAGAAAGAGTTGTAGCAGCCACAGCCCTGAGAAGCTGGCACTGAGGGCATTTATTTAGTACAGATTTAATGACAAAGGCTTTGAGTCAACACACTTGTGGGTAACTAACATGGTCGCCCTCCTGGAGAAGGCAGTCCAAAGAGTGGATGATTAAAGGCCAGGTTCTGAGGCCTAAGTAAACTAACTTATTTAGATCAGTTTCTTGACATCGCCTTGTTATCTAGCCTAAGCTCTTAAGAGAATTCAGTTGCCTTCAGCCAAACTCTCTTCTGAAACTATGCAAACCCCAGGTTTTCCAAGAAGGTTTGCATTCTTTTCCTGTAATTTCTCCTACCACCCTGACCGATGTCCTACAGTAATCATTGTACTATAAGCATGTGTGTGTGCGTGTGTGCACATGCATATACATATATATATATATATCAATAATGTCATATTGTATCCCTTAAACATACACAATAAAATTTGTTAAAAAATACAAGAAAGAGGAGAAAGAGGAGGGAGGAGATTCCATTTTGGTTGTAGTGAAATGATTGTTGTTTCAACTGGGCTCATCCTACCGCAATAGTTACTAAGGTCTGGAATCCAATATGAGGGCTCTGAGAGCTATTAAGTATATCTATGCTAATTATTCACAGAGAAAATAACCCCAGAGAAAGTCCACGGGCCCTCTCGACTCACTGCAAGATAAACTTGGCTCAAATGCTATTGCACACTTAGAATGTGTTCTTATTTTAGCTAGATACATCTGATGGCTTTTGGAGACATCTGATTATTAGTTCAGATTCTATTTAAAACAGTCTTTTAAAAAGTGGGCATTCTTTTTCTGCAGTTCATAGTTACCCTGGTAAGTGACTGAAGACTTCTCTGAGGAAGAATCACTAGATTTTTATTTTTAAATACACTTATGGTGGCATCACATTGTCCTACTCAAAGAACCAGTTCTTGCCTTCAACCACACACTCTGAATATTTGACCAAAGATTTCACGTCTTCCTTACTAGGTTTGGTCCTCTTATTACTGCTCCAACATTGTGCTGAACTACTGTCTTCCCTGCTAAATTAGGACTGTCATTGCTCATCTTACTGGGACTCCAACCAGATTCTTTCCTCATTCCAAGTAGCCACTATATTAGCTAATTGGCTCTTGAAAGTATCTACATGTAACACACCTACTTTATAACATTCTTATTATAAAAATATTTGTCTTGCTAAAATTTAAATATTGTCATGGATGTACAATACTTGATTTTGGATCTCAAGCAGGTATGAATTTGTTTTTGATTATATGACTTTGAGGAGAAAGAATCAAATGCCAGCCATCTTCCCTGGCTAAGCAACTGAATCTGTGAGCTTGCTGAAGATGAGACTACCATATTTGTATAATTATATTGTCCATGAATAGCATAAGAGATCTTTGGAATAGATTTGTTTCATTATTCTATGTGACATTTTTGAATTTCTGTCTTAGTTTTTATTTTTTTCTAGTCTTCCTATTGACACAGAAATGTTCTGATAACAGTGAGAAATCTTTCTTTCTCTTTCACATGTTAGATTTGACTTGTCCTTTTCTCCTCTTTATTCCAATCACTTTGATGAAAAAGTGTCATGTCGACCTTTCCCATTTGTTTCAAATGATTTTCTTGTGAAAACACTGTAGATATCACACACTTATAAATGTGCAAATGCAGACAGCAATAACTTTCTATTAGTAAATACCTCCCCTATCCTGGTTAAGTACCTATTCAAACCTCTCACAAGTCAGGTTGTCTGACCCTAAAATTATGCTTTTCTCTCAATATCATGTTGCCTTTTTGCCTACATGCCATTAACACAGATTTTAAAAACCTGATGAATTATTTTCTTAAGCATTAGTTGTGATAGGAAAGATACTTGGAAGTATTCTAATGTGTGTTTTATAATAAACTAAAAGATCTAATACTTAACTCCTGTATTAGATCATTTTACATAGATTTATTTCTAAATCAATAATAACTAATCATACCTAGATGCATATGCTCCAAGATATAGCATTTCTTTAAGACCATGAGAATGTCAGTATGATAGCATATATCTTCAAAAACCTACTTTGGGACAGTAATGTAGAATGCTGTCTATTACTTATTACCTATGTGACCTCAAATAAGTTAGTTGAGCTCTGTAAACCTAGTTTCCTCAGTTATAAAATGAAACTAATGCTTTTAAGCTTGCTTGAATGTAGTTAAGATTAAATAAGATAAATTCTCTGAGGAGCCTGGAACAGTAGACATTTAACAATTTTTATAAAACAAGATGAAAATATTTCATGAAGTGTTGAATTAAAACGGACAAACCTTGATTGCCTCTTACTTCTTTGAGTATATGTCCCTTTACATCAGAATCAGGAATAAGTTACTAATAAGTGAGTATCTCAAATTATGTAACCCCCATAACAAGATACGTAAGCGTGATATTTTGACAAATGATGCAGTGCAAAGCTTCGTCTCATTCTGATAAAAGTTACGTCTAACAGGAAATGCAATTTTTGAAATAATTCATAGGAGAACACACGGTTTTAAAGACACAATCTCTGGCCTTGTCCCCATTGATATGAAATGACTGGCAAATCTAAAAGTGTGTATTTTCCTCTGAGTTTCAAAAGGTTATCTTTCAGGTTGATTTTAGGCTCTGTAAAATGTTGATAACAGCCTGTCAGAGTTGATGTGTTTACATTGATTTTCCACTGGGTAAGCCACATACATATTGTGTAAAGTGAGGGTCCTCAGAGTACCTTACTACGTTTTGAAACAAATTGCTGTTATTTTGTTCAAAATATTATTTTGAAAAAAAGAGCCGTAAGACTGGCATCATCCATATCCTGAATATATTTATACTTTTTAAAATTATTGTTTTAATCAGGTAATTTACAATGAGCATAAGGAAATGTTGGAAGTGAATCATGAAATATATTTAGATTCTTTCACATCCTAGATATGCTGATTTTACAGTAGAAGAAGGAACATTTTATACAAAATGCAGATATATTAAAGATTATATTACTTTTTAAAAATAAGTGAAACATTTTTGAATTTAAAGTGCTCTTTAAAAATATACGCTTTCAACTCTGATGACAAAATATATTCTCATATATTTGGTATATACAGTTGTAGATTTACTGAGGATTTTCCTCAAAAGTTAAGGAAGAGGGAGAGTTATCTACATCTCTATAGAAAAACAGTAGCAACAACAAAAACTCTAAACCCTGGTCACAAGATGCAGTTACCATTGTCTCACTATCAAGAAAACTGAGACATAATAGTAGTGGTACAAATGCCAACACTATTGAGAACAATAATTTGGAGTCTGTGAGAACAGGTTTCTCAGAGCACACAAAAAGACAAAGCTTTCTTTCAAAAAGAGCTAAGCTTCCATCTTATCCTATAGCCAGCATTTTCTTTGTGTGGGATAGAAGTACATAATGTTTTAGAATCATTAAAGCAATGGAAATGTAAAAATGTCCTTTTGGAGTTTCAGGAAAGAATTCTTACTGATATGAACTGTAAAATTACCTTATTCATTATAATTCAGTGACTATATATAGATCTCTCACATAAAATTCTTCTGGGTTTATTAAACTGAAAACCACTTTGATATCACGTGTCCATTTACATCAAGAAAAACTGTACTTACATATTTTTATTTTACTTTCCTTTATATCTATCTACCTCTTTAGTAATTTTCTCAAACTGGGGTTGAATATTTTGCCATCATCTTTTTGCAAATCTCTAATACATCTATAAAACTGAGATTATCAACACCACAAGTATGATTTTGAAATAATTTCCAAACTGTTTCTATGGACTTTATAATAACCAACTGAAAGAGCATTTTTTCCTAGGATAACAGATAACTCACAGTTTTCCTTTTACCTATATTCCTAAAGCTGTCATTTATTTTAGTTATGTAAGCTGTTTGAGAATATCTTTTCTTGAATTCTGCCTATACCATTCTTTAAAGTACTAAGCTTAGCTTTCAGTATGTTTTGGTTAAAGGTAATAAAAATAGTAAAACATTCAAGTGAATCTATAGAAGATGAAATATTAACAGGAAATTTCACAAGTGAAGCTTACTATGTTTTTCTGTTTGGTTGTTTTGAGACAGAATTTCACTCTTGTCACCCAGGCTACAGTGTAATGGTGCGATCTCGGCTCACTGCAACCCCTGCCTGCCGGGTTCAAGCAATTCTCCTGCTTCAGCCTCCCAAGTAGCTGGGATTACAGGTGCCCACCACCACGCCTGGCTAATTTTTGTATTTTTAGTAGAGACAGGGTTTCACCATGTTGGCCAGGCTGGTCTCAAACTCCTGACCTCAGGTGATCCACCCCACCTCGGCCTCCCAAATGCTGGGATTGCAGGTGTGTGCCACCACAGCCAGCCAAGGCTTACGATTTATATCTGTCGTTAATATTTTTCTATAGTCTGCATCTTATCTAGTGTTATAAATGAAAATGTTTCAATGGTTAAGATTGCTTCATAATTAAAATATTACCATAAAATTTCCACACTTTTATTTAATCCTAATTCTTTAACAACTTATTTTACAAAGTGTATTTTAACCTAAATTCAAGAAAACTTCCAAAAATTTAGCTTTTATTAATTAATAATTTTCTGACAGTATTATACAGTATTCTATATATTACTGGTGTTAAATTAAACAAACAAAAAATAAACCTTTGACCTTCAAGAGTTCCAAGTAATGTCTGTCACAAATATATACTTTACAACTAATAAAATTTGCAGATAAAGGGAAAAACAAATTCAGACAATCAGAAAAAGCAAAAAGTCAAAAGAACTAATAAGTGGCAACAGCTTTCTCTAAGCAAAATAAAACAGAGAGGGAAAACAAAAGTACGTTTACTTTAATTACACCACTATAGGTAGTAACAGACATAATTATTAAACATCTAGTGTATCAGACATAGCTGTGAATATCTAGATTATTTCTTTAAATGCCAATATTAGACATTACATTAGGTGCTAAGCATAATACTAAACAAAACAGACGTGATTTCCAACTTGGTACTAATGACAAAAATAATTGGCAACACACATAAACATGGGCACACAATCTATTCAAATAACCTACAATATAAAATATTCAAGGTGCTCTCTGAGCATGTAAGTGGGTTTTTTCTAGTCTATGCACGTGGGGTCTGACAAGTCTGAAAGGTAAGTGTCAGGCAAAGTGATGATATGCGGGTATCAGTGATGGAGACAAGGAAAGATAAAGTTCCGAATGGAAGAAAACACGGACGATGTGGGAAGTCCTATGAAGGCTCTGAGATTTTACCCTGTTTACAAGCTAACGAGTTAGTAGACAGGTTTCGTGACTGCTAACAAAAGGCACGCAGTTACTGGTTCAGAGAAAAAAGGACATTATTATAGCACAGCAGGAAGCATGAACTTCGTGTTCATGTTCTTTCACCTTACCTCCTAAAGTCCACAGAGGAGGGGAGGCAGCTTGCAATAGGTCCCACGAATGTAGCACATGCAGTGCATTTGCATGACAGCTGGGGAACACCAAGCATAAGAAACTTGTCTTTTATAAAGGGCTACAAAGAATCTGCCCAACTTTGCCTTCGAGAGAGACATTATTACATTGAAGAGCAAACAGAACTGCCCTTTGCTTTGGAGGTAGACACTGTCACCGTCCAAGGCTGTTCATTGTATCAATAGTCTTGAAAAGTTAGTCTAACGGGAAATGTAATGAGTGCTTCTGTTTGCAAGATGTGCGGAAACAGGGAAACCAAGCTTTCTTACAATTTAGATGATATCAGATATGTCTTTCCCCAGGAAGGTTGAAAAATTCATCCATGAGTGTATCTGAATATATCCCTCTGGGCTACAGCCTGGAGAACTGTACTTTCATGATTGCCCCAAATTCTTTCACTCTAAGGATCTGCTGAGATTTTGGATCCCTCCTGAGATAGATTTTTATAATTTACATTTTCCCTGGGAAATTGTCTCTTTCAATGAGATATTAAAATTCACTCACATAAGATTTTGTGAAGTGTTTTATGGTACTTTTAATTTCCTCTTTCAGGGAGTATTATTCCCCTTTCATTTCTAATTTTGAGTGTGTGTACCTACTTTTATTTCTTAGGTTGTGAATAATTTTTTATAGAGAACTTCTGCAGTTTTAGAACAATTCTCATTTTTCTTATTTATTTTTCAAGTAGTATTTTCTAATTTTATTTTTATTATTTCATGATTTTGCTTGCTTTGATTGTGATTTAAATGTTTTATTTAAGCATTAATAATTCTTTGTTTCTTTTATCTGTAAATGATCACACTGTGGTGTTTCATTTTGTTTTGTTTCCTAGTTGCAGTTTACATTTTCTCAGATATTTTCTATTTGAGATAAAACCTCTTCAACTACTATTTACCTCTCCTGTAGCCATCCCAGCTTTTTTCGGTCTTTCACAATCACCCTTTATGAAACAGTGGCCCACACTTAGGCTCCAGTTCTCCTAACCTGTCTCTTAGTCTTCACATGTTTTGCCTTCTGACATTACTTCTGTCTACATTAGACGTTTACACTCAGTGAAAATCTCTCCTCTCTATACTCTCTATCCCTATTCTTGTTCAGACTATGTCTCTCCTTCTTCAGCTTCTGAATGTTGGACTCAATTAAGGCTCAACTCTGAAGTCTTTCCTTTTCTCAACAAGTTCCTATTTCTAGACAACGTAATTCACTTCTGGGATTTAAATATGTTGAAAGTTCCAAGATTCTTATCTCTAGCCAGGGCCACTGGATTCTGAATATATATAATCAACCATCATATATGTTTGTTGATTGAATGTGCATGATAATGCACATTCACTTGATGTGTCAAGAAACATCAGACTAAACTTATCCAAAATGTATTATGATTTTTATTATTCTTAGAACCTCAAATGTACTCCCTCTTCAATGTTCTCAATCTTATAGTTAACAACCAACCATCTAGCTAGTTCCCAACTTAGAAACTTAGAAGTTACTATTATTTTTACTTGTTTCAACTAGCGTTCCCTATCTCTCACTATAGTCTGTCAATTGAATTCTTGATTCCTGATTCAATTTAATTTCCTTATCAATTTTTATCAGTTTTCACCAGGATGTAGACATACTATATGTATCTAAACCATAATCTTCTAACTGGAATTACTGTAACTCTTTCCTTACCTTTCTACTTTCATCAAAATATGCGGCCATCTCTATTTCTCATTTTAGCCATGTGATTACTTAAAAAGGTGCAGCTGATCAATTATATGTCCTCAATGTGTATAAGCATTTTACGAGGAAAGAAATCTTAAGTCTTTTCATCCAGGATTAAGCAAAGAAAGTTTATATTGCAAATTTTTCTACAGAGAAAATTAACAGCTCAGTGGTTTCACCAGTAAATTCTATGAAATATGTAAGAAAAAATAACATTAATTTTATAGCAATTCTTCCAGAGATTAGAAAACGAGGGAATACTTGTTGTCTTCAATTATAATTTCTCTTGAAATGAATGTTAACAGGCCAGTTTCACTCTTAAGCATTAATGCAAAATTCTTTAGTTTTTTTTTTTTTTTTTAGACCGAGTTTTGCCCTTTGTTCCCCAGGCTGGAGTACGGTGGCGCCATCTTGGCTCACTGCAACCTCTGCCTCCCAGGTTCAAGCAATTCTCCTGTCTCAGCCTCCTGAGTAGCTGGGATTACAGGCACCTGCCACCACACCTAGCTAATTTTTGTATTTTTAGTAGAGACAGGGTTTCACCATGTTGGCCAGGCTGGTCTCAAACTCCTGACTTCAGATGATCCTCCCGCCTCCCAAAGTGCTGGGATTATAGGCATGAGCCATCCTGCCAGGCAGCAAAATTCTTAAACAGAATTTTCATAAAGTGGATCACCAATATGTTTCATAACACATCATCATCTAGATGCATGCATTTCAGGAATTCATATTGTTAATCAGTTAACTCACATGATCATCTCAAGAGATTCACAAAGCACAACTAACAAATTTAAAACCTATTAATTATAAGTTTGTTTCAACAATTTGGAAATACAAAGAAAATATTCTGATAACTTACGGCAAACATTATATCTCAATTTAAAATGATAACATTGTTATATCTGAGACAAGACAAAGATGCTCTCTATCATGATTTATGCTAATCACTGTACTGAAAATTCTACCTGGTTTAATAAAGTTTAAACAAGCTTTCATTTATTAATAAAAAAGAATATAATTTTTATGCATGATATTGAATACTTAGAAGATAGAAATAATTTTTATTGATTTTAATAAATGTTTTGCTATTTATCAATGATGCCAGGTAAAAAGCTTATAAGAAAAAAAGCCATGTTTGTGAATGTGTGTGTGTGTGTATATACAGAGAGAGAAATTGTGATTTTTTATATATATATACGTATGTATATATTACATAATACATAGTATGTGTATTCTATATAATACATTTATATAATTATTTTAATTGATTATGAAAAATTATAAGCCATGTAGATCCTCTGATTTCTTTATTAATTATAAGGGCTCCATCTTACCATGGTCTCACTTTGAAATTATATTCAGTAATTTTTGTATGAACTGCTAAAAAAAATTCTATTTCTCCTAGACTTAAGTCAGCAGGGACTTCCTTGGCCCTCAAAATATCGCAATATGTAAGTTGTCACCATCTTGGTAATAGCATAACAGCATCAAAATAATAGGTTGCTGCTAATGTGAAGAAAATTAATGTTAAGAGGGACGACGCCTAAAGCTAGGCCATGCAGAAAAGGTAGATGTTTATCATATAGACAGGGGATTAAAAGTTGAGTTAGTTAATAATAATTTAAGTAGAGTAGCAAGTCACATCTGTAAAAGTACTATTACCTACACATTCCTATATGATTACATCTCATATGAATAGGCATTGTGCATGTTATTAGGCCCTGTATTTTACAAAAGAGGAAATTATAATCCTGGTATCCAAATATCCAGGTAACCTAAACTTCAAGTAGCAAGCTTGGCCAACACCACCACTTTCTTTAACATGTTAACTCTGACAGTTAGTCTAACAATCACAAAACAGTGAGTAAAGGCATGGCTTGATTCTAGGATTTCAAACAAAACAAAAATTGATATGCACGACGTGACCTGTGAATTAATTTATTAAGAAAGGTATAGGGAGAGTCAGATTATGTAGGAAAATAGGCACAGGCAAGTCCAAGAATATAGACAGATTTTGGATCAGAAGTTTAAGTTGAACATGAAAGATCCAAAATTTGTTTGAATATTTATAAAGCGAATCATCAAAGATAGATTTTTACACTTTGATATTTTGCCAAAGGCAAAAGAATAATGATATACAGAATATTTTAATATCAGCTTAAATAAATATAATATCTAAAAGCACTTTGAATTTATTTTTTTAAAAAGTAGAAACATTTCTCAAATATTAACATACAATAATGTAAGCGCACTTGTTAAAAAAAATCACGTCTAGAATAATACTGTCTGGTCTCATCCTGCTCCATTTATTAATTTTATGACCTATGCCTTAGGTTCCCATTTGAAAAATGGAGATAAGAATAGTCCTATTTTCTAGAATAGTGGTTGAAAACTAAGAATTCAATAAATGAAAGCTCTAAAAACAATACTTGGAACATAGTACAAACATTTCCCAAGTATTAGCTGGATCTTCTCAAAATAGAAAGAAATTGTGATGTTTTTTTTCTTTTTTCTCTGGTGTTGGAAAGCTTAAAACTGTTTTGTAATCTAAGTAAAATTAAAGATATATTATTCAATCAAGTTGAATTCCAACGAATGCAAGAATACAATAATTAATGTATAAGAATAATCTATATTTCCTCATTAATAGAGCCAGGGCGACGAGAACAAGTCAGTGCTCGACCAGTTCAACGCCCGCCAGTTCATCTCCTGGCTCCAGGACGTGGATGACAAGTATGACCGCAGGAAGACTGCCTCCTCATGCGGCAGCAGCACGAGGCTGCGGCCCCGAACGCTGTGCAGAGGGATGGAGTGGCAGCTGAAGGTGCACGAGCTGGACTCCGCCGGGCACAAGTCCCTGTACGTGAACGACGTGCCCTCCTTCTACGTGCCCATGGTCGACGTCAACGACGACTTTGTGTTGTTGCCGGCGTGACACCTCGGGACGGCCGCAGGACGCAGGCGAGGGCGGCATGGCTGCCCAGGGCTGCTGCTAAACCCTAGGGACAGAGTAGGGAGCGCCATTTCCACCCTGCCGGGAGAGACCCCGAGAGAGACTGCACTTGGTCAAAGCGTCTCCATCCCTTCCAGACTGGTCCAGACGTCAGGGAGGTGAAACACGTCTCTTCTGTATCAGCTGCCCGGCGGGAGCAAAGCACCCAAAGCCTCACCGGCCCCGGCCGGACAAGGAGACTTTGTCGGGAGCAGGTATGGCAGCTTCTATCTGAAAACGGTGACCTTCGGGCCTTTTTCTCCAGCAACTACAGAGGTATTTCAGGAGTTGGAGAACGGAGTGCATTTTTAAAAATTTTTGTTCCATTCTGATGAACTAAAGAAAATAAAATTAAGGTGTCCACCTCTCACAAACAGTGACCTCCAGGTCGGAGGGGCAGGAGCGCCGTCCCAGCCATGGTCCTGTTGCCACAGAGCTGCGGCGGCCTCAGACTGGGCTTAGGACCTGGCGCGGAGCAGGGCGTTGGCCGCGTCACCTGCCCAGGCAGAGGGACACAGAGCCAGGATCCCCGTAATGTTTTTAATGGAGTCAAACCCACGTGGTTTGTATATTTTTTCCTTTAATCTTGGGCATTTTTTTCTCTTTCTGAGACCATAACTTGACTACAGAGCCAATAATCATATAAAAAGTGTATCCGTAAGCGCTGTACAGTTTTATATACACTCGCAATGTACTTTTGATGCCTCTAGAAAATTTACTTGGCAACACATTATTGCATAGTTGTAAATAACTTATGCAATATAACATCACTTTCAGTTATGTGTAAGGAGATAAATTAATTTTTAAAAATTATATTTTCTTAAATGTTTTAATTCTGAATGTTGCAATACACAATGTGGTTGCCATTTATTCAATGTTAGACATTTGTGTGTGTGTGTGTGTTGCATTGAAAATGTCAACACTAATGTGAAAATATTCTTAAGCCATATAATGCTTTTAATTTGGCTTTATTAGTTGAAGCTTTAATTTTGTACCATCATAATAAAACAATGATTAGATTCAAATAAAATTTCTCATCATATATCACCTTAATAGTAATAAAAACACCTAAGTATTACTTATAAGGATATATATATATATGTGAAGACAGAAATATATCCATAAATTCTTAACATATTCAATTATTACAACAGTAATATATGGTCAATAATAATAATAGCCTTGAGAACAAAAAGAAGCCCTAAAGAAATAAAAGGCTGTAATACTACTATGTAAACCTTACCACTATTACAATTTTATTTATTCTTTCTTTTTAAAAATATGTAAAAATATGTGCAACATTTGTCTATCAAACTTAACCAAACCAAAATATTAATAGTGCTGATGTTAAGAAACTATGTTTGTGGCCAGGCGCGGTGGCTCACGCTTGTAATCCCAGCACTTTGGGAGGCCGAGGCGGGTGGATCACGAGGTCAGGAGATCGAGACCACGGTGAAACCCCGTCTCTACTAAAAATACAAAAAAAATTAGCCGGGCGTGGTGGCGGGCGCCTGTGGTCCCAGCTACTCGGAGAGGCTGAGGCGGGAGAATGGCGTGAACCCGGGAGGCGGAGCTTGCAGTGAGCCGAGATTGCGCCACTGCACTCCAGCCTGGGCAACAGAGCGAGACTCCGTCTCAAAAAAAAAAAAAAAAAAAGAAAGAAACTATATTTGTACATGTGTTTGTGTGTGTGTGTGTGTGTGTGTGTGTGTGAACATATATTTGCCTTAACTAAAATGGCTCAGACCTCTAGGAGGCCTTCTTAAAAGGTAAAGGGAGTCCTCTCCACTCCACCCTCTCCTTCATATATCCTCCTTCCTGAAATGAGGCTCTAATCATTGGTCTGTCAATCACGCTGGACAATGAGAATGAAGGCCACATCTGGCCTCCCGCTCCTGGGACTGTTTGAACTCTACATACAACATTTATAAAGTTTTATATGTGTATATTTTATATAATCTACATATATGTATTATATAGATGATAATTCTCTCTTTTCATTTCTCTATATATCCTCTAATCCTAAATAAACAGTTCTGATATGTTATTAGAAAGAGAAGAGTCTACCTAACTATAACAGAATGTTTATTTTCCTAATGAAATAATTTTATATTATCCTAAATATGAATTCATGAGATCATCATTTTTAGGCTACATTTTTTCCAAAATGTTAACTCGCCATTTAAGATATTTGGTAATAATTTTAATCTCATTCAACTTCCAGTCTTAATCATTTTGACTTCAGCCATATAAATTGGTATAGCTCTCATCCATTAGCAAATTATGAAAATATAATTATCCCAGCACAGTAATCACTATTTTAATGTTATTTTTGCAGCTGTGCTAATATGCATTTATGGATTTTTGAGTTTGTTTGTTTTTTCTCCTATGGAGAAAGGCGCACAAGCTTGATAAGTTATAACAGGAAACATGTCAGTTCTCTAAATATACACACATACACACACAAGATTCAAAAGAGTATTCTGTTTCCTTGAGGACTTGCACCCAAAAAAAATGCACTTCCTCAGTCAAATATGATTAAATCCATAACTCACTGAACAGCATTACTTGATGTATCTTCCTCAAAATATAATGAAAACCTCCCTTCATATAAAAACTCTAAATGATACCCTATTTCATGGTTAAAGAGACTTCTAAGAATTTTAATACCTCTGAAAATAACAAATCCATTAAAGAACTTGACAGCACTTACAAGTTAATAACTATAATTCAAAAAATTAGACTTGATTAAGTAATAATAGACATCATTGATCAATTCATGGTGGATTCTGAGATTTATTAAATTGTTTATATTGTTAACAGTTATTAACATTGTAAATAACACAAACCCAAGTGACTATTTTATCATTTAAATCCCCACAATAAACAAAATCATTCCTACTCAAATGCCAGGTTATTTTAATGGAGATAAAGTAATCTCTCAAAAATCTTAGTGGGCACATTTGTTTTCTAATGAGAATTATCATTATGTATTTTTAATTGTGATATATTTATCACTATCTCAATGATGTCATTACCCTAAAATTTTGATTATAGATAAGACCTTTTGATTATCATACAGGACTCCATCAACTCCAACTTCCTGTTCAATTATTGAAAACAATCTTAAAACCATGTAGAAGCTAATTATAAGACAGCATGAATAGCCAGAATTAATATAAATAATATCAGTGGTTCGTGTTCTCACAGCGTGATTCTGTTAAACACTTACTATAAATAACCACATAGTTTCTTTTAAGTGTTAATGGGAAAATGTGCTTATAGAATGATTTCCTGTATTATAAAATTACAAGCAAATCATTCCACCTTTCTGTACCATTCTGCTGCAACTGAATTAAAGCTCACTTTCTCCATCTATTGTTGCAACACTGAAGTTTATGGATGTCACGTGCATTGTGCTGTAACTACAGAGAGTATCAGGTTAACTAGAAAGAAGATAGCAATTACATAGGTACTTAGTATGGATTCAAGTTCATAAAAATTGTACTTTAGGAAGAAGAAACTGTAACAACTAAGATGATTTTATCATAATAACAAAATTAAAATTCTAAATTATACTTAAAAGAAGTAGCAGGATGCTGGGGAATAAAGATCACTGGCAGCCAAGAAATGTAAATTCATATACGAACAAGCTGTGTGATAAGGGGCAGGCCATTTTAATACTTGAATCTTCAGTTATCATTTTTTCTGTACTATTGGAGAATTGAGCTAAATTATGTCAATAGAGAAAACAGTGCAAATGAAAGCAATTTCCATATAAATTAACCAAACAAATAGAGAAAAATAGCAAGATAAAGTTACAAATCACAATAACTTCAAAGGTTGAGATTCCTCAAAGAGATTTTTTTTGCCAGATAGTTTAGTGCCCTTGAAGCCTCAATGAAATTCTAACATTGAACTTAAGGAAAAGAACACCTGAAAAAAAGATTTCTTCTAAAAACAAGGTTTGAAACTTATACTTAGTATGAAAGATATATAGTAATTTAACATTTATTTAATATATAGGTGCTTAAAATGCATTCATAGATTAGTATTTGTTTAGGCAAGTAAACATTTACTTTAAGTGTTTTACTTCTTATCATTTTAAAAGGATAATTGCATCTCTCAGTCACATTTCTGTCTTGCTAATATCTGACTACTCTAGAGTTTACAGCTACTATAAAATATTATGTTTGAATATGTAATATAATAAAACAATTGTTTTAAACTAGATTATTTTAATATAAGAACTGATATAAAAATAGTTTCAACACTAACAAATATTTTATCTTAGTAAGAAAAGCAAGAAAGAGATATTTCATTTACTAAACATATCCAGACTTAAATTAATATTTGTTTGTTAAATATTTTTAAATAGCCTAATGAGAAATAATAATATGCATATCAAACAACACAATACAAAATAAATAATAATTTGCAAAGATAAACAGATAGATCAGAAGCCTAAATGAAGAAAGTAGTAATTATATATATCAGTCATTACATATGAGTAAGGTACAGTATATGTGAAAGATTAATATGCAGTTTAAATGAATAGAGAGCCAGGCATGGTGGCACATTCCTGCAGTCCTAGCTTCTAGGAGACTAAGGCAGGAGGATCACTTGAGCCCAGGTGTTCAAGTCCAGACTGGGCAATATAGCAAGATCCCACATCTAAAAAAAAAAAAGACAGAAAGAAATTCTAGATTCATTCCTAACCCCAAAAGTTGTTTTAGTGTTTAAGGAGATATATGAAAAACAATATTGACACAAGAAGTTTCAAAAGAAGTTAGAAAAATTATGGGAGCTAAATTATCAAAAAGAAAGTATCAAAATAAGAAAGTAGAATTCAATATGAAAATATGTATATGAAAAAATGAAATTTTTAAAAAAATTCAAGGCATAAGAACTAAGTATATACACACAGATATACATGTGCTAGATATATATATATATACATACACATATATATACTTAGTAGAGTATACATAATATACTGTAAAAGCAATATTTAAATTTAGTTTATAAATAATTTTACATCTTGGTATATTTATTTAATGCATTCCTGTTTTTAAAAAAATTATGCATAATATTACACAAGGCCATTTTGGATTCTGTTTCCAATCTTGATACATGTGTGCTTTAAGTATAATCAATTCCATCATTTGTTTCATAATCTCTTGTTCCTTTCCTAATATTTTTTTCTAGAAATAGTTCTAGTAATACATAAGACATTACGGTTTGACTTTCAATTTTGACTTTGTCTATATTTAAAAAAAATTTTCTCTATGACAGGGTCAGCAAACTATGGACCGCAGGCTAAATCCAGCCTTTTGCCTGCTTTTGTAAAATTTCATTGGAGCAGGACTTCTAATTTGTTTAAGTATGTTATTAAAAGGGTTAAGTAGTGACAACCGATTTCATATAGCCTGAAAAGGCTAAAATATTACTATTTGGTCCTCCAGAGAAGAAAAAAAAAATTTGTTATAAACTGTTTTAGAAGATTATGCCAATTTTGTTTTCCACCTTCAATTTCTCATGTTATATTTTTAATTTCCAGGGCATGCTTTGTTTCCTGCTGTTTCTTTCAAAAGCAAGATTGTTCTTGCTTGATGGAAGCAAGTACTTCTAATGTCTCTAAAAAGAGTATTTCTTATATTGTTTAATCTGTTTAATTTTTCTTACATATATTCTGTATCTTCTGACTTATTTTATTTGTTTCATTCTGACTTTAATGTCAGAACTTTTCTTCAAATGGAAACTTTATTGTTCAGTGCACTCAGTAGTAAGAGTGAGGCATTAAGTTCTGATTAAAAACTGTTCGTGTGGTTGTGGATGTGCATGCGAATGTGAGTTGGAGGATTATTAACTAGCACACTTTAGCACAACTGTAGTAAAACTTTTCTTTTTGGAGGGATGAAGGGGAGTGGTATCCAACAATATGACTTTGTGCTTATGTACATGTCAATTTCATTATGTCTTCTTTTTTTCTGAGATAATTTCTTTCTGCAAGAGGAGATTCTACCTACTGCATTCAGTCTGAATGGATCTGAAATTTAGGCTAGGGAAAAGTCAACCACTCTTCACACAGATCACAAAGCTGACCTTAATGCTATCCTCTCCTTCCATATGCACTGACTCTTCATCCTTTCCTCTTCTTGAAGTTGGTACACAGTCACTCCATTAATATATACATATATAAAAACATATACAAATATATACATTAATATATACTATATAAATTCCATTATGTATAATTATATATTTATGTATATATAAATATATATTTGTGTATATATTGCTCCATTAAAAAATATATATATAATTACATATTTAAATATATTATATATTAAATATATAAACATTTTTCTAATGGAGTGACTATGTATCAGTTTCAAAAAGAGCAAAGGATGAAGAGTCAGTGCATATGGAAGGAGAGGATAGCATGAAGGTCAGCTTTGTGATCTGTGTGAAGAGTGGTTGACTTTTCCCTAGCCTGAATTTCAGATCCATTCAGCCTGAACATAGTAGGTAGAATCTCCTCTTGCAGAAAGAAATTATCTCAGGAAAAAGAAGACATAATGAAATTGACATGTAGATCAACACAAAGACATATTGTTGGATACCACTCCCCTTCCTCCTCCCAAAAAGAGAAGTTTTACTATAGTTGTGCTAAAGTGTGCTAGTTAACAATCCTCCAACTCATATTCACATGCACGTCCACAACCACATGAACAGTTTTCAATCAGAACTTAATGCCTCATTCTTAGTACAAAAATACAGACTATAAACCTTCTGAATACTGTTTTTGTTTGGGAGAGTATGTGGTAGAAAGAAGAGAGATTCATGTGAAGATGACTATAGGAATAATTATTTTCTAAAAGAAAGCTTTATGAATGCCCTTGTTTTGGGCACTAAACTGTAGATAAATCTCCAAGGCCTGAGACTTCCAAGGGCGATTGCTTCTGGCGGAGTCTTGGCTTGCTCCTGGATTGCTTGTGATTTGCATGTGGCTTGGTTATGTCAGCATTTCTTTCTAGAGCACTTAGGCTGCCACTTGTTCCTCTATGTTCATTCAGGTCTGGCCCCACTGTCTGCTTTCCATTATCTAAACATTTGTTGAACAACTTTATCTACTGCCATCCCCTCTCTGACTTTGTTGGAAAAACTTATTATTTTACTGCCATTTTAATTAGCTCTTTAGTTTAAAAGGTAGGGATAAAAGCATCAGTTTAAACCTTACATACTTCTTCTAAAAATAAAAACATCTATAACAGTTTGTATATTACTATATAAGTAAAACAAATTAAAATCAATAACAGCATGGAGAGCAGATTCTGGAAAGATAGGGGACTGATTATATTTCCACTATGCAAACTTTTGTTTTTGTTTTTTTTTGTTGTTGTTGTTGTTGTTTTTGAGACGGAGTCTCACTCTGTTGCCCAGGCTGGAGTGCAGTGGCACGATCTCGGCCCACTGCAACCTCTGACTCCATGGAACAAGCAATTCTCCTGCCTCAGCCTCCCAAGAAGCTGGGACTACAGGCGCCCACCAGCACACCCAGCTAATTTTTTTTTCTTTTTTTTTGTATTTTTAGTAGTGACGGGGTTTCACCATGTTAGCCAGGATGGTCTCGATCTCCTGACCTCTTGATCCGCCCACCTTGGCCTCCCAAAGTGCTGGGATTACAGGCATGAGCCACCACGCCCAGCCACAACTTTCTTATCCATTCAGTTTTGTTCTATATTTCTCTTCCCACTGTGAAACAATACAGTCATTCTACTTTAGGTTACAAATTTGTCTTCTTTTCCTCTCAACGAAACAAAAAATATCCTTGCGCCTTAACCTTTCCTTATCAAAGGCATATTTTTACCTTTCCTGTGTACTTGCATACAGACTTTTTCTTTCTTATTATTTCTATTAATTTTTGTTACACACATTAATTGCAATTCTTAACATATCAACCTTAATTTTCAGTGAATTCCAAGAAGCATGCAATTGTGAACTGTCACACCAGAAATCTGTAGATGGGCAAATGTATCAATCATAATTTCTCAAAGTATTTTTAATAACCCTCCAAAGTATTTTTAGTCTATCTGTAATAAAATCTGTGGAGGAGGCAAAAATACCTTTATCTTCTTAGGTTTCATTGGCTAGGCTAACGAACTAAATTGTTGTTTATATAAATTGACCTTAGTCTCAACTTTCCATTCTTGGTGATAACAATGTTAAAAACCTTCTTTTTAGAAAAAAACATCTTCCACGTGGGAATTTTATCTTACATCTACTTACTTCATTAACTCTTAATAATTATACCTGAATTGCATAAAAAAAGACAAAACATTAAACAGCCATCATGCAAAATCATTCTTCTCACTAAGAAGTTTTGTAATATATAAGCTTATTTGACTAGCAAATCTAGGTAAGAAAATTCATGTACCTGCATTAGATATGTGTATTAGACCATTTTCACGCTACTGATAAAGACATACCTGAGACTGGGTAATTTAATGGACTCACAGTTCCACATGGATGGGGAGGCCTCACAATGATGGCAGAAGGCAAGGAGGAGCAATTAACATCTTACATGGAAGGCGGCAGGCAAAGAGAGAGAAGCAAAAGCAGAAACCCCTTATAAAGCTGGCAGATTTCATGAGACCTATTCACTACCACAAGAACTGCATGAGGGAAGCCACCCCCATGATTCAATTATCTCCTATGAGGTCCCTCCCACAACATGTGGGAATTATGGGAGTAAAAGTCAAGATGAGATTTGGATGGGGACACAGAGTCAAACTGTATCAATATGTTACAGTAGGTAGTCAGACAGACCTCAGCAGGGTAGGAGACCCCATCACCATCACCACCTACCAGGAATGTCAGGAGACCAACAGGTGATCGTCAAGTGGTTGTTACATGATTCCTCCAAAATAATAATTGGTCACAGCTAACACCACGGAGCAGTCCCCCAGTAGATAGATAAAAAAAAAAAAACTAAAACTGTTGATCAGCAGCTTCCTGATAAGATCTCAGGAGTTGGGCAAATGGGCTCAAGCATGTACATTAAGAGGCAAAGTGGCAGAGTTTAACTGGTATGTGACCTTCTAGGGAGATTCAACTGATAAAGAATGTGTCAAGTGAGCATTCATACAACTCTAGTAAACACACTGTGCACGTGGCCCCTCCCAAGTGCTGGTGGGTCACTGAGCATGTGAAAACCTGCCCCAAAGGAAGAGTCAGGGGAGAAGGAATGTAAGACCCCAGAAGCATGCCAACAGATAAAACCCCAACCCAGGCCGGGCACAGTAGCTCATGCCTGTATTCTCAGCACCTTGCAAGGCCACAGCAGATGGATCCCTTGAGGTCAGGAGTTTGAGACATCCTGGCCAACATGGTAAAACCCTGTCTCTACCAAAAATACAAAAATTAGCTGGCTGTGGTGTCATATGCCTGTAATCTCAGCTACTTAGGAGACTGAGACACGAGAATCACTTGAACCCAAGGAGGTGGAGGTTGTAGTGAGCTGAGATTGCACCACTGCACTCCAGCCTGGGTGACAGAGTGAGACCTTGTCTCAAAATAATAATAATAATAATTATTATTATTATTATTATATATATTTTTTGAGGCAGAGTTTTGCTCTTGTTGCCCAGGCTGGAGTGCAATGGCATCATCTCAGCTCACCACAACCTCTGCCTCCCAGGTTCAAGCAATTCTCCTGCCTCAGCCTCCCGAGTAGCTGGGATTACAGGCACCCGCCACCATGTCAGGCCAATTTTTTGTATTTTTAGTAGAGATGGGGTTTCTCCATGTTGGTCAGGCTGGTCTCGAACTCCTGACCTCAGGTGATCCGCCCACCTCGGCCTCCCAAAGTGCTGGGATTAAAGGCTTGAGCCACCATGCCTGGCCAAAATAATGATAATAATAATAATATATTAAGAAACACAAGCCAAAAGGTCAAATAACGCACTTGATCTCTCAAGTCGCCAACTTGGCCCTCTTCTGAGGGGACTTTACTTCCTTTCATTCCTGCTCTAAAATTTTTAAATAAACTTTCACTCTTGCTCTAAAACTTGCCACATCTCTCCTTCTGCCTTGTGCCCTTAGGTGGAATTCTTTCTTCTGAGGAGGCAGGAATTGAGGTTGCTGCAAGCCCATAAGGATTCATGGCCAGTAACATACTGTGGTGCCACATGACTCAGATACATTCCACTGCTAACAAATATAATGCTAAAAGCTCTAAAGACATATTTATCTTAATCAAAGCAACAATATTCTTTTTTAACAAAGATTACTCAAGTGATGTGAAGTGGAAAAAATATTTAGGTCAGTGCTTAATTTTGTTGAGATAGTAGTTTATTTTTATAAACCAATTAAATTCACCTAAAATTTAGTTTGCCAATACCATTAAAAGACAGAAAAATAATCAAACACATATAAATGAAGACAGACAAATATATAGACAAACAGATCTTACAGCTTTTTTTGTACAATTTTAGCCGCATGCCAGGTACAATAATACAAGCACACTAATCTTTATTTCTTTTATTTTTGAGACGGAGTCTCGCTCTGTCGCCCGGGCTGGAGTGCAGTGGCGCGATCTCGGCTCACTGCAAGCTCCGCCTCCTGGGTTCACGCCATTCTCCTGCCTCAGCCTCTCCGAGTAGCTGGGACTACAGGCGCCCGCCACCACGCCCGGCTAATTTTTTGTATTTTTAGTAGAGACGGGGTTTCACCGTGGTCTCGATCTCCTGACCTCGTGATCCGCCCGCCTCGGCCTCCCAAAGTGCTGGGATTACAAGCGTGAGCCACCGCGCCCGGCCAAGCACACTAATCTTTAAAAACAAAATCTGTATCAACATTGTTTTTCTGGTCAATTGAATAATAGTTCCTGCCCAAATGGCTAAAGCTTTTTACTAACATTTGTGGAAAAGACTTTTAGATTTTTTATTACCCTAATTTTAAAATATCTTTTTTTCTTCTTCTTTTGCTAAAGTTATCTCTCTAAATCTGATTTTAAAAGGAGAGTTATCAGGTCCTAAAGAAGGCAAGGTAGAAAATTAATATCTAAAAGACACAGATCTGAGTTATCAGGTTCAAATTCTGTTGCTTGCCTAAGCCAAAAAAGGAGACTGTATGTAAAGGCCCAGTTAAGACAGGACAACAAGGAAAAATACCTTAAAGGTCAAGTTTGTTATGTGGTTTGGATATTAACAGCATACCTTACTTAATTTTTTTTCTGAGTTTGTGGCATAAAACCCATCAAAAGAAGGTATTAACTAACAATTCTTCAATGCAATATCTTGTAAATCAAGACAAGGGGTCACTAATTCTGATACTATTATACATTCACACACCACAATGTAGTCTTCACCTGCATCCTGCAGAGGAAGCTGAGTAGCAGGGGTAAATTGCAATGTTTTAGATAGATATTAGAAGACAAAGGAAAGTTTTCATAAGATGTTAGTCTACTTGCTGAAAGATACTGAGTTTGTCTGGTTCAATCAGACTTTTCCACAACACATGGATCATACGAGAAAAGTTCATTCTCTAAAACTAGCTCAGATGATAACCCTACTAATTTGACTGTTGCTTCTACTGCTGTAAAACAGTTAGGTTATGTGTTCCCTACTGGGTCTAATTGCAGGTTATAAGCTAATATAGTTTCAGTACATGTAGGAAATATTCTTGTTGTATTTTGAGCTGAGTTTTTCACAATATTTCTAAACAAGCTCTGCTATATGAAACTTGCTCATCATTCCTTTGTCTACAAGACCATATACGGACCAATCAATTTTCTGCAGAATAACTTTAGGAATTGGAAATTGAATATAAAAGGTTTTCAGCAGTTCTTACCAATAAAGAATTTTGGGTCATAGCAAAGATTATGACAAGAGAGAGGTGGCCACAAGGGTTTGAAAAGAGGTTTCGGTGACTGAAGGATTCCCATGGGAGAAGCAGAATCAAATAGAAACATAAAGGGGAAAAACATCAGAAAGGGCGTTTGGGGACATATTTTCATGGGAAAACAGTGCTGGCTTAAAAAATTAATAATTTTTTTAACTTTTTTTAAGGTTCAGTGGTACATGTGCATGTTTGTTATATATGTAAACTCATGTCATGGAGGTTTGTTATACTGATTATTTTGTCACTCGGGTATTAAGTCTAGTTATTTTTTCTGATCCTCTCCATCCCACCATCATCACTCAAGTAGGCCCCAGTGTCTGTTGTTCCCTTCTTTGTGTCCGTGTGTTCTCGTCATTTAATTTCCACTTATAAGAGAGAACATGCAACATATAGTTTTCTGTTCTTGCGTTCATTTGCTAAGGATGATGGCCTCCAGCTCCATCCGTGTTCCTGCAAAGGACATAATCTCATCCTTTGCTGTGGCACATAGTATTCCATAGTGTATATGTACCACATTTTCTTTATTCGTTATTTAAGTCTAACATTGATGGGCATTTAGGTTGATTTCATGTCTTTTCTACTGTCAATAGTTCTGCAGTGAACATAACATGTGCATGCGTCTTTATGGCAGAACGACTTATAATCCTGTGTATATACCCAGTAATGGGATTGCTGGGTCAAATGGTAGTTCTGTATTTTGCTCTTTGAAGAATTGCCACACAGTTTTCCACAATGGTTGAACTAATTTACACTCTTACAGTGTATAAGTGTTTCCTTTTCTCTGCAACCTCACCAGCATATGTTATTTTTTGACTTTTTAATAAAAGCCATTCTTACTGGTGTGACATGGTATGTCATTGTGGTTTTGATTTGTGTTTCTCTAATGATCAGTGATATTGAGTTTTTTTCATAATATTTCTAAACAAGCTCTGCTATTTGAGCTGATTGTATGTCTTCTTTTGAAAAGTCATGTCCTCTGCCACTTTTTAATGCAGTTGTTTTCTTCTAATAAATTTGTTTTCTTCTTTTAAATTTGTTTATCTAGCATCTATATCTTTACAGGCACTAGATATTAGATCTTTGTAAGATGCATAGTTTGAAAATATTTTCTCCCATTCTGTCAGTGGTCTGTTTACTTGGTTTTGTTGTGCTGCACCTCTTACTCAGATCTCATTTGTCAATTTTTGCTTTTGTTGTGATTGCTTTTGTCATCTTCATCATCAAATTTTGGCACATTTACTATGTCCAGAATGGTACTGCTTAGTTTGGCCTCCAGGATTTTTATAATTTGGGGCTTTACATTTAATTCTTTAATTTCTCTTGAGTTGATTTTGTGTATGGTACAAGGAAGGGATTCAGTTTCAATCTTCTGCATATGGCTAGACAGTTATCCGAGTACTATTTATTGAATAGGGAGTCCTTTCTTCATTGCTTGTATTTGTCAGCTTTGTCAAAGATCAGATGGTTGTAGGTGTGTGGCCTTATCACCGGGATTTCAATTCTGTTTCATTGGTCTATGTGTCTGGTTTTGTGCCAGTATAATGCTATTTTGGTTTCTGTAGCCCCATAGTATAGTTTGAAGTGAGATAACATGATGCCTTCAGTTTTATTCTTTTTCCTTAGCATTGCCTTGGCTATTCAGTCTCATTCTTTGGTTCTATATGAATTTTAACATAGATTTTTTTCTCTAGTTCTGTGAAGTATATCATTGGTAGTTTGATAGGAGTAGCATTGAATCTGTAAATTGAGTTGGGAAGTAAGGCCATTTTAATGTTATGGATATTTCCTATCTATTAGCACGTGGATTCATAAAGTGAGTTCTTAGAGACTTTCAAAGAGACTGACTCCCACAAAATAATAGTGGAAGACTTCAACGCTCCACTGACAGCATTAGACAGATCATTAAGGCAGAATATTAACAAATATATTTAGGACCTGAACTCAACATTGGACCAAATCAAACTGATAGACTTCTTCAGAACACTGGCCTCAGAACAGCAGATACAGATTCTCCTCATCATGATGTGGCACATACTCTAAAGCTGACCATGCAATTGGATGTAAAAGAATCCTTAGCAAATATAAAAGAACTGAAATCATATCAAACATACTCTTGGACCACGGCACAATAAAAATAGAAATAAAGACTAAGAAAAAAGTCATGCAAAACCAGGCAACTACATGGAAATTAAAAAACCTGCTCCTTAAGGACTTTTGGGTAAATAATAAAATTAATGCAAAAATCAGGAAGTTCTTTGAAACTAATGAGAACAAATATACAACATATCAGGATCCCTGGGACACAGCTAAGGCAATATTAAGTGGGAAACTTATAGCACTAAAAGCCCACATCAAAAAGTGAGCAAGATCTCAAATAACAACCTAACATCATAATTAAAAGAACTGGAGAAGCAAGAACAAATAAACCCCAAAGCTAACAGAAGACAAGAAATGACCAAAATCAGAGCTGAACTGAAGGAGACCAAGACATGCAAACCCATTCAAAATCTATCAAATCAAGGAGTTAGTTTTTGAAAAAAAATAATAAGACAGGCCACTAGCTAGATTAACAAAGAAGAAAAGAGAGATGATCCAAGTACACAATTCGACATGACAAAGGGATATTACCACTAACCCCAGAGAAATGTAAATAACCATCAGACTACTAAGAACACTTCTATCACTTCTGTATGCACAAACTAGAAAACCTAGAAGAGATAGACAAACTCCTAGACACATCCACTCTCCCAAGACTGAACAAAGAAGAAATTAAAACCCTGAACAGACCAATAATAAGCTCCAAAATTGAATGAGTAATAAATAGCATACCAACCAAAAAAAAAAAAAAAAAAGGCCTTGGGCAGATGGCTTCAAGACCAAATTCTATCAAATATACAAAGAAGATTTGGTACTGGCTGGGCGCAGTGGCTCACACCTTGATCACTTTGAGGATTGCTTGAGGTCAGGAGTTTGAAACCAGCCTGGCCAACATGGTGAAACCCCATTTCTACTAAAAATACAAAAAATAGCTGGGCATGGTAGCGGGTACCTGTAATCCCTGCTATTCGAGAGGCTGAGGCAGGAGAATCACTTGAACCCGGGAGGTGGAGTTTGCAGTGAGCCGAGATCCTGTCCATCACCAGAAAAAAAAAAAAAAAAGCTGATACTATTCCTACTAAAACTATTCCAGAAAATTGAGAAGGATGGACTCAACTCCTCCTTAACTAACTCTGTGAGGCCAGTATCATCCTGATACCAAAACTTAGTAGAGATACAACAAAAACTCCAGATCAATATCCTTGATGAACATCAATGCAAAATCCTCAAAAAAATGTTGGCAAAATGAATCCAGCAGCACATCAAAAAAATATTATTCACCATGATCAAGTAGGCTTTATTTCCAGAATACCAGGTGGGTTTAACATAAACAAATCAATAAATGTGATTCATCACATAAACAGAAGTAAAGACAACGACATGATCATCTTAATAGATGCAGAAAAGGTTTTCAATGAGTTCAACACCCCTTCACCTTAAAAACTCAATAAACTCGGTGTTGAAGGAACATACCTCAGAATAAGAACAATCTATGAAAAATGCACAGCCAACATCATACTGAATGGGCAAAAACTGGAAGCATTTTCTTTTAAAACCAGCACAAGGCAAGGATAATCTCTTAACACTCCTATTCAACATGGTATTGGAAGTCCTGGCCAGCTCAATCAGGCAAGACAAAAAAATAAAGCGCATCCAAATAGGAAGAGAGGAAGTCAAACTATCCCTCTCTGCAGATGACACAATCATATATCTAGAAAACCCCATGGTCTTGGCCCCAAAGCTCTTTAAGCTTATAAACAACTTCAACAAAGTCTTGGGATGCACAATTAGTGTAGAAATCACTAGCATTCCTGTATATCAAAAAATGTCAAGTAAAGCCAAGAGCCAAATCAGGAATGCAATCTTTTTACAATTGCCACAAAAAAAAAAAAAAAAAAAAAAAAAAAAAAATACCTAGGAAGGCAGCTAACCAGGGAAGTGAAAGATCTCTACAGCCAGAATTACAAAACTCTGCTCAAAGAAATTAGATGACACAAAAAAATGGAGGTAATTCTTGATTCATTTCATCTCTTAGATGTCTCTGCCAGTCAATTAAAAATTGAATCTCATTGTTCTTGTGATTCTTTAAATCCATCCCTTTCTAATATACTTCTTAAATAAGCAATTTTGTACAGATTAAAACTTACCCACTGTGGCTATTGAAATTTTATATTAATTTTGGTAAGGTTCATTCATTTCTAAAAAGGCACAAGTCCCGGGCTTATCGATCTTACACATAAAATTGCCGGGAGTTCCAGGTGGAGGAGTTCTAGACTCATTGGAGCCTGATAAAGCCATGACTCCCTGTGTTCTCATAACTACTGAGCCCACTTCACTTCTTTCTGGTCCAATCAGACTGA
Organism: Symphalangus syndactylus; assembly: GCF_028878055.3. Classification (NCBI taxonomy): domain Eukaryota; kingdom Metazoa; phylum Chordata; class Mammalia; order Primates; family Hylobatidae; genus Symphalangus; species Symphalangus syndactylus. The sequence continues at coordinate 77,268,113 of NC_072438.2, forward strand.
GGCCTCCCCCTAAAGGACCCAGTACTCTTTCTGCCATGACTTGTAAGGGCTAAATACTCTCTCACAGCTCAAAATCCTGGGTTGAAAAGACAAAAACATAAAAAATAATGAATCAAGGCCCTTATCTGGATCAAATCCAGTTAACTGTTATATCCAACTTGATTCTAAACACAGTTGAGCTTTGGTCAACCCCACTAAGACATCCAGTGCCTCTTAACTGAATCTAATTCAGTAAAGTATGAAGAAGAAAATAAAAAAGACAATGAGAAAAAAGGAATACAAGATTTCTCAAATAACCTCAGAGACCTCAAAACACAAAATTAGTGGGGGTCAGGATCAGAGAGAGAACTTAGCCATGCCTGGAGAGATCATGGGGCTCAGGGGGCACTGACGGGTACCTAAATTGGTTGCTAGTTGCTCCTGAGAGTTGCTGAAAGTTCTATTATGTATGCAGTTCCCTACCTCAATCTGTTTTAGAAAAAAAAAAAGGTCAAACCGAAGACCAACTAAATTTTACAAAGTTCATTTGAACAATAAAATGGTTCTAGAACTGGGCAGCATTTCAGAGCAAAGATGGGTCAGAATGCCCCCACTGACAACATGGTGAGCTGTATTTAAAACAAGAAAAGCAGAAAATGACATACAGTGATGACCTAATAGGTGCAATTCAGCCTTTGCCTTATTTGGGCATAATCTGGCAGCTTTCATCCTGGGACTGGCTGATGTGTCAGCTACTGTGATTGGATGAGACTCAGTTTCTTGGTTACAAGGGTACACTCAGGTTAGGTTACAACTTGCTGACCCATCAAGCTGTATTAGGAGGCCACTTTGGGTCAAATTTTATTACCCAGGTACAGAGGTGCTTTGAGACAAACATAATTCAGTATCTTAACACATGATATTGATTACTGTTGCAGCTAATCTCCTAAAAATATGTAATACGTTTTTCATTTTGTATACAGTCTAAATATATTCTTTATCCCTCTCACATAGAAAATGCCTAATTGGTAGTCAGCCCTCATATGACTATCATCCACCATTTGTAAAAATTTGCATTTTTATTCCATAACATTGACCCTAAATTATTCCCGAGAGGTAAACATTAGTAACTCCATTTTACTACTCAGCAATTATTCAGATTATACTGTAATAAATATCAAAACTAGAATTACAGTCAAATGAACTTCCTAGAAAACATGTTTCCAAACTTCAGTAGTTTCATTAATTTGCTTTCATAAACTTGTTCATACTCAAATACTAAATTAACACATTGTGGTAAAGGAAATAGCTTTGTTTTTCTCCCTCACTTATACTTCTTAATAATGCTATGTCTTAATTAGTGTTTGTAGCCTGTGAAAACAAATTGGTCAGCAGTATATTGAGTTATGTATCATTGAGCCTGTAAATTACATCTAGCAGTTGGACAATAACCTTCTAATACAAATATGTGGTAGTATTTTTATTGATAAAATTTTTAAATTATAGAAATAAAATTCAGTCAAACTATAGAATAAAAGTTCTTTTATAACCATACCATTTGCCGTCAAGTTCATATTCTGATATATTTTCTTTATTTATTTTTATTATTATTTTTTCCTGAGACAGAGTCTTGCTCCATCACCCAGGTGGACTGCAATGGCACGATCTCGGCTCACTGCAACCTCCGCCTCCAGGGTTCAAATGACTCTCCTGCCTTATCCTCCTGAATAGCTGGGATAACAGGCACCTGCCACCAATCCCAGCTAATTTTTGTATTTTTAGTAGAGACGAGGTTTCTCCATGTTGGCCAGGCTGGTCTCGAGCTCCTTATCTCAGGTGATCTGCCCACCTCAGCTTCCTAAAGTGCTAGGATTACAGGTGTGAGCCACCATGTCTGGCTGTTGTATTTTAATTATGTATAAATTGCTTTTGAATTTGCATTACTAGAGCTGCAGCTTATTTTTTACCTCAATAATTATGGTGATGTGATTATAGATCTTTTAGTCCCCCTCATTAGAAAATTATGCATTTTTAAAGGATAATTTTAGTTAAGTAAGAGAAGAAAACAATACCTGATTTTAAAAAGAAATAATATATCTTCCAGTCAGTATATTATTTTTCGTGTTCATTCTTTTATTTCCACACAAACCATAAGATGATTTTTAACTTGAAATTTTATATTGAGGGTCTTCTCAATTGTTAGTTTTTATCATGGAGCCTATTGAACTTCTATGAATAGCTTACTCTTCTCAGTAATCATACTGTTTTGTTAGTGACTTCAAGTCTGAGTTTTTCTAACATTTTATAAAATCTTAGGAGGGTTTGACAATGTAATTATTTGTACTATTACCATTACATTTACTTTCACATTAAAAAACTCTTAAGAGACATTTACAATTGAAGATTTAATTGATCTTTGATCTTTGTATTAAAATCTATGGCCTAATTTACTAAATTAAGTTTAATCTCAGCTATTAATTTCAGAGTCTTGCTCTGTCACCCAGGCTGGAGTGCAGTGGCATGATCATGGCTCACTGCAGCCTCTACCTCCCTGGACCCAAGCAGTCCTCTCACCTTAGTCTCCCGTGTAGCTAGAACTACAGGAATGTGCTACCATGCCCAACTAATTTTTAAATTTCTGTAGCTGTGGGTTCTTGCTTTATTGCCTAGGCTGGCATTGACATACTGGCCTCAGGGATCCTGCTGCCCCGGCCTCCCAGTGTGGGATTATCGGTGGGCCAGCAATCATTAATTTCTACATTACACATTTTGATGACTCTTGTTTCTAATCGATATTGAATACTTCCCAGCCATTAACTCTTCAATAGAGTCTTTTTCTCATGCTTTCATTATTTTCTGTTGTTGTTTTTTAGATGCATGTCTACACTTTTGATTCTACCCTCCACATCTCTTACCCTGTCTCTTATATTTTCAATTTCCTTTTCTCTCTCTGTCTTATTATGATTAGTTTCTTCCATCAGTACTTGTATTCTGTAATTCTCTCATTGAATGTATCTAATCTACTTTCTATAACTTCTTTTGAGGTTTTTGTCAGTACAAACACACTTTTTAAGATTTCTGCTTTGTATATTTTATATCTATTATTTTTAGTTTCATAATTAATTCTAGGTGTCTTATTCATTTCTTGTTTCTGATTATGAAACTTTATGTATTAGAAAACTACTCATACAGTGGCAATTATAGGTCTATTAGTTTGAATAATCCATTTTTATTAGGTTTTCTTGCTTTCATATATGTGTCACAAATTTTTGGTAGCTTGTTTGAGAGCTTATTGGGAATGAGAGAATTTATTGTTTTTTTTCTTCTCTTAATAGATTCAATACTTTCCAAAGAAAAGCTTTATTCAATCCACCATCTGATTCAGAGTTCATAGATTAGAACTAAAATGTATACTAATATATCTGAGAACTTGGCCTCTGACTTTTGCAGTTCTCATGTTTGGGTCTTAATATGGCAGTCTACTTACTGGTTAAGTGGAAAATTGGTTTCCTCCCTCTACTACATACAAGAAGCTCATTTTCTATAATTAGCCATTCAGTATGGTGAGGATTTATTGTTCAAGAGCTTAGTGTTAAGTCAAGTTAACTGGCTTTACTTGGGGAATATGTCTTTGGTTTTCTCTCATATTTTGCCCAGTAATTTAAAATTTCTTCTTGGATTCTAGTGCAAAAAAAATTTGTGTTCTCCTGTTAGTTGATGAAGATTTTAATATTACCTAGGCTCAATTCTGCATATCTTAAAAATTGTCCCATATATTATTAGCATGTATTTAAAACAGATAAATATAAAATATCACACATATTATTTTTTGATGTTTTCATGACTTTTTAACTTTTGTTAGCATATGCTAAGTTTACCACATGCTCAGATTTTTGCCAAGATATACACATACCCTTTTGACACTTTCCCGTTACAAAGTATTATCATTTTAGGCATTCACAAATAGTATAATTTTATATAACATTACATCATCCAGTCTGCTTATGGCTGCACAGCCTCTCTTCTATTATTAAGCACTTCCTTACCACAGTTACTACCTTAAGAAATATCAAACACAATACATAAGCAAGTTGGCCTCCGACAAATGGCACTCCACTTTGATTCTTGGGATCAGTTAGTTTCACTGTAAAACTATATGATTATACCACATTTCTTTAGCCATGTGTAGCGCCAATCTTCTTTGGGATGAGTTTCAATATTCTGTCCACAGATATGCTGAAATACTATATTGTCCCAAATAAGTTAATATGAGGTTATATCTACCTTTTATTGGGAGGACGTTGCTCAAATATTTGTTCAATCCTTTACATAAATATCTGTTTGGTCCTTTAAATAAATATCTCAATATTTCTCAACTATATTTTTTGTAATGAAGTATTGAATATCTCATGCAATTTATTGAATTCTGTGTTGAAAGTTAACACAGATGGGTTCTATGAGTACCACAAGTACGTTCTCTACTGAATGAGTATTGCTTTCACGCCACCGCGAAGTCGAAAATCTTAAGTTGAATGCCAGGGATGTCTGTACTACATTATGTGTTATACTGGGAACAGGGTTGTCTTGGTGTGAAGGGGAGGGCAAGGAACAGCCAGGACTAGGGGCATGAATTGTAGCAGGACCATGGCCATGCAGCCTAAGACTTGCCCGCAGTGCACGCTGGCTCTGTGATTGAGTTCCTGCAGAGATGTGATTGGAATTGATGTGAACAACATTTTTGCAAATGAGGGTAAGGGCTTCCTCCATCTTCCTTTCTCCTGCTCTTTTTATTTCTATTTATTATTATTATTTTATTAGATTTCCATAGGTTATTGGGGAACAGGTAGTGTTTGTTTACAAAAATAAGTTCTTCAGTTATGATTTGTGAGATTTTGGTGCACCCATCATCCGAGCAGTATACATTGCACCCTATTTGTAGTCTTCTATCCCTCACCCCTTTCTCACCCTTTCCCCCGAGTTCCCGGAGTCCACTGTGTCATTCTTATGCCTTTGCATTGATATTCCTCAACTATTTTTTAGTTCTTTATATAAATAACTGAACAATTGCTTTGGTTTTCATAAAATTTGGTTTTTAGAAGTGATGAATACAGTCATTAGTATGGTGTGTCTTTTCTAATAATTAGAGCCATGTGACATATTTTCTTTAAATTTTCTGCCAGTAAACTTAGAACATACTGAAATGTACTTTTATAAACATAATATCCTTTACAGAAGATATATCATTGACATTCTTTTGCATTTATTTAAAAATTCAGATTTTCTCATCATTTCTGAATGTTCTTTATTTCTTTTATTCATCCTAGATTTTAAATACGTTGTGAATACAGAATATATGCTAGATATTTTCATAATTCCAGATTAACCCATATAATTTGGTATATGTAATATGTATAAAATAAAAAAAATTGAAAGCCTAATACAAGAATTGAGGTTTATATGCAACATGACTACTAAAAGTCCCTGATGTATACACATACATTTCTTTACTTCACACAGATTGAATTTAGGAAGTAGATATTAATATTTCACTTTTTAATATATGAGAAAAATGAAGCTGTGAAAGATAAAAAAGTGTGCAACATTGAGAGCAAATAATTATACAGTCATTAATACAAATCAAATCTTCCGAAAAATTCGATTAACTGTCCTTTCTATGATGGCCTAGTTTCTGCTTACAGTGAATGCAATGCAACCAGACACATTATTCATCTTATATGTTCAAGTTAATTTAAGATTATATCTACTATCCCGGAGTTCATGATTGGATGTTGGCTCTTCTGATTTATGATATGGGACACAGATTGTGATTACTAGTGACTTGTTGGTTTTGAAATTGCTAACATTCAGAGTTTCATTTTTTGAACTTTTAGTGACAAATGAAATGTCTACTAATCTTTCTGTCCATGGAAGCAGTTTTGTGGAAGAATGTTCAGTCACTCATCATTCACTCAACAAACATTTTTGAGTTGCTTGTAATCACCAAGTAGTATGCTCAATGGCTGGGAATATAAAGATAAGAGAGAGTCTCTGCATCAAGGAAAGTAATTTCTAGGGTCTACATAAATATGTATGTAATTGTTTACTAAACAATGCCAATAAACATGGCATGGTGATGGTAAAAAAAAAAATAGGGCATGATGGGATCATAAGCATTAGTATGCAAGGGTGCCTACAAATGTCAGAGAAGGTTCTATGAAATTGAAGTGAGATCAGCAGGAAAATATAAATGTGCTTTGTAAGGAAAAGAAGTGCAGGAATTTCAGTTGATACTACTACCATATACATGATACGCTATGGAAGGACACTATATTTTCTGAAAATTACACATACTTCATCTTTATTCACCAACAATTCTCAAAACACATTGTTTGAAGATAATACTTTGCAGCTGGTAGATACAATATCCTATCCACATACATACGTTTACAGCAGCGTGTTCCTCCTCAGTTCGTTAGGATGGCAGTAGGCATTATATGAATACAGATATCCTTTGCAAAAGTTTGGACTGAACCGTTAAAGAAATTCATTTAATAAAATCCTTTTTAATAACATATTGTGTAGATCACTAGTCAGAAGTGTTTAGTGATAAAATACATTAGCATACTTAATCCCAGCTTTAATTTTACAGAATAGTGGGGTCAGTAACACATGAACAACTACTGCCACCTTCTTATACTGGCACCTTTTTACCCTCATGCTCATTCACACCCATATTCACACTCATTGGACATAACTGAGCTACCGCCCTCCTTCCCACACACAGATTCTCCATTCCCTCTCTCTCTCACATAAGCTAAACTCACATAAACACCCCAATGTCACGTGACTTTTAAACTCCTCCTACCCACATATATGACAAATAATATGTATTTAATATTTGAAGTAAGCTTTTTAAAAAGTGGAATACATTCTATGAATTTACACTAATTAGATGACATTTGAATTTAGTAAATTTCATACCATGTCATTAAGACACATATATCAATTTTTAAAGTTTTATCTTCATATTTGCTTTTAGTCTGAAATACTGCTATAATGTTCACAAATAATTGATTTCAGTTCAAAGGTAACAATCATTTTCGTTAGAGAATATTAATTGGACTTTAACCTTAATGTTTTTCCACAATAGAATTTTTATTCTCATCTGATTTCTTCAATTTATGATTTATGAAGATTAAACATTTTTCCATTACTCCCTCCCCCCAAATAAAGCATTCTTGATCAACAACAGCTGTAAGTAAAATGTAACTTTTGAATAGTATGTTTAAATTTTGGCTAAGAACTGATAACGCACTCCATTTTACTCTGCTAGTCTTTAAGTGGGTGCAAAACTGTATAAATCTTTCTCTGTTTTATTTTCTACCATAAACAAGCATTTTATATAACTGAGAGTTTCTTCTGCAGTAGAATACAGCAAATTGTGAAATATTTTACAAGTTCATTAACGTTGAAAACAATAAATGTATGCATTTATAAAACTGAAATACTTCAGAATAATCATGACATTTTATCCTTAAATGTAAATAAAATTTGTTGACATTTTCTTCTTATAAAGATAATATATGTTTAGTATGGAGGAACTGTAAGCTAAAAACATGTAATATAAATACAATAAAAGTCATATTACTATATTCTAAGGATATTGATTATCATAATGTTGATGTTTGTGATTATTTTCCTTCCTCCATACACATACACACACGCACACACACTTTAAACTTGACTATTTACTATACACACACTGTATATAGTACCATGTATCACAAAATATGTATAGTGAGCATTTCCTTAGGTCTTTGGATACTTTTATAAAATACAGATTCTGTATCTTTTTTTTTTTTTTGGTCACTTCAAAGGTCTTTGAGTGACAGTGAAAATGCACATCCTTTTACTCTCCACAGAAGAGCTGAATTTTACTCGATTAAGTTTAGTTTCAGAATTAACACTGTGATATGCTAGAATGCAGAATACAGGCATGGCTCTTAAGTCCAAATACTAAGATAGAACAAATAGCTTGAGGATGTGTGGCAAGGGGGAACACTTAAGGATTATAGAGAGGAAATCACAGGAAGGATCTTATCCTCATTTTAGCTTCTCTAGACAAAAATTTATCTTATAAATTAAACACCAAAATATGCTTAGGACTATATTTTCTAAATTAATTAAAACCTATCATCTTTTCAATCTGTTGTTTTTTCTATTTCTATATACGGGTGGATAATTCAGGTTAGAACTGCTTTTTGCAGCTGGAAAATTCAGATTTAAATAGGCAGACAAAGAACAAGAAGTTAATTCTTCCTGGCCTAAACCATGGTCTTCAACTTATCTTTAACCAAGTTTATCTACACTGGTTATTTGTTAATTTGTTTATTAATATAAAAAGCAGATGTTGCTAATCCTTGCATGTAATTCTTTTTATACGTTCATGTTTGTGAATATTGACGGAGAAAAATATCCAGCAGAAGTCCATCCCAAACTGTTAGTGATGACCAACTCTTAGACACTTTTTAGATAAATAAAAATAAGTGTGTGAACTATATTTAGATTTATACAGGTGAGTGCTTCAATACATCCAGAAAATAAGAAATATATATCAATAGTACATATTCATATCCATAACACAAAGCAGAAAAGGTTGCATAAAATCCAGTTGCAAATGCTGAATGTGTCCTTCTGGACATATTACCATGTTCCACCTTTATATAATAATTTTTAGAATTACATTGGATAATTAGTGCATGAACTGTCCATATCATCTCTTAACCTAGAAAAATTTTCTCTAGTGATATTTAACATCACTTCAAATGAATTCCTATTGTTAAAAGTTGTCTTATGAGAATTTTAGAAAATATCCATAATACTATCTGATGCTACCAGGCATTCCCAGGTATTTCCCTCATGGATTTTTACAAACTGACCATTCCTAATGTTTCCTTTTTAGAATTGGCAACAGATTCCATTTATCTTTGTTGAGAACTTTGAACTTCTCTATGGATTTGTTTTGCTGTCTTATGATGCACTTTGATAAGGGCTTAAGTCAAATTAGCTTCTTTAGCATGATGATTTGCTCAAGGTAAAAAATTGTTTTTATTAATAAAAATTGATGTGATATTATTATATATGCAGGTAATTCTACAAGAGCTGAAGGTGCTTTGTTTAATTTATCATAGGAAGCATATTTGCTGAGCACAGGAGAATATACTTTGGCTCTTGGATGAAGAGATAGTCTATGATAAACAATGCATCTTTGACATGTGCTATGTTGAGTTAATGTTCATAAAGCATAACCTAAATGTTCATCTACATAAAATAGATGTATATGATAACCAAAGAAGACCTATTCTAAAATATTATAGCTTCAAATGTGTCTATAATCATGAAGTCCTTGCTAATATCTATTCTGAAATCATATTTAATTATTGGATTATTTCTTGAGACATTCATTGTGTATGTATACTATTGTCAAGATCAATTCTAATTTGATTGTGGAGACAGAAAAAATCTAAACTTCTCTTAATAGCACAGCTGAAAGACAGTTTAACTGGCAGTTCCATTTGTAAATTAAATCACCATTAAACTTACAGGGGTTGTGTCACAGACAGTAAAGGATTATTTTTCTAATAATGATCCCGATTGACTACAGTTTATGAAATAACTTAGAATTGATAAACATTAGTACTTCACAAGTAGTTTTAGTACTTATAATCTGATAATGATGTAGTGTTGTTTAGCTATGACTGCACCTTTGTCAATACGAAAGCTGTGGCTGGCTGCGTTGGCTTATGCCTGTAATCCCAGCACTTTGGGAGGCTGAGGCGCATGGATCATGATGTCAGGAGTTCGAGATCAGATTGACAAACATGGTGAAACCTCGTCTCTACTAAAAGTACAAAAATTAGCTGGGTGTGGTGGCGCACGCCTGTAATCCCAGCTACACAGAAGGCTAAGGCAGGAGAAGCACTCCAGCCTGGGCGACAGAGTGAGACTCTATCTCACAAAAAAAAAAAAAAAAAAAAAAAAAGAAAGAAAAAAAGGAAGAAAGCTGTATTTTGTGCATCTATATTTGTGGAAAATTTTCTCTGTTAATGTAGAGAGAGAAAATGGTTATAGACTACATTTTCTCACATAGTGATGTCATTCCATGATTTTTTTACATTTGTCCTTCTGTTTCTTAATCAACGTAGGGAACATTAGGTTTTTCAATGACCTTTCTATTTGTAATCTTTATAAGCATCCAGATTGAGAGGCTTACAATTCTTTAAAAATAGTAAACAAATGAGTCTTGTTTTTCTTTCAGGAAATGGTAATTTTATCTAAAGGGTCTTAAGTTTTTCTGGTTTTTATACTTTTTTTTTTAACCTTCTAGCACGCATTGCAAATATTTTGCCACTTGATGTAGATCTTCTCACTTAGCAATTAGCCATTCTAATTCAATATTCTCACCAAGTCTCCTTTTCAGATAGCATCTCATTTACAAAAAAAAGAATAATGTTACTTTTACTTTGGATGTAGGGTCTACCTCTGAACATTGTTTGAAACATTTCTGGATTCTGTTGTTTGATGTCTCCTATTAACTAGTCTTTACCCCACAAACTTAATGAAAAGACTCCTGAAATAGTATGTGTAGCTAAATTACTACATTTTTTGCCTTTTCTCAAGGCCAAGAACTATATGTTTAAAGCCCTTAAGAACAACAACAACAACAACAAAATCAATAAGGCAGCTCAAAGAAATAATTTAGCACGAGATCACTATTGAAATCAATTTACCTGGCAGTGAGAACAACTAAATTTGAGCCAAAGTGATGAACCATCATGCTTGTATGTCCAAAATTCCCATGTAACGCTGCCAAGTAATAGTCTTCAAAACAATTAAGATGGATGCTCCAGTTATGGAAGGATACTATCCAATATCAGAAACAAGACGTAAGTTTATTAATTGTCAAAGAGAGAAGCTCTGCATTTTAGGACATGTCTATCTGAACAGGCACATTGTTGGTCACATATATGGAGATAAGAAGTGTGGAGTTCAAGTAGTAGCAGCCTATCAGAAGAGCAAGGTTTCCACTGATTGAATGGCATTCTGTATCACAACTACTTATGGAAAGTTGCCACAGATTATGTTGGATTTAAATCCAGTGTCAGTGACCAGAGCGGCTATGGTTTAAGAACATGTTGTCTTTTCCTTTCTAAGAACAGCAAAAATATCTGTGGATTCTAAGATGGTAGAGTGAATCAGAGATAGCACTTGGTCAATTTCAGGTAAATAATTATTTTATTATTGGCATGCATTATGATTTATCTCTTTAAATAAGTTAAATTTGCCATAGCAAAAGTGACTAAATCTTCCATTTCTTTACATGAGTCTTCAGTATAAATGACTGGAGACTTCCCCCAGATGGTCCAGTAAAAGTTTGACTGATACTATATAAAACAACTGAGGATAAATGCTCATGTACATATGGGTGTTGCATTTTTGTGTGTACTCATGTTTTGAATAGTATATAAAGCCACTGTGATTTACATTATGTGATATCTGGCCAGAAACTGTCTTGATTACCTTTGCCCAGGAATTTACAGAACACCTACTTTAGTCATATTATATAACTAAGAAGAGGCCATGAAAATTATCCCTATTCAGTCCATCCCTATCTAAGAAACCTAAGCTGGTAAGATCCTGCTACCAAAACACACCTGCCCATTTGCTCTCCATCTCAGTAACATGTGCCATCACTTCTATAGATACTCGGGTCAAAAATCTTGACAAAACAAATCATCCATCATTTCCTCATATTCCAAAATATATGTAAATCCTGATGGCTCTGCTTTCAAATTATATTCATAACTTCTATCACTGCTGCCTTCCCTGACCTGGGTATTGGCAGTTTCCTGTTTCTCACTCCCCACATAATTTCCATCCCTCATTCTTTTCTCATTCAGCATCTAGAGTGATTTTTTTTTTTTTTTACACAAATCTGCTTTTGACACTCTCTTATCCAAACCCAGAGTGGTTTCCTGGCTATTCCACTTATAGCATTTAAAGGGTTGAGTGTGGCGGCCCACGCCTGTAATCCCAGCATTTTGGAGGACCGAGGAAGGAGGATCATTTAAGGTCAGGAGTCGGAGACCCAGCCTGGCCAACATGACAAAACCCCGTCTCTACTAAAACTACAAAAATTACCCGGGCGTGGTGGCGGGATCCTGTAATCCCAGCTACTCAGGAGGGTGAGGTGAGAGAATCGCTTCCACCCAGAAGGAGGGGAAGGAGAAGGCAGAGGTTGCTGTGAGCAGAGATCACTGCGCTGCACTCCAGCCTGGATGACAGAGCAAGACTGTCTTAAAAAAAAAAAAAAAAAGATTTTAATGCATCTAGTAACTTCTTCATCTTCATCTTCTACTACTCCCTCACACTCTGATCCATTCCACATCTTGTACACACCACGTAAACCATCAACACAAGTCCTACTCTTACTGTTTTCTCTGGGAAGATATGTAGAAATCCATCTACATATCTATATGGATTTCTCTTTTGTTGTATTTATGTCTTTTAAAAAAAACTCTCCAGCCTGAAATAATCATCCTAACCACACTGTGTTCCCTCATCTTGCTTTCTTTTTTAATACCTATCATTCATATTCTGTATCTGTCTAATTATCACTTCTGTGCCTCATTGAAAGAATAATTCTCTTTTTTCCTTTTTCTTCATTGCTGCATTGCCAGTACCAGTAAAAACGTTTGTCATGCAGTACTTTTTTTTTTTATTTTACATTTTTTTATTAGTTTTTTTTTAGAAACAGGGTTTCACTCTGTTACCCAGGCTGGAGTGCGGTGATGAGATCATAGCTCATTGTAACTTCTAACTCTTGGGCTCCAGGGATCCTCCCACCTCAGCCTCCTGAGTATACGGAGTATAGGACTACAAGCGATCGCCACCACGTCTGGCTAATTTTTTTTTTTTATTTTTTAGACAAGAAGTCTTGCTTTGTTGATGAGGCTGGTCTCAAACTCCTGCCTAAAGTGACCCTTCCACTTCAGCCTCCCAAAGTGCTAAAATTATGGGCATGAGCCATTGTGCCTGGCCAGTGTGTTTATTCACTTCAATCATGCATCACGGGAGCTAAAATAGTCACTAATCACAGAATAGCTTGTTCTAAGACTTCTAGTGTGAGACTGAGGTTGAAGTCAGATATGTGGTGTCCCTTCTTTTTGCCACAGGCCCCATTAAACAGAACTCTAGCTCTCTGTTTCAAATGGCTGCTGCTGAACATGCCAATCAAGTTGAGTCTTGATGAGCCAGGAAGGGCCTTCTTGAATTGATGTAAAATCACTTCTGAAACACACTCTTATAGAGATTTTCTTTTCAGCCTTCCTTTAGTAATGTTCTTCTCTTCTTTAGTAAAATCAAACTAATAAAGTGCAGTCTGAAGTTTTTGAAATATTCTCCTAATGAAGGCTTTTCTAAACTCAGTGGTAATGCAGAGCACCAATAACACTGACTACTGGTGATCAGGGCGACCAGTGCTCCTTCAACTATGAGAGCATGCTCAGACACCCAGTAAAAACTTACTTATTATTCCTCAGCAAAGAAACTACATGTGAATGAAAAACAAATAATGATAACAACAGAAACACTTGGCATTTTTTAGTTTTTATTAATTATAATTTATTTATTGAATTTATTTATAGAATTTAAGTTTAATTATAATTAGACATAATTTAGTTCATATTATTCCTATATCTTTACTCTTGAAATATTTTTGGGAAACATAAATTGCTTAGGTTATTTTATTAGTGAAGCAAGACAAGAATCCTGTGTGGATTTAAAATGTGTCTTTCAGAGTTATTCTTTTCAGAGACATAATAACAGAAAATGATTTTTGATTTGTAGAAATTTCATCCTGCACTCCCAGCTTATTAATGCTGTTCACTCACTGATATGTAATTGTGATTTCTGTTCACACTATTATCAATATAAATATCTATTATCCTGAAACGTAGACTAGCCTCGCAACCAAATTATTTTGAAACTCAAAACAGTTCAGTTGACTCCAATATATAGGATTAAAATATAATTATTTCACTTTTGTCTCATGATACAATTCTAACTGTATATGGCCATTTCTTTTTTTTTTTTTTTTTATAAATGCCTAAACTGTGTAGGCACTCTCTAATTTGGAAAATAAATAAGCAAAATACATTATATGAAGGCATTCATGTCTTGAAGTGTAGACTGCATGGAGAATGTGTGTGTGTAAAAAATTAGATGAAGTTAATCTCCAATTAGATAAACATGACTAATGTAAAGATTATTATTCAGCATAAATTATAAGCAGTAGTTGTGATAGGGACAGGAGGCAGAGTAATTCTCAACAGAAAAGGGCGAGTCCCTGACAAAGCCCCATCCTCAAGCCAAAAAGCCTGAGACAGTGGCCCACAGTGAGAACATAAATGTCACCTTTTCCTAAACCACCTTGGAGACAGCACAAACAGGGCACTGAGAGAGCCAATTTTTTGTGCATCTCTTCACAACTCCTTTTTCAGTGATGTCATGTTAATAGCTTGAGATCAGCCATGACGACATCATTTACACCTTGAAAATTAGCAAATATTACAAATCACAGCTTGATGTATATTCGTGTGTGTTTGGGGGCAGGGGAAGACCAACAGTGATAAATTAACAAAATAATTGAATAAATGTCTGAATGAATTTGTTTATTTAAAAATGCTGATTATTAAGCTAGTTTATTTTCAAAGCCTTTGGACTTTAATAGAGTTCATAGAGGACAGATGGTGTTGGAAATAATTTGTCGTGAACAACATATTTCATGAATTGCAAATGACATCTGTTCTGATGATGAAAAGCAGTCTAAACTTCATATTTCTGTATATATAATAACTTGGTGTATTCACAATCCTAAAGATTCATGAGTAAATAAAACACATAAGCCATTTATTCTTCAGTATTCTTAAAGCAAAAATGAATTTTCCATGCCTGAAAATCCATTCCTAGTTCATAGAATGCTCATTTTGCATCTCAGAAATGTACTTTTTATGAAGTCTAGGATAACAATAAACTATTGCAATGCGACTTTTATTATTTAGTGGTTTGTATTTTAAAATGTGACATGAAACTTATGCAGTATATATTATTTTACAGCTTTTTTGAGACAGAAAGGATTTCTTATCCCGAAAAAACAAACCTACCTAGCAACATTTTAATGCTTTCAATATTAATATATTAGAGGATTTTTGAAATCCTAGTTCAGGAAACGCTTATTAAAGGGTCTCAATTATGTTATTTCTTATTACAATCAGTACCGACATAATTAATCTCCTTTTAGGGTGAATATTCCTAGCACTTACTAGCTGTAATGTGATAACACCATTTTTAAAACATGAGAGGAAATTATAAATTACGATATCCTAATATAATACAAAGAACAAAAGCTTACATTTTCAGATGCATGTGAGTATGTGAAATAGAGTTTTAAAATGTTTTGATAAAATGCCTTTTCAGATTCTATCAGAGATAGAGAACAGATTGACAGCTTTTCAACTGCAACTGGAATTTCCACAGTCCTTCATTGGTAATAATGCATCATTGAATAATTGTTAAGAGTGTGAACTTTGGCTCTGCCACTTACCACATCTGAGATCCTGAGGGAGTTATTTAAGCTCTCAGTTCCACATTTTCTTCAACAATTACATGAGAAAAGTAATGGCATAAACCCCATAGGTTCCCATGATGATTAAATGAGAACATATATGTTATATATATATTTAACAATGGCTGGCACCTTAATTAGTAGGTACTGAAAAATTGTTAGCTTTTTTTTTCTTTCCACCTTTCATTTACTTCCTCACTTACTCGTTCTGTTGACACACATTCCAAAAGGACTTCTATGTGATGATCCTTATCATGAAAAGTGGTATTGATGAGGTGAAATGTAATAAAGCCTTAGAAGTATTTTAATTGTTTGAAGAAATTGAGAAATTCTACTGAGTATTAAGCAGTAAAGTTGTATTTATACATGTTATTAATTGTTATCAATTGCTAGTAGTTTTCTATTCAGCTCTTTATACTTTATATCTGCTCAGTGGTTTCTTTCTGTTTCGAAGCAGTTACCAGCTGCAATTTGTTACTGGCTCCTCCTGTCTCCTGTTAATAGGTTTATAAGTCAATACTCCAGTAAGAGATACTGCTGCAATTTAAATTAGTAATGATAAAATATTATGTAAGAAGGATGACTGCAGGGAAGTTGATACAAATATGCCTCGTTGTTTTTCCCCAAGAAGCAGTTTATAATTAAAATGTGACTTATGTTTTGGTTCATTGTCATTTTATTTTCTCTAGATAAAATTTGCAGGAGTAAATGTTAAATAACAACTCCAACTTTCAATGAGAAATGGCTTACTTATCTGTACCATGTAAGGTGTGGATAAAATCAGCAGCTTTGCGTCACTTTAAATTGCTCATAATTTCAATTTCATTTTCTGATTCCCTCTTATAGGGAATATTTGACTGAGACACTGAACTGAAAAATGCAACAAAGGAGAACAGAACAGGAAGTCAGTTAGAATCATGAAGGTAGAATTGATGAGGGTAATCAGTTTACCGAAAATTATCTAAAGAAACAAATTTCACCCTCCATTAGCTTTAGTAAACACAGACAGAGGTATGATACACGATGCTGACTTCTTTCTCTTTTGGCTGCAATACAATATTCCAGGAGCATTATGTGTTACTTTACAGCGCTTTCATGCATTGGCAAATTTTACCCGCTAACTTTTGAAAGGAGTTCAACTGCAGGAGACTCAGAATATAAATTTATATTAATAAACATGATTAGTAGGATCAGAAAAAAAATAATTAAGAGAGTCAAATATGATTGCATCTGCTCTTCCAAGCCATCCTGTTGATTGTTAAGAGAAATTTATTATGATTAAATCAAAAGCAAGAACAAACATATTTGACTAATTCTGTGTTG
This sequence comes from Symphalangus syndactylus, assembly GCF_028878055.3. Taxonomy (NCBI): domain Eukaryota; kingdom Metazoa; phylum Chordata; class Mammalia; order Primates; family Hylobatidae; genus Symphalangus; species Symphalangus syndactylus. The sequence continues at coordinate 77,285,100 of NC_072438.2, forward strand.
CTTAATAATTTAGCTGTAAGGTACTAAATCTATTTGAGTTTGAATATTTGAAGATTAATGTATGCAAAGGAAATTAGTGGACATTTTACTTATTTAATATTTTATTATTTGAATATTCATAAGTTTATAGTCACTACAGCATTTGAGGTTACACAGAATAATTGACATACAAATATTACTTCTCACATGTTTAAGGTAACATAAAAAGTCTTTGAATAAATAAAAAGTCCAAGAATAATATTTAAATGATAAGAATAAACATTTTCTTTTTGTAAGAAGCAACAAATTTTCACTGGAATGTAAGTGGATTAACTCAAACAAAATTCCATTTATTCCCATCTAATATATATTTTACAGTAACCAAAAATTCATTATTAAGTTAATCCAGGCTTGCAAATGAAGTGTCAGTCTGCACTTTGGATGCCTATGCCCAGATCATGGAGATTATTGAGGCTATTTGGTAAACAAAGTTTCTGGTGAATTAAGAAAAGAAAATCAGAAATATATAACTATAATCCTTAGATAAGTATATATTAATTTTCCTCTGAAAATAGAAATTGTAGAATATAGATTATAATTGATTTTTGTAAACTCAAAGTCAAAGAAACATTGACTATGCATGTATAACCCCAAAACAATACCTGTTCAAACAAAAGTACACATTTCATGTGATTTTCAATAAGAAGAAATATTTCACAAGGTTTATGACAATACTTTTTCAATATCAGATAAATATTTCTTTACCTGAAAGAAAGCATCTGGAAATCAAGAGTTATATTTCTTGTTGTAGTTAACTGAGTTTTTAAGATATTTTGAGTTTTGAGGCTTCTTGTGTGAATATTTTGCATTTATTTACCCTCCTATATAAATGCATCAACTCCTACTGACAACTAAGAAATATGTTACTTTTTCATAGATTTTTCATTGAAATGATGATAGATTTATTTCCATTAGTGCAGTTATTTCAAACACCTAAAACACTATTCCAATGTTTTCCATGTTAAAGAAAACTGATTTAGAAAAGAAACTTTTTAACAACAATGTTATTGTTTATTGTTTGTTTGTTGTTTGTTTTGGTGTTTAGCCTTTGGACTTATCAATCAGAATATGAGTCCTATCATAGAGCTGTTAAAATTTAAAAGTAGAAAATCCCTGTTTTGTAGTTTGTAATGGAGGAGGGGAACATATAATTTCATTAAAACTATACTTTTACCCATGATAAAGCCCCACAAGTTAAATAAATGTTAAGTAGATTTGACTTTGACTGAATTTATATCGCCTCCGTATAGCAAACATTGATCTGGTTTAAAACTGTATTGGAAAATAAATACATTTAATAAAATGCAGAAAATCAAATATATTCTTTCTTAATTTTCTGGTCAAAACTAATAATAGTTCTTCATTTTGGAAAAGCAGAAACTACTGACCTATTTCATATAAAAGGAAAACTAGTTTTCTGTCTCACTTTGTGACCCAGGCTGGAGTGCAATGGCATAACCATAATTCACTGCAGTCCCAAATTATAGGCTGAAATGATCCTCCCAGTTCAGCCTTCCAAGTAGCTGGGACTATAGGCATGTGCCACCATCCACCATGCCTGGCTAATTTTTTTTTTTTTTTTTTTTTTTGTAGTGATGGAGTCTCACTATGTTGATCAGGGTTGGGAGACTAGTTTTTAAAAGTTAGAAATTGGAGCCTAGTTAATTATATGAGAAAATACTTATATATTTTAGATTTTTGTTCATTAACTCAGCAGGCACAATTATTGTCATGTCATCAAGACATCAAGAATGCAATTACTATTGCATAACAACATTGTAGAATAATAAAAGATAAAAGAAAAGTATCTGGTAATTAACAACGAGAGCAACAATGATGAAATAAAGTTTTACTTTTCTTCTAATTATAAGAAGATAACATTCAAGTAAGTAGGAAATTGGGCTTTGTGTCAGTATGCTTGTTGCAATGAATATAAATTAGAAATTTATCCATCACTATCCATTATTTCATTTATGGGTTAATTTTAACAAAAAAATAGAACTAAAGCATTTTTTTAAAACAAATAACTGTATAGATGAAACATCATATTCATTAACTTCTCTTTAAATATGGGAAAGTAAAAATATCCTAAGACATTCAGAAAATGTTGACACATTATTTCTAAATAATCCCAGGCTCTATTACTTAAGTGTTATCATGTTACAACTAGTTTACTTTCCTAACTGGGTAGATGTAAGATTTATCTTCCTGTCAATTATTAAAAAGAACCCCCCTCAGTTTAGTTAAGTTTTAAGAAAATAATTCTAGCTATACTAGAAAGTGGCTTTTAAACTTTCTGCTGAGTGAATTAAATTTTTAAAGAGATACAATGACAGCAATAATGTTACTTAAGTAAAACATAAAGCACTTCTTTTCTTGATATTTTAATGTGACTCTTTTTTTTAATTGGTGAACTGTTCAGAATGAAATTCTAATTTTTATTACTTGTTCCTCAGCTCAAATTTATTTGCTTTACATTTATTTTGGTATGCTTTATAAGACCTAGAGAATTGAAAATATTTTTAATAATGCAGTAAAGAATCTGTGTTTCATTGTTGCTGTGTTTTGAAGACCTAGTAGACTTGTATTTGAGTTCTGAGCCTTGAAGTTTTACAGCTGTATGATTTTGTAAAATGTTACTTTCTGTAAGTATTTACATGTTTTAAAATAAATATACTATCACTCTTACAGAATTTATATTGAGAAATAAAAATAACCTATGTAAGTGCTTTTTGTAACTTGTAAACGTTCCATGTAAACATTATTTATAGGCACTACAAGGTATTATTCCTCATAAAAATGAAGTTCCATCAAAGATATTTTAATAGTTATGTTTCTTATGGAAGCTTTTAAAGTACAATAGAAAACATTGTACTAAAATTATAGCCAAAAGATACTTATAATATATTGCTTAATTAATTTAATATTTGTTTCATATCATAACATCTTGAAGCTGTTACAAATAGTTAATACTTTTACAAATAAAAAGGGATAAGCTATGAATTACAAGTGACATACAGGTCGTTATGATTGTGATGGTTACTTCATTTTATGGCAATTTTATGAGGACTATATTTAAAACTAAATAAGATATGTCTTCATGTTAAGTGTGATTATGGAAGCTTAGTGGAGTTCTTTAATTTCACCTAAGTTCTTGGAAGTCTGCCTTCTGGCTTCCTCATTGTAAATTGAGGATGACTATAATGATTTGGTATCCTAAAATGTAATGGTGAGAAGGAAATTAGATATTGGGTCCATATGCAAACTTTGTACAAATGTAAGGAATCATGATCTTCATTATCTCCATTTTAAATGATTAGAAGTAACATTTGGAGGCCTAGTGAGTGTTTGAGATACTCACTGTTAGGCTGATTTTGGAAGATTTATTTTCATTTTTCATGATATAATAGCTCTTGCCATTTGTGTATGTGTATGTGATTTAAAAGTTCTGGGCTGGCGCAGTGGCTCATGCCTGTAATCCTGGCACTTTGGGAGGCCAAAGTGGCAGGGTCGCCTGAGTTCAGAAGTTCGAAACCAGCCTGGGTGATATAGCAAGACCTTATCTCTGCTAAAAATTTTAAAACATATAAAAATTAGCCAGCTTTGGTGGTGTTTACTTGAACTCTTGGCTACTCAGGAGACTGAAGTGGGGGGATGCTTGAGCTAAGGAGATCGAGGTGGCAGTGAGCTATGAAAGCACCACTGCACTCCAGCCTGGGCAACAGAGCAAGATTCTGTCTCAAAATAATAATAATAATAATAATAAAAAGCAAAATAAAAGTTCTGTTTTTAGCTTCATTAACCATTTCACATACTTTTCTTGAATTGCTATTTTCTATTTTTCAGCTTCTTTAATTAAATACTTCATGAAATTTTTATATTTTATGATAAAATATTTTATTCTGTTTATTTTGTCTCATTTTTGCTTTGGCTATATCTTATATATTTTAATAGATTGAAATTCAAATGTTGTAAATTTATGATTATTTTTCTCTAATCCAAGCACTTTGAAATTCATTGCACTGCATATGTACAAACACACCCTCATAGGCATATGCAGTAAATGTGGAGAAAGTTTGATGAAAATGTGCATAGAAAATGAGTACAATGCATTCTATTCACTTCTATTCTATTGTATTTACTTTTTAAACATATGCTCATAATATTAGAATAATTATGGTTTATAAAGATAACCATTGTTTTGAAAATATTTTTGAAATATGTAAATATGTGTTTATCTTAAAAAAATAAATTTTTTTCATATGTGCATGGAACTATTACAGAGATACATTAAATTTCAGTATATCAAATAGTCATTTGTAGGTACACACTCAATACCTATGTTTAGGGCTTAGACCACACTATTTTTTAAGTGATTTGACTTGGTGAGAATTTAGAAACTATCACTTTCATTAGCCAGACAATATTTTAAATAAAAAATTAATTCCTAAAACCAAATCAATCTTAGACATTTGCTTACACCTTCCCCACCCCATCAATAATCTTTCCTTTTGCATACCTACTGAAAGAAAAATGCATGGTAATCAGGTTCATTAGGCTGTGTAATTAATTTGCACACTCATTTTCTACATTTAAAACTGTCATTCTTTTTTCACCTGTTTTATTTAAAGTGTTGTCAATCATATTTTAACGAACTTGTATTCTACTTTATAGTTGAAAATATAACTGATAATATATGAATAAAAGAATGATGAATGAAGGGAAAATATATTTTAAAACTTTATGATAGTAAATTAAACCGGTAAAAATAAATTTACAAATAGCTTTATAGCACTTTCAGTCTAACTCTAAACCTTAACTTTGTATTTCAACTCCTTTACAGCTTATTTATTTATTTATTTATTTATTTTTGAGACGGAGTCTTGTTCTGTCCCCAGGCTGGAGTGCAGTGGTGCAATCTCGGCTCACTGCAACATCTGCCTCCCAGGTTCAAGGGATACTCCTGCCTCAGCCTCCCAAGTAGCTGGGACAGCAGGTGCATGCTACCACGCCCAGCTAATTTGTTTACAGTATTTTAGTAGAGACGGGGTTTCACCATGTTTGCCAGGATGGTCTTGATCCCCTGACCTCGTGATCTGCCCACCTCGGCCTCTCAAAGTGCTGGGATTACAGACGTGAGCCATTGTGCCTGGCCTCATTATTTATTTATATGTTTATTGCAAAATAATGATTTTAAAATACCAATTTTGATATAATTTCACATAGTCATAAAACAGAGTGCCTGAATTGTCTATTGTTGTGTATCCCAAAATTTAAAACAAGTATTTAATTTTCTCACAAATTTGTGGGTCAGATATTTTGGCTGTGCTGTGCTCAGCTGGGAAGTTCTTCTGGTTGTCTCGGCTAGGTTCATTGATGAATCTGCCATGATAATGTTGTGTATCATCTAACATTGGCTCATTCACATGTATAGTGTTTGATGCTGACACTTCACTGAGCCATTCTATCCATGAGATCTCGTATCCTTACAGAGATTGCACAGGGCTTTCCATAGCTGTTTCAGAGTAACAAGTAGGTGAGAACCAAGATAAAAATGTCTTTAAAATTAGTTTCAAAAGTCTTGCTACATCACTTCTGTGGCATTCTGTTGGTCTAAAAAAGTAACAAGATAACCTCAAATTCAAAGTAGTGAAGAAATAGACATTATTTCTTGATAGGAAACACGCTAAAGTCACAGTCATATTTCAAAGAATGTATATTGAGGGGTAAGATGAATATGTGAACATTTGTGCCATTTACTGTATAATGTATTCCAACTTTAATAATATTGGGATATCTTTTCATGGAAAATAAAATTCTCATGTACTTATGTTGACATGAATTTTAAAATAATTGTAATTATATGCTGTAACAACCTGTTTGTAAATTCCTTCTTTATATAATTTTCAATGCAAAATCAATCTATAAAATTACATTAAAAAAATTAAAAATATATAAAATCTAATTAAATACATGATTTATTATTATTTATGATATTTTCTTGCTGGGTTCAATTCTCCAATCTAGACTTAATAAAACATGCATTTGTATTTTCTTTATTTGTTTCCTGTTGATTTAATTCTTTGATATTTTGAGAATGAACTAGCATATTAATAAACATTATCATTGCAGAATAATAAATGTCTTCTTTTAAACAATAAGTTAATATAACCAATTATTGGCTATGCTTTGAAGATGCAATCTGTTGAATACCTAGAATGTTGTACTGGAGAAACAGTATTGTTCTATGAACACTTCCTCATGAAATACTGTTTTGGACATAATATTTTGGCAGTAAGAATATGTCACCTGTTCTTCTTGCAGCATCTTTAGTTTATTTCATAGAAGTATTGGCATCTAGGTATGTGTCTTTTCCTGGAGCCACCGGTGCAATCTTTTCTGCAGTGTGGACTTTACCTGATACTGAAGCCAACACACATGGAAACAGAGCTAAAGGGTATAAATCACAGTTTCTTGAGGACACTTCTGACATCCAGAATCCTGCATGCATGCTGATATCAGAGACACCTCTGGAAGTTTCAGATTCATAAACCTCTCGGCTTTCAATTTTACTTAAGTCACTTGAAATTACTTTTCTATCACAAGCCACAGAAATAATACTAACACATGAAACATTTATCAATACTTTTAATGTTGCTATACCATCACAAGTGTGTATGTCACAGCTATTGACATTACGGAGATCATGCGTAAGCTCACTAAACGCCTATTCAGTGCAATGGGCATATTATATCGTTGCTGTTAATTATTTGGAATACCATAAAAGTTCTATTCAAGAGCATGGATGATACCATTTACTAATTACTTGTCATGGGCCATCTTTTACATATTAAATTGAATATTCTTCTTTATTTCAACTGAAATTTATTATTTTTTAACATTTTTATTTTCACTGTGTCAAAATACACTTTCCACAATACATCTTATAGAATTAAAATGCAAATACCTTACAACCAGGTTTATCAGAGACACAGCAAAATTTAGTATTACCACAGGACAATTTCTTTTGTTGATATTGAGACACGAATAGGTGAGCAGCTAGACATGCTTGCAATCACATAAAACTGTGTGGCTTTATAATGAATTGTAGATCATTAGTTAAATATTTTTATTATTAAGAATGATTTGAGAAACACTAGTTGAGTAATCTATCTTTACACATAAATATATGTAAATTATTTTGTACATCAATAAGTAAAATGTCAATCAGATTTTGCAAATTGTCATGTTTCCCATTTCCTAATAAATCTCAACAACATGATTTATTGATCATCTTTATAAATTAGTATTGCCAATTGTTCTAAAGAGGTTTATATTTCATCTATTTAAAATGTAATCTCTAAATGAATGGCCTTTGGCAGTATAGACATAGAATAAGAAGCAAAACAAGGAGAGGAAGATAAGGAGGTTGAGGAGAAAGAAGAGGCAATAGAATGAAGATGAAAAGGGAAGGAAAATAAAATATAAAAGAAAAAGTAAAAATAGCACAAAATGCCAAGTTTTCAAATTATATCTTTTTGATCATTAAAAAGTCAGGAAACAACAGGTGCTGGAGAGGATGTGGAGAAATAGGAACACTTTTACACTGTTGGTGGGACTGTAAACTAGTTCAACCATTGTGGAAGTCAGTGTGGCGATTACTCAGGGATCTAGAACTAGAAATACCATTTGACCCAGCCATCCCATTACTGGGTATATACCTAAAGGATTATAAATCATGCTGCTATAAAGACACATGCACACGTATGTTTATTGTGGCACTATTCACAATAGCAAAGACTTGGAACCAACCCAAATGTCCAACAATGATAGGCTGGATTAAGAAAATGTGGCACATATACACCAGGGAATACTATGCAGCCATGAAAAATGATGAGTTCATGTCCTTTGTAGGGACACGGATGAAGCTGGAAACCAGCATTCTCAGGAAACTATCACAAGGACAAAAAACCAAACACCACATGTTCTCACTCATAGGTAGGAATTGAACAATGAGAACACTTGGACACAGGAAGGGGAACATCACACACTGGGGCCTGTTGTGGGGTGGGGGGAGGGGGGAGGGATAGCATTAGGAGATATACCTAATGTAAATGACGAGTTAATGGGTGCAGCACACCAACACGGCGCATGCATACATATGTAACAAACCTGCACGTTGTGCACATGTACCCTAGAATTTAGAGTATTTTATACATATATATATATATATATATATATATATATATATACATATATGAAATCTAAGCAAAAAGTGTAGATTTAGAATAGTCTAACTTGCCTAATAACATCAGGAAAATGTCTCTAAATTATATGTCAAATTTTGTTCTGTTTTATTTCTTGGTCTTCTTCTTTGGAAATTCCAATTATATACATATACATACACATTCAGGGGAACTATTATAAATGAAAGATAATTGTCCACATTAAGAATATCCGATTTAATTTAAGTTTATGGATGTTAAAAGTAAATAAGCCATCTTCAGTTAGTCAAGCAAAGGAATCTAATTATTTTTAAGTGGAAAAAATCAGGCTGTCGAATTTTAAACAAATACAATGATATCAAAAGAAAACTGCAATAACTTCATAATATTCCATGGAAAAATGTGGAAGGTGAGAATATTTTTTATCACAACAAGCTATTTTACAAATATAAATTCAACATTTCTGAAAAACTATACCAAGGAACATTTTCTCCCTAACTTATTCTTAAGGAAATCATTTGAAATTTTAACTGTCTCCACATAAAGGTAATCTGTGAAGCTTCAGCAAAATATCAGAAGTAAATTTTGGTACATTTAATTGCGCAGCTAAGATGAAATCCCAGTTGGTGCAAGTGTAACAGAATAGAATGCTTGTGGGTGTGTGTGTCTGTTTGTGTGTGTCTCTGTGTGTGTGTCTGTGTGTATTGCTTCTCAGCTAATGTCTAAGTCATGCTGGAAAACAGTAGAACATAAGAGAAATGGAAGCTAGACCACAAAATGAGCTTGCTTACTGTTTCTTTTGTAATGGGAGCCATAAGGAATCATGAAAATATGACTAGTGAAGTCAAATGTTATATGTACATTTAAAAATATGAAGAAAAGCACAAAGAACAATAATCCTTATGATTAAAATAGAGTGATGGAAAAGAGACAATAGAGGGAGAAGAAAGAGGAAAAAGCTAACAGGAAAATGAAGGAGAAAAATATATACTGAACAACATCATAGGTTGTGTCAGAGGTTCCCCAAATTAAATGCAGGCTAACAATTTATTAGAAAGAACCACAGCAGCTAGAAAAGCAGTTATGCTACTGTTTATAATTCATTACAGTGAGAAGAAATAGATTAATATCCGGGAACATGAAAGGCATATAGGATATGGGGAGAAACGAGGCATGTGTTTCCATTTCTCCCGTCCCCATGGAGACAGAAGCAGTACTTAATTCTCCCAGCAGTAATGTAGTATTGCCACCTGAGTTGCTCACCGGAGCCTTGGTGTCCTGTATTTTTGTTTGAGGTCAGTCAGGAGGCATGGAGGACCCACATGACTGACCTTAACTACTCAGTGTCTAGCTTTTCATTTTCCCCAAGCAAGAGGTCTAACTGCTGCAGGATGGCCCGGGACCCCAGGTGAACAAAAACATGCATTTGCCATAAATCACATTGCTACCATAAACTAGCTTGCATGGCCCAAGGCCTCAGGTATTTAACAATACTCTTCAAAGATACTCTTATCAGGCAGAATATTCCAACAGTTTACAGTTTATAGGCTACCTCTCAGAAGCCTGTCAAAGGTGAGTCCTTTCTTTGGCATGTCCAGAATTTGAGCACCGCAAAACTCTACTGGGTTAATCTATTCCTATAAATACACATACACACACATATACACATATACATACATAACTGCATATACATACATATACGTGTATAAAATGAAATCCAAATCAGTATATACATGAGCATATATATATATAGCTTTATATTTTTAAGTGTCTGCTTATAGAGAGAAAATGTAATATAAAATCACTATGGATGAAAGACCAAAATAACTATCACGTCAATGATTAAAGTTAAAATTAATTATAAGAAAAATAAACATTTATTTTAGCAATATATGTTATTTTAAAAATTAAAACAAATTACTATAAAAATTAAAAAGCTAATTGTTTGAAAGAAGTGAAGTAGATAAACTGATGGATAACTCCATGACTATTAATAAAAATATTTTAAAAGATAAAAATGACTGCCCAAACATTAGTAATTAAAACAAACTCATAGCGTTACTTTATTTAACTTCATTCAGGTACATTTAAAAAATTGGATGAAATAAGTAATCTTCTAGAAAAATATGTTATCAAAACCAACTTATATTAGGTTTACTTACAATAAGAAAATAAAGCAATTTTTTTTTAAAGAACTAACCTTTCCAAGTCCTGAGAGCAGATTCTTTCCTGGGAGAGTTCCACAAAGCATTTAAAGATTAGAGAATTCTTGGCCGGGCGCAGTGGCTCACGCCTGTAATCCCAGCACTTCGGGAGGCCGAGGTGGGTGGATCACGAGGTCTGGAGATCGAGACCATCCTGGCTAACACGGTGAAACCCCGTCTCTACTAAAAATACAAAAATTAGCTGGGCGTGGTGGCGGTTGCCTGTAGTCCCAGCTACTCGGGAGGCTGAGGCAGGAGAATGGCGTGAACCCGGGAGGTGGAGCTTGCAGTGAGCTGAAATCGCGCCACTGCCCTCCAGCCTGAGTGACAGAGCGCGACTCCGTCTCGAAAAAAAAAAAAAAAAAAAGATTAGAGAATTCTTACGCTATATAACACTTTCAAAACAGAGAGAGAAGGAAAATTTTAATATTAGTTGTAAGTAATGAATAATATTTTGACCAAAACCTAACATCGTTTTGTTTTGTAAAAGAAGTAATTGTAAACTCACCTCAGTGAATGTTATTAATGTAAACAATCTTAAAATGTTAGGAAAGAGAATTTATTGAACTGTTATAACATGACCAGGTTAGTTTGCCCCAGAAATGCAAAAAAGGTTCTATAATAGAAAATGTTTGACAATTGTAGTAATAAACCTCATGAGATACATCATGGGACCACTTTCACAAACAGTGAAAAGGTATTTCAAAAAATTAAACTCATGCTGGATAAAAACATTTAAAAAATCAAGATTCTTAATGAGATAACACAAATCAGCCCAAAAGCCATCACCCTTTACAATAGGGAAATGATGAAACACCTAAAACACATCCACTAAAGCCAAGAGCAAAACAGTAACAGGAGCTGGCTATCATGCTTACTATTTATCATTTTACCGAAAATATTAGCTGTATTAGACAAAGAAGAAAATTTTTAAAGTAGCAATTGGAAAAATGGGTAAAACCATTGGTATTCACCAGTGTATGATGGAATCATTTTCAAAATCAAGTGAAAAGCAAAATAAACCACGAGAGGAGAGAATAAAGTAGTAGAGTATGCAAATGATGTATAGAACGCTGCTCCCTTACTGTGTGTGCCTGTGCATTTATCTATTAGTCTACATAATTATAATCATATGTGGATATACTCAATAGATATGTGTATATGGTAAAATAAATAATACAAGAAAACATGTATTTCTCAATTTAAAAAAGAATAAAATACTTAGGAAAAGTAGCCAAAACTATGAACTGTCATCATAAGGAAAAAATGAAAACACTACTGAAGGTACACAAAAAATACTAATTCTACTTTATGATATTTAATTAGAGAGATATTTTAAACTAGAATGCTCAAAATGTGTCCCATATTCTAAGTTGGGAATCTGATTAAAAAATCAAGGATACTGGAGTTACTGATGCAATATAGTTGTGGTTTCTGTCTCTGGGTGAACAATATTCACTCTGAGAATGTTTTCTGAATTCTAACCTTCTTTCCCCAACCCCTCATGTGATACATCTGCTTTAGAAATAGCAAAAATGAACAAAGCTTGCATTTTAAAAACAGCAGGAATAGAGGTTCATTTGTTATTGCACAAAGATTTATGTCAAGCAAAACATAAAGGATGCTAACCTCCTCTGGTGGACAGTAACGCCTACGTCTAAATGCTACTATGGTTTGCCTGATTCTTTGAAAACTCTCACAGTCAGAATATTCACCATGGGATGGCAGTCTGACAACTGGGTGTGTTTAATGTCACTTATTTTTACAAAAGGCTAAAAATTGCCCCAAGCAGCTCAGATAAACAGTATCTTTTCCTCCTAATGTTTCTATTATATATTTTGCTCAATAAAATATATTTTTCAAGTGAGTGATACTATTTCCATTCTATTGGTACTCAGAAATATCTATGAAAATTAAATTATAAGTTCATTAATGGTTATATAAATATTCTGTGTATGTATATTATACATCAGTGGTTCCCAACCTTTTTGGTACCAGGGATCGGTTTTGTGAAAGAAAATTTTTCCACAGACCCAGGGACCCAGGGTTGGGGGTGGTTTCAGGATGATCAAGCACATTACATTTATTGTGAACTTTATTTCTATTATTATTACATTGTAATATATAATAAAATGATTATATAACTCACCATAATGTAGAATAAGTGGGAGCCCTGAGCTTGTTTTCCTGCAACTAGACTGTCCCATCTGGGAGTGATGGGAGGCAGTGACAGATCATTAGGCATTAGATTCTCATAAGGAGGGTGCTACCTAGATCCCTCACATGTGCAGTTCACAACAGGGTTTACGATTCTATAGAATCTAATGCTGCCACTGATATGACAGGAAGAGCAGCCCAGGCATTAATGCCAGTGATGGGGAGTGGCTGTAAATAAAGATGAAGCTTCATTCACTTGCTCAGTGCTCACCTCCTGCTGTCTAGGCCAGTTCCTAACAGGCCACAGGCCAGGGGCTGGGGACCCCTGCTATACCTCATCTTAATTTAAAGGTAGTACTAACTTCATTCTTATGACTTTCAACAGGCATGTGATAATGAAGCTTGATGCTGAAGGCTGCATTATCTGAGTCTTGGAATAGGAGTCTGGTTTACTGCTCTCAATGTATGCAAAGAATGAATATTATTTTAATATCATTCAATGCTAACATAAACTATAGCATAAAGGATAGCATCATAAATTTGTAATCCAAGCTGCCTAATTTCAATCCTAGATACTCAACATATGACTGTGTGACCTCAGGCAAATTACTAAACTCTCTGCACTAAACTTATTCATCTGCTGGATGAGGATAATGAAAGTAAGTCCTCAAATAATGATTGTGAGAATTACAAGAGATAATAAATGTGAAGCAATCAGAAGAGTATGTGGCATCTAATCAGCACTGTGTTCAATTTTTTATTACTGATATCATTATCATCATCATCGAGATATGGCAATACTAAAGTGACTAGCCATGGAGCACTAAAGAGGCATAATTCTATTGCCTTGTTCTTTTAAAGTATAGTTCTGTCTATTTCTTGTTATTAAACTAACACTTTTCAACAGTCAATAACATTGGGATAAATTTTACAGTTTCTAGAATTTCCATCCTAATGGAGCTTTTATTTTGCTAGCCATAGGCCACATCATTTCTTGATGTGCCTGGTCCTTAAACACAAAATAAAGCATCTTAGGGCTCACGCTTGTAATCCCAGCACTTTGGGAGGCCGAGGCGGGCGGATCACGAGGTCAGGAGATCGAGACCACGGTGAAACACCGTCTCTACTAAAAATACAAAAAATTAGCCGGGCGTGGTGGCGGGCGCCTGTAGTCCCAGCTACTCGGAGAGGCTGAGGCAGGAGAATGGCGTGAACCCGGGAGGCGGAGCTTGCAGTGAGCTGAAATCGCGCCACTGCACTCCAGCCTGGGCAGCAGAGCGAGACTCCGTCTCAAAAAAAAAAAGAAAAAGGCATCACAGCTATCAACTTTTGGGTCAAGAGAGTAGATTTATTTTCCCATTTTCTCGTCCTCTGCACTCCTGATAATCACTATTCCACTCTTTGTTTCTATGTATTTGAGAGCTTTTTCAAGTTTCTATATACAAGGAGGATTCTGTGATATTTTTCTTTCTTCTTCTGGTGAATTTCACTAAGCACTATGTCTTCGAGATTCATCCATGTTGCCACAAATGGCAGTATCTCCTTTTATAAGGTTGAATAATATTCCACAACGTTATTCCATGATATATATATTTCTTTATTCATTCATCCGTCCACAGACACTTAGGTTTTTTTCATGTCTTGGCTATCAGACATCTCTCCGAGTTGCTGATTTCATCTCTCAGCAGAGAGATTGCTGCAAGATGTAGGTCAAAGAGTAAAAAACCTTGCAGTTATATAGGATGAATAAGTCTAGAGATGTAATTCAGTCAGGAAGACTATAATTTATGATAATGTCTTGTATTTTGAATATTTGCTAAGACAGTAGATTTTAAGTACTGTTACCACCAAAAAAAAATGGGAAAAATCAAGGAGATAACTATAGGAAGTGATGGATGTATGAGTTTGCTTACCTGTAGCAATTACTTCCATATATATACATGTATCAAAACATCATGTTGTAGCTCTTAAATATATACAGTAAAAATCTGTTAATTAAAGAAAAAGAGAGAACACCGAGCATATATTGGGATCTACCCACTTTTTACTGCCTCAAACACATTAATGTAGGTGGGATACATGTTAAAGCACTTTAAAATAAATTCCCACTTGACAAGGGAAATCTCCAGAACAAAATTGAGATGAAACTTATAATAACAACTATTGGAGAAAAAAAGTTGTGAAATAAATGTGGTGTAGACCTCAAATGTGGACATTAGGAATTGTGGTTTCAAAGACATTGCTAGACAGTGGCTGGGGCCACCACCCTAGAGTACCAAAGATGATTTACTCTGTATTTCATTGCAGACCAGAGAGAGGATATGCACAAGTGGGGATTATACTAGTTCTTTAAACATTAGACTTCTTTGCAGAAAAACATAAATTGCTGTTGCTCATTACAGGCATGAGTTGTATTCCTGATCCAATGGAAAAACTGATTCAAGGCCGGAGAATATTTGAAGATCAAAATAACAAACACAAACACTATACACAAGCTAAATATAAACCCCCACTATCCATGGTGTATGCTGAATTCACCTCCTGGGGAAGATGTAATTCAGGGAAGATAAATTCATAGCAAAGAAACACCTACATGCACAGAAGTGAGAAAGCTGAAAATCATGGACAACGTTGTAGTCGCCACCCAAAATGTGATAATTTGTGTCCAATATGGGACATTACTAAAAAATTAAACATATATCAATTTTTAAAGGAAATAAAATTAATTCACATTATTCATAGAACACAAAGGATTATTATACAGGAAAAACTACATATTTAAAATAACTAAAGATAAAAATAATTATTGATATCTAAAGTATATTAGATGTCAATACCTAAAATATTATTTTACCTAAAATAATTATTTTACTTACAATTAAATTATTTAATTTTAATGGAATAATTAAATTATTTTACCTAAAATAATTAGTGATATCTAAAGTATATTGAGTTCTTAACATATTCCTTATTCTAAAGTCTTTCTATGACATATTTCATGTAATCCTTATCAGTTTTATAATTCTTGAAACTGAGTCAAGAAGGTGAGACAATGGCAAATGTAACTGGGAGAGTCTTTGAGGACATATTTAAATGTAGATTTTAATATCCGCTTTTATAACAATCATTTACAAAAGCTTAAAGCAAGGCACACTGTACTCTCTGAAGCCACTTTTGTGGTCAGCCAATCTGATAAAATTCAAGTGACCTGCCTTGATGCTAAAGTAAGGCACAGAGGATAGAATGGCCAGCTTGTCTTTTATACTTCCCATATATCCATGTTTCAGCCTAGTATCTGAGATAAATTGTGATTAGCTCTCAGTGCTGTGGAAAAGAAACACCAAAAATTGTAATACTCATAAAAATGTGCTAAGTGTAAATAATATAGACAATTGTTTTCAGATCAATTTTTAGAGAAAATTCATAAGCTGTGGTAGACACTCTGTGCAATATATACATATTATAAATATATATTTATTTGTATTTAATATTGCTGGGAATAAATATATGCAGAAAACTCATATTTTAAACCTCAGCACAAACAACTCAATGATAAAAAGGCATTTGGATTTTGAATGAATGTATTTTTGCTTTTGCGGCTTTTCTTTTGTAAGGTAAGGTAATTGCTTTTGCCATTCCATTCGAAATTCAGATTTATGCCTCACAGACCTTAAGCCAAGCTTATCAATTGGGTTACCCTAGAATGTCACAGTACCCCTCAAGAGTCCTAGTAGGAGACATTCTTTTTCATTCACTACAAATGACCTATTAAAGCCATTTTATATTCTTCAAATCAAATAATCAATGTGATTTAGAAAATATAAAACTGTAATTTCTGACCAATTCGTTTCTTTTATTTTCACCTTTCCAACTTTTATCTTTACCATAAGCATATGCTAGTTTCAGCAAGAACTGAAGTTTATTGTCAGCATTTATCCACACTTCAACTTTTGATTCCTTATTACCCTCTTTTTAGCATTCATATTTCAGGTGTCCTGTTGCCCCTTTCCATTCTCTGGTCTCACAATCCTTTTCTACACTTTTCCTACCCTGTCATCTTTTCAAAAGTATTTCTGTGGATCTCTGACAGTGTATTCAGTATACATACAACATTCATTTATTAACATGGTTATTATATTAACATGTATGCCAACTCATGATCACCTATTAATGGCTATAGGCAGCTGATCAATTCTTCTTCCAGTTGAGATGTGAATTAAACAGAGATTTCCTAGCTATCACTTTTAATTCCACGTACTTAGCTATGGCAATCCTCTTGCATGAGGCAGGTGTTATTTGACCCAGTGACACCTGCTGAGAAAGGGCATTTAAGTGCTGTGCCTAGGGAGTGAGCTAGCTACTTTGGACCAATAAAGCTTTGGGGAAACTATCAAAAAGATGCACTCAACTCAGCCATTTATTTGTATAAATTAGTGGCAGTTCTGTGCTCCATTTGAGAAAAACTAACTAGAGTTAATAGTGCTCTTCTTTTCCCATGGCTGATTAAAAGATAACAGCTAGAAAGTATCTTTAGAGTATGGGGAGCCCCATATGATGGATGCAGAGGAAATAGATGTGTGTGGTCTGGTACAATGGTCTTCCAATTTTTTGGCACCAGGGACCAATTTTGTGGAAGACAGTTTTTCCATGGATGGGTGGGAGGAGAGGGGGGATGGTTTGGGGATGTTACAAGACCATTACATTGATTGTGCACTTTTTTTCTATTATAATTACATTGTAATATATAATGAAATAACTATACTACTCACTATAATAGAGAATCAGTAGGAGCCCTGAGCAACCTAGGTCTCTTGCATGCCCAGTTTACAAAATGGTTTATGTTCCTATGAGAACCTACTGCCCCCACTGATCTGACAGGAGGTGGAGCTCAGGTGGTTAACATGAGGGATGGAGAGAAGCTGTAAATACAAATGAAACTTCGCCCTCTCACTCACCTCCTGCTGTGCAGCCCAGTTTTTAACAGACCAGTACCAGTCTGTGGCCTGGGGGTTGGGGAATCCCTGGTCTAGTAAATATCCCAAATATCAGTTCAATTTTTATCTGAAAAATTCTACTCTATTAAAGCTAGATAAAAAAAAATTTACATTTACTGGGCTTAGTATATTGTCCTTCTTCAGTCAAAGCCCTTTATTTTCATTATATTTTAATTGCTTTCTGCCTATTTTCCTACAGGCTCTGTGGAGAAAGTCTCCTCTTCCATTTTTTCCACTGTAGTGCTAGGTACAGAGTTTGAAACATAGAAGATGGTGAGTAAATACAAATGGAGGGATGTACCGCTTTAAAATATCTCTCTATATTCCTTCTGCAGCTCTAAACTCAATAACCATTAAAAGTTTAACTAGTCTAGAGTGTATACAAATGACACACTTTGAGATTTCAAGCCTTCTGGTAATAGCTACATTTTTTCTAACTTTTTAAATTTAAAAATTAAAATTTGTCAAAATTGCGAAGTCGACTAGAGGCAAATGTCCCTGAACTAATGCCATTGTATCAGTGACATGTAACACTCATAAATGAGACTCTCAGAATTAGATTATTATTAAACCAACCATTGGTATCCTCAAAGTAACCATTTTCATGGTAATAAAGCATATTTTCTGTTACATCTCATTCAGAATTGTTTATATGGTCAGAGGTGTATAACGATCAGGTCATTGGGCAACAACAGTTATATGTCCAGTTACAAGAAAAATAAGGAATGACTTGTCAGCAAGTCACTTCTGTTAACTCAAAATCCTCATTCAGGTAGAAAATAGCTCATTTTGGGAGAAAATAATATATTTGAAATAGAAAACATTTTTTGAAATAATATAGCAGGTAAAATGCAGGGAACAATGTTCACTGAGAAAGAAAACATTAAGTTTGTTTATGAAGTAAATTAAGTTTATTTATGAAAAAATATCAGCAAAAAGGTATTGTGAATTGTTCAGTAAAACAGCAGCTAGATATTTACATTATCAAATAAAGTTTTAAATGTGATAATTTAAGTGTTTACATGTAGTTCAGTGAATTTAGCTTTATAAATACATAAATACAAGATGAATCAGAATGTGCTTTGAAAAAATGAGCATCTTTTTTACTAAAAAAATATTAGTTTTGTGTACATTTTCTATCTGATGTTATTTCAAATAAACTTTGTATTGATCATAAGGTTGGGGACGTTTGAACTAACAAGTAATCATATGATAAAAAAGACAAATCATGCAAACATATTTTAATCGTACATACAGATTTATTCAGCCTTTTATACTCATTAAATAGCTGTCCAATCTGGATATAAGAATCTTTTTCAAAAGTACCTTATAATAAATATATGCATAATTTTATGCAAAAATACAGCATCAAAGAAGACATATGGAATAAAAAGTTATTATAATATTATCTGAAGAACAAATAATAAAAACTAAAGAAAAAATAAGTAAAAGAACTAGTAAAGTTGAATATGTACCACATAGGAAAATATATTTCTAAATCACAATGTTTGTGATCAAATGTTTTCATAATCATAGATCCTCTTGTAATATAGGTGTTAAACATTTTTTTCAATAAAATACTTCAAAGGCAGTATAGACACTTTGGATTTCTTTTTTTTTTTTTTTTTTTTTTTTTGAGACAAAGTCTTGCTGTCGCCCAGGCTGGAGTGCAATGGCGCGATCTCGGCTCACTGCAGGCTCTGCCCCCCAGGGTTCACGCCATTCTCCTGCCTCAGCCTCCCGAGTAGCTGGGACTACAGGCGCCCGCCACCTCACCAGGCTAATTTTTTGTATTTTTAGTAGAGACGGGATTTCACTGTGTTAGCCAGGATGGTCTCAATCTCCTGACCTCGTGATCCGCCCGCCTCAGCCTCCCAAAGTGCTGGGATTACAGGTGTGAGCCACCGCGCCCGGCCGACACTTTGGATTTCTTAACGAATTTCTTTTTCATCTCTCTCCCAGAACATGGTTCAATAAAACATGTTCAACAAAACCTTGGAGCTATTATTCCAACACTATTCTATTCTTGATTTTCACAATTTTACTTTTCATTTGATAATTCAACTATGTTGACAAAGGAATAATAGAGATCAACAGGATATGAATTGAATGAAAGGTTAGATATGTTAAATCTTGATATTTTATCATATAATCTTAAATTGAACCAAAATCTTATCCAGGAAATAAAGGTAAAGCAAGATGTTGTGAAATAAGACAATTCTACTGTGATATTGTTGACCCAATCTTGCTGTCACCTAACTAGTTCATTTCTCATTGTAATTCTAAATTTCATTTATCAAGAAATAAAAAGTTTGAAATGTTAATAATTGGCAATATTCCAATTTCAGAACTCAAAAGAAGCCATGTTTTGAGGACTATTGGCTTTTTGCCTTGTTTGAATAAAACATTAAATCCCATGCCAGCAATTAACAGCAAGAGTAGGCAAATGTCCAAACATTGTAATCTATTATGCACTTTTAAATGATCCTACCATTTACTGGATATTTATTATAGGTCGTTATATTCCCTATCTCGTATAACCTTCAAAAATAGTTGATATAGAGGTTATATCATTTCTTGCAATCAACGAAACTGAGGCTCAGAGAAGTACAGCACTTTTCCTGGATGAGTAGTGATATAGTTAGACCAGAGAGAATTCTGAGAAGATGATGAGGTGGGAAGCATCAGAAACCTGTCTCCCTACCTTGACAACAATTGCACATGCAGAATTTGTCTGATATTGTTATTTTAGAACTCTGGAATATACTGAAGGTTGTCCACTTCCAGGGGTAGGCTTGGATGATAAATTGTGGTTAATTTTAGTTCTTAGCACAGTGGTAGCCAACTATCCCCCTCCTGTCAGCCACATGTCAGGCAGTTAGTTGTTCATATGTTTCTCACACCTAGAGTAGCTTGCTCCTAGCTTACAGAAGCCAAAAAGAAATCTCTTCTACAAATTTTTGGGATCTGTTCTCTGATCAATGATTCTTGCTGCTTCTGATCACAGAGGTAGAGACAAAAAAGCAGAAACCATTATTTTTATACCCACCCACAATTATTGCAAGCCCCTCTTACTCTGAGTGAAGTAATTTCCAGGTGATGTAATGGGCTGGTGCTTTCTTCCTCCATTCATTTTTTCCTTTCTCCCACCGTGGGAGCCAGATATAGACATGCAAGACTTTCAAAAACAATCATATACATGAGGGAAAATGACAAGCTCATCATGCCTGCCCAGTGGAAGTTGCAGTCTCAGAAAGATATTTGAGAAGACCTTGAATTTACACCTCTGGCTGAATCTCAGCAGAGATAGCCTATGATAATCAAGAAAGCATAAACAAAAAATGGCACATGCTGGGGAAGAAATAGAACTAATTTCTGGTTACTATATCATTAAATTTAAATGTTCAGGTTTCAACAACAACAACAACACAAAGCATACAAAGGAATGGAAAAGCAAGTTCCATTTAAAAGAGGAAAAAACAAAAACGAAAAAACAAAAACAAAAAAACAGAAACTGTCCTTGAAAAATATCTGATGGCTGATCTATACAGGCCTTAAAACAACTGTCTTAAAAATTACTCAAAAACTAAAAGAAGATGTAGAGAAAGTCAAGAAATACATGAACAAAATAGAAATAGAAATAGAGATAATAGTTCTAAAAATAAACCAAAAAGAAATTCTGTAACTCAAAATTATAACAAGTGAAATATTTACTAGAGGGATTCGAAAGCAGTTTAATCAGGAAGAAGGAGTCAGCAAACCTGAAATTAGGATGATGAAAGTTGCTGAATCTGAACAAGAGGATTAAAAAAATGATTGAAGGAGTGTGCACAGAGCATAAAGGAACCTGGGGAATACTATCAAGTGAATGAACATACACATTATGGAGTCCCAGAAACAAAGAAAAAAGAAGGAAATGGGGAGAATATTTAAAGAAATAATGGTTGGACTCTTCCCAAATTGAATGGAAGACCTGAATGTTAACATTCAAGAAGCCTAACAAACTCCAAGTAAACTCAAAGAGAACACATCAAGACACATTATAATTAAACTGTTGAATATAAAAGACAAGGAGATTTTGAAAGCAATAAAACAGAAGTGACTCATCACATACCAGGGATCAGCAGATTATCATCATAGATTTAGATTTAGATTTAGATTTAACTGGAAGATGTGTCATCAGGAATCTTGGAGGCCAGAAGACACTGAGCTGATATATTCAAAGTACCAAAAACAAAAATAAAAATAAAAAAATGTGCCAACTAAGAATTAATTGTTCCTAAAAATTGTCGAAATAATTAAGGCATTCCCAGATAACAAAAGCTGCGGAGTATGTTACTACTAGACCTGCCCTGTAAGAAATACCAAAAGGCATACTGTTTGTCGAAATCAAATGACACTGACAGTAACTTGAAGCCATATAAACACATGAGGATTTTGGTACAGATAAGTACAAGAGGAATTGCAAAAGCTAATACTATTGTAACTCCTGTTTTTTTCCTCAACATAATTTAAGAAACTAAAAAAGTTCAAACGAAAACAAAAAAAAAATACTTACCTGAAAACTAGTATTATTGTTTCTTGGTTTGTAATTTCAAATTTGGTTTTCTGCAAAATTTAAGAGACTAATGTGTTAAAAATAATTATTAGTTTATGTTTTTGGACATACGATACACAAAGATGTAATTTTTGTAGTATCAATAGCTGAAAGAAGTAGAGATGTAGTTATTAAGTAAGCAGTTTTTGTGTGTCATTCAAGTTAAGCTGGTATAAATTCTAATTAGAGTGTTGTAAAATAAGGATGCTAAATATAATCCCCATGGTAACCATGAAAAGAGAGCCACAGAATATATGCAAAAGGAAATGAGAAAGGAATTTAAAAGTTTTACTTTTTTCAAAAAATCAACAAAATATAAAAGACAGTGATGAAGGAAATGAGGAATAAAAAAGCTATAATATATATAGAAAACAAATAGCAAAATGACAGATGTAATTTGCTCACAAGTAATTGCTTCAAATAGAAGTGAATTAAACTTTTAATGAAGACAACAGCAATGAATTAAAAAGCCTCAAATTATTTTACTTTAAATAAAAAAGATTGTAAGAGACAAAAAAGATTCATAGTAATAAAATGTTCAATACAGGAAGAAGATATAATATTGATAAACATATATGTATCTAACAACAGACTATCAAGGTATATGAAGCATATATTGATGGAAGTAAAGAGAGAAATAGATGGTTCTATGGTAAAAGTTTAAAACACTAATACCTCATTCTAAATAGATAGACCAACCAGAGAGAAGATAATAGAAGGGAAATGGAAGGCTTGAAAAGCACAATAAGCCAACTAGATCTAACAAACATATACTTGAACACTCTACCCAACAATATCAGAATGCACATTCTTCTCAACTTCCCATAGAACATTTTCAAGTTCAGACGGTATGGTAGGCCACAAATTAAGTTGTAGTAAATTAAAAAATATATAAATCACACAAAGTTTATTTATTCTCTAACAAAAATGGGATAAAGTTAGAAATCGATAACAGAAGAATAATTGGAAATTTCACGATCTTGTGGAAATTAGTACACTGTTAAACAATGGATTAAATAGTAAATTAAAATGAAAATTAGGAAATAATTTGAGAAAAATAAAAATGAAAATACAACATATCAAAACTTAAGGAACACAGAGAGAGTAATGCTAAATGGGAAATTTATAGCCATAAATGGTTACACTAAAAACCAATAAATATCTCAAATTAACAACCTAACTATGCAACTGAAAAATCTATAAAAAGAACAAACTGAATCCAAAGCTAACAAGAAGGAAATAACAAAGATTAGAGCCAAAATAACAAACTAGAGAATAAAAAATAAATTGAGAATATAAACAAAATCAAAAGTTATGTCTTTAAAAAACAATAAAACGAACAATTATTTATCCAGATTGACTAAGAGAAAAAGAGAGAAGACTCAAATTAGTAAAATCCAAAATGAAAGAGGAGACATTACTATCGATTCCATAGAACTAAAAATAATTATAAGAAGGTACTATGAATAACTATATGCCAACAAATGATAAGCTAGATGAAATAGAACAATTTCTAGAAAGGCAAAACATACCAAGGCTAAATCACAAAAATATTTTTTAAAATTGGAATAAACTTATAACTAGCAAGAAATTTGAATCGGCAAACAGAACTTCCTGACTAAAAGAAAGGGCCTGGTCGCTTTGTTGGTGAATTCTATCAAACGCTTACAGAACAAATATCAATCTTTCTCAAATTTTCCAAAAATTGAAGAGGAGGTAACACTTTTTAATTCACCTAATTCATTTTATGAGGCCAATATTACCCTAATACCAAAGCCAGACAAAAATACTTTTGCATGAAAAGAAAAATACAGACCATTACCTTTTATGAACATTGGTGCAAAAATCCTCATCAAAATACTACTAAACCAAGTTTAGTAGTATATTAAAAGAATTACATACCATAGATAAGAGGATTTTATTTCTGAAATGCAAGGATGGTTTATCATATAAACATTAATCCATGTAACATACAACATTTACAGAATAAAGAAACTACATGATCATTTTAATTGATATGGAAAACGCATTTAACAAAAATTAATACCCTATAGTGATGAAAAATCTTAACAAACTAGGAATAGAAAGAAACTGCCACAATATAATAAAAGCCATATAAGAAGAAGTCACAGCAAATATCATACAAATGATGAAAAAATGAATTTTTTCCTCTAAGATCAGCAACAAGGCAAGAACGCTCCCTTTTGCAAGTTCTATTTCACATGGTAGTGCAAGTCCTAGCCAGGACAGTTATGTTAGAAAAGCAAACAAAAGTCCTCCAAATTGGAATGATGGAAAAAATTATCTCTGTACTCAAATGATATAATCATAGATGAAGAAAACCCTGAATAACACACACACACACACACACACGCAGAGTTAGAACTAAAAACTAAATTTAGCAAATTTATAGGATATAAAGTCAACACAGAAAAATCAGTTGCATTTATGCACATTAACAATCAACAATGTGAAAATAAAGTTAAGAAAATAATTTAATTTATAGTAGACTAAAAAACAATCAAATACTATAAGCGGTAAAAAAAAAAAAAAAAAAAAAAAAAAAAAAAAAAAACCTTGTACACTAAAAGCGACAAAACATTTCTGAAGGAATTAAAGAAGGTATAAATAAATGGGAATATATCCTATATCAATGTATTAAAGCTTTAAAACTGTTAAAATGTTCATTCTGCCCAATCTACAATAAATTTCACATATATTCTCAAATGATTTAAAACAAGGGTGTCAAGATCATTCAACAGGGAAAAGACAAATGATCTTGAGACAACTGGATACAACATGCAAAAGTCTAAAATTGAACCCTTTCTAAAAATGCCACATACTAATGGTTTTTGCTATTGTCGTTGTTTTTTTTTTTTTGAGATGGAGTCTTGCTCTGTCCCCAGGCTGGAGTGCAGTGGTGTGATCTCAGCTCACTGCAACCTCCGCCTCCCAGGTTCAGACAATTCTCCTGCCTCAGCCTCTGGAGTAGCTGGGACTACAGGCTCCCGCCACCATGCCCAGCTAATTTTTGTATTTTTAGTAGAGATGGGGTTTCACCATGTTGGCCAGGATCGTCTCTATCTCTTGACCTCGTGATCCGCCAACCTGGGCTTCCCAAAGTGCTGGGATTACAGGCGTGAGCAACCACGCCCAGCCCTACCACATACAAATCTTAACTCATAATGAATCCATGATCTAAATATAAGACCTAACACTATAAAACTCTTAGAATAAAACATACGGCAAAAGTTTCATGACAATTGGGCTTGGCGATGATATTTTATATATGACATCAATGACATAAAAAAATACAAATTGTAATTTATGAAAATTATTTTTGAATGTGCATCAAAAGACAGTATTAACAGAATAAAAAAAAAACTCACCTAACAGGAGATATTACTTGCAAATGTGACATTTGATAAGGAATTTTATTGTTCTGAATATATGGAGAATTCCTAAAATTCAACAATAAAAACACAACCAAATTAAAAAATAACTGAAGAACTTGAATAAACTTTTCTCCAAAGAAGATACATGAATGGCCGACAAGCACGTGAAAAAAATACTCAACATCACTAATCATTAAGGAAATGCAAATCAAAACTACAATAAAATACCACCTCACACCCATTATGATGGCCACTATCAGAAAAAAACAGAAAAAAGTTTTGGCAAGGATATGGAAAATTAGAAACCTTATAAACTGTTGGTGGAAATGTAAAATGGTACAGTCACTGTAGAAAACAGGAGGAGTTTCGGCCGGGCGCGGTGGCTCACGCTTGTAATCCCAGCACTTTGGGAGGCCGAGGCGGGCGGATCATGAGGTCAGGAGATCGAGACCACGGTGAAACCCTGTCTCTACTAAAAATACAAAAAATTAGCCGGGCGTGGTGGCGGGCGCCTGTAGTCCCAGCTACTCGGAGAGGCTGAGGCAGGAGAATGGCGTGAACCCGGGAGGCGGAGCTTGCAGTGAGCCAAGATCGCGCCACTGCACTCCAGCCTGGGTGAGAGGGCGAGACTCCGTCTCAAAAAAAAAAAAAAAAAAAAAAAAAAAAAAAAAAAAAAAAAAAAAAGAAAACAGGAGGAGTTTCACAAAAAAATAATAATAGAGTTACCATATGAACCAGCTACCCTGAAAACAGGGTCTAGCCTGGAAGAGATATTTGTACACTCAATTTATATCAGCATTACTCACAAGAGCTAAAATGAAGAAGCAAACCAAGTGTCCTACATTTGAATGAATGGATAAGCAAAATGTGCATAAAATTAAATATTATACATCCTTAAAAACAAATACTGACAATTCAAAAACATTTTGTTTTGCTAAGGTAATACATTTATTTATAACCAAATATATGAGGTTGGTGAAAAAGTAATTGCCATTTTGGCCATTACTTTCAATGGCAAAAAACACAATTACTGTTGCATTAAGCTAATATTTCACCAAAGAGCTTGTGTTTTGTAGAAAATATATATTTTTATATTTGTATAACTGCCTTCAACTTTTCTGAAAAAAAATTGGGGGGAGGTGATATTGATAGGTAATATTAAAATGACAAATGGTAAAACTAACTAAAAATGGCAGAACTAAGAATGAGTCATAACTTAAAAGCTTGAATTTATCTTGTCATTCTGAGACCAATTCATGAGAGCAGTTGCCTATTAGATCTAGGCATAATGCCAAATAATGCCAAACACGGTTTGAAATTTAATTTAGGTGTTGCTATTGCCCTCGTATTATTTTCTGCGAATGAAATTAAGTTTATTAATTAAGTCATAGTAAACCCAAAAAGTATGACCATTATGTTTAGTGAAATTATTTCTGGATTATGTTTATCCGTATTAACAGTAGGATACATCCTTCTTACTGCTTTGAGAACCTGTCTCTCCAGCTTCATCATTAAGCTGAGACTAGGACTTTGCTTAAAACCACGTATTCTTGGTTTCTTCCTCTCTTAACCTGCTTCTCTCACTCCTTTACAAGATTTTTGTCTGTTTCTGTTTTCTGTTTTCCAGAAACCATTTCTTAATAAGTCACTTGCAGAGGAATCCTGATATTTAGGTTTTGTTCTGTGGAACTCACCCTATGCTGTAATTTACTTTTACTTTATTTCTTCCAAAGTACAAGAACAATAATGCTTCAATATGTATTGAGTGCTGAATATGTGCCATATTTCCTAATATGGAGAGTATGTCAGTGATACTAAGTCAGGATAAAGGTGTCAGTGAACTCCAAACCATAGTGGATTCGGAAAGATCAAAGTTTTTATCTGTCTCCCATAAATAGGGGTAATTCAGGGTTTGTATGGATTTTTCTACCAGCAGGGACAAATGCTCCTCCTTTTTTTTGTCTCGTTCAGTAAGAACGCTCACACATACTAATGAAACAAGGCAGTGCATCTTTATAAACTGCCAGAAGAAGCAAGAGGATGGGGAAGAGAATACCCCTCAGTTTCAAGACAGTTTTCAATTTGTAAACATAAAGTACAACCTTTAGTATGAGCTTATCACAAGGACAAGCTTTGTGGCAACAAGGATGGGAAAGCTAGTCTTTATTTTGGGTAGTCATATGCTTAACAAATATTGACAGGGTAGTTTAAATAGATAATAATGAGATCATGAATATTGGGTAAAAAAGAGTTGTCTCTACCACAGCAAGAAAAAAAGATAGCCTTCCTTTTTCCTCTCAAGCATCTATTTTACCAGGTAGGAGTGTTTTAGGCATTCCAAAAACGTGAGTTAAAATATCTCAAAGTATTCCTTATAATCAGTTAACTGCACTCTTGTTGTTATTTTAATTCAAGAAATAAATCTAAAATATTTTTAAAAAGGATAAATTTGAGGCAAATCTAAACATCATAAAAGTCTGTTAAATGCTTGCAGAAGACTTTTAAAGCTACTCAATATATTTTAGCGTCCACCTTATTCCAAAAGACTGTTTGAAAACAAGATTTCTGGCTCAAGCGTGTAATCCCAGCACTTTGGGAGGCCGAGGCGGGCGGATCACGAGGTCAGTAGATCGAGACCATCCAGGCTAACACGGTGAAACCCCGTCTCTACTAAAAATACAAAAAATTAGCCCGGCGTGTTGGCGGGCGCCTGTAGTCCCAGCTACTTGGGAGGCTGAGGCAGGAGAATGGCTTGAACCTGGGAGGCGGAGCTTGCAGTGAGCGAGATCGCGCCACTGCACTCCACCCTGGGGGACAGAGCAAGACTCCGTCTCAAAAAAAAAAAAAAAAAAAAAAAAAGAAAACAAGATTTCCTCTCCAGCAAAAAAAATCATTTTTGTTATATGACGCCAAAGAATTGTATCAGCTACTTAACTACACTGAATTGTTGGTCTCCCTTGTGTTGTGATTTTGCAGAAAGGTGTCCATGAATAAATATTTTGGAACCATCAATCTAGAAATGCAACATTCAGCAAGTCTGTTTATAAGTACATTTACTGAGAAAGTGTTCGTTTCACATAGAAAAAATATATTTAGGAAAATGTTCCACTGAGATGAAAAATGTTTTTCATTCTGAGTTCAAAGAGTTTCAGAAGGCCTAGCACTAATTCTCTCATTCAGGTTTGCAGAGAAATTTACCTAATTAATATGATCTATTAAAAATATGATTTAAACCAGTTCACTCGATTTCTTAAAGACAATAAACTCCATGAAGACAAGGATGATGATCCTTACATATTCACATTTTATTACTAGCATTTAACATAGTGCCTTGCCTGAAATATAAATGCAATACATATATTTTTAATTAAGCACTAATTCATAAATTTGCTACTGAGAAAAAATGGACACTACTATTTTGCCTATTTTAGTGATCCTGAATTGCGAGGTTCGGGAGAGAGGAATGGGATGAATGCCTCGTTAGGCTGGCTAGAAAATTCTACTTGTCAGATCCAATTGTGTGTCTACTTTCACTTCCTTTGTAAATGTTGCAGTCATTTTTTTAATGACACAAATAAGAAAGGAAACTAAAAAATAAGAGCATGAATTTTCTGAAAGCCAGTGTAATATTGCTTATTGTGTGTTATCTGTGTGCTACTCAAACTTACATAAACCATGGAGATTAACAGCATAACTATAGTATGCATAGGGCTATAGACATTCTTTCTATGATACAATGGGAATTTAAAAACTTTTTGAATAAAGAGATGAATGAATGAGTAAATAAAAGAAAGGCAAAATGAATGAAATTCATATTAAAATCCAACAGAACTGGAAATTTTACTGTTGAGTTGCAGAAATAAATGTTCAGTCATTCGAGATTATACTCTGGAAATTATTCTGTATTCAGATAAATAATTTCTCTGAATAATAGAGGGTACTCCAGCTTCCAGGTGAGTGGCTCAACCTGAGTTTTGCAGACAAAGTGTACCTGGATCCACAGGTAATATGTGTAGTCAAATCTCAATTGCAGAGTAATAAAGGGCATGGAATGTTCTACGGATTAACTCGTCATATTATAGTTAGAATTCAGTAAGGATTCATCCAGATGCAGAAGATTCAAGTAATCTATAACTGGAAAATTAGAAAATGGAATTGAATAGATCTAGCAAGAGAGTTAAAACAACCGAGTAGAAAATACATAGGAAAACGTTCCTCTGATGTGAAGGGCATGAGATGCAATCACACAAGCTCTGCAATATTTTGATACATTTGCAGACCTCCAACATATGATGCATATGCATTGCTGTAGATTACAACATGAACCACCCTACAAATTACTTATAAAGGGCTAGGAGACTTTTTTTCCCTTGATACCTTACCCTTTAAAAAAATCTCTATAACTAGTATTCAATTTCTAACAACCTCTTTGATCTTATTCACTGGCACAATGCTGGTGTTTCTTTAGAGAGAGAGATCAAAAAACTCTTTTTTTTTTGGTAGGGGAACTAACTAAGAGATCCAAGTTGGAAATATATGAACTTATTGAGCAGAAATATAGATGTCACATCTAATGGTCATTATTTATGTGATGAATATAAATAATATAATTGTTATATAATTAATATAATAGAAATGACCCATATGATAAGAGCACCTACAGTGTGCCTGGACTGTTTCCTGTTTCCTTGCTTTCAAGGTAGGCAGCTTTCATTTATAAAGTTCCAGTTAAATTATATAATTAGTTAAACTTAGGCATGTTTAGCTTATTCTATTGCTTACCTAAAAGATAGATAAAATATTTACTTGGAATGAATATAAATTAAAAAAAAATTGACCTAAGAGCTCCCGAGGAGGAAAGAAAAACAGAAATAATAAGTCTAATAAAGGTTGCTTCATAAGTACTTTGGCTATCAAAAAATAAATATGTTGCTGGGCATGGTGGCTCACGCCTGTAATCCCAGCATTTCCGGAGTCCGAGGCAGGTGGATCACGTGAAGTCATGAGTTCAAGATGAGCGTGACCAACATGGTGAAACCCCATCTCTACAAAAAATACAAAATTAGTCAGCTGTGGTGGCACATGCCTGTAATGACAGCTACTCGGGAGGCTAAGGCAGGAGAAACGCTTGAACCTGAGAGGCAGAGGTTGCAGTGAGCCGAGATCGTGTCAGCCTTGGCAACAAGAGTGAAATTCTGTCTCACAAAAATTAAAAAAAGTTTAATCAGTTTTAGAGTTATTTTTAAATTTTAGCTAAGCAACAGATAATGAATAAAAATTATTTTAAAATATTATAGCTTTTTATTGTGACTAGATCAAGGAAGAAAAAATAACCCAGATCAACATTCTTAATTTTATTTTTTGTCATTTCTGAAGGGATAATTATGCTATAATTTCAGATTATGTAGCCATATTTTATTTTTAGTAAGTAAAGTTATAATTTAGAAAAAACAAAAAATCATAAAAATTAGATAATTGTGGATCTGTTTCTATCCATTTTCACTAGAAACTTTAATATACTGTGCTTTCAATATCAATATCAAGAAAAGTAACTTCCAGAATTATTTTCTCTAAAGAGATTTTATTCAGTACATCGATAGCGGCAGAATCAATTGCTTTATGCTTGTTTGTCTTGTTTTCTGATGAGAAAACTCTTTAATGAACATAATTCGAATAGATTTGTAACCATGGGTTTTAAAGAAACACTCATATTTAGGTGATTCTCTATCAGAAGACAATATAACATAAGATGAATACAAATGTGATTAGAGATATATAATGGCAGTCAATCATAATCACCATGGTGAAAATAAATTTCATGGAGTGAAAATCTAAAGGCATTGCTTATCTTCCTCTTAAAATGAAAATCTGCTAGCCATAATGAAAATGGGTTGCACATCAGCATGTCTTAATTCACTGAATAATGACTTTGCTTTTATGGTAGAAATTCAAGTCAGAAGGGGGACTCAAAGAGTGCTCAGTGGGAAGTAACTGTACTTCCCCAGAGCTGATGAACTTACGAACTGAGGTAAGTTGAGGAAAGAATGGAAATCAGGCATCCTACTGTATCTGTAGCAAGCACTCAGACTGATAATGTAATAGATATTGATGCTTGCCCGCAGAGATGAATAGTTGAAGAAAAAAGGAGAAATTTTTTAGCTCTTCTTGATTCCATATTATTCTTCTCATGACTGGTGCTTGAAAGCTAGTAAAATGATTCAAGAATACCATTACTCCTGGAATGTATCTAATTGGATAAATGGTGGCAGGTTATGCCTTCTGCTATTGGAGAGGCAGTTATAGTTACTTTATATTTTTGTTTAAGGCAGCTTTATGATGCTCAGTGAATTCTGTTATTTTTGAAAAACTAAGATAATAATGCTTTTATCCTTATTTTTAGATATGTATTGGCACTTCAAAGAGTGAATCCAAACCTTATCACATTCCATTATCAGTAAAAAACTACAGGATAACACCAGAAAAAACACCTACCTTAAAACATAAAAAAAGAAAATATAGGCTTTATATATGTTTTAATATTTATTTAGTAGTCTTATTCTTCAGAAAACAAAAAAAATACTCTTCATAAATAACCTAATTTTAGTCACGTGTACATGACAGTACATTTCTACATATTTAATTTTTTATGGTAATTTACCAATAAGTGTAGTAC
This sequence comes from Symphalangus syndactylus, assembly GCF_028878055.3. Taxonomy (NCBI): domain Eukaryota; kingdom Metazoa; phylum Chordata; class Mammalia; order Primates; family Hylobatidae; genus Symphalangus; species Symphalangus syndactylus. Next base: position 77,317,384 of record NC_072438.2, read on the forward strand.
AAAAAGACCTGCAAATAATTTGGAGATAAGAAGGAAAAGATGAACAAACACAACTATTCTTATGGCCATCAGAGAAGTGAGGTCACAGGACAAACCAAAAGCCTCAAAATTGTAGAGACAGACAGGTAGATACACGGAATCACAGCTTATCTGAGAAGAAATCTATGAGCAGAAGCCTCCATGTGAATCAGTAAAAGGGTAGGAAAACCTAAATTATAATTATTAATTTTTGGAGGCTTAGTGTAGGCAAGCCTAAGAGACTAAAAAAAAAAAAAAAAAAGCAATCTCCAGGAAAATTCAATGATAGAAGGACCCTCACGCTTTTGTTAGCTTTAGCTCCAGGAGTTGTCTCAGGTTCTTATAGTGAATACAGAAGAAAAATACTATCATGTATGCATGATACAGGGGGTGCAGAAAAGAAACCATTTGAAACATGTCAGAGTATTCTGTAGTTAACAAGGCCAGCACTCAGGAAAAACTATTGTATCAGAGCCTAACCTGCTGAGGTTATATCAGAGTCCGTCCTACCTAGGCGAAGGGAATTAGCCAACTCCAGCTGACTTTAGCCTTCCACGTAAGGAAAAGGAAATACACAACTTAAGCACCTCCTTCAGCCATCCTGCTCTACCTAATCCGGGGAATAAAGGAGACGCAGTTGTGAGGTTCACAGTCTAAGGGCACAGATTCACCAAAAGACTGAGACCTACTCATAGAACTAGAGAACATTTCCCCTGCCCTGACATCTTACAACCACATTATTCAAGGCTTGTTTAATGTATTTCCTTTTACCCAGTAAATCACCTCTGCCGAGGACCCCAAAAATTACAAAGCACAATAAAAGGCAAAAAAAATACAGTTTGAGGAGACTGAACAAGCATCCAAACCAGAGTAATGTATGCCAAGTTGTTAAAAGTTTTAGAGCAGAATTTTTAAAAACTATAACTAACGTGTAAATAACTTTAATGGCAAAAGTAGACAACATGCAAGAACACATGAATAATGTAAGCAGAGACGGAAATGCTCACAATAAATTTTTTCTAAATGCTAAAGGTAAAAAACGCCAAGCACCAAGAAACATAAATGCCAGAAAAATGGACACCTAAGCATATTATATTCAACCTTCAGAAAAATCAAAGACAAAGAAAACATACTCAAAGAAATCAGAGGAATAAAACAACTTAACTACAGGGGAGCAAAAAGTAGAATTACATTTAACTTATCTTCATAAACCATGCAAACAGAACAAGAGAGTGGAGAAATATTTAAAGAGCTGAGTGAACAAAAACCTGACAATGTAGAATTCTTTACCTCTTGTGAAATTATCCGTTAGAAGAGAAGAGAAAGGTTAAATAACTTTTTAGACAAACAAAAATTAAGGAAAAATGTTACCAGTAGAGCTGTCTTTCAGGAAATGTTAGAAAAAGTGTGTCCGACATAAGGATAATGTAAATTAGAAACTTGTATCTTCATGAAGAAAGAAAGAATTTCAGAAAATGAATACTAAATATGGAAAAAATATGTATTCTACTTGTTCTTAATTTAAGAGATAACAGTTTTTCTCACATATTAGGAATAGTATATTTCATTTTATATACATATATAAAATGAAAATATATATACTTATATAATGAAATACACTATTATTTCTACATTTATTTACACAAACATATATTATATAAAATTTATATGTTTATGTATAACTATATATAAAATACATAAAAATATAAAAATATATATATTTTCTCACATACATACGTGAGAAAATGAATGATAGCAATGATACAAGGGACAACAAGGAGAAATAGGGAAGATGTTGTTTTTATAATGTATTTGTACTATTCAGAAAGCAGTACAGTATATTTGTGATCTGCAGTGAAAACAGTGCTTAGATGAGGGATACAAATGTAAATTGGAAACTCTACGGCAACTACTAACAAAAAACACAAAAGTATAATTGATAAGCTAAAACAAGAAAATGAATCATATAAATTGTTCAAACAAAATAGTAAAAGTATGGAAGACAAAAGCAAGAAAAAGAACAAATGGGATGTAGTAAAATAAAATATATGGTAGATATTAATCCAACTCTGTCAACAATCACCTTAAATGTCAATGGTCTAAGGACACCAATGAAAAGATAGAGCTAGAGTGGATCAGAAAACAAGATCCAAATATATGTTTTCTGTAAGAAACCAATTGTAAATATAGAAACATATAGATTGAAGTTTCTCCCCACTCCAAATAATGGAGAATACTATACAATGTGGACAATAACCCAAATAAAGCAAGAATATCTATATTAATTTTAGATAGAACAGAAGTCACAGCAAGGAAATCATCAGACATAAGAGAGGACTATTATGTAATGACAAAAGCATCAATACTACACAAAAATATATCAGTGTTTAACATGTATGTGGCTAAGAAGAAAGCATAAAAGTATGTAAAAATTAGACGTGCAAATAGATGAGACCATTATTTTTGTTGGAGACTTCAACACTTTTTCAAAAATAGCTCCAGCAGGCAGAAAATCAGTAAGGACATAGGTGAACTCAACACCACCATTAATCAAATAAATGTAATTTATATCTATGAGTTACTTCATTCAACAAGCAGAAAACACATTTTTCTCAAGCTCATATAGAACATTCACCAAGATAGAACACATTCTGAGCCATAAAGGATAACATAACAAATGTAAAAGAATGTAAATCATACAAATCCTGCTGTGAGACCAAAGTGGAATTAAACAAGAAATCAATGATAAAATAATAGCTGGAAAATCCCTAAATACTTGGAGATTAAAGAACGATCTTTTATATAACACGTGGGTCAAAGAAGAAACTTCAGAAAAATGTATAATTGTTTTATCTAAATTAAATTGAAAACAATTTATAAAAATCTGTGAGATGCAGTGAAAATAGTGCTTAGAGGAAAATTTATAGCATATAAGAAAAATTAAAAGATCTAAAATCAGTATTCTAAACTTACATGTCAGGAGACTATAAAAAGGGTAAATTAAATCAAAAGTTAGTGGAACATAAGGAATAATAAAACATTAGAACAGAAATCAATGAAATTGAAAACTGGGGATGAAGAGAGAAAATCAATAAAGCAAATGCTGGTTTTTAAAAAGATCAATAAAATCAATAAGCTCCTAGTCAGACAAACTAAGAGAAAAAGAGGAAAGACACAAATTACTAATACCAGAAATGAAAGAAATCATCATTATACATCCACTATAGATCCATGGAACATTAAAAGATAAATAAATAAATATTATGAACAAGTCTATGCCCATAAATTTGATAAATTGGATGAAAGGTATCAATTCCTTGAAAGGCACATCTGCCAAAACTCATACAAGAAGGAAAATGCAGTCTTAATAGGCCTAGATCCGTTAAAGGAATAGAATCAGCCAGTAAAGGCTTTCAAAACAGAAAGCATGAGATTTTGATGGGTTCACTGACGAATTCTCTCCAAATTAGGACCAAGAAAATTATGTTCCATCTCACCACTGCATCTCAATATTGTACTAGAAGTCCTAGCTAATACGTTAAGACAAGAAAATAAAATAAAAGGTGTACAAAATTGGAAGAAATAAATAATACTATCTTAGTTCACAGACGGCATTATTATCTATGTAAAAATCTGAGAGAATATATTTTAAAAACTAGAGCTAATAAGTGATTGTAGCAAGGTTGAAGAATACAGTTCATACATAAAATCACTTTCCTATATACAAGCAATGAACAACTGAAATTTGAAAATAAAAACATATTACTTTTTATATTAGTGCCCCTAAAAATGAAATATTGAGTATAAATTCATGAAATGTGTGTCCAAGATCTATCTTAGGAAAACTACAAAACCGATGAAGGATAGCAAATAACAAAATAAGTAGAAAGTTATTCTATGTTCTTGGATAGTTAGGCTCAATATTGTCAAAATGTCAGTACTTCTCAACTTGTTCCATAGATTGGACACCATTCTCATCAAAATTCCAGCAAGTTATTTTGTGAATATTGGTAAACTTACTCAAAAGTTTATATTCAGAGACAAAAGACCTAGGATAACCAACTCACTATGAAAGGAGAAGAAAAAGTAAGAGGACTGACACTACTCAATTTTAAGACTTACTGTAAAGCTACAGCAATCAAACAGTGTGATACTGCAACAAAAAAAGACAGAGAGATCATTGGAATAAAGCAGAGAGCCTAGAAATAGACCAACATAAGCAGAGATAGCTTTTTCACAAATTGTGTTGAAAGCAGTGGAGATTCATAAGCAAAGAAATGAATCCAGACATGGATCTTACAGCTGTCACAAAATTAACTAAATATAGGCCATACACCTCAATGTAAAATGCAAAACTATACAGCTATAAAAAAACATAGTGGAAAACCTATGTTTTATTATTTCTTATGTTTCACTAACTTTTAATATGGAAAACCTATGGTTTTTCGCTAGATGATCTTCAGAATGATTATGAATATTTAGATACAGCACCAAAGGCATGATCCCTGGAAAAATAATTCATAAACTGGACTTTATTAAAATTAAAAACTTGTACTCAGAAAAAACAAGGTCAAGAGAATGAGATTAGAAAAACACAAACTGGAAAAATTATTTGCAAATGATACATCTGAAAAATAAATAACCCTCAAAATTCAACAATAAGAAAATAACCTGCCGGGCACGATGGCTCACGCCTGTAATCCCAGCACTTTGGGAGGCTGAGGCGGGCGGATCACGAGGTCAGGAGATAGAGACTATCCTGGCCAACATGTTGAAATCGCATCTCTACTAAAAATACAAAAATTAACTGGGTGTTGTTGCACGCGCCTGTAGTCCCAGCTACTCGGGAGGCTGAGGCAGGACAATCGCTTGAACCCAGGAGGCGGAGGTTGCAGTGAGCAAAGATGGCGCCGCTGCACTCCAGCCTGAGGGACAGAGCGAGACTCCGTCTCAGTAAGAATAATAATAACAACCTGCTCTAAAAAAATAGCCCGAAGACCTAAACATACACCTTGTCAAAGATACACATGGTAAGTAAGCATATAAAAAGATGTTCTATATCATATGCCATTGGGAAATTGTGAATTAAAACAAGAAACCAGTACATTCCAATTAGAATGACCAGAATCCAAAAATGTGACTGTCAAATTTTGTCAAAGGTGGGGAGCAGCAGGAGCTTTCTTTCATTAATTGCTGGTAGAAAGGGGAAATGATATGGACAGTTTGAAAAGCAGTATGCCAAGTTCTTACAAAACTAAACATACATTTACCACACAATCCAGCTAGTAAACTCCTTGGTATTTACTCCAAAGTGTTGTCCAAACAAAAGCCCGCACGTGGATGTTTATAGAAGCTTTATTCACAATTGCTAGAATTTGGAAACAACCAAATCTTTTTTCAGTAGGTGAGTGGATAAACTGTGGAATATGTAGACAATGAAATATTATTCTGTGCTAAAAAGAAATGATCTATCAAGCCTTGATAAAGACATGGAGAAAACTTAAGTGCATATAACTAAGTGAAACAGCTGATCTGAAAGTCTACCTGATTCTAATTATACGACATTAGGAAAAAAGGCAGAAATATGGAGGCAGTAAAAAGGTTAATGGTTACCAGAGATTAGGCAGGGTGAAGGGGTGAAGGAATAAACAGGCAGAGCATATATGAGTTCAGAACAGTGAAACTTTCCTGAATACATATTATTACACATTTTCCAGAATTCATAGAATGTACAACACTGAGCGTGAACCCAAAGGAAAACTATGGACTTTGGCTGATAATGATATGTTATTGCGGGTTCATCAGTTGTAACAAATGCACCACTGTAGTGTGGGATGTAGATGGTGAGGGAGGTTGTTTGTTTGTATGGAGAGAGTGGGGACAGAAGTTATATAGGAACTCTCCGTGCTTTCTGCCTAATTTTGCTGTAAAACTAAAACTGCTTTAAAAAATAGTTTATTAATAAAAAGAACTTTGGACAGGTGCTATAATTATGTGATAATTAAAATATTATAGGCCGTGGGCGGTGGCTCACACCTGTAATCCCAACATTTTGGGAGACTGAAGCGGGCGGATCACGAGGTCCGGAGTTTGAGACCGGCCTGGCCAACATAGTGAAACTCCATCTCTACTAAAAAACAAAAATTAGTCAGGTGTGGTGGCACACGCCTGTAGTCCCAGCTACTCGGAAGGCTGAGGCAGGAGAATCATTTGAACCCAGGAGGCGGAGGTTGCAGTGAGCCAAGACCGCACCATTGCACTCCAGCCTGAGTGACACAGGAAGACTCCATTTCAAACAAATATATATATATATATATATATGATATATACATGTATAAGTATATATGTTACATTCTAACAGATTTTCACACTTATTTTTATTATTTGGATTTGATATTTTTAAAACAGTTACAAGAAGAAAAGAGGTGAATATTTTTAAATTTTTCTTCAATTTCAAATTTGATAAACTTTTAATTTCTCACTAGTAAAATTGCAAGATTCATATAACGCATAACATTTGATCTACACATATAACATTATAAAATTATTTCTGAATCAAAATTTAGTAACTGAAAATTTGGGGAGGTGCATTTACTCTTTAGTAGACAAACAGTGAAAAGAATATGTGATTCTAAGCATGGATAAAGTCTCGTTTTAAATGAACCAAATATTTACCTGTAATTAACATTCAGGTATGCTCAGAATTCTTTGACAAAATCGATGATTTTGTGTATACACATAGATACATGCTGATTAGAAGGGTAGCAAAATGACAAATTCACATCTAATAACTATTAATTCAATTACATGTCAATTATGCTTTAGCAGAAGTTATATATTCTGTTGTTTTATTGTATTTTGAACATGTAATTGTTTCAATCAGCATTGATACTTTATTCCATGAGGAAATGATACAAAGGGAAATTGACCTTTGAGTTACTCAGTCTCACAATAAACAGAAAAGAATGCTAAATTGTTTTGTAAAAATTACTTATAGGTGGGCCGGGCGCGGTGGCTCACGCTTGTAATCCCAGCACTTTGGGAGGCCGAGGCGGGTGGATCACGAGGTCAGGAGATCGAGATCACGGTGAAACCCCGTCTCTACTAAAAATACAAAAAAATTAGCCGGGCGTGGTGGCGGGCGCCTGTAGTCCCAGCTACTAGGAGAGGCTGAGGCAGGAGAATGGCGTGAACCTGGGAGGCGGAGCTTGCAGTGAGCCGAGATCTCGCCACTGCACTCCAGCCTGGGCGACAGAGAGAGACTCTGTCTCAAAAAAAAAAAAAAAAAAAAAAAAAAAAAAAAAATTACTTATAGGTGGAGAGCAAGTGGGCAAAAATCTAGAATATCCCAAGCAGCTAGGAGGAGTTAAGAGGAGAGAATGATCCCTAAGAAAGCAAAGACGTGAGTTTTCCATTGTGCCTATTAGAACCCCCATTCCGTGTACATAAGATCAGTTTTATATTCACAGGAAATGGCAGAGTGGGTAGTGGGGGCGCTGAGAATCTTGTACCTTATTTGGGAGTATTTTACCTTGTCTTCTGACTTATGTAGCTCAGTGCATACAAATGAGTTTCCATTATCCTCTTTTATAAAGGAAACCTATATTTTAATTATACTAGATGTTATTTTTCCACCTGTGATATAACAGAACCACCTTGAAGGTGACTTTTATAGTATTATAATGTGGAATTATAATTAACACAATCCAAACAAAAGTTAATAAAAATTAAGAGATTTAAAATATTTTCTATAGAAAAAAATAAAAAGTACAATATAAATTTTTTTTAATTTCTGTTCTAGATTTCTCCAAAATCTAGATTGCTTATTAAATATGTATATAAATTGATTAGTTAGTATCTTCAAAAAGGAGAATTTTACATTTTTTTCCAAGCAACTGAACAGTAAAATACATTTTTTCTTCTTTTTCCATCAATAAAATTGTTAAATTTATAGGTATTTGTAAAATTTCTATAAAGCCTATGAGTTATATACTGAAACCTAAAGTTTTCTAGTTTCTAGTTTTATATATACAAAAACATTTGTACTATCATCATCTTAATTATAAGTTATACTTCTTTTTTTTGTTTGTTTGTTTTTGAGATGGAGTTTCGCTCTTGCTGCCCAAGGTGGAATGCAATGATGTGATCTCAGCTCACTGCAACCTCCACCACCCGGGTTCAAGCGATTCTCCTGCCTCAGCCTCCTGAGTAGCTGGGATTACAGGCGCCCACCACCACACGTGGCTAATTTTTTGTAGAAACGGGGTTTCACCATCTTGGCTAGGCTGGTCTCAAACTCCTGACCTCAAGTGATCCACCTGCCTTGGCCTCCCAAACTGTTGGGATTACAGGCATGAGCCACAGCACCCGGCCTATTATAAGGCATTATTCTATAGTCCTACAATGATTAAATCTAATGCTAGTATAATCATTAAAAGGGTCAATATGACAGATGATTTTAATAAATCTTGTAAGTATTTACTCAATTTCCCAAGCTTTTCAATTAGCTAGATTAAAAAGTTACTACTAATAATAATATTTATGTGTAATTATAAATTGTGTAGGCAACAAAATAATTTAAATAAGTGCTATAGTCACAGAGGTGTTCTAATAGATGATGTTACATGATAAAAGAGTAAAAATTCATAAAGTAAAGTTTTTGTTAAAATACATTAATTGTCATTTCAGGAATACTTTCTACGTGTATTCTAATACTATTACATATAAAGAAAAATTACCACAGGGTCTGTTTTGGAGGATTTAATGAACTCAAAATAATTTTATAGAAAACTTACATTTTAATATTAGTTTTTCCAATATATTCTTACAAATTCTGCCTTTATAGGCTCAAATCTTAGCTTTCACATTATATTTCATAGAATTATCCCTTTGTAGAGCCTCATGATACAACTTTAATATCTCTTTATTTGTGATAGTAATGTAGATTATAATTATGTTTAAAACACATAGAGTATGCAAAAAAATTCCATCAACCTTGCTCAGAAAGATCAAAACCTCAATGTACTGTGATTGTCTTACTAACATTTTTTTTAACCTTACCTGTTGCACTCTTGACTGAATAATCATCATTGATTTGAATATACACAACAGAACTTGCAAAATGCAAAAAATAGTTTTACACTGATTTTTCTTTTCCCAGAGGGAACCACAGAGTGAGATCATATGCCATTACATACACATGTATGTAATGTGTGTGGAACGTGTATAAATTAAATGTATGTGGAAAGTATGTACATTTAGTTTAATATAACAGACATTTAGCATACATTTCATTCAGCTGGAATATTATATGCGGAGTACTCTGATTAATTAAGATTTTGCTATTCTTTAGGATGACCCCCAAATAGTTTTTAAGTAATTTACTTTACTTTGCAGATTGTCCAGGCTTTTATTTGCATACGAATACAGTCTACAGATTTGGCAAGTGAACAATCCTATGTATGACTAATCAGCCGACTTTAGTACTTAGAATTTAAACCAATAGATTTTTCTGATTGCAGCCAAACTGGGTATTTTTGAAGTTCATTACATAATTAAGTAAACATAAAATATTATTATCTTAGGGCATTCCAGCAGAATAACTATTTTATTAAACTAGTACTAATAGCTTACATAGCACTCAATATAACCCAGATTCTCTCTTCATATAATGCCCAAGAATGTAATTGACCTCTTTCCCAAAGATGGAGAATATTTTCAGTTTAAACTGCCTCTAAAACTTAACTAGATTTTATACCTTAAAAACATCTGCTATATATTAGAATAGAGTAGGCCATTTGCAGTGACAAATAGCCTTAAAATCAGTATAGCAGGAGTCTCTGTCCTTAGATACCTTGAGGTCCAGGATGACAGAAAATAGACCTCTGTGTCACAGCAATATCTGGAATATGTGTACTAACTCAGCTGCTGATACAGGGAAAGACAAAGGAAAAACTGGATGTGGACCTTTCATTGTGATTCTCTGTATGTGACGTAGAGCATTATCGTTCACAATTCCCTGGCCAGGAGAAGTAACATGAACATGCCTAACTACACAGAGGACAGGAAAATATTTTCAGAAATACAGAATATATGATAAGTGTTATCATTGCAATAATTTGTATAGCACAAGGGGAAACATAAGAAACAAATCAGAAATCAAAATGAACTCTAATGTAGGTGTTTCTATGTTAGAAGGCAAAATTGTTTAAAATATAATAAATTGCTTCAAATATTCATAATTATAATTTACATTTACATGTGTCTATCCCAATCTGGCTAACTGAAGGTGCATAAGTAAACTGAACTTCATAATACATCAGTCCTTTCACACAGTATTCCAGATGATTGTCTCAACAATGATGTGGCAGACATTTAAATAAGAATGAATCTGTTTTTAATTCGACAAGCTCTTCTGAAAGCAATTGTCCCCAAAAGTCTGCCTTAATTTCCACATTACTGATTTTCCTCTATGTATAAGTAGAATATTAAGTTATTTTCTATTTTAATTTAAAAGTTGACAAGGAGGACCTAATTAAACTCAAGAGCTTCTGCAAAGCAAAAGAAAATATCAACCAAATTAACCAACAACTTACAGAATGGGAGAAAAGATTGCAAACTATGCATCAAACAATAGTCTAATACCCAGAATCTATATGGAACTTAAACAATTCAACAAGCACAAATAACCCCATTAAAACGTGGACAGAAGAAATAAACGAACACTTCTCAAAAGAAGACATACATGCACCAACAAACATAAAAAAGTTCAATATCATTAATTATTAGAGAAACACAAATCAAAACGACAGTGAGATGTTGTTTCTCACCAGTCAGAATGACTATTATTAAAAAGTCAAGACATAACGGATGTTGGTGAAGTTGTAGAGAAAAGGAAATGCCTCCATACTATTGGAGGGAATGTAAATTAGTTCAGCCACTGTGTAAAGTATGTGGGATTTAGCAAAGAACTTAAAACAGAGCTACCATTCAACCCAGCAATCTCATTACTGGATATATACCCAAAGGGAAATAAATCATTCTACCAAAAACAGGCATGCACTCATGTGTTAATCACAGCACTATTCACAATAGGAAAGACATGGAATCAACCTAGGTGCTCATCAATGGTGGACTGGATAAAGAAAATATGGTAAATACACACCATCGAATACTATGCAGCCATAAACATAATGGAATCCTGTCCTTTGCACCAACATGGATGCACCTGGAGGCCATTATTCTCAGCAAGTTAATGCAGGAACAGAAAACCAAATACTGCATGTTCTTAATTATAGGTGAGAGGTAACCACTGAGTACACATAGTCATAAAGATGGAAACAATAGAAATTGGGAGCACTAGAGGAGGGAGGGAAGGAGAGGTGCTGTGGGTTGAGAAACTACCTATTGGGTGTTATGCTCACTACCTGAGTGACAGGATCGTTTGTATATCAAACCTCAGCATCACACAATATATCCATGTAAAAAACCTGCACAAGTACCCCATAAACCTAAAATAAAAGTTGGAATTAAGAAAAATTCAATTAACAAAATTATACTTTTATTTTACAAACTTACAAATATATTTCACAAATTTTATCCAATATTAAATTACAATTAGCCCCATTAAATTTGGGGAAATAACGGTGATATCAGCTGTTGAAATTATAAAATGCATGCCTGTGTTAGATTAATCAGCTGAACCTTTATAGAAAGGTATTAGGTCCTGTAAGCCACAGGAAAGAAAAAAGATTAAAAGGATTGAGAAATGTGTTGACACAGAGGTCTCTAAAACAGGTTTAAAAATTGTGTTGTTAATCATTCCTGCCAGAAAAAGAAATGACATTTTATAAAAATACATTTTGTGCACCTCAATTCAAAAACCTGAAATCCAAAATGCTCCAAAATTAAAATTAATGAGCACTGATATGATGCCATAAGGGAAATATTTCATATTTGACCTCATGTGATGAGTCATAGTCACAATGCAGGCGCACAACAGTTTATTCTATGCTTCCAAGGAGATTAAACACCCTCCCAGCCCTCTTTAGCTGTGATACAACTTTTTCAAGCAAACCAAGATTCTCCCACAATAACACACCCATGAAGAGTCATAAAACGATATCTCTGCAGGCTCAAGGTACCAACTGAAGCTGCATTCTTCATGATGTCTCACTTGGGGTCAAGACCTACATGCATTAGTCAGTGTGTTTTTGGCTTATTCTATGCTCTGTGGTATAAAGATACTGTTAAAAATGCCAAAAGGGCCTGCAGATACCCCTATAGGTAACAGTGATAAGAAAAGGAGGAAGCACTTATGTTTATAGCACAGAAAGTCAAGCTGTTGGAGAAACTAGACAGTGGTGGAAGTGTGAAACATCTTACAGAAGACAATGGTATTGAAATGGCCACCATATATGACCTGGAGAAACAGGATACAATGTCCAAGCACTACGCTGAAAGTGCTAAACCAAAGCTAATGAAAAATAGAAAAAAAAAAAAACGCTGATAAAGCTAAAAATGAATATCTCATTTGTGTATTGAAAGAGTGGATCCATCAGCATCTCAGTGAGGCCACATAATGGTATGCTGATTATGATAACATGACAATCGAAGGAAAATGTGAATATTTAACAGGCAGATTGCAGATATTTAAGAAAATACAAAGCATTTTTTAAAAGATTTGTCATTATAAAGCATCTTCTGATCGTGAAGCAACGAAGAAATTCATTGATGAGTTTTCTGAGGTTATTGCTGATGAAAATCTGATGCTAGAACAAGTCTATAATGATGAAGAAACACCAGTGTTTCATCATTATTGCTCCAGAAAGACACTGACTATAGCTGACGAGGCAGCCCCTACAGGAATTAAGGATGCCAAGGACTAAATAACTGTGATGGGATGTTTTCATGCAGCAGACATGCTTAAAGCCTACGTCCTTCCTGTTATCAAGAAAATAATATCTTACCAGCACATTACTATACTATCAAAGTCACATATCACTAAGGACATCTTTTCTGATTGATTTTACAAACATTTTATACCAGTGGCTGCTTCTCACTGGTGGGAACCTGGGCTTGATGACAACTGCAACGTTTTGTGATTCCTTGTCAACACTTCTATTCGTCCTCCAGCTGAAATGTTCATCAAATTAATGTTATGCCATTTACTTTTCTCTAATTGGGACTTTATTAATTCAGACATATGATCAAGGTATTCGAAGATCAATGAAGACGATGAAAAGGATGGTTTTCAAGGAATCACAAAATCTTGCCATTGTTGATGAACAAGATAATGACTTTGAAGGAGTCCATATGTTAAGTGAAAAAAATGTCTGACCTCTACATATGCAAAAAATGTACCTTCAGAATCCATCAGTAAGCTGGAAGAAGTGGCTATAGAAGTTGTTAACCTTTACAATGAGGCTCCTGTTGTTTATTTATCAACTGGTGGTGAAAGAGATGAAATAGTACTAAATCAAGGTGATTGTGATAATAGTGACAATGAAGATGACATTGATAATGAAGACAAATTGCGTATAGATGGCATGGTAAAAATGTGTGATGAGCTGATTGAAGGACTAGAGCAGTCTGCTTTCACTAGAGAACAAGAAATCCTGTCTGTTTAAATATCAATGATATAAGACAGAAAACATTATGAATGAGACTCTAGAGGAAATATTTAGAAAAGCCAATCAGCAGAATGCCTCCTCGTCCAGAGAGGACCCACTTCCTGTTCCCTTGATGTCATTGTTGGTTCTTCTCAACCAACAGAAATAAAATACAATGTACAATGACTTTTGTTGTTTGTTCTTGTTGTTTAACAGCAAATACAGGTATTCAGGTGATGCTACTGTGCTTCAAGCTTCTTGGTTAACCTTGAACACGTTATTTACTGTAGTAATGGTATGTCATATTTTTTAGTTTTAAGTGTGTATGTGTTAATAAGCATAAAACAACGATTGCTTATTGTTAGCATACAAATTCACAGTCAGGAAAAATAGTCATGCCAAACAACCTCATTGTCCACAGGGGTGGGTGAGATAGTGACACCTTTGCTTTTCTGATGGTTCGACGTACATAAACTTTGTTTCATGCAAAAAAATTACCTAAAATACTGTACAAAAATATTGTCAGGCTATGTGTATAAAGTGTATATAAAACATAAATTAAATTTGTTTTTGGATTGAGTCTCATCCTCATGATATTTTATTATGCATGTTCAAATATTCCAAAATCTGAAAAAAAATCTGAAATCTAAAACTCTTCTGGTTCCAGGTATTTCAGATAAGGGGTATCCAACCCATGTTATATACTCTGAGCCTTAAGAGTAAAATGTAATGCAAAAACCATCATGCAGAGAAAACAGGCTGTCACATGTTGCCACTATGAATATAAAGTGTTCAAGTGTGTTTTTGTAATTAACTTTATTATTGCCAATCAAAAATTTCTAAATTATGCATTTCACTAATATCAATAGTTTTTGCACATTTGTAGATAAAGTACAAAAGTGTTCATCTCTGCATTGCTTTTCATGACAAAACATAGCAAACAAACAAAGATAAATAATGAAATAAATTATGGGGCACCTATTTTATGAAATACTTCATAACTGTTAAAAAGCTGTATATGAATTAACCTTATGAGGCAAGAAAGACTCTCTAAGTCACAGTGTTAAATGTAGAAGTACATACTAAAATTACTTTTTACAGCTAATATTTATGTTTTTCCTCTATGTCAAATATTCTTCTAAATATCTCAAATGCATTACACTTACATTCTCACAATAAATATAGAATGTAGGTACAATTATGAGTCGTTTTACATATGAGAAAACTGAGTCATGGAGAAATTTATGGGACTTGCTCAAGATTGCAGGGCTAAGTGGTGGAACCTGGAAGCAAACCTATGAAGCCTGTTTTGAGCTTGTTTTTCATACTGAGCTACAAGTTATAGATATACACACACACACGTGTATGTCTATACGTATATGTATATACACATATATAATCATACCTGTATTCATATATGTATATATCTATATATGATACACATGTATGCATATGTATGTCTATATATGTGTTTATAGATATGTATATATACATATAGAATAACATTTTTAAATATTTCAATTATTTAGTTAGAAAACAATATAATTTTTAATACAATTATTTTAACATAGAATTATTTGTTAAATGATAATTTTAGTGTTAATAATGTCAACGCCTATGCCGTTGGCTGATGTATATTTTTCACATTTTAATGAGTAAAATTTTGTTTAGAGGTGAGTATCATCCCTTCCTGATCTGTATAAAAATTGGTTATTATATATTTTTAACTATTTTCAGAGAAACAAATTAAATTTATGGTTATTTAATATGTTTTTGTTTTCATAACCTGATCATTTATCTATTGATAGTCATAATGTTAATATGTTAAAATTAAGTACGAACTTGATAGTACCCGTGGCAGCTACTTTTATAGTGATGGCTGTAATCATACACAGATGCTAAATCATATTTCACATTTTATCATTTTAAAAATGTGTTTTGTTTTTCTTATGATGTGTTTTTACATTTTTATGATGTTAGAAAGAGAAAATCCTGCTACCATGTAAGCATACCTCAGAAATTAAAATGCTGGATATATTTAATGGTGACATTGAAATAAAATGACATTCTTGAAAGCCATGTGTCTAAATATGTGACTTTTTCAAGTATTTGATATTAAGATTTAAAAAAAAACAACTAAAATGCAATAGAGATATTAAGTTACCTGATTCACAACTTAGTAGTAGCAGCCTACTTTTCTCCTGCCCAACACTGTCCTAGGAGCTCTGGTGTACCTTAAGTACCCATCCATCTCATTGTGACTCTCCACCCATGCTGGTTGTCATAAAAAGTGTCCAGTGATCCGGGTGACTACTTACTCGCACACAAAACCCCCTTCATCATCATAGTTGTTTAGGGGCTATTAGGAGTGTTTGATTTACCTAGTTCAAAAAATGTGAGATTAACTTATAACCCCTGAGTTATCTAGATATTTGCATTCTGAAAAGGACAGTCTTTCATGTAAATATTGCTGGTAGAGACTCAAATTCATTTAGAGCCAGAATTCTTAGATCTTCTTCTTCTTCTCCTTTTTTTTTTTTTTTTTTTTTTTTTTTTGACAACCAGTCTTACTCTCACCCAGGCTAGGGTTCAGTGGTGCTATCACGGCTCACTGCAACCTCCACCTCCCAGGTTCTAGAGATTCTCTTGCCTCAGCCTCCCGAGTAGCTGGGATTGCAGGCACACGCCACCATGCCCAGCTAATTTTTTGTATTTTAGTAGAGACGGGGTTTTACCGTGTTGCCCAGGCTGGTCTCAAACTCCTGAGCTCAGGCGATCCACCTGCCTCGGCCTCCCAAAGTGCTGGGATTACAGGCATGAGCCACCGCCCGCGGTCTTCCTAGATCTTTTAATCTCTGTTTAGTCACATATAAACTGATCCCATTGAACACTGAGGATGAATTTTTTTTATGTTTTTAGATTTATCTTCTATTTATTTTTCATTTTTGTGGATAATGGTTGTATATTTTTATGGGGTATATGTGATATTGTGATACAAGCATACAATGTGTCCTATTGATTATATATATTTATCATATTACATATAACATATAAATTGTATACATTTTATGTGTTATATGTGATAAAATGTATATAATTTATCATATATTATGTATTTGTCATAGGTAATATATAAGATATATTATAGATGATAAAATACGACATATACCTTGTATGTATGATAAGTGAATACATTAAAATAAAACAATGTAATAAGTAAAATATTTTTTGAACGTAATTTTTCTCCAAATACTAGATTTTATAGCATACATAAATGACTTGCAGTTGTAAAACTATACTTATGTTAAAACACATAATAATAATCTATTTGCATAATGTAACATGTATTTATACATAAATATAATTTAAAATAATAGTACATATTGCTTTTAAAAGCCATGATTTTATTAATGTAAATTGTGTGAACTATATAAATGATGTAAAACAAAAATTATATATCTAATCTGTCCATTTTGGCAGATATTTTTTGATATCCAACATGCCTCTACCATCTTTCACCTTGACCCACCAATATACTTTTAAATCATCCTCCAGCTATCATTAAGCTTCTTGCCATTGCTCTTATCTCTGAGTAACAGCTAGAGTGATTTATAAAGGGCCAATTTATTTTTGTTGCTCTCTCTCTTTTTTATTTTTATATTTACTTTTTAAAAATATTTTATTTATGGAAATGGGGTCTCACTATGTTGCCCAGGCTGGACTCAAACTCCTGAACTCAAGTGATCCTCCCTCCTCAGCCTCCTCAAATGCTGGGATGACAGGCATGAGCCACCACGCCAGGCAAGCCACCTTGCCCAACTGCTCTCTCTCTCTTAATACTACTCACTTAAGAATGGTTATAGTATTTTCCAATTACCTAAGCATTTAAAATAATTTATTTAAAATCAGGGGGTTTTTGATATTTTTACTTGTTTGTTTTGTCCTTTTGCTTGAGTTTGTGTTTTTGTTTTTTGGAACTTCCTACTGTCTATTTCAACAATCAAAATAATATAATGCAATTCTCAAAGCCTGAAAGCATTTGGTCAAGAATCAGTATGCTTCATTCTAGATTTCTCTCTGTAATATTATTACAAAGAATTATAGTGAGTATATAATGAAAATAGCTTAAAATCCAGCAAAACATGTTTTTCCTTGATATATAAGAAACAAATTCAATCAGATATGAACTTGCTTTGTAAATATTATCTCAGTTT
The DNA here is from genome assembly GCF_028878055.3 of Symphalangus syndactylus. NCBI lineage: Eukaryota > Metazoa > Chordata > Mammalia > Primates > Hylobatidae > Symphalangus > Symphalangus syndactylus. The sequence goes on from NC_072438.2 coordinate 77,335,226, forward strand.
ACTAAAGTTTTAATTTAGGCATCTATGTACCATAGCAAAGAATGCAGCATAAAAAAGAATCCATAAATAATTTTATAGGTCAATATACTTAATAATAAAATTTATTAGGCTTACTAAAATGTTACCCAGTAGGAAAGAAATAGAGTTGACATAATAATATTTCATAAGCATTCCAGACTTTGAAAAATTGCTTAATTTAAAAGTAAGATACTTTGGTTTTGGTTGATTAAGCTATTTAAACAATCCGTACCATTATATGCTGCAGATCTTTAGATAATATGATATAAAGCAAGCTCATAAAAATATTTACATTTCAAGATATATGTATTTTTTCTATTGCTGAAACATTACTGTGTATATTTTTATTGTTTTAAACGCATGTTACTATGGAAGTTTTCAAGCAAACTCTTCTGGATTGAAGATGGGAATTTTACATGGAAGTTCCTTACTCACTTCTAAACTTTACAGTAGGTTGATTTGCATGATTTTCATATACAGAGAAAAGCCTATTACTTTGGCTTTCTCGTGTTTTGATTATATTTTATTATTAAATTATTTATCACACATTTTACTGCAAATTTATTTGCCTAAGGAGTTGATTCTAAAATATATGAAGGGTTCACATGTAACCTTTTTCAGCCTCATCAGTGGCAGCATCTTGCTGAATAATGTAATGTTTATAATTACTATTTTAAATTACTTGATGAAAATTACATTGATATGCCAATTAATTCAAATAAATATATTTGATAATAACCAGAGTTGCTAATTCCAAACATCTTACTTTCTTTATCCCAGTGAATTTATTAACACGAAGAAAATCAGCCAGACTTTTTACTAAAAAAAATTCACTTATTTTCAACACCACTCCAACTACCGTGACCCACCAAAAGGTAAAAAATAAAAAGTTTGGTGTAATTACTGGGCTTGAAGTCCTTAACATACGGGAGGCATTATCGTATTTTAAATACCAACTTTGGTACCTGGCTATCATGGTTCAAATTCTGGCCCTTTCTTATTGGTTATGTGATTTGAGGCAAGTTTGTTTAACTTTCCTGGCTTCAATTTTCTCATCTGTAAACTGAATATCACATGACCCATTCATCCATAACAAGCTTAGAACTGTGAATAACACTTTGAAAGCAATACATAAGATTTGCCATCATATTTATTTTGGCACACTTTTAGTTGGAGTTTGGGCTTTTGTTTGTTTCAATCACATGATGGCTTCTGTTCTTCCAAGCTAATTAATATTCCCTTGTCCATGAATCTAGAACTCTCACAATATTTCTAACTTCTACTACCAGCATAGGTTACTAAACGCAGAGATAAAAACCTTATGCAGTTAATGTGACCTTTTTCCTTGCATTTGTTAATGCAGTCAATGTGACTTTTCCCCTTGCATTTTATTATGTACTCACTAACTCAGGCTTCCAAAATCTTGTAGTTATTTGTTTATATTTTTGGAGGGAAGCAATGGAAAATGCCTCCGTGTGGGATGAGTCACTCCAAAGAGTGTGACTAGAGACAGCTATTAGTATTGCTTGACAAAGCAACTTATTATTCACGCACTGAAAGGGAAAAGAAATTGCAATTGAGTGAATAGGAAAGGAAAGGCAGAAGAGGAAAAACATCAGTACAAACTATAACAGCCAGAAAATTAGATGAAAAGAATGAAGTCAAAGTTCTACAAGGAATACCAAATAGAAGTAGAACCTGCTGCACTACTTATCAGCTGCACACAGGCCAAGCTCCTTGAGGAAATCCAATTTGTTTATAGGAAGTGACCAAAGAGATAGAGCCAGGCAATTGATCCAATGTGCCCTGTAAGAAAATGTACCAGAGAAGCGGCTTTCCACAATTTAAAATGTTTTCCAGTACGCTTTGTTATTTATTAGAAACTACCCACTTTAAAATGGCACAAAGGATCCCAAATTCAGTGAGAGTTACTATTATATATCACAGCATTTAAATTTACATGACAGAAAAGGTACTGACCAGTGAATTCTCATTTTTCAAAATGTATTTAACCCTTTAAAACTGTCTGAGTTGATTCTGAAATATTTGAAAATATATCCATGATCATTGCAAGAAACTCAAACCTAATTAGGAAAAATACAAACAGAGCATTTTGACAAGAGGTATTTCAGATGAAGATTCCAAAGTGAGAGTAGGTAATACGGACCAAAGGATAGCATTACTCTAAAGACAAATACCATGCTGGTGAAAATGTGAGAGATATTGCAATAATCAATAAATATTGCTAAGGAATTAGTAAAGTTGAAGAAGGTGGAATAAGCTTTCCCCTAATTGTCTGGAATACAAGAAAAAATGATGTACAACAACTTAAGAAAACTGCAGGTTTAAAGAAAGACATTTGGAAATAGCAGATAATTTTTATAGTATAATAATCTATCAATTATGGCAAAGACAAATTTCAAGGAAAGCATGCCTAGAAATATAATCCTTGGTTAGAATAACCATTGATATCTAGTAATAGACACATATAATATTTAATAGACACGTTTAACAATGTATATGCACCTTGTAATTTTATGACTTTGGAAAGAAAAATCCAGAGAATTGTGTGGTGGTTTCACCCTATCCATATATTCCATATATTTACATATATTCACATGCAAACCAGAATAATTTTCTTTTACCTCCAGTTTCTTTCCATCCTAATTTAGTTTGTTCTTCATTTTTATATTTGCTATATAACTGACTGAATGATGCCTCTATGGTTATTAGCTGCCTATGTGCACAACAGGAACTAATTGTATCACAGTCATTTAAAAGTATTGCATCATCAAATATTCTTGAAAGCATTTGCAGGCTTAATGTTGTGCAAAATGATCTATTAGCTATAACTATATTTAAGCCTATGTTGTCTTTATGCTGAAATGGAAAAATTTTTCAGCTTGATAGAAAAATGCACTAAGTATCTTCAAAGTACACTTTCTAATGTGTGTGAATTAATATTCTAACAATAAATTTTCCTTCATAGCAAAACAGAATTTTTCATGGCTTCTTTCATTTATATTATGTTTCATTTATAATCTTATTTCAAATGTGGCAGTGTGCAAAACTACTGAATTTCTCTTCATATAATGAAAACATATTTATTTATTATTTTTAACAGAATGTATTATAAAAATACTTAAATGTTTAGAGGGATAAAATAGGTAGGTGTTAGTTTACATGGAGATTTTCAAGATGTTGGTTAAAATATTAAGAAACAATTGACTTTACATGCATGCATCCAATCCACTAATGTTTATTTTGTACTTACACAAAGCAAGCACTGTTTTGAGAGCTGAGAATGCCTCTCTGAACAACACAGACAACTTCTCTGTTTCCTAGAAGCTTATATTATTTTGAAAAATGACAAATAAACAAAATGAATAAATGATCAAATACCCAAATGACAAATATGAGTCTGTGATTCAACCTCTGAAAATAATTTCAAAAGGGTAATGTGGTTAGAGGTGAAAGTAAATACAGACAAGTTTGATATCTGGGAGGTTTCTCTCACCATTTCCTACATATGCTAAAATATGAATGACAAAGGAATAGCCAGAAAAAGTACCCAACAGAAGGGTAGTTCAACAAGAGGAAATAGATAATATCACATTTTGTGACAGATATGCCCAGTTGTCATCCAATATTGGGTCAGTTCTTTCTCCATAGAACTAGCAGAATATGTTCCTTCTGCACACACATCTTTGGCCAATAATGAATCACCTGCTCTGTTTGAGGACACAGGTTTTTGTGTTCATGCCATAGTACTGAGTCTCCTTCAAATATTAGACATATTCCACCTCCAAGGGCCGTTTATCAGCCACACACATGTAGTTAGGAAAGCAGAAATGATAGATATGTGATTAGAAGATAATTGAGAACATGGATAAAAATTTGTGTCCCTATATGGAAGCCACAGGAAGGAAAGCAGTTGTACTAGTCATTTTGATGTCAGCAGTGGGCTGTCTAGAGCAGCTGCTGCCATCACGCTAGTTGCAGCAGGGAGGCGCCAGTGGTGGTGGCTCAAGCAGCTGTGGGAGCAGCAATGGTGACAATAGGTCCCCTATGCCCCGTGTCCCTGAGGCAGGCGACCGTGCTACCCTGACCCCTCATACACACGGCCAGACAGGACCTGCTCCCAGTCCCGGAGCCTCTGTCATCACTAGAACCTCACTTCACGCCACATCCTGGGAGCCCGCGAGCACCTGCCTGAAGGCCCAGCTGGAACTTGCGGGGTTGGTCCCCAGGATGTCAGATTTGTTTGTGCGGGGATGGCAGGGGGACGCTGGGCCACCTGCAACTCACCCACCACCACTGCAGAGTGGGCACAGAGAGGAGGCAGTCAATCTCCAGAACCTACCCCTGGGAGACCCCAGAGCCTGCCACCCTGGGGGCCACCACGATGCGGACAGGCCGAGCCACCCACTAGCGGTGGAGCAGTGCCGTCGGGCCCAGAGGGGAGGGCAGAGAGTGGCCCAGTGAGAACCTAGAGCTCCTGGTCCAGGCTGTGAGGAGGCATGGCCAGGGCTGCCTGCACGCTCCACCGAGTGGGTGAGAGCTCCGCCCTCCCAGGAACAGGACCCGGACATCACTGCACTCCTCACCCTTGGGAACCTGGGAAGGCCCCCCTTCCCGCAGAGGCTCACAGGTGTCTGCTCCTGCTGCCTGGACTCTTCCCACTCCTGGTGCCTGCTCTGATTTCAGAGCGGGGTTGGGGTTGAGCCCAGGCTCTGTCACAGACTGGCTGGGTGTATGCATGCTCAGGGCAGCACTGACATGCCAGCCCCTGAAGCCTCGGCCCTCTCTAGACTTTGGGCACTGGGTGGCGACGAGTGCAGGGGAAAATAAAGGGGGCCTGTGATGGAAGCTTGGCGCTTGCTTGCAGGTGCCCCTTGGCAAGAGCAGCTTGGACACCATGGATGGCAGTGGGAGGCAGATAGGCTCCTAGTTGAATGGGGCAGGCCCGTGGTGAAATCCTACCTTCAAGCCAGGGAAGGCGTGAAACTGGGGGCTGGGCTGCCGGTCCTCTGGACCAGAGTGGCGACTTGTGGTGCTTTTCTTGTCCTGCCCATAGCCACCCATGGACCAATCTGTGTGCACTTCCTCCACTCTAAGGGCCATAAAAACCCTGGGCTCAGCCAGAGCTGAACAGACAACAGGAGGACCAGCTGCAGAGAGGAGCTACCCTCTCTGCTGGGAGCTGAACACTTGTGGGGACACCCTGTCTGTGGAAAGGAGCTTCCCCCTGTAGGTCTTCTCTGAGCTGTTCCATCACACAATAAAGCTCCTCTTCATCTTGCTCACCCTCTACTTGTCTGTGTACCTCATTCTTCCTGATTGCAGGACAAGAACTTGGGACCCACTGAATGGTGAGGCTAAAAGAGCTGTAACACAAACAGGACTGAAACTTGCCCCTTGCTTGCCACTTTGCAAGCAAAGAAAATGAGAGGATTTGAGGCCCTTCAGGAACCCAGACCTGGGAGCTCCTTACACCAGGGCTGTGACTCCATCTTTGGGGTCCTATGGTTGCTGGCACTTCTAAGCTTCCAGGAAGCATCATGTTCCCCAGTACTAGCCATGGAAGCAGCTTCTGGTGTGCCTGGTCCTGCCACAGCCTCACAGAGAGCGAGCACCCATGCCAGCACCTGGAGCTGCCTGCCCCACTGCAGCAGCAAGCATGTCTGGCTGTGCACAGTGGCTGAACCCCATGCTTGCTCACACATCTTTCGCTGCTCCACGCCTGACTTGCCCTTGGCAGGTGTGGGATCCAGGCTGCGAGAGTGAGCTGAGCACAGCCTGCCATATGGAGTGCGTAAAATGAGCCCAGTGGGCCTGAGCAAAACTTAGGCAAAGGTGCCACTGGCCACAGAGGTTTCCAGCCAGAAAAGCAACACCCCAAGGATCCTGTAGCAATCTGGAAAAAGGTAAAGAGAAAAGATGTTAAGCTGAAAAATACAAGCACGAGGAAGAAATCAAAATGTCATAAATTCTACATTTTTCTTGTCTTTATGTGAGGAAAATTATCCTTTCCTATTTGTATTGCCAGTGGCGCTGATGTCATTGAGAAGCTACCTAGGCCTCCCAAAAAATACATACCTTCTTGCCAGCTAGTATTACCGATTTAAAGATTTTATTTTTATTTTGTTCCTGTGCTCTCTTGTTGACTATTCAAATTTATGTTAGGAAAGGTAGCAGGGTGACCAACAGAGTCTTTTATCATATGTTACTTAGAAGCAGATAATCAGTTTAGAGGGAATATAGAGAAAAACAAGGAAGAAAAGAAGGAAAAATAAACATACACACACGGTGTTATCTGTTGAGTTAGAACTATTTACTAAGGATAACCCTTATTTTGGCCATCCTATTGTTATAGTAGGTAGTTAGGCAGACATGAGCAAGGGTAGGAGAGACACCCACTCCACACCAGGAGTGTCAGGCAATCATCAGGTGATGGTCAGGTGTTAAACTGTCACTGTAAAATAGTAATTGGTTGCAGGTGGTGCCAGGGAAAGGCAGTTTCCCAAAAGATAGAAAACACCTGAAGCTGGTGATCAGCTGCTTCCGGATAAAATCTCAGGAGTTGGTCAAGTGGGCTCAAACATGCGTACTGAGTCAAAATGACAGTTTAACTGGTATGTGACCTTCCTCTAGGTACACTCCACTGATAGGAAAAATGCCTCAAGTGGACATTTGTACAACTTCCGTAAACACACGGCCCCTACATCCCCTCCCAAGTGCTGGCAGGCTGCTGAGGATGAAAATGCCAACATATCAAGCCCCACGTCAAAGGTTAAATGGTGCGTGTGAATCCCTGAAGTCGCTCGCTTGGCCCTTTTCCAAGAGTACTTTACTTCCTTTCATTTCTGCTCTAAAACTTTTTAATAAACTTTCATTACTGCTCTAAATCTTGCCTCAGTCTCTCTCTCTGCTTTTTGCTTCTTGGTCAAATTTTTTCTTCTGAGGAGGCATGAATTGAGGTTTCTGCAGACCCATACCGATTTGCTACTGCTAACACTATGAAGTAGTAAAGGAAGAAAGAAAAACTGCATGTCATTATTGCAAGGAGCCAGAACACTGGATGAGGGATTGTAGAAAGAGGCCCTGGGAAATATAGACAGAGCAGAAACAAAGGATTTGGGAAAACCTAAAAGGGCAAAACTCTCAAATAGAGAAACAGGTTAAAATTTATGGGTCTGGAAAATCTCAGGGCTAGAAATTGGTGAAATGTTTCAGTAATGTTCCTTTCTGCTAACTTGCCCTGGCATTTTCTGGTAGACAGAAATGTGAATGTTATTGAACAGACATTCAATGCAACAGAATTAGAAAATAAAAATGTAGTTAGAGAGTGAGACTCCCTGGCCATAGAATATGAGAGACAAAAAAAGAAATCAGAAAGTCAAGACCTTTCTGGAGAAAATTATTAGCCGAAGAGGTTTGATGGCGTTAAAGATCAAGTGCTCCAATGGGCCCTTGATATTCCTTTTTGTAATGTGGAAGATTTCCCATATGTGTGTTTGTGTGCACACATGTGTGCATCCAGTAAATACCGTATATAACGGCACAAATTGAATTAGTTTTCAAAAATTTCAGTTATTTCTGTGCTGATGCTTTTTTTGAAAGAAAAATTGTTAGCTTAGTTTTAATAATACTAGTTGTTTAAATTATTCTATGCTTTTATATGAACTTTGTAGCTGTGTGGAAAGAAAGAAATGAAATACATTTTCGAATTAAGAATGCAGTACTCCACTTTTATCCACAGTTTTGCAGTTACTCATGGTCAAGTGTGATGCAAAAATAAATCAGCACAGTACAAGATAATTTGAGAGAGAGACTATATGAACACAAATACTATTATAGGCTATTGTTATGTTGTTATATTTTATTATTAGTTATTGTAAATATCTTAATGTTCCTAATTTATCAATTAAACTTTATTATAGGTATGTATTTATTGGAAAAATCATAATATACATAGTTTTGTACTCCCCATGGCTTCAAGCATCCACTGGTGATCTTGGAATGTATCCTTCCTGGATAAGGGGAAACTACTTTATTCTTACCAGAACTGCTACCCTCTGGATACCACGAATACTGTTATTTTTTATTTTTCTTTAAACTCTTATCTTAGGTTAACCGTACATGTGTAAATTTGTTATATAGGTAACTTGCGTGTCACAGGGATTTGGTATACAGATTATTCCATCACCCAGGTAATAAGCACAGTACCTGACAGGTAGTGTTTTGATCCTCCCCCTCCACTCCCCCTCCTCTCAAGTAGAGGGTTTCTGCATCCATTATCTCATTCTTTTTTATGGCTGAGCAGTATTCCATGGTGGATATGTACCATGTTTTGTTTATCTAGTCTACCATTGATGGGCATTTAGGTTGATTCCATGATTGCTATGGTGAATAGTGCTGCAATGAACATACGTGTGCATGTGTCTTTATGGTAGAACAATTTATATTATTTTGGGTATATACCCAATAATGGGATTTCTGGGTCGAATGGTAGTTCTGTTTTTAGTTCTTTGAGAAATTGCCACACTGCTCCCCACAATGGCTAAACTAGTTTAAATTCCCACCAGCAGTGAGTGAGTGTTCCCTTTTCTCCAAAACCTTGCCAGCATCTGTTATTTTTTGACTTTTTAATAATAGTCATCCATAAATTCTTTTCAATGGCCTCATTGTTTTATCACATTGTCTTGAAGATTAGAGGTTTTCTGTAGAAGCATTGATTTGATGGCCAAGCTTATTTCATATCCTTTCCCTTGCATTTCCTGGGGCAGTGAAGGGAAGTATCTTGGTTCTTCATATTTTGTATTAATCTATGAGACATTGTTTCATTAAGAAATTATAAAATGGGAAGAATGTTAAAATATTAAGGCCAAGATATGTAAACAAAATATAAATGCATTTAAATCAAGTACCTGAACATTATAATCAGATGGTTTTAGGTAATGTATTTATTTCACTTTTCTCATCTGTAAAGTAATGACTGGATTAGTGTTTTTACATATGACCATTATAAGGAATATGCGACATAACCAATGACCAATGGTCATTTGCATGTGTTAAATGTCACTGTTTTTTGTTCTGGCTTTAAAAAAGAAATATTCCAATATAAATATAATACATCCTATTTAGAGATAAAGAATCTGAGGCTTAGAATGTTAAAATGCTGCCTAGGTAAGGTCTTATTTAATAGTAGAAATTAACTTTCTTCCTGGAGAAACAAGAGGAAATACATAATCCTGTGAACTTTTAGAAGAGGTAAAACATAAAAAGGGGCCTATTTTGACAGTAAATGTGGGTACATGATATAAATTCAAATACATGCTCTAATTCTAAATCTTTAAAGTACTAGATACGACACTATATTGCCACATTTTATTTATCAATTTCTTGTCCATATCCCCAACTAAATTTTGAACACCTACATAATTGAAATCATGTATATTTCAATTACTTTTCAAATATAGGGTCTTTAGCAAGAAGCTAATTTGCAGTGCTCAACATATATTTTATTTAATAATATAATTAACTAAAGGACTTATAAATGTGAATTCTTACAGAATAGTTACAAATAGATGATGTAGGTTAGCAGAATATTTGGCATCTAATTTGCTCACTGGAGCAAAGTTCCTGCTTCACTGTTATATTCATTGCCAGGATGGATTAAGCATATACAGACATGCTACATATTTCCACGTAAAATGAAGAGTGAAAACTGCTATACAGAGACAAGAAAGGGACATTTGCAGCAAGTCTGTCTATTATAGAGCTTGTATCTGTTGATCCCGCTGAGTTCATAATGCTAAAAGGACTCCTTTCCTGCTGAGTGCACAGTGTTTGGTGCACGCATGACTGGGCTTTCTGAATTAGTGTAGCATCCTGCAGTAGTGAGTCATGGAGATGCTGAGAGGCCTTGATCTTCAATGATTCATATTGCACACAAGGGGAAATTGCTCCAGCTTATTACTTTATTTATTGTTTATCCAGACTCTCATTATTTTATGAATACATGCCAATAAAAACAAATATATAGAAATTATTTTGAAATTACAAGTAAGAACTGTTTTTGTCAATTTATTTTATATTATATATCGTAGTTTTAGTGCTGTTTCTTAGAGGAAAAAACTATACAACTTTAGTTTTCAGCCTTTTGAGATTTTTGAGAATCAAGAAAATTTTGAAGTACTTTATTTTCAAATTTAGTTCTTTTTAAAATGGACACATAAAATTGTATGCATTTATTGTGTGCCATGTAATGTTTTAAATATATATACATTGTGGAATGGTTAAGTCTCACTAATTTACCTATACTTTACTTCACATAGTTATCAATTTTGTGGTAAGAAACTTAACATGCACTATCTTAGCATTTTTCGATAATATAATATATTGTCATTATCTATATTCATCATCCCGTACAACATTTATTCCTTCTATCTAATTATTTATCCTTTGACCAACATTACCCCAACTGTTCCTCTCCACTGAATACCCCAGGGACTATTGGAAGCCACCATTCTACTCCCTACTTCAAAGGATCAACTATTTAACATTCCACACGTGAGTGAGATTATGTGGTATTAGCCTTTCTGTCTCTGGCTTATTTCATTTGATGTAACATCCTCCAGGCTCATTCATGTTGTCACAAATGACAGAAATTATTTTGTATGGCTGAGTAGTATTCCATTGTGTGTGTGTATGAATTATATTTTCTTCATTCATCCATTGATGAACACATACATTAATTCAGTACCTTGGCTATTGTAACTAGTGCTGCAGTAAACATAATAATGTATGTCTTTGATGTTCTGATTTCTTTACTTCTGGATATTTGCCCAGCTGTGGCATTGCTGGATCATAAGGTAATTACATTTTTGATTTTTTGAGAAGTCTTCATACTGTTTTCCACTATGAGTGTAGTAATTTACATTCCTACCAACGGTGTGCAAGGGTTCCCTTCTCTCCACATCTTCATCAAAATTTGTTATCTTTTGTCTTTTTTGATAATAGTCATTCTAATAAGAATGATTTGACATTGTGGCTTTGATTTGCATTTTTCTGATGATTAGTGAAGTTAAGAAATTTTTCATATATCTGTTAGACATTTTTTGTATTTTGTGAAATGTGTATTCAAATGTCTTGTTCATCTTTTAATCAAGTTATTTGTTTTCTTGTTATTGAGATGTTTGCATTCCTTATATATTTTGGAATGTACACCTTAATAGATATGTGCAAATATTAACAATATTAATAGATAATATAGATAATAGATGATATTACTAGATGGTGTGCAAATATTTTCTCCCATTCTGTAAGCTGTCTCCTCATTCTGTTAATTGTTACCTTTGCTGTGCAGAAGCCTTTTAGTTTGATTGAATTTCACTTGTCTATCTTTGCTTTCATTGACTTCTGTGTTTTTGAGATTAAATCCAAAAAAAATAATTCCCAGACCAACGTCAAGGAGCTTTTCCCCTGTTTTCTTCTAGTAGTTCCACAGTTTTACACTTAAGTCAGTCTTTAATCCATTTGGGGTTTATTTTTAAATACGGCGAGAGATAAGAGTCTAATTTCTTTCTTCTACATGTGCATATCCAGTTTTCCCAGCAGCATTTATTGAAAACTATCCTTTCTCCATTGTATGTTCTTTGCACCTTTGTCAAAAATCAGTTGTCTGTAAAGGCTTAGACTTATTTATGTTCTTTCCATTCTGTTCCAGTGGCTTATGTGTATGTTTTAATGCAGTACCATGCTGCTTTTGTTACTGTAACTTCATAGTATATTTTGAAGTCAGGTAGTGTGATACCTCCAGCTTTGTTGATTTTGCTTACAATTGCTTTGGCTGTTTAGTCTTTTGTGGTTCCATATAAATTTTAGGATTACTTTTTTCATTTCTGAGAAGAATGCCATTGATATTTTGTTAGTGATTGCATTGAATCTGTAGATTTCTTTGAGTAGTATGGATATTTTAACAACATTAAGTCTTTCAATCAATAAACACAATATATCTTATCACTTATTTGTGATTTTTTTCATTTTTCTCATAAATAGTATAGAGTTTTCAGTGTAGAGATATTTCACCTCAGTGTTTAAATTTATTTTTAAGCTTCTTTGTAGCTATTGTAAATGAGATTGTTTATTTGATATTTTTTCTGGGAGTTCATGTTAGTGCATAGAAACACTATTGATTTCCATCATGTTGATTTGTATCCTGAAACTTTACTGAATTTGCTTGTTAGTTCTAATAGTTTTCTGGTGGGGTCTTTAGAGTTTTCTGTATATATTAATAAGATCATGTTGTATTCACACAGAGACATTTTAACTTCTTCATTTCCAATTTGGATGCCTTTTATTTCTTCCTCTTGCCTGATTGCTCTGGCTAGAACTTTCAGTACTATGTTGAACGGAAGTGATGAAAGTGGGCTTCCTTGTTTTTTACCCAGATCTTCGAGAAAAAGCTTTCAACCTTTCCCCATTGGGTACAATGTTGGCTATGGATTTGTTATACATGGCCTTTACTGTATTGATGTACATTCCTTCAATACTGAATTTGTTGAGAGTTTTTATCATGAAAGAATATTGAATTTTCAAACTCTTTTTCTGTATCTATTGAAATGATCACATAGCATTTGTTTTTGATTCTGTTAGTGTGATGTATCATGTTTATTGATTTGATTATGTTGAACCACTTTTGCATCTCTGGGATGAATCCCACTTGATCCTGGTGAAGTAAATTTTAATATGCTATGGAATTTGGTTTGCGAGTATTTTGTTGAGAATTATTCCGTCTATGTTCATCAGGGACATCGCAGGGATATTTTCCTGTAATTTCCTCCTTTCAGTTGTGTCCTTGCAAGTTTTGCTATCATGGTAATGCTAGAATAATAAAATGAATCTGGAAGTATTCCTTTCTCTTTAATATTTAGGAAGAGTTTGATATGAATTTTTATTAGTTCTTTAAATACTTGGTAGAATTCAACAGCAAAGACATCCAGTCTTAGCTTTTTTTTGATGGGAGATATTTTGTTATTGGTTCAATATCTTTACTCAGATTTCCTTTTATTCATAATTCAATTTTAGTAGGTTATGTGTATCTAAAGCTTTATCATTTATTATGGGTTATTTCATTTTTGAGTGTATAATTATTCAAAATACTCTCTTATGATCTTTTGTATTTCTGCTTTATCAATTATCATGTCTTCCTTTTCATCTCTGATTCTGTTTGAGTCCTCTCTCTTGCTTTTCTTTTTATCCAACTAAAGTTTTGTGTTTTTTTATGTTTTCAAGAAGACAAATATGATTTTTGTTGATCTTTCTATTGATTTTATTGTCTCAATTTCATTTATTGTGCTTTAACTTTATTGTTTCCTTCCTGTTATGAATTTTGGTCTTACTTTGTTCCTGTTTTTCCAGTTCCTTGAGAAGTAACATTAGGTTGTTTGTTTAACATCATTTTCTTTTTTGACTTGGGTATTTATTGCTGTGAACTTCCCTCTTAGTACTGCTTTTGCTGTATCTTCTACGTTATTTTATGTGGTATTCCAGTTTTCGATGTTCTAAAAATTATTTAGTTTCCCTTTTAATTTATTTATTGGCCCATTCTTTTTTCAGGAACATGTTGTATAATTTCTGCATATTTATAAATTTTCTGATATTTCTCCTATTATTGATTTCTAGTGTTAGAAATGTTGTGGTCAGAAAAGATGCTTGATATAATTTCAGTCTTCCTGAATATATTAAGAATTGTGTTTTTGCCTAATATATGATCTATCCTAGAGAATGTTCCATGTGCATTTAAGAAGAATGTGTATTCTGCAGCTATTAGATGGAATGCAGTTATTTATTGTGACACTTTTTAGGGTAACATAAAATAAAAGCATGCCAGGACTTTTTTGGAGGGGAGAGTGGTGAAAATGAGGATAATAAAAAAGGATAAAAGCTACAATAGATTGGTGGTGACCTACAAATGCATTTTTTCATAATTGATTTTCCCTAAATGAATTGGTATGAGTTTACCATGCATTTATTGGTTCTTGATAGAGCTGGATTTTTGTTACTGACTATAGTAACAAATTTATTTCAGTTGATTTCTAGGCCAGTGCATTTAGTACTATTTTACAATTCAATTAGACATTTATTAGTCTTCTTTGATAGTATCAATAATTTTCTTTAATAAGAATTTTATTGCAAAGAAATAAATATGATTATTTACAAATATACTTACACGTCTATTTTCTGCCAGTTGTTTCACAAAAATTATTGACTAATAATATGATCTAACATAATCTATCAGAAAGATTTAGTATGCATTTGGGGTTGACATAGTTCGTCTCCCATGAATGACTTCAAAGCCTCAATGGTTCCATTTCTTAATATTCAGTAATCTGGTTTCTATTTTAACTCATCTTACAGCATTGCCTGTGCTGTGTTCTTTAAGTCAAATACAATTTCTTACTTCAGGTGTCAATTATTTAACTTCATTTAGATATTTTATAATGCTTATCAGTCATCTCAGCTAATTCTTTGCCACTTTACTTTTTAATATATTTCCAACTTCTGTGTTTTCATCTAACTGTATCTTTCTTTTGTTTCCTTTAGTCATATCTCTTCATTTCCCATGTCTCTGAGACATTTCTTTCTTGCAGCAAAGTGCTTTTATTTCTCTAAATGAAATGAGTCTTCATTTTAAATGTGCCCCACTTGTCTAACAACGTAACTCACATTTACTTTGATACCATGTAACTAATTCAGCCACAACACACATAACATTTATGATACACACCTTCATGTCTACCATCAGAATAGTTCCTTTTCTGCATTTTACCTCTTCTGAAAATCTACAGAGATATCTTAACCTTGTTTTCCTAAGAAAAAATTATATAACTTTTTTAATCATTTTTGCATCTCAATATGAGATGTATTTTAACTTACAATATATAAAGCTGCTTTTACATATTTTTTCTGCTGATCTTTCTGACAAAAACAATCTGTATTGTACAGCAAGATCAAAAGATTGTTTTACAAAGTCAACATATTTATAAGTATTTTGTTATCCACATATTTAAATCTTTACCTTCTCAAAACACAAAGTACAATTATGTTTTGTTAAAATGGAAAAGAAATAGAACTGAAAGGATTACAAGACTTCATTCATTCACAGGAAAAATAGATTATGCAATAGAAAAAGTTGAGATAAGTTTAAAAAGAGAAACTCTAACGTTTGGTTGAGATGAAGATCAAGAAACTACAAGATAGTGGGGAGGAGAGGGAAAAAGTAGAATGCACACACACTTCAGGAGATGCAGGTAAAAGAAAGGAGATTAAGCCATACTTAGGCTTCTGCTTTTTAGTATTAGATATAAATAGAAGGGAGACAGCTATTCTTCTTTAATTTGGGGAAACTGATGTAAAAAGCCTAACAAATTCATTAAAATATTTTTTCATGTGAGAATTTGTTCTTGAAACTCTGAAGAGATTTATGTTTGTTTGTTTCCCCTGAATCCATAATTCTGAGGAAAATTGTTTAGAAGCATAAGAAAATATAATTTTTATGTGAGAATTTAATTTTTAACATTTAACAGGAAAATGTTACTCATTCAAAGGCATCCACTGATATCAAGTCAATGGCAAGATCAGGACACACTGATGCACAGCCAAAGGTTAAGTTAAGCATTTCTGAGACCAGGGCGGGACCAAACATGAAAGAAAAGTTCATGAACTAATCAGTGAGTCCCTCTTGTAGTTTTTGCCAAATTACAAGTGTGTGTCTGTGGCCCCCATCTTCTGTGAAAAGAGAATCATTTTGCAAATAAAATATATTTTAATATGGTTATAGACACAGTATACGTTGTACGAATGAGTGGTATTTTGAAAAGTAACAGTTTTTTTAATAAATTTTGTCCTGCATTTGTCAATCAACAAGGAAATTCGAAGGTGAAGTTATTTGAATACTACCTGATGACATTTGCTGGCATTTTCCAATGCATTAATATTAACTATTGGCTGCAGTCCATTGCAGGTACAATTAAATTTAATATTCCTTATGTTATAAGTAATTTTTAGATGTCTATAATAATGAATAAAAAGTTTAAAAATACTAGAAATATTTTAATAATGACTATGGCTTTGGGATTCTACAGAATTTCCAGGAATTCTGATTTCTCATTTTCAGTTTTGCATTTTTTTTTTGCTAGGTGGATGAAATTCCCCTTTTGATATAATCTGTCTTAATACTGACGTATATGATTATCTACTTTTAAACATCATGTGATGGAGAAAAGGAAAGAAGAGAAAAAATAACTAGTATACACATATATTCACTTCAAAAGAAGTAAGAAATCTTATTCCATTGCAGTTCTCATTTCTGAATTGAGCCACCTAGTTGTAGCTAATTGTAAATCTTTGTTTTATAAATTCAAAACAATAAACTCAACCTGATCGAGCTTATGTTCTTTTCATACCTAGCCCCCAATGTTGGGATCCATCTTCACAAATAATCTATAGGTTTTTGTTAGTATTAACAACATAATGCAATTATATTTTTGTGCACCACGCCTGCTTGTGTGGTATAATCTGTCCCTAGCTCTCAAAGCTCTCTGCGACTTGAGTCTGGTGAAACCTAAGGAAGCAGTAAGAGATGCAGGAGTATACTAGCACAAATAAGAGCCACTCAAAGATGTCCAGGCTCTAATGCCTGGAACCTGTGAGTATGTTACTTTGCCTGGCAAAAGTGACTTTGCAGATGTGACTAAATTAAGAATCTTCAGAAGGAAGGCTGTCTTCGGTTTTCTGGGTTGGCCTATTATAACCACAAAGGTCTTAAGAAGAAGACGGTAGAAAGGCCAGTGTGAGAGAAGGAGATGTGGTGATGGAAACAATCAGCAGGAGGTTGGAAAACCTCATAACTCCGGCTTTAAAAATAGAGGATAGGGCTGGCCCCAGTGGCTCACGCCTATAAACCCAACAATTTGGGAGGCCAAGGTGGGTGGATTACTTAAGGTCAGGAGTTTGAGACCAGCCTGGACAACGTGGTGAAACCCTGTCTCTACTAAAAATACAAAACTTAGCTGGGCATGGTGGCACATGCCTGTAATCCCAGCTTCTCAGGAGGCTGAGGCAGGAGAATTGCATGAACCCAGGAGGTGGAGTTTGCAGTGAGCTGAGATCGCACCACTGCACTCCAGCCTGGATGACAAAGCAAGACTTCATTTCAAAAAAATAAATAAATAAATAAAAATAAAAAAGGAGGATAGGGTCATGAGACAAGGAATGTGAGAAGCCTCTAGGAGGTAGAAAACGTAAGGAAATAAATTCCCTCCTAGAGCTCCCAGAAGACATGGAGACCTGCTGAGATACATAGATTTTAGCCAAATAGGACCAATTTTGAACTCTGACTTTTAAGACTATAAGATGATAAATTTGTATTGTTTTAAGTCACTAAGTTTGTTGTAATTTGTTACTGAAGCCATGGGAAACTAATGAGGGGATAAATCCTGCAAAGGATCATCAGTGTTTTACAAAGCAATTATTTTACAGAAAGTTATATTTTTTGCAGATAAAGAAAGATTAAGCTCATAGAGGGTAATCATCAAAGAGATGCTTTAACTGGTGAAATAAAATCAGAATAATTTATAAGCTTAAGTTCTTTGGTTTCATTTGAATTTACCTACATACCCATCCCATTTTTCAAGGCTTTTCTCTTACAAAATGAATGCTCGATTTTAACGTAAGAGACCTTGAGCATTTTGAAATTCCTTTTGTGCTATAGCTCAGACCCAAACAGGATTAGATTCTGGATTTTGTTTTCAGGAACCTCTAACATGCAAGAGCTGAGAGTTTCTCTTTATGTATTCATATGAGCAAAATCTGGGGCTTTGTAGTTAAAGCCATGAACTCATTACTTTATACCCCAAGTCTCTTATTGCATTTTGAAGCAATCATCTAACCCCATTGTATCTTTTGTTTCCATCATTTTTTTTTCAAATTTAGAAAAAAAGGTCTCACTTTTTCACCCAAGCTGGGTTGCAGTGGCATGATCACAGCTCACTGTAACCTCAAATTCCTGGGCTTAAAGGATCCTTCTGCCTCAACCTCCCAAAGTGCCAGACTACAGGTGACAGCCACTATACCCAGCACCATATCCTTTTATATAACTTATCACCTGTTAACTTGCCTTTTATGCACAAGTAATTACCAATGTCAAAAAGTAGTATTTTAAGTCATTGTTTTGACACTTTCTATGTTTTGCCATTCTGTGAACTACTACCACTCCTTTTACCCTCAGAAACACTGTCATAATGTCTTAAAACTGAATCATACAAGATAAGTTATTTCAGATAAATCATATCCAAATCAAATAAGCCATTCTTATCCAAATCAAATAAGCCATTCTTAAGGTTCTGTTCCTCTAGACACATTTCTGGTTCTAAATTCTGTATCAGTGCATTAATTAGAAAAGCAGAACTCATTATGGAGTACATATGAAAGGATTTACTACAGACATCGTGAGGGATGATTACAAAGTCTAGGTAGGACTGTTGCTTCTATATCTGGATCTACATCCTAAGGTCAGAAGGGCATTAATATGGTTAGGTTTTGTGTCCCCACCCAAATCTCATCTAGAATTGTAATCCCCAGGTGTTTAGGGAGAGACCTGGAAGGAAGTGATTGGATTATGGGGGCAGTTTCCTCCATGCTGTTCTTGTGATGGTGAGTGAGTTCTCACAAAATGTGATGATTTTACGAGGCAGTTTTCCCTGCTCTTTCTTGAGGGTCTCTCCTGCTGTCTTGTGAAGAAGGTGCCTGTTTCCCCTTCTGCCATGATTGTAAGTTTCCTGAAGACTCCCCAGCCATGCTAAACTGAGAGCCAATTAAATCTCTTTCCTTTATAAATTACCCAGTCTCGGGTTGATATGGTTTTGCTCTGTCTCCTCACCCAAATCTTATCTTGTAGCTCCCATAATTCCAACATGTGGGAAGGACCTGGTGGGAGATAATTGAATCATGAGGGTGGTTTCCCCCATACTGTTCTCATGGTAGTGAATGAGTCTCACAAAATCTAATGTTTTTTCTTAAAAGAGAGTTTTCCTGCACAAGCTGTCTTTCCCTGCTGCCATCCATGTAAGGCATTACTTGCTCCTCCTTGCTTTCTGCCAAGATTGTGAGGCCTCCCCAGCCTTGTGGAACTATAAGTCCATTAAACCTCTTTTTTTTTGGAAATAGGCAAGTCTCGGGTATGTTTTATCAGTGGCATGAAAATGAACTAATACTGTAAATTGGTACCAGCAGAGTGGGGCACTCCTGAAAAGATACTTGAAAATGTGGAAGTAACTTTGGAACTGGATAACAGGCAGAGGTTGGAAGTTTGGAGGGCTCAGGAGAAGATAGAAAAATGATGGAAAGTTTGGAATTCCCTGGACACTTGTTGAATGACTTTGACAAAAATGCTGATAATGATATGGACAATGAAATCCAGGCTGAGGTGGTCTCAGATGGAGATGTGGAACTTGTTGGGAACTGGAGTAAAGGTGACTCTTGTTATGTTTTAGCAAAAGGATTGGTGGCATTTTGCCCCTGCCCTGGAGATTTTCGGAACTTTGAACTTGAGAGAGTTGATTTAGGGTATCTGGCAGAAGAAATTTCTAAACAGCAAAACATTCAGGAGGTGACTTGGGTGCTATTAAAGGCATTCAGTTTTAAAAGGGAAACAGAGCACAAACAGAGCATAAAAGTTTTGAAAATTTGTAGCCTGGCAATGTGATAGAAAATAAAATCCCATTTTCTGAGGGGAAATTTGAGCTAACTGCAGAAATTTGCATAAGTAACAAGGAGCCAAATGTTAGTCACCAAGACAATGGGGAAAATGTCTCCAGGCCATGTCAGAGGTCTTCACAGCAGTCCCTGCCATCACAGGCCCAGAGGTTTAGGAGGAAGAAAATGGTTTATAGGTTGGACCCTGGGTCCCTGTGCTGTGTGCCGCCTATGGACTTGGTTCCCTGCACTGAGTGGCTTCAGCTGTGACTAAAAGGGGCCAAGGTACAGCTTGGGCTGTTGCTTCAGAGGGTGGAAGCCCCAAGCCTGGGCTGCTTCCGCATGGTTTTGAGCTTGCGGGTGAACAGTAGTCAAGAATTGAGATTTGGGAACCTTCGCCTAGATTTCAGAGGATGTATGGAAACACCTGGATGCCCAGGCAGTTTGCTGCAGGGGCAGGACCCTCTTGGAGAATCTCTGCTAGTGCAGTGTGGGAGGGATAGGTGGGATCAGAGGCCCCAAAGAGAGTCCCTACTGGTGCACTGTCCAGTGCATTGTGGGGTATAGCCCCTCTCCTGGCTGCTTTTATGGGCTGGTGATGAGTGGCTGTAGCTTTTCCAGGTGCACAGTGAAAGCTGTGTGTTGATCTGCCATTCTGGAGTCTGGAAGACGGTGGCCCTCTTCTCAGAGCTCCTATGTGTTGTGGGAGAGACCCAGTGGGAGACAATTGAATCATGGGGGTGTTTTCCCTCATACTATTCTCATGGTAGTGAGTAAATCTCAAGTGATCTGATGGTTTTAAAAAAGGGAGATTCCCTGCACAAGCTCTCTTGCCCTGCTGCCATCCATATAAGACATGGCTTGCTCCTCCTTGCCTACTGCCATGATTCTGAGGCCTCACCAGCCACGTAGAATGGTAAGTCCATTAAACCTCTTTCTTTTGTGTAGTGTCTAGTCTTGGGTATGTCTTTATCAGCAGCATAAAAATGGACTAATACAAGGATATTTCTTTATAACAGTGTGAAAACAAACTAATATAGGCTATCAGGAAGAAAAGATGAACATGAAGTAGAGGAAGCACAGAAAAACCTGCACCAGTGAGGATGTACTGTAACCCACAAGGAAAGCCTGTCTCAGTCTCTCATTGTCTGGATTCCTTTCAACTTCAGTGATCAAGGTGTTTGTTCTAAATGACAGGCTAATGCCTTTCACCATAAAGCAAAACACATACTTGGACCAGGATTTGAAAAATCTTAAGGAAGAAATCCACCACGAGCTAAAGCTTTGGTCTTGGTTGCTGCCTCAATCCAGCAGCAGATAACAGTTAGGGGATAATTAGCTGGTAAGCAATGACTCCAGTGCCCTCCCCTGACTTTATTAGTATAAAAGTCTGGGTCTACTGTTTCACCTCCGCCTTCAGTATCTTGAATAAAATCACTGTGGTCTACAATAATTTGAGTTGACTCAAATACAAATTCACAATAGTATCCAAAATATTTCAAGCCAGTATGGCCACTGCTATTTACTATTCACAGTAGATAGATGCCACAGAGTTGAAATAGGGTCTTCAAGACCACCTATTTTACTGAGAAGTAAGCCTTTAGTTGTAGGAAGTTTGAGGGCCTGGGGTAAACTCTGGGTGTTGGAGAAGGGCCCTTGTAGAAGGGTTTGGCAGTGGCTATTAAGAAAGTCACCTGTAAGTTTTTCAAATGTTAACAACAGTTTGATTATACTATTGGCATGCTGTCAACTGTGACAATTCAGCAAACATGTTTTGAATGCATGATGAATGAACATTTTAATGATTCTGTTGTTCAGCAGAAAAAGTGAATTTGCTCTCCATTGCATCTTTGAAATAATTCATAATCCTTATTCCTTTTAAACTCACAGTTTAACATACTATTTTAAGTATCACTTTTCATAGATTTAAAATTAATTTGCATTTTATTGTAGTCAATATACATTTAGACTCTCAAGATCAAAAATTCAATGGTAATTTGATTATTTGCATGTATTAATTAGGTCACTTACTTGGTATTTCAAATGCAGATATAGATTGCAACTATCAGAGAGATGATGTGAAGAATCTCAAAATATATAATTCCTTAATGCATTTTATGCTAATTTTTGTTTGTCTAGTTATATTGTAAAAGGTTAAAAAATTCAGTATTCTTTTGCTGTAGGTTAGAAATTTTATTCATATTTACAAATTTAATTTTATATTTTTTGGGTTAAACATAGTAATTTGACCATTTTACATAAGTATAGTATTTATACATTTTATAATCTCACAATAATATTTACAGAAGAAAAAACTCAATATATTTTGTTTTTCAAATAAGTGTCTAAATTCATTCTTGTAATTTACTATTTTTAATAGTAGCCTAAATATTGTTTTTTTTCTAAATTTGAGTTTGATATTTACACTGTATAACATTGAAAGATACAAAACTTTCTCAGGAGGTAAGTAAAGACTATTTGACCCTTAAATCTCATTTTCTTTCTAGAACTCTAGGGAACCTAGCTCATTATTTCTTCAATTCGAATACTAATAGTGTTTTTCCGAGTGTGTAACATATTTGTTAATACATAAATGTATTTCCATTTTATAATGTATTTTGACTTTAGCCAATCTGATTTTAATATATGCACTAGTACTACGTTACAAAAAATAAAATTGCAATCAATTGTGTGATTTATAGTGATGTTCTTCAGATCTTTCTAATAGGTTATGTTTTAAATAATTCACTGTTTTCTAAGATGGAGTTGATTTCATCATAAAAGGTATGTTTAGGCTATTAAAAAGTATGTGCATTGGGATAGAAATAGTCATGAGAACTCATCTGGGAAGCCCATGAACTGTGTCAAAGTGAGAAAAACTGTGCTTGATGTGTTTGATGATTGCCATAACATATTTCACCTTTCCACATTCAATGATAGTGTTATTATTTATGTACCAGGGAATAATTACTTATGTATCCCAGAAATTTTTTATTTATTTTATATACTTACATATTTACTCATTTTTAGTATGGGCCCTTTGTACTCTCATGAAAGTAATTTATTAATTCATTTATTCACCACTGGCTGGTTGGTGGTGACTAATCTCTCAGGCAAGATACCTTCTATACAGGATTGTTCTTCCTGGAGGAGTAAGCCATTATGCAATTATAAATCATCACCGTACACTTTTTACAACAGCTGGAGGATAGATGAACCGGCCTCATGAGGAGATCTGGGCATGGTCACTACAGCATTCACTGTATCAACCCTTGACCTTGCTCAGATTTATTTACTATTTATGTTGTTTACTATGTTCAGATTTATTTACTATTTATGTTGTTTACTATATTCAGACAGAGATTCAGCAGAGTTTTCAGTCACAACTTGCAGGAAAAAAAAAATAAACTTATGGGATGTGAATTGATGAGATTAAGTAATCTCAATAGCAGTTGAACTTGAGTTCAAAATGATATTCGTCATGCCCTTTCTCTGTCACTCATTCATGACTCCCTACCCTTCCACCAAGCCAGTATTTCTTTAATTGAAGAGGTTTGCCTGGAGGGATAACACAGCCTCTTATTCTAATGGTTTCTATGTCTATTTCCCCTTTGAATTTGTGCATGTGTATCAAGAGATACACATGTGAACGACTCAAATGCCAAATATATTTATACTTGTACCTATTAAATAATTACCACACATCCTTATGATGATCAGGTTCCATTACTCTTGCTAATATGGAAATTTGTTTCTGCGCTTTCTGTTACAAGGATGTGAGAAATCATCCAGACAACACTGCAGCCATACATTTAAATTTACTGGTACTCTTGCAGTATCCCCTGGAGAAATGGGTCCATCTAAGACCTGGGCTTTTTTGATAAAACACTGTATATTTGTTGGAATTGAGAAACAAAAAATTCTAAATGTATCATTGACAGTAATGGAGAATAGAGCCATGCTTACTTCTAATTTACTGGTTCCAAGAATCATGTATGTAATTTCTCAGTGTTGGAACACACACAGTGGAACTTGCGTACTAATGTTCACCTGCCTAGTAGATGGTGGATGCTGTCCATTGTAAAAGGCAGGTCAATTAGTCAGAAGTTATATTTGTGGGGTTTAATATTGGTAGATCAGATAACTCTGTGATTCTCTCAAGCAGAAGTGCTTAATGAAGTCCTCTAGGCAAAGAAGGCAAACCAATATCTGCACTGTGCATCAACTCCAGTAAGGAGGAATCATTGTCTGATGTAATCAGCTTGTAACCAAGTTGCTAATGTT
Organism: Symphalangus syndactylus; assembly: GCF_028878055.3. Lineage (NCBI taxonomy): Eukaryota > Metazoa > Chordata > Mammalia > Primates > Hylobatidae > Symphalangus > Symphalangus syndactylus. The sequence goes on from NC_072438.2 coordinate 77,359,289, forward strand.
ATTCTCAAGGAACGATCCTACTCTTCTGTCTTTACAAGTCTTTGAAGGTGGCATTAATATGCCATTGTCTCTGAGACATAATTTTGGTTTTGATTTTCTACACCAATGGTGACAACATAGTCTTAAATTATTTTATTTGGATTTTCCTACCACAACACATCATATTCTAAAGGGCAAATAGATCAATGTGAGGACTTTGCCAATTGCTAAGATTCTTCACTCCATTTGTATATTCATGAATTTGAGGAACAACCAATTGAGCTAAAGAGTGTCATTCAGACTAAAGGCTTTATCACTTCCCAGGACAAACCAAATGCATTGACTGATTAATGCTAAGATATAACAGCTGGCATGGACTTAGTAGTGCCCTATCTCCCCACAAAGCCTATTTGCTGAAGACCTAACTCCTAGTGTGACTGTATTTGGAGACAGGGCTTTTAAGACGGTAATAATAGTGACATGAGGTCATAAAGGTTGGGCCCTAATCCAACAGGACTGGTGTATTTATAAGAATAGAATAAGATACCAGTGATGTATGCACACAGAATAAAGACCATGTGAAGACACAGTGAGAAGATGCCCATCTACAAGCCAACAGAAGAGGCCTCAAGAGAAAGGAACTTTGCTGGTACCTCGATCTTGGTTTTCAAGACTCCACAACTGTAAGAAAATTAATTTTTGTTTAAGCCAACCAGTCTATGTAGTTTTATTATGACAGCTTGAGAAGACTAACACAGTAGCCCAGCATTCTTGGCTCCAACTTTGGAGTACTTTGATGGGTTATCCCATTTTCAGAGATCCCCAAAGGGTCAGTAGATGCCTTGGAGTGATTACAACAGGGGGTGTTAGTTATTGCTGCCTAATTCTTCCTTCTGCCAAATTCAGATTTCTTTCTTCTCCTCTCCTCTATTCCACAGTTGTTGATCCCACACATCCCCTAATAAACTTTCAACATGCGAACCCCTTTACACTCAACTGAGTAGGAACCAAGCCTTCAGCATTTCCCTTATATATGTTTGCCTCCTCGTGGGTAAAGGTGTTAACAATAATACTGCTACAGCATGCCAGGCACTAAGTCCTGGTACCAGCTATTTTAGGTTAACTTCCTTAGAAACACCCCAGAGTCTGAGAGGGACATTCTTGTTAAAGTGATTGAGAGAATGCTTTCCAGACACTGAAAGTACAGGAAGCAGGAGAGAGTAGGGTAACAAAGTTAACCATGAATGGGCCCTTGGCTGGAGACTGAATTTAGCCCCCTCCCTCTATAATATCTGAAGCACAAGTTCAACCACAGAGATGATTCCAATTGAGGCAATTGAGCCTGTCATTTTATCAGTTAGTCAGTGACCACAAGCTACCATTTTGGGTAAGGTGCTCCTATTCAGTCATTCGCTCAAGAGAAGTAATCAGCTGTGAGCTTTTGGTAGCCATCACTCCCAGAGGCTAGCAGATTGCTGTACACGTCTAGCGAAGGGGTCTTGGGGAGAGTACCTTTAGCAATCACAGTGTCACGTAAAGCAGTGATAGAAAGCATAATGTAAAAAAAAATGTTTAAAATAGCAAGTTTAGTGTAAAAAATATCTTCACAGCAATTTAAGTGTAGGAACTAATTGCATATATAAATGCATAACATTTATATCAAATTTGTTGACATAGATATTGCTATTTAAGAAATACATTAAAATACGTAATTACATAAAATGTTATGAGTAAATTCAGAAGTATATATTATTTAATGAAAAATTACATATCTTAGATATCAATATCTAACAAATGTATTGATTAAAATAATGTATCAAAAATGTTTTCAAAGCAGAACCAAAAGTAACTAAATTTCATCTGTCACATCTGAAACCAAATTTTTGTAAAGATTGAAATTTAAGAAATGAAAATAACAAGGATATACAAAGAGCTTTATAATTCTGGAAGTCAAAAGAATCAAATCAACATGGAAGCAACTCATATATGGGCATAACAGAGAGCCCAGTAATATAAAGTGTTTAATATGATTAATCATGGGAAATACAATACTTATCTGAGAACGATGTATGTGTACAAATGAATATATATAAATTATTAAAAATATGTATTTCTAAAGTTAACTCATAAATTCAGAATTTTATTAAAAATCTATGAGTTCTTTGAGAAATCTCCACTGTTCTCCGCATTGGCTGAGCTAAATTACATTCCCAACAACAGTGTATAAGTGTTCCCTTTTCTCTGTAGCATTGCTAGCATCTGGTGTTCTTTGACTTTTTAATAATAGCAGTTCTGACTGTTGTGGACAATATCTCATTGTAATTTTGATTTGCATTTCTCTGATGATTAGTGATTATGAGCATTTTTCTTATATTTGTTGGCTGTTTGTATATCTTCTTTTGGTAAGTGTCTGTTCATGTCCTTTGCCCATTTTTTAATGGGGTTATTTTATTTGGTTAAATTGTTTCAGCTCCTCATAGACTCTGGATATTAGATCTTCGTTGGATGCATAGTTTCAAATATTTTCTACCATTCTCTAGGTTGTCTGTTGACTGTGTTGATGGTTTCTTTTCTTGTACAGAAGCTCTTTAGTTTAATTAGGTTCCACTTGTCAATTTTTGTTAAAGCAGAGCTGCCATTTGACCCAGTAATCTCATTACTAGGTATATACCCAAAGGAATATAAATTATTCTTTTATAAAGACACATGCATGAATATGTTCATTGCAGCACTATTCAAAATAGCAAAGACATGGAATCCTCTCAGGTGCCTACCAATGCTGGACTGGATTAAGAAACTATAATGCATATACACCATGGAATACTAGACAGCCACAAAAAATGAAATAATGTCTTTGCAGCAACATGGATGAAGCTGGAGGTCATAATCTTAAGCATATTAATGCAAGAACAGAAAACCAAAAATCACATGTTCTGACTATAAGTGAGAGCTAAACATTGAGCATACAGTGCCATAAACCAGGGAACAAACAGCATGGCACAATACTGGAGGAGGGAAGAAGGGGAGTGTGAGTTGAAAATGCAACCTGTTGGTTACTATGCTAACTACCTGGCCTAGTTAAAACATGTAACAATCCTACACATGCACCACCTGTTTCTAAAATAAAAGCTGAAATTTAAAAAAAAATTTGGACCACTAAAAAATATCTGTTGGAACTAAAAAGTTAGATCTGAAAAAGGCAACGTAGTAAACCGTATAATCTATTTTTATGTATTATTTGCATAGAATTATGATTGTCAATCTAAACAGAAAATAAGAGAATAACCTATACAGAACTAAAAAATTAAATATTAATAAATTTTGATAATCTTTGTAAAACACAAAATTGAAAGGTAGAAAATATCTTTTGGAGATATATTTATAAACAATAGAAATTAGCTATAATCTATAAAGATAACAGTTCAGAGAAATCATTACAAATTACATAAAATTTGGCTAAAACAGAAAAAACTGTTCTAAGCATGAGCTGATATTTCTCTTACAGAAATAGTACATATAGCACATGAAACTGAATTAAAAAGTCTAAAGATAATTGGAAACAAAACAATTAACACAAGAAATTGGAAAAACTCTAAGCTAATTTATGTTTTTGCTTTTAAATGGAATTTAAAAATCTCATACTCAGTTGATCATTTGGTATTACCTTTTTGGAAAAATATTTGAAATTTGAAATATAATCTTTGAAAATAAACATGATTTTGAAACATTTGAATTAACTTGATATATATACAGTTTAAAATGTGCATTAATATTTTATAAATATTACTTATTTCTAAAATGCATATTGATTTTTAAAGTTGTCTATTTTACAATTATACTGAATAGTAAACATTGAAAACAATTCATAGTCCAATTGGAGAAAATTGAAACAATAGATTATATAATATAAATTCAATGGCGTATGAAACAGCCATGAAAATCATCCTTTTGAAAAATATCTAATCCAATAGTAAAATAATCTATATTACAATTTGTAAAAAAAATTACTTATAAATAAAATCTACACTGTCTAAAAATTGCATGTATCATCAATTAAAAATGTCTATATGTGTATAAATGCATTCAGTAGCAATGATTATCATTGGATACAGGTGAACAAGTAATTATTTCCATGTGGTTCTTCTTTCTGCATTTTACCAAATAATGACAGTATAAAAAAGAAATAGAATCCTCCAAATGGATGAATTAAAATAAAAATAATTAGTAAAACACCATTACAGTTACTTTTATAAACATCATCCTCATATCCTTCACAGACCTTATAAAAACCCATGTCTCCCACACAATTTAAGGCCAGTATCTACCTCTGTGATTGAGGTTCTATATCCACAAATATTATCCTTTTTCTGTATTTATTTTTCCCTACTCCCTTGGTTGTAAACTTGTTGAGGTGCCTTCTATAGCAAAGAAAAAAAGTATTTTCCTTATCTTTTTTTTTTTTAAATTCAAACCCTTCTACAATTATTACTCAACTACAATAGCTGCCTGTGTGTTTATCTGCATTTAGTTGATATCTTTCCTTTAGGATATCTTATCTTTTATGTAATATCACCGTCTCCTATTTTTGCAACATCACTGTTGGCTGCTTTTTTCTACCTCTATTTCTTATTAGCACATTTTTACCTCTCTTATATGTTTACATGTTAAAGATTTGTTTATTTTTAATAGAAGAAAACAAGCAAAAATTAAATTATTCCACATCTTATGCAACAATCACATGTGCCTGTATTCATCTTCTGTAGCCAACTTATTCAAACAGTTGTTCATCTTACTGTACCTATATTTTTATCACTCAATCTTCTCCCCACTTTAATTAGGACTCCACCTATCTTTCTACCACAAAAAGTTCGCTAAAATCACCAGTGACTTATGAGACACTGAATTCTATAACAGTTCATACAGCTGATCACACGCTCCTTAAAACCATCCTTCTTGGCTTTTTGGTTTACATCTTACATCATTGGCCTCTTCTTGATCTTTTTTCTTTCTTGTTTTGTTATCTTTTTTTGGTTACTTGAAATCTTGTCTATAGAATACAACTCTTCTGACCTCAGTATTTTTCCCATAAGAAACATTATTTATGTCAGTAGATTTAATTTTCACTTTTATGAGATATCTTAAATGTATATTTCTAGCCCAACACTGTCATCTGAGCTTCAAACTCATATGTCTATTTCTCTGTATGATATTTCCACTTGGAAGTCACAATTCACTTTAAAAATAAAAAGTTCATAATAAAATGTGTACTTTCATTCCCCTATTTGTCTTCTGGTAGTGTTCCCCATCTTATTACATGACATGATCATAATTATTTAAGTTTGAGAACCTAGAAGCCAAATTCAACATTTTCCTGTTTCTATCCACTTTTATTCAAGCCAACAACATTTATTGGTTATTTTCTAAGTTAAATATCCCTTGAATTTGTCGATTTTCCTCTCTACACTCTAGCTATTTCCAGCTACTGTCACTCTATTTGAAATTTTGCATCCACTCGCTGAGATAATTCAGCCTATCTCAGTATCTACAAAGATGACTCTAAGTATCTATCAAGTAGAGTCCTCTTATCAAAATTCAGATCTGTGTATACTGCTTTCTATTTAATATATCTTAATTATTTTCTTTTATCAAAAAGCAGAATGTATTAAAATAGAAATTAAGACAGGAACATCACACACCAGGGCCTGTTGTGGGGTGGGGGAACGGGGGAGGGATAGCATTAGGAGATATACCTAATGTAAATGACAAGTTAATGGGTGCAGCACACTAACATGGCACATGCATACATATGTAACAAACCTGCACATTGTGCACATGTACCCTAGAACTTAAAGTATATATAAAAAAAAGACTAGACATTCTGACTTACCTACCTGCCTCATTCAAACTCGTTTTCATATTGATCTTGGTATTCCAGAACTATTACATTTACTTTGTTGTCTTCTATACTGCATGTTCCTTTTAGCACAGGGCCTTTACACATGTTGTCTTCTCTCATCCTATAATTCCTTTTTTTTTTTTTTTTTTTTTTTTTTAAGATGGAGTCTCCTATAGCCCAGGCTGGAGTGCAGTGGCACAAGCTTGGCTCACTACAACCTCCACCTCCCAGGTTCAAGCTTCTCCTGCCTCTGCCTCCTGAGTAGCTGAAATTACAGGCGTGTGTCACCACACAATGCTAATTTTTATATTTTTAGTAGAGATGTGTTTTTGCCATGTTGGCCAGGCTGGTCTCAAACTCCTGACCTCAGAAGATCCTCCTGCCTCGGCCTCCCAATGTTCTGGGATTACAGGTGTGAGCCACCGCACCAGGCCTCAACCTAGAATTCTTATACCTACTCCTCCATTAGTCGTGTTACTTCCTATTCTGTCTTTCACTTCAGCTTTATTAGGTAATCCTTCACTGAGCTCTCTAAATATACATTTTCTTCATAATGCATTTTTTGTAACACCAAAGCCTATTCTTTTAGAAACTTCATAAAGCATTTTAAATTTTATATTTACTTGTGCATTTTTTAAATTAATAGCACTATCTTAGTAGATTTTATGCTACTATGGTCTATATAGTAGACACTATGCTAGTATGATTCCATGGTCATAAATAGTTTTCAAAATTTTCCATTGCCTTTTAAAAGTGATTATATACTTAGTGTCAAAAAAATCTACAAATGGAATATTTTCTGTTAAATAGTTGTAAAATGAGTTAACAAATGAATAAATGAATAACATAAGTTCCATGACACATACTAATTTTTTTATTATTCTCATGTATTTGAAAATATTTTATATACATTTTCATATTTTAATTTATGTAGTGTAAAGTGCATTCTAGAACAAAACTGCCAGACTGTCCTCTTTGTTTTAAACAATAATTTGTTAATCTTAGGCACAACTGATGTCAACTCTATTGAAAATTTGGGAGCATAGATATGAGGGCTCTGTAGCTATAATTACCTTCCTAGGTAAATAGAGTAACTGATATAGATTTTTCAAGAAATAGAGCCCCTTCATCTAACTACACACTCAGTATTGATTTAATAGCAGAAACTGTTATTTCCACATTAACTTTTAACTAGTGGTCCGCTCAGTTGAAATGTTTTCTGTATAAGATATGTCTTTCCAATATTAATAATCAATGTAAGAAAATAGAAATGTTAAAAGGTCAAAAGGAGCTCCATAATTGATTGTATTTCTGCTCAGTTAAAAACACCTAAAGACATTAGTCAGTAGGATCAGCCCCAGAATAAATTAGTGAATTAACAAGGGATATGGTTATTCAGGGAATTTCATGAGATGATAATAAAATACTTGGGAAGTTTTAATGATTAAATTTTCCCCAAGGAAACCTGTGCTGAACATTCATTAAAAGTATTCTCTAACATCTCTTACACTTTTTATACTTCCTCGCAGTTATTCAAATGTGAATAATCACATTTCTAAAAATGTATGTAATGATACCTATATGACAAATTGTAGGAGTCATGCACGAAAAGATTGCAAAAGTTGGCATTTCAAGGTTCCTTCAAAAAACAACCCCCCTTTTGAATTAAAGTACATGTCACCTTATATTTTAGTATTATTCAAATAGAACATTTAATGAGAACATAATCTCTAGTCATTTTCTTAGGTGCTATATTCTTTAATTTTTATAATAACCCTCTTTTACCATAGTCATAATTCATAAGGAAACTGAGGCTCAGAGGTGTTGAATGCATGTGTGGGTTTTAATAGCTAAATTGGTACTGAGCCAAGGTAAAATTAATTGACTCCGAACTCTAGTTATGTTTCATTTTGCTCTATGATCCCTAGAATGTGGAGGTATTTTTTTCCACTTCGAGAAAAGATGAACTGTTAATACTCAGACGATTGTATCTGTGTGTCACACTGTGCATAATGACTAATAAAACTGCTTACATTTTAAATTATTCTCTGCCAGAAAGTTGCCACTTAACCTGAGAAGAACACATTCATTTACATTCCAAGGGCAGTTTGAGATTTGAATTAAACATAAGTGTACACAAGAAAGGCATCCCATGGTGTTTTCCAGGAAGTCAGCTTCTAAGAACTTATTAACTCATATATTTTCTGGGCAGATAAATGGTAAACTAAATGCATTGTGCAGTCAATGGAAGGCTCCTGAACTGAGAACTAGGACGTCTACACCCCAGACTTAGTTACTGAGCTAACTTACTTTATGCCCTTGGATCAGTTGTCATTTCATGTTTTTTGGCCATATTCGAAAGCCTTTCACAATGAGGGGAGTAACTAGAGCATTTATGGGGTTGTTTTGAGCCTTAAAATAGTTTAGAAAGAATAAAATAATTATGGAATTCTCCTCACAAAGATCACGATCCTTCTAGATTCCCCATCTCAGTTAACCAATCCACTTGGTCAGTCCTCAAGCCAGAAGACATTTTCATTGCATTCCTTTCCTGGGTTTCGTATGGAATATTGAGACATTAACAGAGAAGAGTTTCCAGTGCAACATGGATGTCAGGGAACATGGAGTCGCTCAGGCTCTTTTTATCACATGGACAAACTGTGGATTGCTCATCCTTAAAGGCTATCTATTGCCCTGCTACTGGATGTATTACATAAAAGATGCATGAAGATGGTAGATTTTGTTAGCATTCGAATGACCTGGTGTATAGTATAGGGGGCATTCTCAGCTTGGGTGCCAGCTGCTCAGAAAGCTGCGTACAACCCTGCGAAAGAAGCTAGTGAGCAGAACTCTGCGTTAGTGCCTATTTCCCCATAGCAAGCTGCAGCAGCTGCGGGGCTATCTTGGAAGTGAGTTTGTGGCCCTTTACTTCCTAACTTCCTGTGTTTAAAGTTGCAAAAAGTTATTTATTTTTCACTTCCAAAATGTGGCCTGAATTTGATCCATTCTATCATATCTACAACTATCACTTTAAATTAAGCCTACATGATTGCTCTATTGTTTCATAAGGCAAAAAGATTATGCCAACTCATCCTGTCAGACTTAGACAGCCAGATTTCTCACTGAAATGCTAAGTTCACATTTTATTAATATCCTCTTTCGTCATTCTGAAATAGCCACACTATTCCCTTTGTTCCCTGACTAAGGTATTTCCACCTAAATTTACACCTCTAATAATTATTATTATTTATTATTATTATTATTATTATTATTATTATTATTATTATTATTTGAGATGGAGTCTCGCTCTGTCACCCAGGCTGGAGTGCAGTGCCACAACCTTGGCTCAATGCAACCTTAGCCTCCCAGGTTTAAGCGATTATCCTGCCTCAGCCTCCTGAGTAGCTGAGATTACAGGAGTCTGCTACCACGCACAGATAATTTTTGTATTTTTAGTAGTGACGGAGTTTCACCATGTTGGCCAGGCTGGTCTCGAACTCCTGACCACAAGTGATCTGCCTGCCTTGGCCTCTCAAATGCTGGGATTACAGGAGTGAGCTGCTAAGCCCGGCCTATAAGTTTTCTCCTATCATCATTCATGTCTCAGCTCTAAGAAAATCCTTCTGTGCACAGTTAAGGTTTCCCAACTGTCTGCCCCTCCCTAATTATCACAATGTTTTACCTTATTACTTTTACTAATCACTGTCGTATTATTATTTAATATTAATATTTTTATTTCCACAAGGCTGTATATTCCCCAAGAGAACATAAGACTGTGTCTTATTCAACCATAAATTCCTAATAAATGCAATAAATAATAGATTTTATGATACAGTGAATAAGATGTAGAGAGTTGAAGGATGAATGAGAAGAGGAATAGAGAGGTAGCAAAGTAGGTCTACAGATACCTGTGACACTTGGGACAATTGAGTTTTTCTTAATTAATGTTCATATTCGTGTGTAATATATGTGTGACATATATTTTATGATCTCTATAGTCTCTTTGTATTCTAATCATACATCTTCATGTGTATCCACATATCATCAATATGCTAGAAGAAAATAACCTCATTAAGATTAAATTTATGAGAAAGTATAAAATACAGGTTAATCTTGTTCATTTTTATTTCTGATTTATAAAAGGTGAAAAATGTGCATTCCCCAAAAGTGGTACAATAGCTTCTATTTTTTAGATAAAAATACGCAAACACTAGGCTGGCTTTGGCTTTATTATTAGGCAAAACTTTTAGATGAGAAAGAGTCTGGTTTGCTGTGTTTTACACATCACAGTAGTTTATTCGCTGATCCAAGTTGGTTTAGACTTTTTGTAACCTTATTTGTTGCTGTAAAATAAAATATTGGAACTTGGCTTGTGAGTAGCAGAAATTATTTAGAATTGCTCCCTTAAGAGAATGAGTTCTCAGTAGAACGTTGTTTTGAAAAGATGAATAGTATCGAGGGAACATAGAAAACTTTATTGAGATATATTTTGTTTTGTTGTATTATAGTGCTGTGTTTTTTTTTCCCAAGGTTATTTATAGTAATAGTCGAAAACTATCCTAAAACTTAGTTGAAATAAAGACAGAAAGAATAGCAAATTAATCATGATAAAATTACAAAGACAGAAATGAAAAGTAGTCAAAGGGGAAATATTAACTAAAGCTGATAAAAGAAAAGAAAATAAATTGATAAAATAATGTCACTTTAAGACATCAGAATAAAATGAAAGACAGATAGGTTTCAATTTAACGACTGCTTTGTGGCTTGTATGAAATACATTGATTTCTCAGTCTAACTTTTATAGAAAATCATCTCTATTTCAAGATAAAGCTAAAATTTGAGTTAATAAAACATTACATGATAAAGAGTTCACAAAATGTTTTTCATTGAGCCAGCCATAAAAACCAAAGTATGATCACCAACTTTGTATAGGACCTTCCTAACTCCTATTTCATTCACTTCTGTGTCCCTGGGATTGTGCTGTTATATGAAGTAATACCAAATACACTATTCCTCCAAGCTCTGATTTATGGAGATACGATGGTAAGGAAAAAAAAAAAAAGAACACTAATAGTTTGCTGGCAAGTTGAAAATAATCAATTTAAGTAACAATTTTTCTCTAGTGTAGCATATACTATATAGGCAAATTAGATTATATTGCTCTGATGTAATAATACAGAATAGTAAAAATGAAAAAAAAACAATAGCTAAAGCAATAAAGTGAATAAATCTTAGAAACAATGTATTTAGTATAAATTTAGACTTGCGAAAGAATACCCCCAAAATGATACTATCAGTAAATATCCAAAGACACGCAAAAGCAAAAACACAATTTCTGTGGATACCTATGTTTTTTATTAAAACATAAAAGTGACATGAGAAAAAATTTAATCCCAGGGACACAGAAGTAAATGAAATAGGAGTTAGAGAGGTCCTATACAAAAGTTGATGATCATGCTTTGGTGTAAAGTTTAAGTGATAGCTTGATCTAACAGGACAATATTTGAAAATGCTGTATTGATAAATATATACGGATTTGGGAGGAAGAATTATCCACTGGTTCCATTCTACCATTGGTTAAAATTTATCCCATTGCATGTGACCTCCACTCTGTCTGTGGGTTGTGCATATGGGGTACCCAGTAGAGCCCATGGCATTATGTCATTCAGTGTCAATAGTGTATTCTGAGGCAGGAGATTGTAAACAGGGCAGCTTGTTTGGAGTTGAGCCAAGTTAAAATTTGTCTGAGCCCAAGGCATGCTAGATTTCACAGAAGATGGTTAACCAGTGCAAGAGGCCAAAGGCAAGCCATGGATAAAGTTAAGAGGCTTTGAAGTGGATCCTAAAATATATCTTATAAAATACTGTTTTACATCCTCATCAGCACTAGAACTTGTCAGTTTTTAAATTTATTTTTATTTTTTGACCATTATCATAGATATAAAATGGTATCATATTTCCAACTATTTATTCCTGATCTCTGATAAACATTTAAGACTTTTCTTGTGAAGTTACAGTTATTTCAGTTGAACCATATGAAATTGTTTATGTTCAACTCTTTTGACACACAGAAAAGGTAATTTCAAGATTTCAGTGTAATAGTGTTGTTCACACATTTTCCCCTTTATATTTGTTGTTTAATCATTTTAGTTACCTATTTGTAAGGGTTATTTTAATGTCACAATTATATTCTGTCAGTTCATGGTGATTTTCAATATGATTTATGGTATCTTTTGATAAATAAAATTTCCGAATTTTAATGTAGTAATTTTTTATATTATGGCTTCTCTTATGAGCTATATTTTATTACAAATATATATGTAAATAAAGTTTTAATTTTTAGCAAAAAAGTCTTGAGATTTAACAGGAATCATATTGATTCTGTCATTACATTTTATTTGATGTAAGTCTTTATGTGAATTAGCATGGTCTAGTATTCCATTTATTTGAGTATTTCTAACTGTTTTTCTCTTAAAAATATTTTTTATTTTCTTCAAACAAGGTTTGTATAACTTGCATTAGAAATGTAACCTGAAGTTTAGCCTAGATTTCTCAAATCAGTGTCCATAAATCATATTTTCTAAATATTTATACTGTTATATGTAGACATACAATTGATTTTCCATTAAACATTTTATTAAAGGATAACACACATAAAAAACACAAACCATAAGAACAAAGAATGATGAACCACCATGTATTACTTGTAAGAGGAAGTAAGATATTACCAGAAATGCAGACGTTCCCCCTATGCCTTCTAGGTCACAATGTAACAGTAATTTACGAAGGAAACTGCTATCGTGATTTCTAAACCACGTATTTTTATATGTATATGAAATCACATAGATGCAATAACAGAGAGTAGATTATTTGACCTCTGATTTTCTTTGTTTAACACCATGCTTTGAATTTTATTCATGAATCACAAGTTTATATTTTTGATTATCACTATTCATTACAAGAAATTTCATCACAATTTACTTGTTTGTTTTTCATGCTGATGGCAATTTCATTGGATTTTAACTTCTGCCTACTAAAATTACTGTTGTTTAATATTCTTATATATATATGTTTTGGTTTACATAAATGTTTGGATTATATATATGTTGAGAATATAAATTTAGGACTGCAAATTCAGGTTTATATGGTGCAGCATGCTCAAGGCCAGGAGACGATGAAATAATTTCAAAAGTGAGGGCCCCAATTTTCACACTCTTAAAAGCGGTGAATGAAAGATCAAACCTTTTCACATACTTGCCAGCATATGACTGTGTCAGTTTTGAAAATTCTTGCCTTTCTACTAGAAATGCAGTACTGTCACATTGTGGTTAATTTCTGCCTCCCTAGATAATAAGGTTGAGCACCTTCTAATGAGCTTACTGGTCATTTGGGTTCCATAATACTGTAAATTTCCTACTCAAGAAGTTTCCCATTATTTTTCTACTAGGCTCTCTTTTTCTTATTAGTATCTGAGAATTTTTAATATATTTAGAATATGTGCCTGTTTTGTTTTATATATGTTGCTAACATTTCTTGACTGCAGTTTTAGATATCTGCACATCAGAGTGCATATATCTCTTGGATCATACTACTCACTTCCATTCTTTTGGAAATACATCTAAAAGTGGGATTGCTGATCTAATTGTATTATCAATTACTGTCCTTAGTTCCACTCTGGTTAGAGAACATATTTGGAATTATTCAATACTTTGAAGTTTTTTGTGACTTGCTTTATGACCTAATAAGTGGTCTATTTCAGTAAATGTTCAAAGTGCCTTTGAAAATAAGTGTGTTGTATTTCTATATATGTAAATGCAGTGACATTTGTTAGTCTTGTGGATCAAAACTTCTATATTACTCTTGCTTCTTTATTTTCATGTTATGGATCGCTGAGCGATTGTTGAGAGAGAAATCACCATAATCTCTCATATTTCTCATGTTTTGTTTTGTTTTTTTCAGAAAAGGCCCTGATTGCCTTTATTCTAGGTCATCTTTTCAAGGATATCTCTATAGTGAACAGCCGTTGAAGATAAAGATGTATGTCTCTCTAGAATAAAACAGGAGACTTATTTACTGTCCAGAATAATAAAGATACTGTTTCTCTCTATGGCAAAGTTCCAGCAGGCTCACTGCCCCTTATTAAAGATATGAGTGCCCCGAGCCCTAGCTTCCTCTCTTTTATGCAATCCACCGTGTCTGCAGGATTATCAGGCCTTTGTGTCACGATGTAAGAACTGGGATTTGGAAAACTAAAACAGAAATAATATTAAACTGGCAACTGCTATTGCTGCCAGTAGTAAACTGTCTTTTGTCTCCTATCCAGATATCTCATTTTCACTTTCTGAGACTTGTAAAGTCTCACATCCTTCACAATTCTTGATAGAAATGTATTTTAAAGATCTGACAATATATTTTTGGATTTGTCTATTTCTTTAGTTATGTTAATTTTTGTTCTCTATATTTTTATTGTATTTAGAAATTGGTAACTTTCAGTTAGATTAGCCCTTTTGAATATGGGAAATGTCCCTTTTATATAGTTAAGTCATATTGCCTAAAAAAAAAGCCATTTATATAGTTAAGTCATATTGTCTAAAAGCTTATTTTGTCTAAACTTAGTACAGCTACAATGGCGTTTTTAAAATACTGTTTAAATAGAAGTTTGCTTTCAAATTCATTGTGTGCTCAAATTTTAAGTGGGTATTACATTAGTAACATAGTATTTTTCTTATATTTAGTTTGGCAATCATTTTTAGTAGGGAAATTGAATCTTTAAATCTCATATTATTACTGACGTAATTATTTTTTCAATTTTACCTATATATTTTATGATCGTTATGTTTTTACTTTTCTCACTAGTTTCAAATTAATCACATATTTTAAATTATTGAATTTTTATTAGCAAATAATCATTTTAACAGCTTTATTGATGAATAATTGATAGACAATAAACTGTACATATTTCAAGTATACAACTTAAGAAGTTTTTGCATAGTTTACAGTTCAGAAACAATCATCACAATCAACATAATGAATATACTCTTTATCCTATAAAGTCTCTTTGTCCCTCCTCCCCACTGGAATCCTTCCTTACATATACCATTCTCCTGTCAACAGGCAATCAGTGATACACTTTCTTATAAGAATAAAATTATATAAAATAAACACTTTTTAGAGCTTATTTTATTCACCATAATTATTTTGATAATCCATTCTTGGCATTGTACATATAATAGTGCATTTCTTTTTATTCAGAGGTAGTAGATCATTCTATGAATCAACCATGATTTATCTATTTTTTTATTTGTTGTTTCCAGTTTGAGGATATTACAAATAAGGCTGCTATGGTTATTCATGTTCAAATCATTTTATGGGCATATGCCTTTTTTTCTTGCATCAATAATGAGGAATAGAGTGCCTAGATCTTATATTAGCTGAGTAACATTTTAATAAACTGCAAAACTGTTTTCCAAAGCAGTTGTATCTTACAAGAAATGTATGAAAACTCTATTTCCTCCACATCTTCATCATCACTGGATATAGGCAGTACTTTAAATTTTAGGTATTCAAATAGGCAGGAAGTGATATGTCATTGTGGTTTTAATTAGCTATTTTCTACTGACTAATGATGTCGAACATTTTTATGTGTTTATTTGGCATCCAGATATGTATTTGGGGACAACGTCTTCCCAAACTGTATCTGTATCTTCTTTATCTCCTCCTCCTCCTTCTCCTCCTCCTTCTTCTCCTCCTCCTCCTTCTCCTCCTCCTCCTTCTCCTTCTTCTCCTTCTTTTTCTCCTCCTCCTCCTCCTTCTTCTTCTTCTTCTTGTTCTTCTTCTCCTCCTTCTCCTTCTCCTCCTCCTTCCTTCTTCTTCTTCTTCTTCTTCTTCTTCTTCTTCTTCTTCTTCTTCTTCTTCTTCTTCTTCTTCTTCTTCTTCCTTCTTCTTCTTCTTCTTCTTCTTCTTCTTCTTCTTCTTCTTCTCCTTCTCCTTCTCCTTCTTCTTCCTTCTCCTTCTTTCTTCTCTACTTCTCTTTTCTCCTCCTCCTCCTCCTTCTTCTCTTCCTCCTTCTCCTTCTTCCTTCTCCTTCTTTCTTCTTTTCTACTACTCTTATTCTCTTCTCTTCTTTCTCTTCTCTTCCCCTCTTTTCTCTTCTCTCTTCTTCTTCTCCTCCTCCTTCTCCTTCTTTTTCTCCTCCTCCTTCTTCTTCTCCCTCTTCCTCTTCCTCCTCTTCCTCCTTCTCCTTCTTCTTCTTCTTCAAGACAGTCTCACTCTGTTGTCCATGCTGGATTACAGTGACATCATAATGACTTACTGCAGCCTTGAGCTCCTGAGCTCTAGCTGTCCTTCTGCCTGAGCCTCCCGAGTAGCTAGGGTTACAGGCATGCACCACTATGCATGCTAATTTTTTTGTAGGGACTGGGGTCTCACTATGTTGCTCAGCCTGGTCTTGAGCTCCTGGCTTCAAGCAATCCTCTCTCCTCAGCCTCCCAGTGTTGGGATGACAGCCATGAGCCACTGCATTCAGCTTGCCACCTTCTTATTAATTAAATATTTAGTTTTCTTTTTTTATATATATAATCTGGATACAAGTCTTTTTTTGTAGGTTTTACATTCAGGTTTATGACCTATTGTCAGTACATTTTTTATGTAGTGTGAAGTATAGATTAAAGTTTATTTTTTGCTCATAATATTGAATAACTCCGGTTTGATTTGTTGAAAAGATCCTCGGAATTTTCCTCTGAATTGTATTTGTAGCTTTTTCAAAATTAATTTTAAAAATATATATGTTTCGGTAGACATATGGAATTCAAAGATCAGTTTAAAAATGAAGTATTTATGAAATGAAAATTATATACATGATATAATTATCTGCAATGGGCATTCATGTAAGCATAAAACATTCTTGTATATATAATTACATAAAATTTTTAAAATGTATGTAAAAACCTATGTGTGTATATATAATTATAAAGGGTCTAAGAGGACATAGTGCAATTCTGTTAGTATTGATTACCTTTGGTATAAATAATTTCAGAAAAACAAAATTGGGCATATTAGTTTATATATGACTTGTTAAGAATATAATACTTAAAAATATATTTTTGAAAAAAAATGCCATAGACATAAAATTCATTTACAACTGAACTAGAAAAACAGCATTTATATCACTAGTGATGGCTACTTGGCTGTTTTTTTTTTTTTTTTTTTTTTTTTTTGACTCTTGATCAACATAAGAAATGAAATTTATCATGCTCTGTTTAGGGTCTGAAACTCTCCTGGTAACCCATCTCCACCTGTGATTTACTTGTATTTTGCAATTCATCTAAGTAGTTTCACAAGCCTGTCTTTATTACTTATCTAAAGGGAATTATGAGTATCCCTACTGAGAGCTTCTCTGAACTCTTCAGAAGCCGAGCTTCCTTGCACGGGTTTTGGCCATTCAAATAGATTCAGTCTGGCCCTTTGTGAGCCAAGACGGCCTTGAATAATTTGGCTGGGATATAACTGAGACTCAATTTAGGGCTGCATTCTCGTCTCCTAAATGCACTGTATGCTTTACCTTTAAATAAAAACCTTATGTCGGTAGAGTCTGCTAAGTTCTTTCCAATATCCAAATGGGGGAAAACAACACAAATATATTGTTATATTTTCTTCTACGACACTTCACATTTTACAATTTTCACTTCTAAAAAAGTATTTCTTTTTTCTTTATAACTATTATTTGGTTTCCAGTATGAAGAGTATTTTAAGAAACTGTACAAGTATTCCTGGCAAAAGGGAAGTGAAAATCTGTTTGTTATGGATGACCTGGTGTACTTCAACCAAGCATACCTAAGCACATCACAAAGTACTAAAAAACACAAAGAGGAAAAAAACTTTTGAAAATTGTCATAAAATGACACACCATCTACAGGGAAACAATTTGTATGACTGCTGAATTATATCAAAATTGTGTGGCCCTAGATAGTGATAGAGCATTATTAAGATCCTGAAAGACAAAAAATATCACCCTGGAATTTCATATACAGTGAAAATACACTATGGTACCCCATTATAAACACATACTTTCAGTTTTTCAAAAAAAATTCTAAAGGGCTGTGTAAGTATAGAGGAAACAGAATTCTGTCAATGTGGCTGATAATTATGTGTCACCAACTACTAGTTTCTTTCCTAATGTCATCATCCTTTTCTTCTTCACTAACATAATCTGACTTTAGGTAGATATAAAAAAATTTACATTTTGCTACCTCACTAGAGGTCATCTTATGTGGCACAGTTCTTAGCAAGAAGATATAAGTGGAGATCAGTGAATTAGACTTCTAAAAAATTAGTTGGTACATACCCTTCTGCCCTTTTGCCCTTTTGCTTCACCTCTTTTATCCTTACTAGAAAGGAAAGTTAATTCGCTAAATCTGGAGAAACTGAATGTGACCATTAGAGAAAAATTCAGGTAAGTGGAGAGATATTTGTTCAGAAATCCCTAAACCCTAAATCAAGGCCTATAACTACCTACTCTACCTCTGGTTTCTCATTACGTAGAAATGCACTTCTCTGTTCAAGGTACTGTTATTTGGACTTTCTGTTACAGTTGGCAAAATTATTTATTGGTAGCTAAATATATTGATTTTAAAATGCATTACAAGTTCTTGAAATGCTGGGATATCAATAAACAAGCAAACCAATACATGAACAAATGAAGAAATAGACAGATGACCATATCGATAGATTTGATTTGATACAAGCTCACAAAATGGCAAACATAATTTCTTTTTTCTTTTTTTTTTTTTTTTTTTGTTGAGATGGAGTCTCACTCTGTCTCCCAGGCTGGAGTGCAGTGGCATGACCTCTGCTCACTGCAACCTCTGCCTCCTGGGTTCAAACTATTCTCCTGCCTCAGCCTCCCAAGTAGCTGAGACTACAGGCCCATGCCACCATGCCCAGCTAATTTTTTGTATTGTTAGTAGAGATGGGGTTTCACTGTGTTAACCACGATGGTCCTGATCCCCTGACCTCATGATCTGCTTGCCTCAGCCTCCCAAAGTGCTGGGATTACAGGCATGAGCTACTGCGCCCGGCCTGGCAAAAGTAATTTCTAAGAGCTAGAGATCAAGAGCAAAGTTAGCTTAGCAAATTTTTTCTAAGAGATGTATACAGGATTCGGCAGGTGAGGGTTGTTGTGTCTTGTTATATGTGAAAAGATTCTAAGGATATAGGAGTAAACAATCAAGTATTAGAAGTTTTGACACCTCAGGGAGCTATAACCTTGGTAGCACATGATGCCAATGATTAGGATTCACACATAAAGCTAAGAATCTCAAGGTGAACTACAGAAATCCTTGTATGTACAATCATAAGAACAAAAGGGGAAAAATGTCATTTCTGGAATTAGGGTGTAAAAACAACAACAGCACAACAATAATCTTATCTGGAATGAAAGACATTATTCCTGAAGTTCCCTCAGGGAAGACCCAGGAGTTCTAAACTCATTGCTAAGAGCTCCTAGTGAGGCCAACTATAGACATTTAAATTAAAAAAAACATTCAAGAGACATTTAGTATATTAGACTTAGCAGATAAAAATATAGATCTGATAAAATTATTTATAATGCAGCCCTGAGAGGTACCGAAATCACACACAAACATACACAAATGGTGGAAGGCATAGAGCATGAAAAAGTTCAGCTTATATCTAATCTGACTTCCAAAGTATATGAACTGAAGTATACGGGACAGGTGATATTCAAATAGATGAAAATAAATAAAAATTTCCCAGAATTTTGAAAACAACACAAATAAAAAGTTACCAATACTTACTTTACATTAAGTCATTGAGGAGGCTAAAAACTGCACACTGAGAGACTTTAAAACTTGACAATAATGATGCATAAAGTGAAATAAGGATTGGTTAGAGAGTTGGGGAGATGGTGATCAAAGGATACAAGGTTTCCATTAGAGAGGAGGAATAAATTCAGATCTGCTGTACAACATGATGACTACAGTTAACAATAGATTGTATTCTTAAAAAATGCAAAAAAGAAAAAAAGAAAATATTAACCTTGCAAATACAGAGACTTTTCTGTAACAACCTACAATTTTTGCATATTAAAGAAAGTACTTTATTTTTCTATAACATAATATATTCATTGCCTTTGATGTTTTTAAATCAACAGAATGTTATCTTAGTCAATTTCAAAGTTTTTCTAACTTTGAGAACAGAAAACCTGATTCAATTTATATTTGTTGTATGTCAAAAATGCATTTTCAAAATATAAGGCTAGATAAATGATTCTAAACTTTGTTCCATGTGTATGTGTCTGTGTTTATAGCACATAAAGAGATGATATTTGCTAACACAAAGTGATAAATGGCAGAAAGTGCTCATAGCCAGAGGTGATCATCCTGGGCCCTACACAGTTGTCCTGAAGCCCAAGGGGATTAATACCTGAGCATGAGTTATCTATAAATACTCATTTATTGCAGACTGTTGTCACACAGCATCCTTGGATTAAAGCTCCGACTTAAAAATAGAATTAAAATATATAGCTTCAATGCTAGTAGGATAGATAAATAATTGAAGAAATACTCAGCAGTCCCTAAAGAAGTAGAAAATTGGGCGGGGGCAGGAAGGAGTGAAAGAAAACATAGAAAAACTGTGCTAACACAGTTATTGAAAAGGCAAAATATTTTAAGATGGATAAGCATCACAAGGATAAACAGCCTGCTATGTAAGATTTAGAGGGAAAAGTCAATATCATGATATAAGTATAAAAAATTACAAAAATACTGTGGCATCAATATATGAAAGGCACATTGTGCATCTACAAGAGAAAAAAGGAAAAAGATAACCTATACAATATTATGTGGGGCAATTTTAGCACATTTTTCTCAGCATTTTACAGATCAGCTTGGATTAAATTTAGAAAGAAAATAGAGCTCTAGAAAACATATTTGATAACCATGAACATGTATATTGATATAATCATTATGTAAGGGTGTATTTATATATACATGATTGTACTTTTTGAGGATATATGAAAAAGTATTCAGTATACATAATATGTAATACATTATTTTGAGAATATGTGTATATATGTACATACACACAAAAAACACACATATAAGCATTCATAAACATTAAGCTTTTCATAAATGGCTATATTGAATGCAAAGCAAGACTCAAATTAACAAAAAGTTGATATCATAGAAAAATTATCTGAAAACAAGGAAAATCGATTTACTTACAGAAATTTAATTCCATTTAACCTAAATGCCATGTGCTTATCAAAGCATTAAGAAGATTTAGCTCATCATCACTGGTCATTAGAGAAATGTAAATCAAAACCATAATGAGATACTATCTCATGCCAGTTAGAATGGCGATCATTAAAAAGTCAGGAAACAACAGATGCTGGAGAGGATGTGGAAAAACAGGAACGCCTTTACACTGTTGGTGGGAGTGTAAATTAGTTCGACCACTGTGGAAGACAGAGTGGCAATTCTTCAAGGATCTAGAACCAGAGATACCATTTGACCCAGCAACCCCATTACTGGGTATATACCCAAAGGATTACAAATCATTGTACTGTAAAGACACATGCACACATGTGTTTATTGCAGTACTGTTCACAATAGCCAAGACTTGGAACCAACCCAAATGTCCATCAGTGATAGACTAGATAAAGAAAATGTGGCACAAATACACCATGGAATACTATGCAGCCATAGAAAAGGATGAGTTCATGTCCTTTGCAGGGACATGGATGAAGCTGGAAACCACCATTCTTAGCAAACTAACACAGGAACCGAAAACCAAACACTGCATGTTCTCATTCATAAGTGTGAGTTGAACAATGAGAACACATGGACACAGGGAGGGGAACATCACACACTGGGGCCTGTCAGGGGTGGGGGGCCAGGGGAGGGATAGCATTAGGAGAAATACCTAATGTAGATGACAGGTTGATGAGTGGAGCAAACCACCAAGGCATGTGTATATCCATGAAACAAACCTGCACGTTCTGCACATGTATCCCAGAACTTAAAGTATAATTTTAAAAAAAGCTTTTCTAAATTATTAATACATCATGGTGATGTTAACTAAATTTGCAAATCATTATAACTGAATGATCATGGAAAATACTGCACATTGCCATTAACAAAATATTTAAATAATAATTTCCTCAAATTCATATATGAGAAATGTGTGTATGCCTATGTATTCTCTCTTTTTATTTTTTATTTATTTATTTTTTTTTGAGGTGGAGTGTCACTCTTGTCTCCAAGGCTAGAGTGCAGTGGGGTGATCTCAGCTCACTGCCAACCCCCATCGCCCAGCTTCAAGAGATTCTCATGCCTCAGCTTCCTGAGTAGCTGGGACTATAGGCATACATCACCTCGTCCAGCTAATTTTTTTGTACTTTTAGTAGAGAGGAGGTTTCACAATGCTGGCTGGGCTGCTCTCGAACTCCTGACCTCAGGTCATCTGCCCTCCATGGCCTCCCAAAGTGCTGGAATTACAGGCGTGAGCCACTAGGCCAGGTCGTGTTCTCTCTTCTAAGGGAACCAGTAATACTGGATTCAAGACGTATCCTCTTCCAGTGTAATCTCATCGTAATTGATCACATCAGCAAATGTGCAGTCCTGTTTCCCCATAAGATCAAAATCTGAATTTCAAAGTGGACATAAATTTGGGTGAGGGGGATACTACCCAGTTTATTGTATACGGCTTAAGAAAAAAAATAGACAAGGCACCTGAATTGTACTAAACCAAACAGCTTCACGGGCCAGATCTACCAACCATTTAAGGAACATATTTTCTATTTATAGAAAGTGGTCAAGAGATCCGAGCAGGAATTTTACTGCCTAGTATGAGACTAGTGAGACGTTTCTACAAAACCCGAAGAAGAACACTACTGCAATGGAAAAGAGTGGACCAATATCGACTAGAAACATAGTCCCTCATTATTTTTTAAATATTAAGAGAGTGGTATCAGCAATGCATTAAGTACCTGCACATTATGGAAGGGAGATTCCATATATAAATGAATATATTAACACATTAAAGAAGATTCATTATATACTTGTCTTAATTGAGGCAATAAAAAAGGCTAAATTGATTTTTAAAAATCACCGCCTACTCGTAATAAATTATACTTAACAAACCAACAAAAGAGGAGTAATTTCTCAATGTGATTCTGGGTATTTAGCAGAAGAAAGAAGCTCTAAATTGAGGGCAGATATCTAGGAAGAGCCATTTATTATCTTTTAATTTTAAAGAGACACTTAAGCCGGTGTTTACATGTCTTCTGTCTAGAAAACAAAGATGTGTAATTTGTATCATGGTAGGTAATCAACGTAAGTTTACATTTAGTGAGTTATCCATTAAAACAGTGTTATCCTATGTTTGAGTAAACTAAGTTCCTCTAAAAAGCATTCTTGCAAACACTGTTGATTACAGCAAATTTTAAATTCATCACTGAAGTCATTTTATCCTTGCTCGTGGTGGTTGTTTTCCACGGGAGCTGTCCACATATTTTTTGTATCCATTTATGAAATAGCACAGGGTTTTTTATTATTATTATTTCTAGGCAGAAATGTCTTATATGCAATTTCCTAACAGTAGATGACAAAAAATTCATAAATTTAACTTAAGAAATTCATCTCACTTGCAGTTACTCTTACATAATCATCTTCTTACATGCTCCTTTACTTTTGAGACCAAGAAAAATCATCAGTCTTACACTTTTTTTTATAGTCACCCTATTGGGGAAACAATTTTTATCCTCCAAAGTTTTGCATCAACTACAAAAGAGATTTGTGATCCATGTTTTCTTTTCATTTTAACAAATGACAAATTAGGATATTTGGTTTTGTAATAATAGTTTTGTACCTCCGTATCCTCATTCTGTTGCTTCTTTTGAACCAATTTGCTTCATAATAGAATATTTTGAGTAGAAACCTTCTCCTGATCATCTCAATCATATTTCTGGATACATATAATATTTACATAAGTAAATAGTTTTGATTTTCAATACGATTGTAGTCTACATAGCATTTTATCACAAGTTCCACCACGTATATACTATATACCACGCTGCTTAGATTTTTAATTTCTCTTAGAATGTATTAGACCAAAGACGTAACCTTATTCTCTAATGTAATGTGATCTTGCCCTTACCTTTCTAACAAAACTAGTAAAGTCTCAGATAATTTCTGAATAATCAGAAGTGTATGTTCAATGCTTTTTACTAGAGTGCATTCTCTTATTATGCAATTGAGTAACACCAAGAGACAAATGAAGTATTAATAATCACATTTCTATTTTAATTGTGTCCTGAAAATTAGATTTGTTAATACCAAATTGCTTTAAATTGTTCATCTTTCCTTTCTATCTCTTGTGTGAACAGACCAAACAACCCACGTGTTAGGGGTGCTTGTACTTTCAGAAAGAGCCATAAGCTCCATAAGTTACCCAATCCTTTGGTAACCATGGACAAATACATAATAGAGAGAAGTCCCCTTATGAGTTGTGCTTTCTTCACTGGAGCCCATGAACTTGGGTTAGAACAGCCAAGAGGGTTGAGGTCTTACTATCATTAAAGTGGCTTTGTGATAGAAGTATCACTGTAGCTAACTAAAATAAGAAAATACCTCTCCTCTTATTTGTGGCAAAGATGGGTGTGTTAACCCTTATAAATTCCACTAGAGACAAAGAAAATCAACATGTACTAGTTGGTAACACAAGAGAGAGAATTAGACAGCAAGCCTATACCACAAGGCTGGATCACTAAAATGCCATACTTAAATCTGATCAACTGTATGAAGGTCTTGAACAAAATAATATAAAATATTATTTACAGTATTATAAGATACTGGTTGTTTGATACATTATTTATTGCATTTCAGGGATGGAACATCTCCAAAAATCCTAGCTTTCAGAACATGTGGAGTGCTTAATCTGTTTAGAAAAATTGAAAACAGAACAAAAAAAAATGAGTCATAATTTCGAACATGGAAAGAAAAAACATCTCTAACTCTTAGGATAAAACTAAGACAGAAAGTATGGTTAATAATGACCACAAAAGTATCAGTAAGTATGTTAAAATAAATAAATTACTAGATAATCTTTAAATCAAACGATAATGAGAAATATTTTTTCCAACCTCTCTAGAACATACTAGAAACTTGGCTTGTCCAGAACTTGTTTTCAGAGAAAAAAAATTAATTTTAAATGTCTTTAATATTGAAGAAAAGTGTTATTCTCAGATAATTGAAAGATTTAAAAGGAAGTTTATAACTATGAAGAGAAAATTAACTCTAAAAATGACATTAATTAACATGACTAAACAATCATAATAAATGAGAAAGAATTAATAAATCCAAAAGATAGTTCCTGAAAAGTTAAATAACAATTAGTAAGCCCCAAAAAGCAAGGAGAAAGAGGGAAGAGAGAGCGCAGGTATACGTACACTTCATGAATTTAATTGTTTTCATTTTTAGCTTACAAAAGTAAGTGAAAACTTGCAGTTTGTCTTTCTGACAAAGACCACACGATTATCTCAATAGACGCAGCAAAGCCTTTCAATTAAATTCAACATCCATTCAGATTAAATCTCTTAATAAACTAGATAACAAAGGAAAGCACTTCAAAATAATCAGAGCCATCTACGACAAACCCACAGCCAACATCATACTGAATGGGCAAAAGCTGGAAGCATTCCCCTTGAAAACTGACACAATGCAAAGATGCCCTCTCTTACCACTCCTGTTCAACGTAGTATTGGAAGTGTTGGTCAGGCCAACTGGGCAAGGGAAAGAAATAAAGGCATCCAAATAGGAAGAGATGAAGTCAAACTATCCCTGTTTGCAGATGATATGACCCTATATCTAGACTTAAGAATTTTAAAAGAGAAATCAATATTTGAGCGTTTCATAGTTTAGTTTTATTTAAAGAACGGATCTCCCCAAAGAATTTTCAATCAATTTTAGTGCATAGAAAACAATGTATTTTAAATAGACAATACGTCTTTAATACCAACACCAGATGAAATTAACATACGAAAGAAAATTATACATATCATCTTATTTACTTATGAATATAGATGCAAATATGTAAATAAAGCAGTGCTTGGAATAGACAGTATATTAAGAGAAATATATTCTATATGATTTTATAGTCATTTTTCAAAATTTAAGGAGTTTTTAGTTTTAAAACACATATTAAAACAGTTTTGAAAAATGATGATTTAAAAAATAAATGTCCATATATGCTGATAGTTTTTAATTTAAAAGTCTAAGTAATATAGAGATAAGGATCAGGCGATCCAGTTAAATAAGATGCAAATTATTTACAGAATTTCGGAGTAGATATAAATCTAAATATTGTAAAACTAAAATATACTTTTACAATACATAGTTCCTGTAGGGACAATCTTGAGTTTTCTTTGTAGACAACTAAATTGTCTGTTACTTATGCATTTTTTCTTTCTTTCCAAAATTTTCCTTTTAACACATTAATTATTTTATTATTCTTCTAGTCTCAGTGCTCTGAATGTGCCATCTAGTATACTTTTAAAGAGAAATGGTGTAAGCATGTTTCTTGTTTCTTTGTAGACTTAAAAGGAAAATTTCACTGTTTACAATTAATTTATAATGAGAAAATGAATCTCTCATATAAGAATAATATAATATTGATAGCATGTATTGAATTGAGGTGGTGAGTAATTGGTGTCTGCTACAATGTTTTTCAAAAGTTCACCTTTTTAGTTTATAAAGTAACTGAATTTTATGAGAAGAATTTTACAGTGTTGCTCTTCCACAAACTTTCCCTGAAGCAGGGTAATTTGATGGACACATATATTTATTTTCTATCTTGGCCTCTGTATCTTAATATTTTGCTTGTCTCTTTCTTGATTGCCTCTTTTAAAATTTTTCCATGTGTGAATTATTATGCACTATTAGAGACTCTACCACTACCTCTACAATCTGAACTCTCTCTCTCTCTCCATCTGGATAGTTCTACAAATGCAAGGTTTTTCTCAGTAATTTTGCCAGCTGGGAACCTCTGGACAATGTTCCCCACGTGCTCGGCTAAACTACGTGCTGCAGGAGATGGCCTGTTCACTTGGCCTGCTGGGGACACACCTGACTTGAGCACTGGCTCAGCCTGTGGCTGAGCTGGGCATGCCCCAACCCACCTGTGTTATAGCTCATACCTGTGTTTGGCAGCTCCTGAGTTCTCATCCCACATCCAAGAAGAATGTAGATATGCTGCCAATTGAAGGATGAGGAGGGTGGAGAATAATTTTATTGAGTGAGGGAAAACCTCCCAGCAGAAAGGGGATGGAGGAATGGACCCCCACCAGAAGTCAGTGGTTTCTCTCCCAGTGCGGCTGGGTCTGGGGTTTTTATGAGTTCAGAATAGGGGAGTGTGTGCTGATTGGTTTGTGAGTAGGCAAAAAAAGTTACAACAAAGGCACCACTCAAAGGTGGGCATGACAGTGTAAAAAAAAGCCAATTAGAGAAGGGTAGGCATATGTAAAACAGGTAAAGGGTGAGGATCAATCAGGAGAAATCATACCAAACCAGACGAGAGCTTCGCAATCTGGTCCATGGATTTACTTGGGACTTATAGCTAGGATTTAAATTGTCTTTGGGTTGAAGGTGGGGTTTCTCTGGGGACCAACGCTGTCTGCGTCAGCATTTGTCTGTCTCCTGCTGCTCTCACTACTATTCCATGGAAAATTTTTTCCTACTGTGTGATTTTCATATGTTTTTTTTTTTTCTTTTTGAGACGGAGTCTCTCTCTGTCTCCCAGGCTGGAGTGCAGTGGCGCAATCTCGGCTCACTGCAAGCTCCACCACCCGGGTTCATGCCATTCTCCTGCCTCAGCCTCTCCGAGTAGGTGGGACTATGGGCGCCCGCCACCACGCCCAGCTAATTTTTTGTATTTTTAGTAGAGACGTGGTTTCACCATGGTCTCGATCTCCTGACCTCGTGATCCGCCCGCCTCGGCCTCCCAAAGTGCTGGGATTACAAGCGTGAGCCACCGCGCCCGGCTGATAGGAAAAATTTCTAATAACTAGATATGACATTGATTGTCTTAAGTATGAATTATTCTCTTATAGCAATACTCAACATTTCATTTTTGTAAGGCTGTATACTATATGGTAGGTGAAGTATCCATCCCTTGAGTATTATATCAGTATAGCTTACAGACTGACTACTTTATCTTTCTTTGCTAAGAAAGTTTATAAAAGTGCAGAGTAAGATTGATTCTATCCAATTATTTTTGTATACCCATGTACAAAAAGGCAACAAAATCTTCAGAAGACCATGACAGATTCCCATTCCTTAGTTTGTCTAAGGAAACTTTCGAGCCCAATAAGCCAAAGGCATCATCAAAAGTCCTTTAAATATCAGAAATGGAGATACTCTAGAAAGCTGATAAGCATTCTTTACAAGTTCAGACATAAGGAGATTAGGAACAACTTTGCAGAATCAGCATAGTATTATGAACTGACAATCACCTTGAAGAAGACAGCTCATTAGCAACCTAAACCATGAAAACACCATAGAAAACTAAAGATCTCTATGGGTGACATGGAGCAGAAAGCTGTCAGTGAACACTGCTACTTATTTAGCACAATTGCCTTTAAAGGAAAAGCTAATGGGAAAAAAATAGAAAACCAGATCAATAAAATCAGCATGACCTTCAAATGGCAGGAGGCAGAGCATGTTATCCAACGAAGTTAATAGTTTCTTGAGCAGTTAAACACCACTGATTTTGAGAGTTTTGTTATTTATATATGACATGGACATTACATATACAACTTTTGAAACATAACTACTTAGAAGTTGACCAAATATGTTCTATATTTGACAAGAAAATGACAAAAAACAATGATTAAGTCCATCTAAATATTAGAAAGGCAAAGAGTATTTGTGGCAGTTTTACAGAAGTATCGTAAGTATCATACAAAACAAGAATTTTTAATGAGAGAAAAGGAATATGTGTGGCCTCTGGTTTATATTAGAAAAGTAAAGAAGTGGGTGTCTTTGTTCTAAAGCATAGACACAATAGGCAAGTTCACAGAGAAATGTCAAATAACTGAGAAATATTTATATTTTATGATTCCTATATCTGTATAAACTCAATGTACAACTTTAGGTCCTATCTCTCTATGATACAATTCTCTATTTTCATTGATTATATAACATTTAACCAAAAATGAAAAGTAAAAATATTACCAGTAGTAACTGAGGCATAAATATTTAGAAATAGAAGGACATAGAAAGAGAGAGGATGAGAGAGATTTGTTTATGTAGATACATAAAATCTAATCAATCTGTCAACTATTGCTTAATAATGATTAGCAATGTAATGATTAGCATTTAGTAAGTGGACGGAGTAGGGAAATCTAAGAATGTGAGTTCATGAATGTTTCTCAGGTTGAAAGCTACGATTAACAAAAGTAAAACTAAATTTCTGCATTTTTTTGAGTATTCGTTGGCATGCCTATTTTTGTCAGTGCATAAATCTAGTTTTCAATACTGATTCAAGTAGTAAAAGAAGGAGTAATCAAAACCCAAGGATGAAAGGCACTCAAGGTACAAAACCATGTTAATTAGCTTGATTGCGGTAACCATTTCACAATGTATACGCACAGCAAAGCATCTTGTTGTACAACTTAAATATACACATGTTTATTTATACAATTTATTTATACAACTTATACAATTATAAATTATATTTATGCAATTTATCCTCAATAAAGCTGAGGGAGAAAAGAGTACAAAACCTGTTGTGGGCATTAAGTGTTCTCACCACAAAAACGATAGCTATGTGAAGTAATGCATTTGTTAGTTAGCTAAATTCAACCATTCCACAATATATATTTACTGTAAAATATCATGTTGTACATAATAAATACATATAATATGACATGTAGATTTGAAGAAATAAGTTAAGAAATCTATCATGTGGCTTCTCTGAAATGTTTAAATGCCTAAAATATTTTAAAATGTTTAAATAATGCATTTTTTGTTAAGAAATAGCATAACATCTCGTGTGGGATGTTGAAGGACATATACATAAAATAAATCTCTCCCATTCTATAATAAAATAGCTATGTAATTAGTAAGCGATAAAAATCAAAAGTTATTTATGTTTTTTAAAACCCACTTATAGCTTAATAACAGTAAACACTGCTACTGCTTTTCTCCATCAGTAACGATTTTACCTGTTTAAAAATATAGAAACTACCTAAAATGAATGGGGAATTTAGTTTCCTCTGGAGAAAATTCTAAAGCTTGCTTCTTGGGTTGAAACTGTAAATGGGTAACTAATGATATTTGATATTCCAGCATATGATTATAAATAATAATCTAAAATATAAGTAAAATTGAATTTTGACCTTTTATTCCCCTCTGAATAAACATGATAAAAGACCACTGGGACTAGGGAATTTAAACTAAAGAAAAAAATCAATAATATTAACTAGACTTTCCTCAGCAGACTAGAATATATCCTTATGTCTGTGCTAAACTGCCTGTAAAGTCACTTTTTTGCATTGACAAAACTCTTCAATTATTAGAGACATAAAATCTTTCCTAATCATTTCAAATTACATCTCAGGGGAATATTATTTAAATTTCCAAAGTTTTTCTCTGTTATTTAGTTAAAGTCACCTCAATAATTGTTGAAATAACTAAAGAAAAGTTATATACTTTAAGAGGATTTTTCCATTTTTCTTTTTCAATCTAGTTCAAAAATTTCTTCCTCTGAAGTCTTGGTGATTACTTATTTTGTCAAATTTCTTAATGTTTTTAGTTGCTTATTTATTTAGGTCATCAATATTGTTATGAATATTTTGAAAACATATGCTACAGCTATTTCAAACTAAAGCAGTTCCTATTTTTGATGTTCTTTATTACATTCTGGAGCATTGAATATATATGTTTTTATACATATGTCTGCATATATTTTTATCTCTATATATTTTAATTTGCAAGCTCTAAATACATATATTTTTGAAGTCTGAATTTGATGGGTAAGAAATAAAATGTTATAAAAGCACGCCCTTCAAATGAGTCTCTAGCTTAAAAGTCATATAGGCCCATAGGCCGACTTCATCCCACAGGTGCGCTTTGTTTGACTTTGTTATCACGATTTTTAAAAGGTAAATTCCACTTAAATACCCCATAGGCAGTCGAAGTTTTTACCTTTGTTCTCCTTTGACTCCTGGATGAGATAAGTTGAAGGGGTGGGGAGAAGTCATCTGCACATCGCTAAGAAATTAAATATTACAATGTGCCAGTAAAGAAAGTTTCTGTAATTCATGGCACTTTACGAAAAAAGAAAAGTTAAGAATTATGAAATGCCTGTCTTAGTCAGCTGGCTGCTGTAACGAAATATGACAGACTGGGTGGCTTAAGCAACAGACATTTATTTCTGGCAGTTTTGGAGGCTTGGAAGTCAAAAAATAAAGTGCTAGCCTTTTCGGTTCCTAGTGAAGTTTCTCTTCCTAACTTGCAGATGTCCATCTTGCTATATCATCTCATGGAGGGGACACAGAGATAGAATCTCCTTTATGTCTCTTCTTATAAGGACACCAATATCATCATGGAAACATCACACTGATGACCTCATATGAACTTTTTTTTCTGAGACGGAGTCTCACTCTGTCGCCCAGGCTGGAGTGCAGTGGCACAATCTCGGCTCACTGCAAGCTCCGCCTCCCGGGTTCACGCCATTCTCCTGCCTCAGCCTCTCCGAGTAGCTGGGACTACAGGAGCCCGCCACCACGCCCGGCAATTTTTTTGTATTTTTAGTAGAGACGGGGTTTCACCGTAGTCTCGTGATCCGCCCGCCTGTGCCTCCCAAAGTGCTGGGATTACAAGCGTGAGCCACCATGCCCGGCCTCATATGAACTTAATTATCTCCCAAAGGCCACATCTCCAAATACCATAACATCGGTAGTTAGGGCTTCAAAATGCAACATAAATTTTCGGAGGGAAACATACCTTAAATCCATAACAATTCCCATACAAAACCACTATTCCTTCTCTTCATTAATATTATAAAGACAATGTAAAAGAGTTTTCTAATAAACCCCATAATAGTTTCTGATACCACTCAAAATGACTGTGAAGATATAATCTTATTTAAAACACTGGAAATTCCTCTTCCTTTTTCTATCACTCTGTATGCTATCTAGAATCAATATGCACAAAATCAAATTATAGATCAGGTTTAAAAATAAAGTAAGCAAGAGATTAAAAGTAACTAAATATGAGTTTCACAAAGTGTAGAACCACAAAAGTGAGAGGCAAAGGAAACTGGCTGCCCTAAATTGAATGGTCTATTATACCTATACTTTTCTAAAATATCATAAATTCTATTCTCTCTGTCAAAGCCATCATTTAAACAACATCATATTTTTATATTATTCCAAAGTTTAGCTGCTACTAAATTTGGGAGAAGTTCTGAAGTGTGTTCTTGCTGTCACCACCTTGATCTTGAGAAAAAGAATGTTCTTGAGGAGTGTTGCAAGAAGTGACGGAAAAGAGTCTTCACACTTGCCCCATTTTGTTCATCCCAAGTGTTTTCAGAATGAACATTCTCATAGCTTTCATTTACTCATGTTGAGTCTGCATATTTCTCTCAAAATAAAGAACAGTATCTTCTGCAGACCCTAGCAATATCCACATAGATTCTCCTATGGAGATGGAATTATTTTGTCTTTAACATATCATTGTCACCAACTTGGCAATGCTCAAAGAATCACTTGTACCAAGAAACAGAGCCATGAAAGAAGACGTATCAATGTATAAATGTACACAGTAAAAGTGGTTTCAGGAAAGTCATTTTCCTTTGATGAAATGAATTTTAAATTCTTTTGCCTGTATTTAGAGACTACAGCTTCTGAGAAATAGCTAAAGGGTGAAGCCTGTGGCTCTAACAAAAGTCATCACTTCATACCTCAGAAGTGGTAATACAATAACATGAAGGATTGGAAAGCACTTTATACATATGATCTGATTTAAACTTCCCACCCAGTTTATAAATCGAACATTATTATTCTCCTTTTACCAGGATGGAAACTGAGACTTCATGGTTATATCAGTAATTTTGACAGAAATATATATCTGGTAAGGACCAAGAAAGTCCACCTTTATTTTATTTTAAAAGCACAGTCGTCGGTAACTTTACTGTCCCTCCTCCTCCTAGAGAATGCATAGTTGGTACCACTTAATAGAAAAAAAATTCTCAATATGTTAAATTATACATTCAATAGCACTCTAAATAATATCAGATTACATTCCACCTTCAAATTTGTACTTCCTTTGCTTTTTATTATTTACTCTGGACATCCTATTCTCATCCAATTTTTTTTTTTTTTTTTTTTTGAGACGGAGTCTGGCTCTGTCACCCAGGCTGGAGTGCAGTGGAGCCGTCTCAGCTCACTGCAAGCTCCACCTCCTGGGTTCACACCATTCTCCTGCCTCAGCCCCCCGAGTAGCTGGGATTACAGGCATGTGCCACAATGCCCAAATAATTTCTGTATTTTTAGTAGAGACAAGGTTTCACCATGTTGGTGAGGATGGTCTCAATCTCCTGACCTTGTGATCTGCCCGCCTCGGCCTCCCAAAGTGCTGGGATTACAGGGTGAGCCATCATGGCCAGCCCTCCTGTTTCACTTCTTCCTGCTTCTCCTCTGCCTTCTTCTTGTCCTACTCTACTGCCTTTTCTTTTTTCTTTACCTTTTAAAATTTTCCTTATTATAGAAAACTATATGACACATGGACCACGTGTACTTATCTCCTCGGGGTGTACTTCTGTATTTAATTCTGGGTAAAAGTGTTTGTTCTTTATTTTGTGCTTTGTCAACTGTCTAACATCTAATATTTTTCACTGGCAAGCTGGAAAAATGTAGAACCAGTGCAATGTCTTAAGGAATAACTTTTCCAAAATCAAGATTTAAATGAAGGTATCTTTCTATATCCTTGTTCCTTTGCAATTTATACCAAATAAGAATAATTTACATATTTTTAGTCGTTATTTAATTAACTGCTTTTCTATCATTGTCTAACTTCCTAGGTTTTTGCTTAATTAGCACTGCTATATCTTTACTTGGTGATAATAATTACAGTTATTAAGGGTGAAAAATTCATTAAATGAAAAGATATATAAACACTTTTATTAACGTAGGAAACACAAAACTTCTCAATATTTTAATACAAACAGAGCAAAGAGCAAAATGTTTGCATGAATCTTAGATGATGTAAAATGTAAAAAAATGTAAAATGAATGAAAAATGTTATATTACTGACCATGGGGTCTTGGACTCTCAATGCAATAAAAATTGACATGAGGCCAAAAGAGTTTTCCCAGACAAGGCTTCATTGAATCTTATGCCCAGGCATAAGGGAGGTAACACAAGTGTGTGTGTGTGTGTGTGAGAGAGAGAGAGAGAGAGAGAATTCCCTGACTGCCTCTCCAAAAAGGGCTGTTTGCAATTTTTTATTAGGCAGGGTGCAATAATTGATATCGGGGTAGTATATGCAGGTCAAGATGGGCAAAGCACATGAAGGGTAGAGTTTACAGGCTATCACATCTCATTACAAAGATTATCTCGCATAATGACTCACCTAGTGGTCTGGTTGGTGGCAACAGGCTGTAAATCAATTGATCAGCATTCCTTCCCAATGTGGGACACTCCACAACCTTGCTTTGATATTTTGAACCTCCTAAGGAAAGTTCCTGGAAGTCTTTAGGTCAAATGCATGGTTAAACATTATGAGAGTGCAGAGGACAATATAGAATGACTATTATCTTTGTGTAACTAAAGCTTTAGGGTTAGTGGAATCGTATCAGTGAGGTAGTGGTGTGGATTTTGTGATTAGTATGAATGCATAAAAGAATGCTCTCTCTAGTGGGAGGGAGTTGAAGCCAAGCCCTGTTCCTACTCTATCTCATTCCGCTTTGAGAGATTGTATCCTCTTTATTATTATTATTACTACTAATATTATTATTATTTCAGACAGAATCTCACTCTCACCCAGGCTGGAGTTCAGTGGTGTGATCCTGGTTCACTGCAACCTCTGCCTCCTGGGTTTAAGGAATTCTCATAGCCTCCTGAGTAGCTTAGATTACAGGCATGTGCCAGCACATCTGGCTAATTTTTGTATTTTTAGTAGAGATGGGATTTCATCATGTTGGTCTCTAACTGCTGGCATCCAGTGATCCACCCCATCTCAGCCTCCAAAAGTGCTGGGATTACAGGCATGAACCACCACTTCCAGCTTTGTCCTTCTTATTGTTAAGGAGAAAGGGCCAAAACCCTCATCTTCTGAAGCTACTTCATGCTGAAGAGGATTGTTATTCTTGACTCACCATAGAGGGCATGAAAGTGTCTTACTGATTGTTCTAAAGACATCTAGGGACTTGAAACTATTTAAGCCTTGAAGTCATAAACCATCTGCACCCCCTGTTGAATATAGTAAATAACTATTTAAAAAATCAAATAGCTCCCAGTGATAATAAAATTATTAAGAATGGTTTAATAATGCATATAAAAATAGATCAGATGCTATTTGGAATTTAAATGAATAGCCTAGAAAAGCAGTCTCCTATTTTCTGAAATATAAGACTAACAGGCCTTTAATAGGAGACATTTCTATGGAAACAGAAGAAAAACCAACATTGATGATAGACTTAAACAATCCTACTGCAGAGAAGAAAGGCAGTGGCAATGTGACACCTTCTTTCCTGTGTGACAAGAAATCACCTTCAGCTTTCAGGGACTCAGGAAAAAGATAGAAGTAATTCCATTGTGTTCAAATCAGAAAAATGGAAGAAACATTGGTTTGGAGACTTGTAGTCCAGAAAATATTTAAGATTCAGTCTAAATTTTAGAAAATAATATTTCAAAAATTCAATAACAATGGACAAGATTAGAATCCAATAGTAGATGTATTATAATCTTTCCCTCTCCAGTCTCTCATTTTTATCAAAGAGGAATCATAGTAGGATCGACCTGTTTGCAATATGTTTTAGTCTTATTATACTTGGCCTAATTATTTCAAAAATGCAGCAAGAATAATTATTTACCATATATGCTCTCTTTTATGGAACTTTTTCCATAAGGAATCTGAGATTAGACTTTTTAAAGCCTTGAGCCTAGCCACAAATTTATCTGGGCATGCAAATACTTGTATGAATTAGGTAAATTCATTTCCTCTGGAGGTCTCCAAGATAACTTGAGGCTTCTGAACCTGTTAGAAAGTAACATTCTTTACCCACCACAGGTCAGGAACCCTAGGTAAGGACTACTTAGAGAGGTATGAGGCCAGTTTTTCCAAGGCAGTTTTAGCATCTGCATAAATCAACTTTGATTTCTTAAAGCAGTCTGTTTATATTTGAGATTCTGTCATTCCAGTCAAAGCCTTGGTAAAATAATCAGTTTCTCCAATTGTGTCCTGTTACAAAAGAAAACAGATTCTTATTGCATTTGTGCAAACAACTATGTTGCAATAAGTTAAGAATATTCACAAATAGATTCCAAATTCTGCAGAAATCTGATGGAGAGAAAGAAATATGCTCCAAATTTTGCTCACAGTAGTATAATTTACTCAATTGTTAAAAGCTGTAAATAGCTCAAAAGAAAAACTTTTCCTGACTCTGAGAAACAAACCAAAAAGATCTGCAACATCTCAAGCAAAAAGTCATAAAAGGATTATTTCATTCTTCTATTAGTCTATTCTATGTAATTAACTCCAGTTTGGCTCAATATTTCTAACCACATGTGTTCTCAAAGAGAGTCTTGGAAGTTGTTCTTGCTATTCTAATAGTCCAATCTCCAAAGTTATTAGAGATCTGCATTGAAGAGTCCTTTTCAGAATCCTGTAGCTGATTATAAACTGTGTTTTGAAAAGAATCAAAACAAGACAATTGTGTGTGGGCAACCAAAGTCTTAGTGTTGCAGGAATTAAGGGATTGGAGAGACCAATGGCTGGAACAGTAGGATTTTGTTGGGTGCACAGTGACAGAGCAGATTAACATCCAAGGGCCAAGCCCCGAACAAAGACAGGGCTTGATTTTTATACATGCTACCAAAGGGAGTTGGTCAGCTAGTGACGTGAAACCTGCACAGTGAGCAAGCAAGCTTACAAAAGCAGAACAAAGGCAGTTTATCAAACAGTAACAGATGTTGCAACTTAGGCATGTCTTGTGACCTTTGCCCTACTGCACAGAAGGAAAACAGGAACTCACAAAATCCTTACAAACTTTCAGAAATAGTTACAGTTACAAGAGCAGATCAAAGAATAATGGTATGGGGAGAAAATTCCACGGTGGGAAACTGATAAGAAGAACTTGTTTTTCTCATCCCTGCTCCTGGAGCCCATTCCTTCTGGGCTCTCCCTGGCTCTGCTGATAGTGCTATCAAAACCCTGACACAGTACTGCTTATCACTGGGCCTCGGACTAGGCTTCAGAGTGAGTCAGCCCAGTACAGAAAACTTGTTTTTCCTTTTACATCTCCTGCTTCATTAGGACAGCCATTATAAAAATCACAATTAAAAAGGAAATCCGAGCATATCTGTAGCACACAGTAATTTCACATAATAGTCATAATTACTATTGATAGCATATACTGAGACATATTATAATTTAGGAAGATTATATAATTTTGGAATACAAACTAATAACATAGAAATAGAACCTAAAGAAAGTTAAACAACACTTTATATTTGATAATGTTTCCTCTAAGGTTTGAAAATACCAAATAAACTGAATATATATCTTTTGGACTTCAGAGGATCTGATACTTAATTTGATCTTGGAAAATTTGTCAAATATCAAATAGTTTAAAACACTTGATATTAAAAAATATAATTCCAGGTCACTATAAGACATTTATTTAGTCAAATAATAGCCCAAGATTTTAAAAAGACAAAATCCTTCACTTATTGATAGACGGGAGACTTAGTTCTCCAAGCAAGAAGACCTAAAAAGGACAGAATAAGGCCAGATGAACCTGTCTTTTAACCCTATCTTTTTTCCTGTAGTCTATTTCAAAGGCAAACAAAAATCTATTATCTCTCTACATTATATGAAGATCTTGTTTCAAAGGGAAAACCAGATTTTACCCTTGAATTACTATATTTATACTAAAGCAAATTGTAATAAAAGTTTTATAAACCCGAAGCTATCTGATTTTAACTAGTTTAACCATAAGGTGAGATTTTCATAACCTTTTGTAATCTGTTACATTTAACTGCTAAAGAGTAGATCAACGCTCTAAAAAAAATCCTGTTATTCTGAGACGTGGGCAAAGATTCTGGCTCTGCATCAGTATGCTTTTATTTTAATGTCTAATATATGAAAAAACTAAATAAAATCTGTTAAATTTTGGCCAGCTTGCTCATACACAAATATTTTCGTATGATTAATCTTTCATAAACTTTATTCAACTTTCTTAAAACTTGTTATATTCTTTCTTTAAACTCGACAATTCTTAAATCCTCTAAATTAGACAAAATTATTTTCACTTTTAATCAAAAACACATAAGTTTTATTTTTAGTGTAAACAATTTTAATTATGTATCAGATGTAGAGTCTAAGACCTGCACTTGATACATAAGCCAAAGAATTCAGGGTTCAGGGGTAGTAACAAAAGAATCTAGAAAAGACAGTATCAGGTGCATTAACAAAATCATCTAACAAATGACAAAATCACAGATGATGTCTGACTCTTCTAGCAAAGCTATGGCTAACTTCATATGTCCCCAGGCTTACCTATAATCTAATAGCTCTAAATCAGGAAAGTTGAAAAAGTATCACAAGTCACATAAGCAGTTTATAAATTTAAAGTGAGGCAGTATAGGAAAAAAAGTCAGCCCTGACAAGTCCCACAGATGAAATGGTAACTGCTAAACCAAATTCAGCCTAAAGATGCTTCCTTATATGTTTTAGGTTTGGCCTAAATGTTTCTCTGTACATGGTGAACTATAACCTAAATGGAGGTGTAAGCAGACTGTAACCTACTCTTGTGCCAGTCACTGAGTTGTGGCCAAAGGGGGCCAACTGTTCAAACTGCGTTCAAAGTGAGCACACGTTGAGCTCTAACAAATCCAGCTGTTTCTGTACCTCACTTCCGTTTTCAGT